>NC_133999.1:3859972-4480309 GCF_047716275.1 Strix uralensis
TAGACTGCTAATGCCTGGTCCTGGAGCTACTTGTTCAATGTCTGAGCACTGCTTAGTGCTTTGAGGCCCTGACCTCAGTTGGGCCATCACTGCAGCCTAACAAGAATGTGATGTTCAAACCCAGGATTTCTTGACCGAGACAATGAACACTTGGCCTGGCTTTCATGAACTGCTGTGCACCTGCAAGCCCATTTCCTACAGTGGGGTTGGTTTCCAGACAGCACCAGGGCAGGGACCTGTGGAACTTACTCAATAGCACTGCTTTGTAGTAGTCAGTGCAGAAGCTACAAGTTACCTCGTCTCAGAGCAAGGGGACTGATAAAATGGCTTCCCAGGGCATTGGTCCTCTGTTCCTTAGATGAACAGTCTTGAGACATACACATTCACCTGGGTTTTGGAAAGCCTTGGCCATTGCTTGCTTGACCTGGGTCATTTCCCTGTGTGTATTTCCCAGATTTCCCATGGCATTGCTTCTGTCTTGCTCATCTGTTGAAATTCTTTGGGACAGAGACAGTCTTTTAGGGACCATCTATAGGGAAAAGCAAGGTTTGATTGCAAGAGGGATCAGCAAGCCTGGGGCTTGCTTTAATCTAGTTTGCATAGAGAGCCCGAGTAGGAGCTAAGACACTTCAACACTAATACAAGCCCTGGGATCCCAGATCTCTTCTTAAATTGCTAGTTAAAGTTCCCATCGCCACCTTGTTGTTATTCCAGTGATTCGGGTGGTTCCCCTGTGCAACAAACAGTCACCTTTACACGCCTTTTTTGCATCCCTTAGAAACAGTTCATGGACCTTTGGGAAGTACAGAGCACTGGGTGTAAACTACTGGTCTAAAACAACAAAGCTATGTCCTGTTGTAATAAGATAAATAACAATCATAAATAAACAGACTAGGAAAATATTTTTATTTTAGAATTGACAGGAGAGGAATCACTTGCAAAACACAGTGTCAGGAAGCTTTTGATATGACTGGGGTTTTTGCTAAAACCTCAAAGCTCTTAGGATCATGGTTGTTCATTCCTGGAGAGAAATAATGAATAACAGGGCGTTGTTGAGAGCTCAAATAATCACAGACTCTGGAACGTTAATGGAACTGTTGTGTAAAACAAAGAAGCTGTTCCAGACAGCTGGAAATGCAGTTATGAGTTTAATTTGTTACAATGCCTGCAATTTTTCTAGCCTTGTTTCGACAATCATTGCTTGCAAAATAATCATACAGGAGGATGACTTGCATGTTCCTCCAATGGATCATAATAGTTTGTCTGGCTACTGAAAAAAAAAAAGCCATAGAGAAACTAACAATAATGAGCACAAATGCCAAATTCCTCTTAACTTCTTAGATCCCTCTCACAACCATCGATCTGCGTAGCTGGAATGTGCCACACATCCAGTGGGTGTCTCGTGGAGTGGTCTGTTAGTTACCAATACCACTCTCATGCAGAAATGAGCCAAGAGGCTTTGATACAGAGCCGGCTTATTATTTGGGCTAAAGACTGGAGGAAAAACTTAAACACCTGGGGCCAGATCTCCTCACTCGCTTTGGAGCTGAGTCGATTCAGAGGTCTGGTGTTTCAGCAGCACCTTGTGATGCAGGCTTTATCTCAGGGGATAGATGCAGTACCCGGCACGATGAGCCTGGCAGCTTTGCATGCCACCCTTATGCCAGTGCTGTGGCCATCGTTTGACATGAGCCATCTGCTTTTAGTAGGTGCTGAGCAGCTGTTTAGGTCTGCCTGAAATCTTTTATCTGCAGGACCGTGTTGAACTCCCGATATCACTTGTCTGTCTTGTGGCACATGAAATCTGAGTCTGTCTTCTGTGGTGGTGTTATAAAGTTGGGAAATGATGTAGGCAGCAAACCTCATGTGAAGTTGATGTGTGTGTTCTGCATGAACTCTCCTACCTGAGAAGGGACAGCACTGGGTCAGTCCTGGGACCGGCGCTGTGTAACATCTTTGCTGGGGACATGGACAGTGGGATCGAGGCACCCTCAGCAGGTTCACTGACATCACTGAGCTGTGTGGGGCAGGGACACGCTGGAGGGAAGGATCCATCCAGAGGGACCTGGACAGGCTGGAGAGGTGGGACGTGCCAACCTCATGGAGTTCAACAAGGCCAAGGGCAAGCTCCTGCCCATGGGTCGGGGCAGTCCCAAGCACAAATCCAGGCTGGGCGAGGAGTGGGTTGAGGGCAGCCCTGGAGCCAGTCTGGAGGAGGCCACGAAGATGCTCGGGGGGCTGGAGCACCCCCCGCTGTGAGGACAGGCTGAGAGAGTTGGGGAGGTTCAGCTGGAGAAGAGAAGGCTCCGGGGAGACCTTAGAGCGGCCTCCCAGGACTTAAAGGGGCTACAGGAAAGGGGGGAGGGACTCTTGATCAGGGGCATAGGGATAGGATGAGGGGTAACAAGTTTAAACTGAAGAAGAGGAGATTTAGATTAGATGTAAGGAAGAAATTCTTCCCTGTGAGGGTGGGGAGGCCCTGGCACAGGTTGCCCAGAGAAGCTGTGGCTGCCCCCTCCCTGGAAGGGTTCAAGGCCAGGTTGGACGGGGCTTTGGGCAACCTGGGCTAGTGGAAGGTGTCCCTGCCTGTGGCAGGGGGGTGGGACTGGAAGGTCTTTAAGGTCCCTTCCAACCCAAACCATTCTAGGATTCTGTGATCTGGGATCTCTTTAAGATTCAGACAGAAGTGCAATGTCTGTTCTTTGGTCACCTCCTAGAGATCTGGAATGAATCTCAAGGTGGGAGAACAGAGGTCAGAATTTAATTTTCTCATTGTCTGGAGTAATGATTGTCTTGTACATCAGAGCTAGGCAAAGCTGCCTGACACAAGCAATGACAGCAATTGCTGATAGCCTGATGCTTTGCCCTGTATGTTTTGGGGGAAGGAGAAGGGATTATAATGTTAAGAAACAGTGCAGATCACTGTGCAAATAGCTATTTTTTAGACCCTACCTGCAGTTCCCATGGGCCTGGAGATGCTAAACTCTCTCTCCACTGGATGAAAGGGAGAGGCAAGGACAAGGATGCCCGAATGTCCCATGCCTTTGTTCCAGAAATGCTGTATTTAACTATAGTGAAGGTCACAGCATGAATGTAGGCTCTAAACTGCTTAGAGAGGAGAGGACATTTTTGCTCTACCCATGACAGAGTGATCCCTGTCTAGAACCCTGAAGAGGGCTGTTTCTTTCCTGATAACAGGACGTGATAGTAAAGTAACAGTGGAGCGGTGGCTCTGGCGTGTTTAAGGACAATTAAGATTGTAGCACACCTGAAATGCTCAGGACATTTCCTCTAAGAAACACACTATAACAGTAAGTTGTCTTAGAAGGTTATTTCTGAATCTTCTCAAGGTTTCCTGGGATTTTAAAGGAAACAAAATCAATTGGAAGGTTAATTTTAATTTGCAGATCAAATGTACATTTTTATCGACCTGTTTATGCAGCTAGAAAGTGAATCTCCCCCTCATAATTTAAGATAGTCTGTATTCAAAAAAAAAGAAAAAAAGTAGGCTGTTTCTCTGAGAAGTTGTATGATTTTTACCTCATAGTAGCATGTTTGACCTCTATGGCCATTTCCATCTCATTACACTTAATTTTAATTTTCTCCTGTAAGATAATAAAACAAATGAAAGATGCCCATTGGCAAGTATAATTCCCCTCCACAATTTAATTTATAGTGATTAATAATGGACAGTTCTTTCATCATCTTTTGGGAAGGACAGACATACTCCTTCTGCCCTGTATCAGCCTGTATTTAATCCTCCCAACACTTCATAAGATGCAGGGGGTTGCTGGATCCATGGGAAACTCCTTTCAAGTCTCTGAGACTCGGAGCTGATGAAGCAATTGGCATGGGCAGGATCATGACAGAAAATTAGGGCCTGATCAGTGACCTCATGGACGCTCTTTTGGCCCAGTCCTGCTGCCTCTGATGGCAATAACAAGAGCCTCGCTGGCTTTGGCAGGGGGTGATTCCCCAATAGGGAGTGGGGGTTATTAGCATCTAACAAGCCTAAAGGGAAATCTAGAGCTTGTTGAAGTGCTAGAATTTCAGATCCTTCCAGGAATGCTTTAAATCCATCTCTGATCCCTCTTTTCATTACATTCTAAAATGTATATTTCCATTTGCAGGTTTTATAATTTCATAGCAAAATGTCCTTGTGGATAAATCTGTAAGAATTCAGCAATCGGGTGTTGCAGAAATTCTGTGGGGTTTGTTGCATTACACTAAAATTCCACAAAGAAAGAGACTCTTTGAATAGTTTTTTCCCCAACCATCCAGTAACTCCACAGTGGGAATAAAATTCCTTGCTGTGTGCATTATGGTAGTCCACAGAATCTGTAAAGTTAAGATTCAGAGCCGATGTAAATTGATTTCCACTGTTGCCTGTGATGATTTATTTTAGCATAGATTATCACTGTACAGAGATTCTCGTATTCTTGTGCCATTTTTCCCTCTAGACCTTTCCAGAAGACAAATTTAGACACAGACGTTCCTTTAACGTGAAATGCGTTTCTGCTGCAATGAGCCTGCACAAGATGTCCTACACCAGCTGATATCTGTGCAGAAATGGCTGATGGCACTTGCGGGTATCCGCTGGCCAATGCACCCCCCAACTACCCGAAGCCTCAGGATGGGCCAGAGACACTCAGCCGGGGCAGAGCACAGCTCTGTATGTGGCCGGGGTAGAGGCTGGCAGTGCAAATGTGGGCATAATGCTCCATTTTGTGCATTTCCTCCCGTTCTGCCATTTGGGGAATGTTGTCAAGGCCCTCAGAAGTGCTGATAGAGCATAATTGAAGATATTTATGTTCTTTTGCGGTTCCTCTACTGCTGATGTGACTTGGCTGCAGCAACCTTGTTGGTCCTGTCGTAGTGGCTGCAGTCAGGGAGCTGGGCTGGGCTGGCCAGCCATCCTTCATCACTTCCCTTCGTTAATGTTTGGCAAGGAAGATTTGGCAGTGCTCGTTCTCTGTAGCACCTTCTAATTTTAGCCTGCTCAGCCTGCCGCGTGCATTAATAGACTGATGGAAGACAAAGTGCATCAACATTATCTAGAAATCCCATCACTTCCCGCAATACCTTGGCAGGTAATGGCACCACCATGACAGCTGGACTGGATACAAACCTGCAAGGATTTAAGAAGCGAGTTTAACCCTCTTCTTTTAACCTAGGACCTGACTCCTGCCCCTGACATTTCATAAATAGTTATCTTTCTTCATTTTACTTACAGGGGGAATTCATACATAAACTATAGCTTTACTGGGGGAATGAATGAGCTTTTGTTAAAAAAAAAAATAATGCAGGTTCACATCTCGGTATTTTCTGACTCTGTTCCCCACTTGTTCTCATCCCAACGTTGTCCTTCAGCTTCAGTAGCTCTCCTCCTTCCCTCCTGATCACCTCCCCTCATGTGTGTTTATACAACAGATAATATCCTTTCATTGCCTTTGTTTAGCAAGGCTAAATAAGCCAGTTTGCAACTACATTAATAATTTTTAAATGATTTACTTTTTGAGAACCTTTTAGTTCATCGCTAAGAGGAAAGAAAATTGGGCTGTATTGGCAATTGGTGTAATGGAGCTAGAAGATACACTTGGGAGCTCAGTTCTGGTCCCTTGGGTACACGCTAAATCATATGGAAGTTTTTAAAATTCAGTGCTGTGTAGATGTTGAATATTGAACAAGAATGTTTTTCAGCTCTTTAATCTCTTCATTTATTTTATTCTGTACTACTTAGGTTCTTGCAACATGGTGATGGGAAGGAAAAGCTAAGTGTCATCTGAAGATTCATTATTACTTTCTGAACCTAATCACTATTGGATTCAAGTTATGGAATGTATTCAAAGTTCAAGAACTCCTGTTCTGAATTAGGTCCATGTGCAGTAAGGATTGCCTTTTAAAAAAAGTATTTTAAATAGCTATCTTTGAGCAGATGAGAATAGCTTTAGAAATACTAGCCTGCTGGTGACATCATCCTCTTAAAGGTGCTTCGATTTCTTCTACCCGTATCCCATAACTTGTAGCGTAACGTGGAGAAATGACCTGCCAAGGTCAGGGAGGCGAGTCAGTGCTAAAGATGTAGACTTCCCTGCGCCCGTGTTTGTGGTCATTCCCCTGTAATCATGATGCTGCTGCCAGGGCAGGATCTTGAAATGGTAGCTGGCCTTAGCACATCTCAGATCGGCTGCCCAAGGTGCAGTCTCTCAAACCTTCAGGGAGTGTTTGCTTCCTCTTTGATAGCTGAAGACACTCTTTTACCTGACAAGCAAAGGCAAGAAACCATTCAGATATAAAATTGAGGAGGAAAGCTGGCATTAAACAGAAAAAAGGAACAGTTGCACTGCCTAAATTTAGAAATCTGATGTAGATGCTTTCTTCCATGTTCGGAGCAAAAATATGCTGAAGTTTCGAAATTTCTTCCAGCACAGATCAGAGAGGGGCAGGATAACTCATTTAGTATTGTCTAGTCTAATCAATACATCAAAATAAACCCCTACAGGCTAACAAATTAATCATGTTGCTACTGTCATAACGAGCCACTTTTTCATTTGCTACGAATTGGATATTAACTGATTGGCATATTAGCTACCTCAATGTTGCCTGATGCCCTACCGATACACAGGAGAAACTCTTACTCTTTTCCTTATAGCCTCATGTGAGCTAATGTACATAAAAAGTGCCGATAGTCACCTGTTTGAACAGATGTTGCCTTTATAATCATCTACTGCCATAATATGCCGAAGGTTTTGATTTCTCATGGGCTGTGCACTGTGTTTCACGGATCTGCTTGGGTGTGTAAAGATCACCACATTTTGTGATAGGAGAAGCTTGCAGTTTGCTTTGTGTGACGTGAAGTTCACTCGTGATTGAGGGGAGAAGGTAAGTCTTTGTCGGTCATTAATTGTCTGTTATAACCTCCAAGCAGAAGTGGATTTGTGCTATTTGACTTCTCCAAAAGGTGTTTTGTACCTTCCCCCAGAGCAAGGGGAACTGGTGGCACTGGAGGTGTTGGGAATGGTTATCCCACACTCTGGCCATGACTCCCAGCTCTCCTCATTGCTCCAGGGCGAGCGTGCTGTAAAGAACGAGGAAATATTTATGCAATTTAACGCATTTCCTTCCTTGAAGTACCAGAGTTCAGGGACTGAGAAATGTAAGACTCCAAGTGTGACTGGAACGCTGGAGTCTGCAACACCGGGATGGTGAGGCAGGGCCAGAGGGGCCGGCGGGGACCCCCCTGCCCGTGTGCTGGCTCTGAGCCCCCAGTTCCCAGGTCGGTGACCCCAGGAACGGGGGCCTGAAGCCAGGCTGGTTTTTCTGAAGGAGGAGGTGAGGGAGGAGGCACTGAGGAAGCCTGACAGTCCGGAGGGGCTTCAAACCTTCTCCCCCCCGCAATTTGCTAACGCTTCCGCACAGCTTTCCGCTCCGGTAGCGCCAAGAAGGGCGGGGTGGGACAAAGAAGATGGAGGGAAGCGCCTTCTCCACTCCCCGGGCACCCTCCTCTCCCCTCGGCGGGGGCAGGAGGAGGGGTATCCCCAGCCCCGCCGTGTTTGCGTGTCGTTCCGCAGGTGCTGGGCCCGCCGCGTTGCAGCGGCCCGGCCGTGAGGGGAGGGGGGAGCCGGGCGGCGGCTCCCGGTTGCGGCGGGGGGGGGGGGGGGGGGAGGGCGGTGTCCGCTCCCTCCCCTCAGCGCCGCAGGCCCCGCCACCAGCGCGCGGCCCCGCGCCCGCCCTGACGTCTCCATTGCGCCACTTTGCATATCAGCGCCTTCGCCTCTCCTCATTGGTCGGCGGCCGCCTCTCATTTGCATCCCTGCCGGGCTCTCGGCCAATGGCGCCCCGAGCTGCGCCGCTCCCCCCCTCCACCTCCCGCCGGGGAGAGGGAGGGGCGCGCCCCCGCGCGCATGCGCTGCTGCCGCCGCGCTCCGCTCCGCCGCCGCTGTTGTTGCTGGCGGCCGGGGCTGGGCTGGGCTGGGCTGGGCTAGGCTAGGCTAGGCTGGGCTGGGCTGGGCTGCGCGGGGCTGGGCTGGGCTCCGGGCAGAGGGAAGAAAGGGAGACGCGCAGGGGTGGCTGCTTCTCCCCTTCCTGCCATTGCGGAGAGCAGGGCTCGCCTCCCCGCCGCGCCGCGCCCTCCCCGGCGGACCCCGCGCTCCCCTTCCTTGTGATCGCGTTGATTGGGGCTTGGGGGATTTATTTTTATTCTTTTTTTTTTTTTTTTTTTTTTTTTTTCCGGTGGAGGGGAGGTCGGGGAGCAGTTGCTGCACGGGAGACAATAGCGATACAGCAGCCGCCCCGCATCTCCCAAAAAAAAAAAAAAAATTATTAAATAAATACATCGGGGAGTGATTTCCCAAGATGTCTTATCAGGGGAAGAAAAATATTCCACGGATCACGGTGAGTTGAGTGCACGGGAATAAAAGCGGGGAAGGGGGAGGGGTGCGCGGGGATTAAGCCCTTTGTGTGCTGGGAGCGCGGTGGCAGGGGGGGCCGGGGGTTGTGGCAGGATAATAAGATCAGGGTCTAATGCAGCGCTTCCTGTGCTGCAGCGCGGCTGGACGGCCGGGGGGGGCACGGCGGCGGGCCTTGGGGTTGGGGGAGATGCGCGGTAGTTTAAGCGGGGGGGCGCGGGAGAGCCGCGGGGGCATCGGCATCGCCCGCCCCGGCCTCGGGTGTCACCGGCCGCGGGAGAGCAGCGGGGGCTGCGGCTCGCCGGGGCTGTGCCCGGGGGGGGGCGGGGGGCAGCGGGGCGGAGGGGAATGGAGCCCCCCGTCTCCGTCCTTCTGCCCCAGCCCGGCAAAGGGCGGCCCCGGGGAGGGGTGGTGGTGTGGGGGTGTCGGCCGGAGCCCCCCTGCCCCGGCGGGCTGGCGCTGGGGATGGAGCAGAATTCCCTTTTCTTCCCCAAGAAGCTTCTCGCAACGCGCGCGTTTCGGTCCGCTCCTCGCTGCCATCCTGGGGGAAAAGGGAAGGAGCCGTTATATAAACCCCTCCCTTGACGTCGTTATTGTGGGAGCCGATTTAGGGCAGGTATTGCAGATCCAAGGATACTAACTTTTCGTTACGTAAGGCGAGATACTCGCATCTAACGGACTGGTACAGCCATTTATTATTTTTTTTTTGACACAGAGTTTTTCATTATTGGCAGCGGCGCAGCGGCTCCTTCTCCCAGCCCCACGGACACACCCATCCTAGTCCTCCTTCCTCAGCCTCGGAGGCAGAAAAGTGAGCTCTGAAACGGAGCTTTGAAGTGTGACATTTGTGCAGGAGCCGCTGGGCTGCACAGTTACATTTTAAAGGATGTTTAGGAAAGGCAGGGGATGCACAAAATTGTTACGGGATACATGGAGCATCCTCCTTTTTTTTTTTTTTTTTTTTTTTTTGGAGGGGGGGTGGGTAGTTTCCCTCCAAGAGTCCAATGGTAGAGAGTTTAAAAAAGATACCTGCGTTTAAATAAGGATGAAGGTTACTGCTGAATCGCTGTCACAGGCCAAAAGTAGTCTGACGCATTTTTCTTACGACTGAATGCTCTGATTTATGTTGTGTGCACCCGATGCAATTCTCTTCTATAGAGAAGGGATAGAAAAAATCACATTCTGGTCTTATTGGCTGTTGTATAAACCTACAATTGATCTATGGAGGCTGATGCTTGAAGAAGAAGGGTACTCGATGTCTAGCTGTCCCGTTTCGACTGCATCAGCAGGGTGAATACATACAGATTTAGGGGCAGGCCCTCGCACGGTTGCAAAACTGCGTGTGCTTTTGTCTCCAAGGTGGTTGAAATGAGCAGAAGGATTCGCACTGATTTCAGAGCCTACCGCTCAGCCACAGCAGGAGACCTGTTTACCAGCAGAAACATTCAGAGCATCATTAAAATGGCCCAGGCTGCATTTTGGTTGATCGTTATATATATATTTTTTTTTCTCTTCTTTCCTAACTGATGCCCGCTGCGTTAGGACTCGGGCTGTCAGGGACATCGATGGCCAAACTAGCTGGTTTCGCCTTTTTAATAGCACAAGGAGGCTGCACTAGAGGTGGGCATAAATACTGCAGTGTTTCTGGAAATGGTAAACATGTAGGACAGTTTGCTGTAGAGGCTGGCATTGAAAGACAAGTGGGTTTTTCACGCCCCAAGTTAATTCATTCAGGCTTATTGGCATTCACCGCAGATCCTAAATTTAAATCTTGGGGGTTTCTTTCTTTGTTTTTTAAATTGGTGGCGTTATTCAGGGAAGCTCTCTGTTGCAGCGGTAGGAGGAAGAAGAAGGAAATGAGGACGGGGAAGGAGAGACACTTAACATCTCATAGGTGTTTAGCAGCTGTATAAAAGATGGATATAATTGTATAAATCAGTAGCTGATGCAATTCATGTAGCTCTTCCGGTGTTAAAAGAGCCATGTCAGCCTGTGTCAGTTGAGAATCTGGTGCTCCAGCTCTTCAGTTTTATTATAAGCTCTTTGGGAAAATGCCTGATTGTTTTCTCCTGTTTGACGAGCGAAGTCCCAGCTCGAAATAAGGATCCAGAGCACCACGGTCACTGTCTTATATGTATTTGCTGTAAGTTCAAGGCACCACCAAGTTAAAGTCCTGCTTTCTGCCCCTTCTTGAAGTCAGCTTTTGGTTTCACCGGTCTTTGGCTGTGCTGTTCTGGTATAGCTTTGTTGTGTTACAGAGATGTTTTTGGGAGGAGGAAGGAGGATCAGAGTAAGTACAAGTGCAGATATAAGGGCCAAGGTGTAGTTTAAACTGAACACTGCACACGGTGTATGTGCTCTGCTTTCAATGTGTGCGTCTGTAATGCTGGGAATGGAGGAACCAGAAGGACGTAGCAGTCGCTTTTAACTTTCCTCCCCATCCAGACTGTGTTTCACTCTTGTTTACGACCACTGCAAAAAAAGGTAAATTTGGTTTTGACCTAAAATCTCGCAAAAGCGAGATGTAACCTGGGCTGTGATAAAAGCGCATCGCCTGATAGCTGTCTTGTTATAATTACCTTCCTGTTCCTGCCAAACTGCCTTCTAATTTGAGGAGGTTTTAATAACCGTTTTTTAAATCCTTCTCTTAAGCACATATTAGCAAGTTAAGTTTATTTCCATCTGATTATGCAGTAGTGCTCTGGAAAGGCAGTAAAAGTGTCCACTGCATCGAAACATCACTGAGTTGGACAAAATGAGTTTGTTTGTGTGGTGTAACCCGTGGCAACAGACTTTTGGTCCATTTCCCTGACAGCAGTTGACTCACAGTTAGCCAAGTAGTGACTCCAGTGTGTGGGTGCATATAGGAAATTTTGCATACGACCAAGGCAGAAAAAATAGAGATGTGGCTATTACGCATCGCTCAAAGTATTATTTAATGCTCTTGCTGTAGGTGATGGTGGCAGGCTGCAGGTATGAGCAAAGCTGCCAAGTAGACAAGCCCAATGGAACCCAGCTCCTCTTCTGTTTGGATTTTTTTTGCTCATTAGTGTGATGAAAGGACTTTCAGATGAAATAAAATATATTCTCTTTCCAGTTGAAAGTGCAGCAGTTGACTTGTGTTTTGACATGCACTTTTGAATAATGCAGAGGTTGTTTCTGTCTCTACACTTTTATCTCTGAAGTGACACTGCAGACTGTCAGCTTTCTCACCAAATAATTATGTATTGTTGTATGCTTCTTTGTTGCAGAGTGATCGTCTTTTGATCAAAGGTGGTAAAATAGTTAATGACGACCAGTCTTTTTATGCAGACATTTACATGGAAGATGGGTTGATAAAGTAAGTGAAGCCTGATACCGTGTTGTGACTGGAAATGTCCATAAATGTACTGCAGGTTAGCAAGGAATAACTTCGTCTCAGTGAGCTATATTAAATTGCAATGAAAAATGAATATTTCACATATATCCTGGTGTTTGATGGAGGAACTTTAAAAACAAGTTGTTAAATTAAATAAACAAATGGCCCAAAACCCCACTGTTATTAAAGTGTGGGTCAGAGGAGGTACTTACATGTGTTTAATTTTAGCCATGTGAATAGCCCCATGCTGAGATGGCACATATGTTTGAAGTTATCTGTGTTGTAACATTTTACTGAGTTATGACTTAAAATATTTTGAATCCAGAGGTCACCATCCTAATACAGTTAATTCTGGTTTAGGGTAGGAGGGTGGACTTAGGTGACCCCTTGAGGTCTCTTGTAGTGCTGTCTTCTATGATTCTATGATGCAAGGATCAGTCCAAACCCCCTTAAAGTTAAAAATGTTCCTGTAGTTTAAGGATTGACGTTCAGACCTCTTTCCAGCATGCTTCTGTGTTTTCAGTCCCAAAACATACGTTTCTGGCACGTTAAACATATTACAAATTTCTTCGGAAAATTACTCTTAGGAAAAAATGGACGAGCCAGAGGTTACAAACAGGGAATTTTCCTGTTCTGGCTAAGTGGTCAGCACATGTGCTTTGTTAATCAAGGTTAAAAGTTAAAGGAGGCAGCCAAAGAGAGCTTATTAATTGCAATGTGTCATCCGCCATGGCACTTTTGTAAAAATACGTCTGTTAAGAGCTAGACTGGAGAGACCTTTGAGGGTCTCATCAGGAATTTGGTAACCAGTGTCTGCACGGGTTTATGTTTGTGCAGGGACTACATAATATTTATGCATGAAAGGAAAGTCGACAATATAGAGGCAAAAATTTTCCCGGTGCTCCCAAAACAATATTAACATCTAAATTGCTGTTAGATGGTAAGAATCAAGTGTTGACCTGCCACTTGGCAACCCCCGTCCAGTCCCAGTAAAGCTGCTTACAAGCCTCTTGCTGTGTTTGGTGCAGCGATCATCTGATTATCTGCACGGTCCCTTCTCCAGCTGCCTGCCAGTGGCTCCTTCTTTTCCTTCCTGTTAAGTCTAATATTGCCCCGAGGTCCTGAAGTAATTGCACACTTTGCTCTCAATTATGCAACTGCTTCAAGGGGAAGAATAAAACGTTATCAGCTGTGTATGCTGATCCTGTACGTGTCTTTATACGGAAAAAGAAAACGCTAGCCAGGTTAAGTAGCACGAGGGTGTATGTTTACAGGCTGTTGGCCTTGTTTGTGTCTGATGTGCTGTTTGAAACCTCTTTACCCAGGCAAATAGGAGAGAATCTGATTGTGCCAGGAGGAGTGAAAACTATTGAAGCCCATGGCAGGATGGTGATTCCTGGAGGGATTGACGTTCACACCCGCTTCCAGATGCCAGAACAGGGGATGACATCTGCTGATGACTTCTTCCAAGGGACCAAGGCTGCACTGGCTGGAGGCACCACCATGATCAGTAAGCTGGCTGTTTTGTCTCTTCCAAGAAAGCTTTGCTTTTCTCTTCCTCGGATAAGTACAGAAACTGTGGGTTGTGTAAGTCACGTGATATTTTGGACCAGGTACCAGCAGTGGGGGATTTCTGATGTCTGTCCAGGTTGCTGAGAAAAGCTTGTGTAGGAGAAGGGATGGAAAAGCAAGACCCTAGGATTTGCCCATCTTGCAGCTGTCAATCATTTCACTCTTGTCCTCTCTGTTGGCAGGGGTTGCCTTGCTGCTTGTGTGACTTTACCAGATTCTTGGGTCTGCTCCTACTGAAACCAGTGTCACTTTGACCTCTGGCTCCAGTATGAGCAGCAGATTCTCCACATCCCCTGTGCCTCAGTTCCCATTCTCTGTCATGTCTATGACTCCAAGAGGATTTTACTCTTTCATCTGTGGAGTTCAGCCTTTCTGGAACAGCGGTTGCTGCACATACAGAGAGAAGAAGGGCAGGTACTTCATACAGGGTTGTCTGGGGATGGATAGATGTCCATCATACAGTTCACACCCAGAAGCTTGATGCCAGTGTACTATGTGTCTTTGAAAATTGGGCCACTTTCTTAGGGATTTGCACATGCTCGCTCATACACGCAGCTTTAGCACCAGGATTTTTGTTAGCATTGTTCCTTTTGTGCTCATATCCTCTTTTGGAGGAAGAGAGAAATTGGGAAATGAAAATATCTCAAAATAAAAAGGCAGACTGACTTAACACCAGGATCAGGCACCTTAAAACTCCGTGCGTGAGTCATTGTCGTTAACCTTGTTTGAGCTAGAGAAGAAAAATAAAAACCTCTGTTGCAGTGCAGCTGATCACGTGTAAGCTGTAGCACGGCGCCCTGGAGTCTGTTGCTGCATGTGGGAGTCAAGCATAAAGGTGTAAAGTGATAGAATATCTGAGCATCTTGCATTCTTTCGTGTACTCTGAGGTGCTGCCATTTCACAGGAGGGGAGTTAAGGTGCAGAGAAATAAGAGCGTGGTTCAGAACATATACTAGTGTCTATTGTTTGATCCACAATATAAAGAGATCTTAGGCACAGCCAGGAGTCAGGCTAACTCTCCTCGGTTCAAATCTAGCTCCTTACGGACTAGAACATCCTCATCTCTTAGAGGATGGTTACGAGCAATCTTTGATCCCTGGCCTGGTGGGCGGACTTGGATGGATTGACATGGAGGTTGGGAGTAGGAGCCGGTGGTCCAAACAGAGCTAGAGTCTGAGTTTCAGAAACAATCGTTTTCTGGGTCTGGACCCTGCAAAGAGGTTGTGTCTGGCCTATGAACTGGGTCTAATGCTTCAAATAAATAACCTTAAAATAACCCAGGACATTATTTTTCATAATGTTATCACTTTAGAGTATGAAGTTTGTGTATGAAGATGACCTCACAGACAGAACGTAAAGTGGGAGTGCAGCTGTGGATGGTCTCATTGTGCATACTAATATCCAGTTTTTCTTCAAATCTTTGCTGTCAAATTAATAACACTGAAATCGTATTTTCTTTTCAGCTTCAGTTCATTGACTTTGTTTCATTGGTTGTTCCTTTGTTACTAGTACACCTGGTTCACACTTGAATTATCATTTTTTTCTTCCTTGTTAAGTTGAATTAGATCAAAATAACATTTTCTGTCATCTGCATCTGACCTTTCAACAGCATTATTTCCCCCAGTGGCACTTCTTAAAACATTTCAAGCAGGAATTGCTTAGGCAAAATTTTCTGTAGTAACCCTTTGCTTTGGTTGGCCAACTTTACCTGTGCAGAGCCTCATGCTTCAGAAACGCTTGGACCTTTCGGTTTATGTGTACATGTGTGTTGCCTTTATGGCTGTAGTAGCTGAATATCTCACTAATGGTATTTGTAACACTTATTTGAGTGAGGGAAGTTGGAGGAGAGGCCCCCAGTTTATAACCTCTCATTTTACAGCTCTGAAAAATGAGCACGATGTAGATTATGACCGTGGGAAAACCATGTAGAGAAGGCTGATGGCTAAGCTTGACCTTACTGCCTTCCTGGATTAGGATACCAAAATCCACAATCATCTCTGAACAAAAAACACTTTCCTAAAGCGTAGCAGCAAGGACAGTAATGGAACTGCTTAGGATGATGGAGAGACATTTCTGATGGGTGGGTATCAGCAACTGGAGCTGAACAGTGGAAAGCAGGGTAAATAATCCAACCAGACTTCAAAGCTTCAGAGTCTCTGCTCTGTGTCAGCTCAGCTGTTCTCTTCTGAGCAAAATTATACCATTTTCAAAAATGTTTTTCCACAATGAAGCATGCAGAACTGCCCTCGTGAGCATGCTCTTGGTGGGTGGCCTTTGGTTTTTCCCAAAGCAGGTGGGAGTTGCAGTTGATTGCAGCATTTTTTCTTTTATAATAAATAGGACAACATTTAGTGAGCGAGATTCATAATATCACAAAGTGCAGCCTGAAAATGACACACTAATGTTTATGTCATGGTATATTTTAAATACCGTGCCTGTGACTTTTCAAAAGAGAATATGCTTCTCTCATGGAAATATCTCTAGCTGTGTGCCTCCGTTCTTCAGGCTTTTATGGAAAAGCTGGGCACACAAATGTGAGCTTCGTTGGAAAAAAACACCCATGTTTCTTCATTTGTGCTTTAAGCAAACTTCGCATTATTTATTTACAAATACCTTTGCTCCATCCGTGTTTTATACGTAGCCCTCGTTTGGGCAGGGTTAGTTGGCTTCATGCTTCAGTTTGTTTCACATTTGCACGCAGGAGGGCACTTTATGGCTGTTTACTTTACAATCCTTGCAGGGAAATATTTGTTTTATGTACATTTTTCAGTGAAATTAAAACAAGAATCTTGGATAGGTTTCTACTGACTGTTGGTTTTATAAAAACCGTGGGTGAAATCCTGGCTTCGGTGGGGTAACAGAGAGTTTTATCGCTGACCTCAGCAGTGCCAGGAATTCACCCTGTGTGTCTGGTTTGGTTTCAGTGAACTTCATTTTCAGCTCAGATCAAATTCAGTGTTGTTCCTTTAATACTCATGGCAAACACATCCAAGGGAAGCACACAGGAGTTCAAGAATGTAACCTATTGTTTCCAAGCCCTGTTCTCATTTACTTCCGTTCCCCTTTAAAGTAAATTCATTACTACAGCATCAGGGAGAGGAGAATCCGACTCAGCTGGTGTCTGGTGGAGCAGCCCCATTTTCTGTGTGGGACTGGTGGAGATTTATCCTGGTGGGAAGCAGATCTGGCTCCAACCCAGTGCTTCCCAACCCACCCCCTGCTCAGCTGGGATGAGGGAGAGCGGCTGGTGGTGATGATCTGAATTAGCCTTTTTCTGCCCTCCAGTCCTCACTTTCCTGAGCGCTCTTCTAGGTTGCTCCACTCAGGAGTTAGGGCTGATTGTTTTTTCTAGCTACTCATTCCACGGAGGCCATTTGAACAGGAATTCCAGCTATGATCCTTCTGTCTCTACCCTCTTCAGTGCCAAAGGGAAGACTCCAGCTGACTTTGCTAACGCATGAAAAAATAGAGTTGGTTTTGCTGTGCAGAGCTGCTGAGAGGTGAAGTGACGTATTGTGATATGATTGTTTGTTTTTCTGAAACAGCAATTTGCATGATGCTTTCTCTGTCCCTACCTTAAAACAATATTAGTATGGGTACGTCAGCCGAGGGCGAACAGCACTGCGCATGTTTTAGGATAACGTTACTCTGGAAAAAACTTGGATTATTGCCCTTCTAAAATGTCAGAATGCAGTGTTTGGGCATTAAGTTGAAGGGAGGATTCCAGGGTGATCCGCAGAAGACTTTGGAGGAGAGAAGAGCCTTGGATAGGCTCCAGCTCATTCAGGGTAGCTTCCCTAAGCTCCCCCCTGTATTCCATGGAAAGAGAACAGTCCTTCTGGAATTTTGGAAGAGGACTCCAACTGAAGTTGCCCTTTACAAGAGACTCTTTCTCATCCATGGAGCCTATGGAGCCACAGTTCTGTTGATCTAAAGATGGCATTTCTGAGCCCCTGTTGTCCCAACTTGAGATAGGTTGATGCCCCAGGATATAAAACAGTCCCTGGAGCTGTTAGAAAAGGAAGATACCACTGCTAAGAACCGGGTGGCCTCTCCAAGTCTTTTGATGATTTGGTCGCTTATTAACTGTGATGGATGAAATCCCATCAAAATCAATGGTAAAACTCCCCCTGATTTCAGCAGAGGCAGGATTGCCTTCCTCTGCTCCTGACCCTTCAGAAAGGATGAAGCTAAGCTGTGTATATTTACTGGCTCTCTGATCCTCTAGCATGTTTAATGTCCTAGTGAGAACTGCATCTATCCAGGCCAGCTCCCACACACATGTCAGCCCCCTGCCCCCCGAAGGCTGTGTTTCTTCCTGGGGATCTGCTGTCCTTGAGTAAAATTGCTTGCTGACATTGCCTGTGTTGACTCAGTCAACCACTGTTATAATCATAGAGAGAAATTACAGTGAGAGAAATTATAGCTCTTTCTGGCTTGGTGACTTGGAAGCCAGCTGCCTTTTGAACTTGACTAGCAGTTATCCTAATAACATGGAGAATGTACGCTAGGGATATGAGCCCTTGTATCTTGGGAGGTTCAGAAAATGAAGGGGAACTTCACATGGGCTTCAGTCTGCTTCCTACTGCTTTATGCTTCTATTAAAGAGAAAGCTCGTGTGCAGGGTGGCAGAGGTTTTCAGGAGTGTGTTAGCTGCTCAGCTACAGTCAGATCTGTAGTGAGGGGACACCAGGTGTTCTAGGTCATCCTGAAGATCACCACCTTGCTGGAAGGAAATGTTTCGAGTCTAGCATGCTTCCTCCCTCTTGATTTGTAAACTGAGCATGACTTGAGAGAATGGAGCTGCCCCAACGGAGATCAGAGTCTAAAACTGCAATAGTGTGGGCTTAGAGCAGGGTTTAGAAAAGGTCAAGGGCAGCTTGGTATGGGATGGTGTTTAGACCCACCAGTGAAGACTAGATCACGCTCTGCACTACGGGGAGCTGCTATTTTATATTATCAGGGTTAGTCCTGTTCTGGTAGAGAGCAAGAGTCTAAATGGTGGGCAAAGGAGGGGGACGGAAACAGAGACACGGAAGGAGGTGACAGCAGTGGTCATGCAGTAACTTGTGGTTGAGCTGGAAGTACAAAACCAAGCGTTTTGAGTCCAAGAGCAGTGACCACAGAGCTGCAGTGTCTCACCAAGTCTCTGTGGCTGTGCGTACACAGCACTGCATTGTTCTGCAGACACCAGCCTGAATTTTATTTCTTTTTTTCATCCAGCAGCAGAGATAAAAGAGGAACTGTGTGGCTGGGGATAGTACTGCAGACGGGCTGCGTTGGGGTTTATGGCTTGTTTCACTTTCTAGCAGCTGGCAGTGGTTCTTCTGCAGCAAAGAAATGTGGAATTCTCTAGAAATTTAATGAAAATGTCCACTTGCTTGTATAAAAGGTTATTGGTGATTTATATGGGTAAAAGCTTCCTTGAACTCTGTTAATAAGATAATGACATTACCACACAGGAGTGCAGAGTCCCTCTGGCCCTTTCACTCCTCTCCCCAGCTCCCCTCGGTGCTTTTTATACCCCCGCACTCTTCAGCCTCTGCACTGATTCACGCTAAATCTTGTTCACTTCACTGACTCCCAGCTTGCTGCTGACGTGTTTGTTGCTTTCCTTCAGAGCGGGCTTAAAATCATTAATGAGAAAGTCGGTCCATAAACAGAGATGGGCAGTCCCCCATTGCGAGCTACCCTTCTCAAGCTTTTAAACCCCTCTAAGTCCATTAGGCATCTCTGCCTGCAGCTCCTGTTCGGCCAAGAGCCTGCCTTGCTGGGCCCGGCTCTGCTTCCTGCATCCCTGCGATGCCGACGTTCTGCTGGATGGGATCACCTCTGTTGTTCTGATGGGCTTTCCAAAGGGGTCTTGCTGGAAGTAAACGAAATGAATCTGCCAAGCCCTTGATGTCTCTTGCCAGTTAGCACAGAAGGAAACAGCTGTTCAGACCTCAGCAAACATTGTGTGTTATTGTGGGCATTTTATTATTTTTTTTTTTCCCCTTTGGGCTGCAACTATTATTTGTCATCTCTTTGCTGCTGAGAGAATAGGCTCCTGTGAGGAACAGATGACTTTAGGAGCTTGTAGCTTTGCCTGAGGTGATGCAGGAGGTCTGTGGTGTGATAGTGTCTTTAACCCTGGCTGTCAGATATTCAGGCTAATGACTCTGCCTACCAGCTGGGCCATCTCTCCTCCTTCATGCTGAAAGGTGAAATCAGCAGTGTCTGGTTTTGGGCTGGAGTCCTGTGAAACCACTGCAGTCCAGCACAGCTTGTTTGTAAGTCAGTCAGCACATTTCTCCTTATTTTCCCATCTTCTGCCTTCCCCAGAGCTGGTCTGGATCCTGGCCCTTGCCCCTCTCCCAGCCTTCTGCCTCTTTGGCAACACTGATTTTTTTTTGAAGAGCAGGTGAGCGGGGCCCTGGCTCCGTTTCTGTTTTGCCCCGCTCTGCTCTGGACCCTCTCCACCCCCCGTCACCGTGGAGGAAGGAGTGGATGGAGGCTGCCCGACACGTGCTGGAGCCTGGAGGCTCTGGTGTAGTTATGAACAAATGAATGTTGAAATGGCAACACCACTGGCAGTGCAGCTGTCTTCCTGCAGAGGTGACTGACCTAGATTTTTCCATGCATCCAGAAAGAGGGATTTGGCACTCACTCAGAAATAACCAATGTTGTCTGTTTATACAATAGCACTTAATACCTCTTACTCCATGTAATGGTTGGGATCAGTAGTGCTGCTTTCCCACTGCATGGGGAAGAATTCATGTTCCTTTGTTTGAAGCTGCTTTTAAATGCTTTTCTTGCTTTCCCGTGTCCAGCACTTTCATCCCCAAGTCCCATGCCTTATGGGTGACACGCAGGAGAAGTGAAGAGCTAACGGGTATCACCGATGTGTTGTGTCTTACATAGCCCCTTACATCAATGGAAAATGTATGGGATACTTTGAGGGGTGCAGGTATAAAAGTTGGGTCCTCCAGATAAAGCTTGTCTGCTGTAGATGGCAAAGCAATCTTAAAAAAAATCAAATACAGTTATTCACCTCCATTAATGTAACACCATTAGCTGTCTGTGATAGGTTTCAGGGCACATGTGGTAAATCTTGCTAGATAACCTGTCTTAATCACCTTCAAGTTGAGACAAGGTCTTAAAAGGAAATGGTGCCTCCAGCTCTTTTCTTGGCTTGTTTTTCTGGGCACAGATTTTTGCCTTCCTACCAGTGTTCAATCCCTTGGCTTCTTTTACCTTCCCATGAGCTTGACTCAGCAGAAACCATCCTTGTCAGACAGGAACTTTTCACTTTCCAATTTGCGTGTCAGGGGAAGGAAGCAAGTGATGCCTGAAATAAGTGATGGCTAAAATGAAAAGCAGTATTTCTCACTCGGGGTGGATTTGGGTGAGTGCTGTCTGTAGAGTGGAATTTGGCGTCTTGGGCCAGTGGAGTCTTTTTCCATCTTTCCTTCAGTTCATAGGTCCCATCTGTTTCTTAACAACTGGATTTTTTTTTTTTTTAATCTTTCTGGTGAGAGGGAGAAATGTTTAAGGAATACAAATTAGCTCCTCCTGTCTAGCATACTTTAATTATGCTTGTAAATTGCCAATTGTTACCAACTTGGGGCTGTGCCTGCATCTTTGCACAACCCAAACTCCCATGGAAGCCATGTGCTTTTAAAAGGAATGCAGCGACGGGCAGTTAAGAGTTATGACTTCTGGAAAAACTCCTTTCTTCCCTTGATAGATTACAGTTAGCGTTAGGACTATCTCTGTGACAATGGGTATGTCATTTAATTTCTCCGTGCTAGTTGCTAGCTGTCCATAATGGGAGGTGGCTTTGTTGCTGTGGAGTTGTAAGCTTTAATTCAGATTAGTTAAGTTCACCTAGACGCTCATATTGTAAGTACAAAGTGATTATTTTTATGTGGAGCTGCCTGAGAGCCCAACATATGAAATACTGGATGCCACCTAGCAAGGAGATCATCCCTGTCCCTCCCGGCTGGGATCTGCGCAGATGCAGCCACCCAGTCCCTGCAGCTCATGACCCCCAGCTCTGGTTGTGAATAAAAGGAAAAACCCTGTGTGAGGGGGAGATGGAGTGAGCCCTGTGTGCGTAAAGTGCTTTTGGCTTCCTGGATCCTGAAAGCCTGTTTTAACTAATAGGAGGAACCATGAGACTTCAACGTGCAAATGTCAATGGGGAGATCTCTCAGTGAATTTTCAAAGCCCATAAAAAAGGGCCGTGCTGTTGGAAGTTCCCCTTCCTGACTGCTTCTAGGGTGTATTTTCACCAGATTGCTTTGTTCCTGAAAGCAGTTACACATGTGCAGTTCCTATACTTTTGGAATCTGGGGGACTCTGTGGTGGTTTACATATGAATGAAATTCCCTGGCACAACCTACAGGCAACGTGAGGTGGTAAGGGAGTTCCTTGAGAACTATCCTGTATTATCACACAGCACCGCTTTTGTGCAGAGGGGAAGGGGGAAAGTTCCCGAAGCATAGCACAGCAAGAGATAGTGTAACCCAATATTGCTTCAGAAATCTCATTTCAGAAATGCGTGTCAGTTAATGATACTTCCCAACAGACTTTTCTTTATTTCAGATAAGATTTCTCAGGATTTGTATCAGTGTCCAAAGAGTTCAGCTACTGCCGTGGTACAAAGTACTTTTCAGACTGATGTGCAGAGACTCTTTGTCTGCTGTGAACTGAAAAAGTTTTGTAAAGTCTTTGTAGCTCAACAGTAACTGGAGAAAAATGTAAGTGTGCAGGATGTTCTTGCATGAGGTAAAATTAGGCCATGGTACCAAGACCAGAGTTGGCTTCTGCTGCTTTGTGAAGCAGTTGGTCCTTTTGCTGTGCAAACACTATAAAAGGGGAAAATGGCAGCTGTGTGGAAATGCCTCGGAGCGAGCTGTCCCGCAGCGTGGATCCAGGGGCAATTCAGGCTATTGAGCAGTCTGGCTTTTGCGTTTGAGACAGGAAATTAAGTTGAGGTCTAGAATGTAAGAGTTGCCTGTGAAAGCTTAGTGCATGGCAAAAATAAAAGGCAGCGTCTTGTATGTATGAGTTTTCCTAACCAGTTTGGTGTAGGGCTCCTGGACTGGAAGAGTCACAGGCTTAGTGTCCATCTTTGGGTTGGCCAGCTCAGGTGATACCCAGGTGTGGATCCTTTCATACCTCAAACACGGTGCTTTGTGCCCCCAAACAAGGTTTTGTGAGCCTGGGAAGATCCCAGCCTGTGTCAGAGGCTGGACAGGGCTATTTGAGACGTGGAGGAAGGAAATTTGGCAGCTGGGGACTGCGTCACAGGATTCCTATTAAAACTAAGGAAGATCTAGTTAGGGCTTCCTACAGGTTATTATTACAATAGGTATTTTGGCAGGCAACAGTAGCCTTATGGAGTTAATAGAAAACTAGCAGATGGCTCGGTGTAGTCAGAATTGACATGTGCAGTGTGAGTGTGCTGCTTGGTCTCTGTCCTACAATTGGTTTGTTAGAAAATAGGTTCTGCTCACCCCCACATCAGATCCCACCACAGTTTTCTCTATGGACACACGGACATTTGGATCTGGTTCAGTCCGTGCTTCCTTGTCTGTAGTTCTGTTTGGCAGTCATCAAAGTCAGTCTTAACTAAGAACAGAATGGGGACTCTTAGTGTCTTACCAGAAGTGGAAGTGGTATGATGGTGATTGATGAAAACCTCTTCCTCAAAGCGCGATGTCACTTCATCACAGCCACGAGAAGAGGAAGTGTCTGGCCCTTGTCCAGCGAGGGGAGATGTTTATATGGCAAATACACAGAGGGAGAGGACATGTTCACCAAGCAGATGTTTTTTTATTTCCCTCACAAACTGTTACAGTGGTTCTGTGGAGTCAGAACTCTTTGCATTTAGTTGATTTTGTTGGGGAAAAAATTAATCTTTCTGGTCCTGAAAACATAAAGCTCTCTCAGAACCATCACAAATTTCCATTGTAAAAATTCCCATTCTGCAGTTGTTCCTCTTCATCTCCAACGCCCCCCTGAGACAACCATGGGCAGTGAAAGGAAGCTGAGAAGCCAAAATCTGGTCTTGTGGACAGTGATGCAAATCCAGAATTGTTCCAGCTTCCTGGCTAGTGGAAAAAGCCTGGCGGGCAGGGTATATCTCCACTGACCTGAGAGGGACAGAACTGGCTTACAGCGCTTGATCTTTCGTCCTCTTGTTTCTGATCAAACTTTTGCCCCTTGGATGTGTTGTTATAGCTGTGTTTTGCCTTGACTTGAAAACCATGGCTACAAGCAGAGGTTTTCTCAGTCCCATTCCCCCAAGGTTTACAAGCCAATTTGTATGGAGGTCTTTGAAGTCCTGTGCACTTTTTTTTCATGGGCTCGAAGTGTGGAGTATGCCTAAAAGAAAGAATAAATCTTGGAATCACTTAAATATCTCTTTTGAACTTGGCTCCCCACATCCTCTATCATGGTGACCTCCTGAGATGCAAGCATAGCTTGGATGTGCAATAAACCTGTACTGTAGAGAAATGGAGCCTTTTTTGATCTGATCTAAATAGATAGTCATTCCAGCTGTTGAAGAGGGTTATTAATTACTGTTTGGACATACAGACCCCCATTCTTTACATTTGTGTCCAGCTGGCATTAAATTATTAATCATATTTTGGATCTAATCAGCTAAAAAGACAAGTGAAATATCTGTATGACATCAGTGAGGGAATAACAGAACATTGCAGTCTGAAAATGTAATCAGTGTAGCATGGATATGTCTAATTCTTCTGAGTCTGGTCCAGCTTCTGATTCCCTGCATGGAGTCTAATAAACTGGATCTAAAGTGACAGAAAACAACATGCAATGTCATTTAGGCTGCCTTTTCTTCTGTTCGTTTGGCAGGCGCGTACAAGCGAACAGTCCTTGTGTAGTTGTATTAGCGCAGCAAGTGCTGTTCTGTGCAGAGTGCTGTTACTCTTCAGAATAATCTCTTTATTTCGAGTATCTTTTCTTGGGGAAAAAAACCCCTCCAATAATAAAATAATGTGGGAATAAATCCCCAGAAATATGCAAAGCTGAAATCTGATTGCTGGATCCAGGATGTCAAGAAAGTTCTTACTTTGATTTTTCATTACCTTCAAGTGTATGAGCTTATGTATGTTAGGTACATGAAAAGGCAACCTTAAAAGCAATCTTGTAGCTATCCTTTCTTGTCCTAGATCAAAAACATCACCTGGAGTGTGGTTTAGAGGAAGAGCCGGGTATGAAATCGGAACATAGATGTGAAGCTCTTTTAGGTTACTTGATTTTGGGATTTTTGAGCTCAGACTAAATGCTGAGGTCTCTTTCTAGCCTAAATTGATGCAGAGCCGGTGAGCTGGCAGTTGTGTTTCAATATTTCAAGCAGAAGTCTTGTTGCTGGGAGGCTTGACTTTGTAATAACTTTGTTACTGGACAAGGCAGCTTTTGGTAGCTCAATTCTTGACATGTAAAAGGGTCGTAATGATATATAACCAATAGTAGAAGGGTTTGTGGTATTTCACCAGCTGAGAGTTTGAAGTCTCTGGATGAAATAAGGTCTGTGATTATGGGATAATCTTCTGTGAAGGTTCTTGGGTCAGTCAAGGGCCTAACTTTCAGTTCACTCATACTGATTTTATTCCACTTGCTTTCATAGCATTACTCCCAGTTCACACCAGTGCCAGGAGAATACTAGTGCAGCCAGAGACTAGCAACATCTCCAGACTTCTAAGTAGGGAGCTGTGCAATTACCAGGGCTGAATTTAATTACAACCTCTCAATAAAATGGCTTGTGACAGAATGTACAACTCAATAAATCCACCAGATTTCATCACATGCAGTTGCTGTGAAGATTAAGTAGTATTAAAAAGGCAGATGTGTTTATAGTGATTAAGCTGCTATTTAAAGTTTTGGGTAGGGGAAATCTGCCTGCTAACAGTTAAGCTTAAAAGTTAAGGATTTTCACCTTATAAACTCCTCTTAAACAATAGGCACATTTAATGCTAGTAGGAGCAGGAAATAATGTGTAAAACTGCAGTTTATAATAGCAACTGGAACCCTGCATACATGGTTTTATTACATACACAATTTTTGTAACATCTGACCCTAATTCGCATTTATATTGTCCATATCAAATAGTTTTTCTCTTTCCTGGTAGCGGTGTTCATTAGCTGAAGACCGGAAGAAATTTCACGCATGCTTTAGATGACACGTAATTAAGCCAGCTGGAAAGAAAACCTTTATGGGGGGAAACCTAGAACCAAGGGCTATTAATAGAAACTCCAGGAAGGGGTTGTTAGCATGCCAAGGCCTGCTCAAATGAGGCAGGATGCAAAAAAGAAAAAAATTGAACATGCCACAATACCAGGAAGCTATAAACCCCATTAATCCCCACCCATGAGGACATCCATCCAAAAAGTAAACTTCTGTTTCCAAGGCAAGGCTGATAGCTGAATTTAGCTGTGCCACTGCAGCAGTGATTTCCCTTGAGCTTAGTGAGGAGTCAAAAATATAAAGGCATGGCTCTTAAACTGTGGTTTTTTGAGAGCTTCAAAGTGCGAGAGAGAGATTATATGGGATTTTTTATGGCTTCAGTCTCAAAGCATCCTGCAGGCTGTTGGTTAAATTCCCCAGTCTTCTGTGTGTGATCCCTCGTGCCCATGCAGAATAGCTACCTCCGTTCTCAAACTGGGAGCTTGTTCAGGGAGAGACCCGCAGATGCCCCTCTGCTTCAGAGAAGCTCCTGAGGACCGGAAAGCCACAGTCTCAGCTGAGTTTGTAAAAGGGAACCAAGATGTGATGCAACATTTTATAAAGTCACTGTTTAAAGCTGAGATTGGCACCATTTTACGTGTGCTGTGCAGCTGGCGGGTCGGCATGGTTTTAAAGTAAGGGAGAAGATATAGCAGCTGAATGAAGAGCAAAGATATGTTTAAGGCTGACCCTTAATACTTGCACTGACCGGTGATGTGATTAGTAAATGCTAGTGCTTTAGAAACTGATGCTGTCACTTCTCCTACCCTACTTAGAGTTTTCATGCTTACGTTAAAACAATACTACTTTATTTTCCCCACATTTGGAAAATTCCCTTTAAATCAATTCCTCTAAGTTTTTGCCTTCCCCTTTCATTGAACACCAAGTGCCTGATGCCCCGGTGGTTGTTACCTCTCCCCTACAGCATTCAACCATTTTGGCTCACTGGACACGTAACGTTTCGGTGTGCCTGAATGCCAGCTCTGGTGTTGTTAAAGCCACACAGATAAGCTAACAGTGGTTGGTGTTGTTGTCTCACTTCAGCTTATTGTCTGCCTTTAATCTTGAGCTGATTAATCTGTCAAGGAGGAGTGAAGGATTGTGAGCGAGACAGGCAGAAAACCAGCCGCGGATGATGGGTGGGTGGGTGGGTGGGAGCTGAAATACTTGGAAGTAAGAGCAGATGCACCTTGTAAACAATGTGAAACCCTATGTAATGACGGGAGAGCAAAACCAGGCACGTCAGAGAGGTAGTTAAGGGTCTTGGTGATTGTGGCTGGAACAGTCATGGCACATTGGGTACGCAGGTCCTCAGATCCCACTGCCTTCCAGAGGGAGGTGAACGCTCAGTTTGTCTGGGAAAAAGATAAACAGACTATCCAGTAATTTTGGAATCTCATCAGTATTTTAGCCAGGGAAAAATGAGATGATTTGTAAAATACAAAATCCTTTTTATTATTTTTTTTTTTTTCTACAAAGCAGATCCTTTGCTGATGTAAACAGGCTTGCTTGCTTCGAAGCCACAGGCTGTTGCGTTTTGGATTCTGCATTTCAGAAGGTTAAAAGATAAATCTACGGAATGTTTTCTATTCATAGCTGAGAAACCACTGTAATCCTAACCTTGGCTTTGCCATGTAACTTGCTGAGGGTGTATGTTACGTAAAGAGAAACATTAGGGTTAGGCCTGAAATTCACTCTGATTCAGGGAGCCACTACAAGGACCGCAAGCTCTTTAACTCCTTTGAAGGTTTCAGTACTGATGAAGTGATACTTACATGATCTTTTCCTTTTCTCTTTTTTACTTCATTGTGTTTCTGCTTTTGGAGCAAGCTTTGAGCTTAAATTGAGCTGGCAACTTCCTTTTCAGGCCTCAGCAGCTGACATCATTTGCACAGCAATAATCAACAACAGGAAGAAAACATCTGGGCTTGGAAGCATGAAGAGATCAAGGCTGTAGTGGTCTAGAGAATAAAGGGGTGACAACAGTCTGCGTTGCAACAGTTTGCCTTGAGTGCATCCTGCAGACGTGAGGCCGCTCCGGCGGCTTCAGGAATTGAACATTCCTGGTTTCTGAGATGAAGGAATGAAAGATGGGGCAGTAAGCTGTCGGGTTCCCTAGAGAGAAGTGGATCAGTGAGGTCAGGACAGCACACTGCTTTTCACATGGGAAACCTCCAGGGTAATCTCCACGGCAGGGTTTGCTGCCTGCTCCGGTGGGTCAGAAGACCTTGTGTCCATGGTCCTGTGGTGGATCGTACCCAGGGGTCATCTTGGGAACCTAGGGCTGTGGGAATGCAGCGGATGGAGCTTTCATCAGCTGCTTTGTACTGCTCTGAAGCACAGGGACCTTAAAGAAAAAGCTTTTTGTTTATTACTCTTGAGCTCTTGAGCTGTGCCTGAGGGCTAGAAGGAGAACTTCCTCTGAGCTGCATGTGGGTGATTCCTGTCCATACCAACAGGCAGAAGTAGTTGCAATGCTCAGTTCTTTTAACAGCAGGCAGAGAATCAACCTTAACTCTTCTCCTTTAAAGGATCTAGGCTCATTCTTACTTGGGCTCCCAAAAACCCCAACCCCAGCATGCAGGGATGTAGGAGGGATGTAGGCCATGAGCCGGCAACGTAGTTGGCACCTTCCATTGTAACAAGGGATGGTAAAATTGTAGAGACATTCGCATTTGTGTCTGAATTACCTCTAGATTAGCATGCAGGGTTACATCCACCTTCCTCATGGCTTATGTGCAGCATCTACCATTTGTGCTGCCTCACTTGTGGCAGCACAGCTCCCTCCTGCTCCAGGGTGCCGTGTATCAGGCGTAGCCGCTGAGCAGCTCCAGCTGCCCTCTGGCACTTGGACCCCTGTCTGGGGATGTCCCTGACACTGTGACTGTCCCATGCTGTGCTCTGTCACATTGCTCCTTCCCTGAGGCTCTTTGGACAAGTTAAATCACAGGCTTTTGAAGGCTGTTGGCTTACCTTGCACATTCAGGCCTCCTCGCCGACTTCTTTTCCATGGGAATGTAATGCAATGGTTGATCAGTAATATTTGCCTGGCAGAAAGCTGCTATGGAAACAAACTGTGCTCTATTTTGATGGGGATGATGGGTGATTTGGCTATTGGTGAGCTCCAGGGAGCTGCTATAAGATGTGTCGGCAGTGCAGCTTCCATATAAGATATTCCTAATCCCCAGAGCTGACTTTCATGCACATATACACCACTACCTCCATCCCTTATCCTTATTGTAACCAGCTGTGGTTTGACTTTGTCAAAGATCTGGTAGAGCTCCCTTACCCCTTCTCCCACTCCCTCCACAAACTCCCGTTAGTCATACTTGGGCAGCGCATGAAATAAGATGGTGATAAAGCTCTGATCCTAGACACCAGAGTAACTCCTAGCGGCTCCAAGCTGGGCTGTGAAGACTCCACTGTGTTAACCCTTTGGTGCCTCCAGGCAGAATTTCCTAATGCCCCTAAGCCATGTATCATCTCGGGGTTGATAGAGCTCTTAGAGCACCTTTCCTCTTAAGTAGAGATGGATTTATCACTGTGAGGTGTTAGAGGTTAAATGGGCTTTTTAATTAGTGGGCTGAAGAGGACAGCTCTTGTGTTAAGGCAGTTGCCATTTGTGAAAACCTGGGTTTTCCCTGTATCCCACTGGTAACGCAGAGAGAATGTTACTTTTCCCCTTGTTGTTCATACTACTTAAGCTAAAGATTAACTTTGGCAGAGTGACAAGGGGCTACATACTGGCCAAGAAACAATTCAGTCTGGAAGGTTTCAGACCACTGGGGAGGAGGAGATCATGGAACAGAAACTGGATGATTTTTTTAAAAACAGGACAGTTTATTGTCTGGTTAAATTTGGGTTGCTTTTCCTGAGGGGGGTGAAAAGCACATCCTTGATCTGATGCCAGTCACCAGGCAAACTTCAGAGCTTTTGCTCATAGCATGGATTTCTCTGATGGGCAGGACACTGCTGTCTGAGCAGACGAAGGCCACCAGCCACTCCTGAACCCCTAAACCACTGCTGATCAAAGCTGCAGCTGTACTGCCCATGTATCAGCAAAGACCTGCACATCACATCCTTCCCTTTGCAGGCTAGCGTGATACTTGGAGGGGCAGACACAAGCCTTTTGGAGAAGCACAAATGTTTTAACTGCTGTTTTACTCTCTGTCATGTAGTGACCTTGGGCAGAGCTTTGCGGGAAGGATGGTTGTTTTGGGTAATCTTGACTTTCTACAGTGTTTGCACGTCTCAAACATTGGAGACGTCGTTACCGACTGGGTGGCTGAGGCTCGTGGGTCGTTCAGGTGAGCTGTACCGCTTTTGCAGCGGGTCGAGAGCTCCCGGGGTAAATCCAATTCTTAAGGCAGTGCAAGACCAGTAAATCTAGGCTGATGTGTCTGCGTGGGGGCGAAGCAAAGCTTTGTATTTCACTGAGAGTGAGTAGGGCCCAAGGACTTTGTCTCTTATCCCAGATGTGATTTAGAGCTAACTGCTGAGCTGATGGCAGCCCAGATATTCACAGTAAAGTTAAAAATAAAACTGCTTGATTTTTTCTGCTGATAATTGAAGCAACTTTGTATTTTTTGTGTGATTTGATGTAAAATCAAGCCAGGGCTCTCTCCTCCTCCCCAACAGTGCCTGACCAGTTTGTGACCCCTGAAGTCCCACAGGCTTTTCCTACTCTCTCAGCAGCAGTTCAGTTTCTGAGACGCTGGCTTACTTCTTTTATTTCACTGCGTCTAGTGAAGATCTTAGAGATCCCGTGCACTCAAATAAAAATTTGAATGCTATTCAAATTACTGGGAGGAACACTAAACCTTCAGATCCAAATCTCTTTTGTTACCCTTTGAGGCTGTTTTGCATCTGTAGCACTGGTGGAGTATTCTGTAGCTGCTGATGAACCCAGTTACTGCTGGACCTAATGTGTTAGGCTAGAACGAGGATCAGCCTGAGCAGATGCCAGAGGCAAGCAGCACTGTCTTCTTGTCAGGAGGTGTCTCTCCAGCCATGACAGACTGTTGGTCCTGCTTCTTCCAGTCCTCCCTTGTACGCTGTCTCTGGAAGGTGCTCCCGGTTGGGATGAGGCGCATAAAGCAGCTCAGATGCAGGTGGGGAGTCCTTGGTTGTCACTGCGTACGTGCCAGCAGTAATACATCTTTCTGCTCTCTGGACACCTTTTCTAGCATGTCCAGAGGCACAGACAGAGACACTGCTTGAACCTGAGGTGCTGAGTACTGAAAGCTGCTGACTGATGCTCGCAGGGGATCTTGCCCGTGTCATTGTTTATTTGTCACCGAAGAGGGGAGCGGTGTTTATAGAGCTCTCTGCAGTGGTTTGTGTTTGCTGCCCTAGGAGTTTCGTTTACTCCATTCACAAGCAATTGCCGTAAACAGGCTGTAATATTTAAACTATTTCCTTCAGCTTCTGCTCCGTAATCAGCTTCCTGGTGGCTTTCTCAGGTGTGGGGCTTTAGAAACCAGGTCTTCGTATTTTAAGGGGAAGGGGATGTCTTGGTTTTGCGGCAACATCTGCAAGGCATGTTTTATGTCTTGGGCATCCGGGAAGGTTACTGCACCAGCCATTTACCAATGCTTTGGTTGTCTTTCCCAGTTGATCATGTGGTTCCTGAGCCAGGGACCAGTTTGCTGACTGCCTTCGACCAGTGGCGGGAATGGGCAGACAGCAAGTCCTGCTGCGACTACTCTCTGCATGTGGATATCACCGAGTGGCATAAAGGTGTCCAGGAGGAGATGGAAGCTCTGGTTAAAGATCATGGTAAGTGCAGTTATTGAAAGTTTGGGGAAGCCTTTCCCCTTCTTATTTTTCAGAACCGGCTCCCCTATTTTTTAGGACTGGCTCTTGTGAACTATTTGACTCTCATATCCCAGTAAAGCTGTTCTGGGCCCTGACATTACCTTGGCCCATTCTGGCCTCTTGTGAAGGTTTGGGCAGTCCCTGTTGCAGAGGGCTCAGGGAGATGGTACACGCTGGTGTTGCTGCAGTGTGTTAGGTGGGTGAGCAGTGATTTTGCAGAGGTGAATCTCTTCCTGCTGCCATGGAGAGGAGCACCTTTGGGTTTCATTAGTGCAGTAGGTGATAGCTTCAGCCATTAAACTGTTGTAAACAAGGGAAGAATTAGGCCCAGAAGGAACAATCCAGCACTGGTTGCTAAAAGTGGAGAAGAGCTGAATAAAATGACCTCATAGGTTTTTCCCCTCTTTAATTTCCTTGACGTTTCAGCCTTAGGCTAGAGTAATTTTCCATGCTGTTTGTAGTTTATAAAAAAACAGCCTTTTAGATCCTAATGAGTGCTTTCCCACACATGCTGGGTAAGAGCTTTTGCTGGTTCAGAAGGTGAGAGAGGTAAAGCCGACTTAGGAGCACTCCGGTGTCCTGGTCAGTACGAACACGGTGCAGGAGGGCACGCTGACAGACAGATTTCCCATCGCTCTCGCAGGAGGGAGTGGGGGATCAGGGAGCCAGGCCCAGTCTCTGCTTTTGTCTGTGATGCATTTTGCTTATATTTTTTTACTTGGGAGATCCTGGTGTTGTACAGTGATCTGTTGAGAGTGCGTGTGTCTGTGTGCACGCACGTGTGTGTACACATCTCACAGTAGATTAAAGTAATTTATTTGTCTACCCATCATTACTGCTGGCTGGGGGGGGGCTGAGTGAGGGGGACGTCTTCTCTCTATGAGAAACGGTGTGTTTCATAGCTTTGTCTGTGCCTGCAATTTGTATGTCAGAGGTAATTCCTTTGCTCTCTTTCTACCAGGTGTGAACTCCTTCTTGGTTTACATGGCTTTCAAAGATCGCTTTCAGCTAACTGATTCTCAGGTAGGAAGGCTTAATGTTCACGTGCTTCTGTCACTGCGAGCTGTGCAGTAGTCACATATAAGGGTTTAAATTCAATATGCCGGGATCTGACATTCTCTTCTGGTTTCAATCTCTGTATGAGTAACAGTACCTAAGATTTGCAACAGTACCCAGAGCTCTGGTCTGAAGATTATTTTTTTAATAAAAAAAACCCAACAACCAACAACAAACCCTGAAAGGCTTGGCTGGGCAAAGCAATGGCAAAACCCTCATTTTGAGAGATCTAAGGTTTTATTCCAGCTCCTTTGGTGTGGAAGCAGTGGCAATTTTATAAATTGCTGCTTCATGCCTAGGCGCGGGGCAGGACAGCGAGATCTCTGGCGTAACTGCGCTGTGTGTTTATAAGCTGAAACTGATCCTGGCCCAGAAGTGGGTTTCTGGCTTTAGCGTTCAAATTGCTGGGACCTTAAAAATCCTGTTTGCTATTCTGGTGGATACGTTTGGGTACATTTAATTGTTGAGACGGGCAGTTTATATTTCTAAACGTGGTGGGAGGAGAGGAATGCCTGGGAGTCATTTGGAACAGTGTGGGAGGCAGTGGTGTATGACAGTTATCTCTAATGACTCTGGTAAGCATTTTAATGAGTGACCATTGATGGAGCCAGTGTCAGCTGTGGGTTACTCAACCTGAGCCCTCTCGGACTGGTTGCTGGAGGGGGAAATCGCACTGTTCCTGTCCTAGGCAGTGAGAGGGGTGGGGATGGGTTCTCTGTGAAAATAAACCGGTTTTTTTCATGCCAGGCACCAGTAGATGAAGGCATGAAACAGGTACAACTCTGTGAGCTCTTTAAAATCACTCCAGATGTAGGGCTGTGCAGTTGCTGTTTCTTCCTCCAGCGTGGTAAATATACCCAGCCTGGCTATCGAATAGTGCTGCTTTGCCATATCAGTAGCATCCAACTGTACAGATTGGGAAATTCAGTTAGAGGCAGGAAAATGGATCACATCTATCCAGCAAACCACATCTTATATTTCTTAGTGCTTTTCTGTCTTCCGTTCTGCAAAATTCTGTATGCTGAAGGAGTCTGGAGTGTGTCCTTTATAACAGGTGTGTACCTGAGTGTACACTCAGGGTATATTGTAATGTGTGTTTTCTGTCTTCCAGATATATGAGGTCCTGAGTGTAATCCGGGATATTGGCGCGACAGCTCAAGTGCATGCTGAGAATGGTGACATCATTGCTGAGGTATGTCATGTTTATTCTGTGGATTATTAACTTCAAAATGCTGGGAGGGATTTAAACTCTAACTCCTTCTTTGCAAACAAAATCACCCGGACTTTTAAAAGCATGACATAGCTGTATCCAGGATGCAAGCAGAGCTGTACATCAAATCTTAATCCCCTCCAGTGCCACTGATAAAGCAGGTTTTGGTGGCAGCTTTCAGTTGGTGGTGGATATCAGCCATCTCTGCCTTTATCTTCATAAGTGAAAGACTGTGTCTGGGTGTGACCGGCTCAGTCTACAATAAAATATTCTGTGGTAACGAAGATCAGGAGGAGTGGGAAGGGTAATAGCTTCATACTGTACTTGGGATGCTGATGTTTGGGATCTGTTCATCCTTTAAACAGCAACAAAGAAGAAATGTTAATAATGTATTTGGATTTAATCTGCTCTCCAGCACATTTTATACATTGTCTCAAGCATGCAAAACTTGGTGTTGCAGAGGATTTCTGCATTGTCTGACTGGGGAAAAGCCCACCTGCGCCTTTGAGCCCAGTTGTCAGATGATTTTTTCATGAGATACTGTTTTGCCACATCTTAGAGATTATTTTATGGACACAAATGAGTAGTGAAAGTCGAGGGGCTATGAACTCAGTGTGAAGCAAATAAAAATAAAAGGTTTCCCTGACCTCCTGTGAACAAATCAGCAAGGGTTTTGTGAGCTCTGGTTATTCTCAGCAAGGGAAGTTGGACAGAACTCTGGTTGTAAGGCCCTGATGTAAAGCCCCATGTGATTGTTAGCTAGCACAGATGCCTAGGATCTTACTTGTACCTCCTTCAAACAGCTGTGCTTGCCAGAAGAAGAAATGTGTGTTGCTTTAAATCTTTTTCCTGCTCTTTTTTCTCTCTGCCTTAGGAGCAGCAGAGGATCCTGGAACTGGGAATTACAGGCCCTGAAGGGCATGTGTTGAGCAGACCTGAAGAGGTGAGGACTTTACTGCCTTTGCATTTACTCCCTCAATTTATAACATTTCTGCATTGCCATCAAGTACTTCATATTGGGATGAATGTGGCCGGAAGCACAATTTCATCCTGGCTGTAAAAATTATATGCTGCGTGGGGTAAGGGAAGAGGATAAGACACTTCTGGGGACTAACTAGTAACTAGTCCCTTCTAGAGACTGACTGCTATGGGTACTTATGAGGAATTGAGGAGCCTCCTCAGCTTCTGTACTGGAGAAGGGGACATCTCCAGGGAGTAATTCATCCAGCCTAAGATTTGATTCACCCTCTGGAAAAGCTCATCTCTTTCTATTAATTATTGGAGATAGTTCGTAAAGGCTCTGCTCACACATCAGGTATCTAAAGTGAGGTGAGATGTGTTTGAACCGCAGAGCTCACGATAAGCCCTCAAGACAGAGAGAGCTGTTGGTACTTAGCATATCTTCAGTTCATGCCTTTGATAGCCCAGACTGGAATCCTACATTAGGAGATGTAGAAAACATTGAACCTGAAGCACAGGTAGAGCATGATCTACCCAAATCACCAATTCCTTGATTCAGGTGCTGCACATGAAGACTTTAAGGTGGAGTCCCTGAAGAATTACATGCTCTGATTGATGATGTTGGTCTTCACGGAGCTAGACCCTGAAGTTCTTGTAGTTTCTCATTGCTTTCAGTCAAGTTTTGTATGAGTAAAGACTTCAGAATTTGTGTTTATGTAGGCAAGATTCTGCCACTGACTTTTCTAAATCCCATCTCTTGGACTTCTCTCTTGGTCCTTATTTTGTCCTTCTTCTAAATCAACACAAATTTTTAATATACGCCCAAATCCTGACATTGTCTCTTAGGCACTTGCATAGCATCCGTTACCATAATATTTGATGAACATTTTACAAGTGGTGGATTTTTTACACCAAGGGACTAAGTGGTTTGCTAAAGGCACAGAAAGTATGTACCAGAGAGGGGAGTTAACTCTCAGATCTTAGCCCAGCACGTTAATATAGTTAACGTCCATACTTCTCCATTGATTTCTCTAGGGTCAAGCACCCCAATCCCTCTCACTCTCTCTAAGTCTTTAAAATAAATCTCAAGAGCAAGAAAGAACCTTAAAACTTTGCTTTTCAGGCTGGTTCCCATTGCATTCTTCGTTTCCAGTCTTTCAGTATCTCTAAGGTAGACATCTCGCCGTGGCATTCTGGGTTTGTGAAGGCTATCCTTTCTGTACAAGCAGTTCTTTTTGTTCCTCCAAGATCTTGGGACTTTGCTGACTGCCAGATGTGGGAGCTGGAAGCTGGGTGTGTGAGATCATCCACACGTGCCCCTCATGCTCCCTCTCTATTTCCTCCCCTTGGTTCAGACAAGCAGCATCCAGAGACATTTCAGCAGGAATATAAATCATTTGGTTGCTTCATGCAGAAAGGGGGAAAAAATGCTCAACTTGGGCAGTATGTGAATCTTCACAGAATTTGTGTTTGGCCCTAGGAGCTGGAATTTTTTTGCTTCCTGAAAGTTGTGAGCAAACACTTGCACTGAGCTTTCCACCCACCCACCCTGCATTTTTTTAAACATATTTTTTGGCTTGCATCAGGAGAGTGGGAACAGATGCTGACATGACACTTGGGGCTCATCTGTGGAGCACCCCTAAACTTTTGTTGACTTCAAAGAAAGGCTGTTCCTTACCTTAAAGGATCTGGCCATCAAACTAGCCAAGTCTTGTCTGGCTACTTCAAAGCTCATCCTGAGTGGAGCAGGAGCTTTAAAGTGTGAACTGTGTGGTTCCCTGGCTTGGTTGGTTTGTTACATCTGTGCAGACATGTGTTCTTCCTCAGCGTAGCAAGGAAGGCTGCCTGAGGACACGTGGCTGCCTCAAATTGAGGATCAGTAAAGCCTGTTCCCAGTGTCACTGGGCAGCCTCTGTGCAGCTGAGCTCAGCTGTGCCGTCTGCCCAGAGTGGAAGCATTTGGTCCAAAATTCTCCTCCTTGAAAGTCATAGGAAACAGAGCAGGAAACGATGTCATCTGGTTCCCTCCCCTCCTTTTCTCCAACGCAGGAGTAACGTTGTGTTTTTAAAAACATACAACTCCCTTTAAGCTGGCTGATGATGAAGGCCAGATTCTGAGGGTGGCAGCAGATCCATGATTCCTGTTGACTTCAGTAGGAGCGGATGTTTCTTGGTATCCCTCTGGGGTACTGTTAACACTAGAATTGGCTTTTCATGCTGTCCCTTATGGAGTGTAAAGCCTGTCCTAAGGACTTTATGGTGGTTGTCATCTTACTGAAGAGATGCTTAAGTCAGACCTCCATCTTCAGCAAACTAGCAGGAGTTGTTGAACAAGTCTACAATATTTATTAAATCAAAACTCCCACTGAAGTCAGTGAGACTTACGTCAGAGTGAAGCATTCAGGGTCTGGCCATGTGCGTTTGCGTCTTACTTGGAACGTACACATCTTCTGAGTTCCCAGGTTGAGCAGAAGGCATGAATTAAGGCTTAAGTTTCACTGCTGACTCATGGGTTTAGTTTTCTCACCTCAGTAACCTGGGTTGAGCCAAGGTGACGGTATTCAGCACGTTGTTCCAGCCAGCAAAGGGAGCCTTAATGGACACACCACCGTCCCAGGTCAGCATCACCCATCACTTTCTGGAAAACTCTCCCCCACATAGCTCAGATCATTCTGTGATGACTTTTCAGAGCAATCCATCATTTTTTGTTTTTATTTTAGCCACAAAAACGCTGAAAGCACAAGCGGTCCAAGTGCTCCAGGAAATGTCTTGTCTTTTTTTCCAAGAGAACTGCTGTGCTAGGGCTTCTAGCGCATACTGGTAATTGCAAACATTCCCCTTTGGACTAGTCCTTGGGTTATTGTTATGTGCCTGTCACCATAGCATCTGGGCACAAGGCATGAATTCAGCAGCCTTGTTCTCTTCTGAGCAGAAAATACTCTCCTCCTGCTTAGCTGTTGCTCAAATGCCTTTTGGTCAAAAGTCTGGAGGTGCCTGTTGTTTTATCCCCGCTTTGCAAGTGGGGAAATTAAGGCACAGGGTGGGTGGGAACGTGACTTCCAGCTGCTGCAGTGACAGAGCTGTGTGCAGGCCTGCTTGAAGCGGGCAGTTTGCAAACTGATGCCATTGCCTGGAAGTGTTGGCCCACCTGAGTTCTCTGGCTCTCAGGAGGGAGAAGTGTGATTTTCTTGGCCCTTCCCTTCAGCCTCTGTCTTCCCTGCTGGGCTGCTGGCTGTGGCATACTCAGTCCTGGAATAAACACCCTTCCTTGCAGCCTTTTCCATTTGCATGGGGCAGCTGGGCCAGAAGATGTCCCCTTCTGTACATCACCCTGCCTGGGAGGGTTAGTCACAAGCCCTGGAGTGGTGACAGGCTAGGGCTTTAACCCTTTTGGCACTAGAGACCAGCTGACGGGGTCTGGGGGGCTGGTTTTCTTTTAAAACCTCCCAGCTGTTGTGTTGTTTTTCTTAAGCAGCCCAGCTGCAGACGGAGCGGTGTTGCAAGTGGTGGCTTTGTCAGTGAGCAGAGCTGTTCTGAGCACTTGGACATCATCAGTCTGGTGAATACACAGTTCCCTAAGCTGATGGGTGCCTAATCTCAGTTACTTCTTTTGGTGGACCAGGCACAGTGCTAGGAACCAGCAGTCAGCGTGTTCCGATTCTGCGACTGATGATGATTTTCGGCGCTTGGCCTGTGATAAGTCACCACAGAGCAGATTTTTCAAAAGTGCTGAGCGTGTGCCAGTCCCGCTGGAGCCCCGGGGAGGTGCTGGTAGCCTCTTGCATTTGGGAATCAGGTGGCTGATTGCTCTGCGTTTCAGTGTCCTCTGTTGTGCGCTTGGAAAATGTCTGTGGTATTGCAGGCTCGGTTCTCCGTGGCACTAGGCACTGTGAGCATGAGCCTGCTGTTAAATCTGCCATCTGGACTGCTTTGATTAGGATGTGTGATCCGTAAAAGTCTGCGGAGTGATGACGTTCACTCTGAGGCTGTAGTTATAAAGTGACCCTCAGTCTTGCTGAGGTTATTTCTCTACACATGCAAGAAAAAATAGTTGATTTATGGGGTGGTTCACACTCTGTCAGATCCCAAGCCAGATATTGTAGTGGAGGGTACAATTTAGGAGGCTTGTTTGCAAACGTGGCTTACCAGAGTATGTGGCTACAGCATCTCTTCCGCGTGGGCTGGAACATGAATAGTTTTGTTGAGTCAACGTTTAGTTGCTTTTTTTTGTCTAGGTTAAAGAAGGGACTTAATCATTCTGACCTTGAGCACCTGGAGTGTTATTTTAGGACTTTGTCTGCTTGCAGAGAAACTTTGAAGCAGCCTGGAAGAAAAGGTAGTAATGAGAGGGGACTACAGCTTGGTGTCATTTTAATTATCATGATTACACTTTACGTTTTTCTGGCTCAGAATCGGAGAGATGGAAAGTCTCGTGTTGGCCCTGCACACCCTGTTTTCCCGTGAAAGCAGAGGCTGTGACCCTCTGAAGGGGAATGGGATCTGCTAACACATGGGATGTTACTAACTTGCTGCTGACTTTGTTTCTCAGGTGGAGGCAGAGGCTGTGAACCGGGCAATAACCATCGCCAACCAAACCAACTGCCCCCTTTATATCACCAAGGTGATGAGCAAAAGTGCCGCTGATGTCATTGCTCAAGCCAGGAAAAAGGGTAAGTTATTTCCCTTGGATGGAAGCACCCTATTAGCTCATGCAGTTCAGCTGCTTGCCAACATAAGTTTCATCCCTACAGGAAAGGTTTCTTTTTCCAGTGTTATTGTCCAGGCTCTTTTTTAAAAGGTCCCAAGCAACTGCTTCTGTCTCATCTGCCACAGACAAGTATTCAATGGTCTACCAGTGCCAGGACCTGTTTCTTTCTTTCAGCCTAAAGCCTTTCTCTTCACACTCATCCTGCCACATCGAGCCATGCACCTTCATGTTATCGCAGAGTAATTTCATGCTGCCTCCGTTTAAGGAATCTCCCAGGAGATTGCAAGCTGTGTCCTCCTTCTAGCTGCTGTGGTCTTTCCGTGGTGCTTTCTGCTGAGCTGCTTCCTGGGCTCAGAAGTGATTCCAGGAGTCCTGACGGAGGTCTTGACTCACAAGCCCTGCTGGGTTTAGTTGGAGTAGCCAAAGAGGTTACCGATTCCAGCTATCCATGGTGCTCCTTACTTGTGAAATAGATACTCCTCATGTGCTGTAACTCACAGCCTGGCATCCGAACAGGAATTGGGATCAGTAGTCTGGGTTAGGCTGGGAGTTGCAATTGCCTCTGATAACTCTGCCTGAGGATGCTGCAAGAAGCAAGACTCAGACCTGCTGTGGATGATTCTGCCTTGGGTCTCTTCTCTCTAACCAAAGTCTGTGGGGGAGCTGCGCTGCTCTCAGTGATGCAGTAGCTTCTCCCCAGTCCTGAGCCAGCTGCTTTGCCCCCAGGAAGCATGGGTTACAAAGCACAGTGAGTGCCTGTCTCCCTGCTTTATTCTGTGACTAAACCCTTCATTTCTATTTAGAGCAGCTCTGGGTGGGTGAGTAAGCAGCAGGGATGATTTTCCCCCTTCTTTCCTCAGAAGGGTTGGATTTAATTTTATGCAGTCTGAATGAGCCTGAATGGATATACAAATGACATCACTTTCCATCTGGGTGTTTGGTGTGAGAAGAGCTAATTTCCTACCGCAGCAAACAGATTTGTGTTTGTGTATTGGCTCAGAAGTATTTTGGTCCCATGATTCCTGTTAAATGAGTTCAGAGTTGGTGAGGAGGACTAATTTCCAAGGCATCTCTTTCTGTTTGTGGAATGGAAGCAGCTCAAGCTGCTTGGGATAAACCTTCCTCTCCTAGCTCCATTAGTGGAGATCATGCTGAAATGAGAAGATGTGTTGACACGGCAAAGTGGCTGCATGTTGCATTACCCCAGAAAACAACTTGATGTCACTGTGCAACTCAATCCTGTAAGTCTGGGGAAACATCCCTTCCTCTTTCTAGGTAAAGTACTGGAGACATGTACCACAGAGATGGAGCATTAATTGAAATACCTTCTTGCTGCACTCACTGTCCCCTGAGACCACTCGCTGGCAAGCAGAGAGGGGCACTGGGGTGAGGGACCATACACTTACATGGCAGAAGTCGTAAAACACAACCTGACTTGGGCAGATGTTACCCTGCCTGGGAAAGGTGCTGGGCTTGTCCCAGGTGAATGATCCACAGAACTCACTTTGCTTAGCCTGAGTGAACTGGCATATGCAGTTTTCATTCAGATTGTGTTTTCTCCTTATAAGGAGAATTTGGGGTATAAATGGCACGCCATTCTCTGTTCCTTTATTTAAATAATTCAATATAAATGCTGTGCAGTTGCCCAACTGGGTAGCCCAGGAGGGCCACACACACTAGTCTTGCCCTCCCAAGCAACAGAGGAAACATAACTGAAGACTATCCAAGGCGAAAACAAAACAGAATTGATTTGCTAAATGAAAAAGAACGAATGTTATTTAAAGCCAGATGTTCCCAGTGGCATTTGTTATGGAGGAGATTCCCTGCAGACTCTTGTCGTTGGCAGATCTGGGAGCTCAAAACATCACTCCCCGCAGAACAATCCTCCCAATGTTTTGGCCCACAACAGGCCTCCCATTAATAGCCAGCGTGTGTTTTGCCTTGTTCTGATTTCATAACCCTATTTGTGGCAAGTGATGTCAGATGGCCTCTTCCTCTGCTGGTGGATCCCCTCTGACAAAGGCTGTTCCTACACCTCCTGTTTCAGTGTGGTCCTGGAAGCAGCGTGAAACCAGTTAGTGCATCGTTCTGCCTCAGCTGATGCACTCTTTCCCATCTAACTTGAGCCTATAGACATCACAGTAGCTCAGACAACACGGTGAAAGCAAGCTCATATTTTTTTACTGTGCATGGCGAGGTGTGTAAGACCCTGCTGACCAATTCTGGGGTTGCCTTTGCCAGTCTGTTTGAAGTATTTAGGGTTAGTATTTTAACTACCCACGTCTTTTGCAGGCACATACAAATACATGAAGCGTCTGGACTCAGAAGCCAGAGGGTTAGGCACTTAGCAGAGATTTTGGGAAGGTTGCATTTGGTGAGCAGATCTGTGGGGCTACCAGCTTTTGAAGTTGCAGCATCTTGCATCTGCTTGGTGTGCAGATGTTGCTGGTGCGTTCCAGCTTGCAAAGTATCGCGGCCTTAAGGATCCGCCGTTCCTTCATGTGGTTCCAAAAATGTTAATGAAGAGGAAGGATGCACTGGTGGTTAGCACACTGGACAGAGAGTCAGAAGATCCAATTTCATTTCCTAGTTCTGCCACAGATTTTCCCTGTACCCTTGGGGGAATCACTCAGTTTCCCTGAGCTGCATTTGTGAAGCAGAAACACTGATACTTCCTCTGTGATGGGCTTTCTCTGTAGGCAGGAAACTTCCCTGAGAGGAGTTTTCTCTCATCAGATCTATGCATAGAGTCTGCTCCAAGAAACCCAGCCTTGTTAGATCTTTAATACGTACACATTTATAAAAATATTGCAGGCGCTATTTTCGTCATTCTTTTTCTTCCACATCCCTTCTAGATCAGGCTGGATCTCCTCACACTCTTACAGTTCCCCTCAGCCTCTTTCATGAGGTTCTTGGCCCAGGGTACAATACAGTGAATCTCTACAGTAACCCTTTCAAGCACAATTAATCAGTGCCAACCTCAGCAATTTTGCCCGTTTTGCTGCTCCAAGCTCTTAACAGTAACAATATCTTTGTTATTAACTCGGGTATTTAGTTGTTTGGATACTTAGTCTGAGGGACTGGTTTTTGGAAAATACTCAGTGTTTCTTTAGAGATCTCAAGATAAACATGTCAAATTAAGAGTTTGCTTGTGAAAACATGCCCCTAGTAATACAGTTTGAGGAGCACTGATCAGGTCAGGAGTTTAACGATGTCTGATCATCTGGTTATGCAGGCCAGTGAATTCAGTCCAGTGTTGTGTCTCTGTGATCGCATACTCACGAGGAAGTACCAAGAAACCCTGCAGCGTGCGGTGCTGGCGTGACTTCCCGGACTGGCCCTTTTTCAGAAGGATGTTTTACGCCTGGAAGCCAGGCTGGAGATGCATGTTGCTTGGTGCTCACCGTGGATTTGTCTGTATTCCTGTCCTGTAGGCACTGTGGTGTATGGAGAGCCCATTACAGCCAGCTTGGGTACTGATGGATCTCATTACTGGAGCAAGAATTGGGCTAAAGCGGCAGCTTTTGTTACTTCCCCACCACTGAGTCCTGACCCAACCACTCCTGATTTTCTCAACTCGCTGCTGTCGTGGTGAGTAGAGCTCTCTGTGTTCATACAACACATGCTTCATCATGAGGCAATTGGTTGATAAAAATAATAGCTGTTGTTGCCAGCAAGCAAGAGAGGCTGTTTTACCTTTAGGATTAAACTCGTGACAATAAAATATCTTAAATACCTCTCATTGCCCTTTCCAGTGGGGACCTCCAAGTTACTGGCAGTGCCCACTGCACCTTCAACACTGCCCAGAAGGCTGTTGGGAAGGACAACTTCACCCTGATCCCTGAGGGAACCAATGGGACTGAGGAGAGGATGTCCATCATCTGGGATAAGGCTGTGGTATGTCACATGTGTCATAGGCTTAGGCTGCAACCAGACATTCAGAGCTGAAAGAGCTGCAGCAGGGTGTTGTTATCTCCCCCAGCTGCTTGTTCTGGTCCTTCCACTTGAGGTTTTTGCCCCTGCAGAGATCACTGGGAATCTGCTGTCCTGCCAGTGATTTGCTTTTCAGAGTGGTCCCTACCTGGCTAACGCAGCGACTCCTTTTGTCTCTTCCCCAGGTGACTGGCAAGATGGATGAGAACCAGTTTGTCGCTGTGACCAGCACAAATGCAGCTAAAATCTTTAACCTGTACCCACGGAAGGGCCGCATTGCAGTGGGCTCGGATGCTGATCTTGTTATCTGGGATCCTGACAGTGTCAAGACAATCTCCGCCAAGACTCATAACATAGTAAGGATGTTTTCTACGATGTGAGCTCTGCTGCTCATTTCCTCCTCTCTTCCTTCAGTGCCAGACTGTCCTGCCAAGAACTAGAGCTCATGACAACTCAGGGCTTTGTTTTCTCGATGCCCCAAGCCCTCTCTGGTCTTACACCCTGTACAGCTCAGCTGTGTGAGCAGAAAGGGAAGAGGACTGAGTCCAAATCTGAAATCCCATGAGCTACCCAGAGATTCCCCTCAGAGCAAAGAGATTGTCTGCTCTTTCTGAGTGTTGGATGCTTGGATCTGAGCACACAGAAAGCTCTTTAAATCTCCTAAAATATCAAAAGGCCTCTTCCCACAGTGTGTGGCCTATGACCTTCTGGCTCACTAGCAGTGGGAATGTGAACTGCCCCTTTTCTAGTTGGGGTTGGTGAAGCTTGTCAGCTTGTGGACATCTTTGCTGGAGAGCTGATCCAGATCAAGGAGTCGGAGTGGATTTACCCCACGTCCTGATCTGGCACGTGTGTGTGGAGTCATACCTAGACATGATTTTACCGGTGATGATCCCAGTGTTAGCTGGCACAGGGAGGCACAAGGCAGCACCCAGACTAACCAGACCTTCCCCTTGTTTCTCTGTGGCTTTGTGGTGGCACTGTTAGAGGCGCTGTTGTGGCCCACAGCTGGTCCCATATCTTACACCTGGCTCCTCCAGTGAAAAAGCTGTCCCACCCTGTGGGAAACTGCAGAATGGTCCCAGTGCAAAGGGCTGGTTGGAGTCTCCCTGTGACATTCGAGCGCTGTCTCGGAGAAAGCAACCACTGTTTGCATTTGTTGACAACTTGTTTCACTGCTGGCGATGAACCTATGGAATGTTTCCCTGGAAAAAAACTCCTTGTTCTTTTTTCCGTGAATGCTTTCATTCACTCTGGAGCTGAAGGAGCAAAATTTTCTTCCACACTTGGATCCCTGGGCACATTCACAAAGAAACTTTTTTGCAGGTTTGGGTCACTTCCCTGTGATTTAACTCTGTGTCAGAATTGGTCACAGATGGCCTGGATTCATCCTGCCTCTGCTTAGACTTCTAACAGAGGCATCCAGACTCAGAAGTCTGGCTGCTTCAGTCACCTTAGAGGTGCTTCTGGACTCTTCACACCTCCAGTCTGGAGAGGAATGACTTAGAGGAGGGAGCCCAGGGACATACCCCTATTAGGTGCCAAATTTAGTGGTCTGAACCTGGATTTGTGCTTATGAATGGCTCAGGGAGCTGGAGGTAGCTTGCTGGGTGGAGTATTTGAAAGTCATTGCCCTTTAATGGCCGTTGTCTTTAGGAAACAAATTGAATTCTTTAAAAATTTCCTAACACAAAACTCAGAGTCTTTATCTTTTGTGGAAATGCTCCAGTACAATCAGGATTGACTCTGTGATTTTGCCATTGATCTGGGCTAGGCTGCAGGAGAACCAGATCCGCTGTGGAGTGGCCGTTCAGAAATTCTTTATACGCTAAGGACTGCAGATCCCCCTGAAACTCTTGCACTGTGTAAGAGGCCTTAGCACTCAGTGATCAGCTGTTGCCAAAGGCTGCCTCTTAAGTTGTGCCAAGACGATGGAGGATGAAGGGCTCTCCTTTTCGAGTGGTTTGTTTAGAGCTTGAAGGGCTGTCTAAGAAATCGCAGGTTTTTTTCTTAAACGTCCAGCTCTAACCTCCTCCCCTGTCATTGCATCGCCTGTTATACCTGGCATTACACCTGCTGGGGGATTGTTTTGTGTCTCACTGCACGTGTGCGTTGTGTTAGAGGAGAAACTGATACGAGAGACGCCTTTAGAGTCAAGTATAAAACAAAAGCCCCTTTGAAAGTCAGACAGAGCGGTTGCTGTGACACAGGGAGATGCAGTGATTATGTGGCATCAGATGATTGCTACTTTTTTAAATGCTAGAGCAACATACGGATATTTTCCAAGAATTCACACTGCTCTTGCCACTGTCTGGCAAGGAAACATTAGGAGCTAGAGAGGGGAGATAGTGTTTTTCTTGGAACCAGCCTAATTCATAAGCTTCTAACCAAGCCTCCTCCTTTGCCACCACAACTTTTTTTCAGACTGGACCTGGTTTAGTGTCGGTTTAACCACCATTCTAGCTAATTGTAAATCTGCAGTCAAGCCTATTCATACTTATAACACACTTCAAGAGCAAACTCCATTATTAACTCAGTAAAAAAGACCTGGATTTGTCTCAGAGATGGTCACTAGAGTAACAGTCCCCAAATAACACGGTCGTTGTGCATCTCATTCCAGGATGCTTCATGGGTGGGACGTTTACCAGTGATTCCTTTAAAGCTTGTCTTTTTTCCATGGTGTAATGTTTCCAATCTTGTTAATTGAGGATGAGCAATCCCATTAGAGTAAAACAAGATTGTCCTGGCCCCTGATCTATCAACCAAAATGCTGGTTTGAAATGCAGCTTTTCAAAATTATCACTATTTTTAGTATGAAACTCAGATAAAACTTTATTTGGCTTCTAAATTCCCCACAATTCAGCAGAGATAGGCACCTAAATGCATTTAAACAGGTAGACTTCCTCATTTGAAACTGTTATTTCCTCTTTATGACTCATGTTGCAATGGAAATTTTGCATGAGTAAATCCTTAATAAATTTAGACTGATAATAAAGACCAGCCTTACTATTAAACCACAACATATACAAGTCAGGTAAATGCTGTTGAGTTTGCTTCCATCTGTCCTTAAAATTTTGGCAAGTAGCATGACTGGTGAGTGCTAATTAAAGCACAGCAGGCTTTGCTGGGATGAATATGTTTGCCTCATGTTGTTTTTTTGTTTGTTCTAGTCTCTGGAGTACAATATCTTCGAAGGCATGGAGTGCCGTGGGTCTCCCCTGGTGGTTATCAGCCAGGGGAAGATCGTGCTGGAGGATGGGAATCTCCATGTCACTGAGGGATCTGGACGGTATATCCCCAGGAAACCATTCCCTGACTTCGTTTACAAGCGCATCAAAGCAAGGAGCAGGGTGAGTATAGATGGTTGGATGCACATTTGTTCTCTCACTGAAACTCCTGAGTTAAAGTGGGTGGAAAACAGATGCTGTCCCCTGGCTCGCAGACACACACTTCTGCAACAGAAAATGTTCCCTGGATAGGAGCCATATTTATCTCATTCCTCTTTCATTTTTGCTATTCACTTGAGTCATTACAGGAATATGCTTTGCCTTGAGCTTGGATTTGCTGCAAATTTTATTTTTCTGCGCTCTAATTCTTCTCTGTCTTGGGACACCTAGACAGAGCAGGTGTCCAGCAACTGTCCAGTTTGGAGAGGAGTCCATCTGCACATAACCCAGCAGGCTTCTCCTGTCACAGAAGAACCAAGAGAAGTTATGGATAGCATTTACATATCAAACCTTTCAGCAACAATTTAGAATTCTAATTTATTGTTATAGATGCATTATGCTGCTTTCTCTTCTGTCAGATATGATCAGATGCTCTTGTCGGATGACTAGTGAGTCACAGGCACAGCCTACTGACTGTGTAAAAGTGAGAATTTTCTATTTTTAAGAGGCTAAAATTGTTGGAAAAGTGATTTGTAAAATACACCCATTCAAAACAGAAACTGCCTTTTGATATGCCATGAGTTGGTAAAAACTGATGGAGAAGATGACACTGAACTCAGCTGCAACTTAGTTGCTGAGAATTTAAGAAGTTTATTTCTCGATGAAGTCAGATTTCTGAAAAGTGTTTTGATGTTCGAAGTGTTGCCCTCTCCTGGACAAAACCAGAGCTGTATTAGTTCTGCTGACCATAGGTAATATTCACATTCCTTGCAAATGATCTTTCCTTAATTGTTCTTTGAAGAAATTGCAAGTTATCAACATTGCAACCTTAATGATTTAGCACTGCAGAGAACAGATCCATGGTTTCTGTTGTGTTCTGGTCTCCCACAGAAGTACATGTCTGACCTATAAATCCAATTGGGCAGCATCTCAACTGGAATAATTGCATTTAACCCAATCTAAAGCTCCCAAGCTGGCCATGTGCAGCTAGCCTGGCTCCTCTTTATGCAGACCTGCCTCTGGTCTCAGCATTGTTTTTGCTTTTTGGGGATGAGTAATAAATTTCATTTGAGAGTTGTCAGGAGCCCTTAATACAACAGCAAGTGGGGTGAGCTCATTAAAGGACAGAACTCGGGGTGCAGGGGACAGGCTGGCGGTCTTCTGTAGGCTGCTCACACCAGCTAGCAACTAGCCAGAGCCCAGCAGTCCAGAGCACGTTTCATTTTATCCGTGCTGCTTCAGAGAGCAGCCACCACGCGAGGATCAGCGCGGAGCAGATGATGTACGCTGTCAAATCCTCTTACAAATCTTGAAATGCTTGTCCTTGGCTTAGCAACATCTGGCCAGCTGTTTAGTTCTGTTCTGAAGGCTGTTTTGGGCCTGAAGGCTGCCTGCTTCTCTGTTTTGCAGCTGGCTGAGCTGCGGGGTGTGCCTCGAGGTCTCTACGACGGACCTGTCTGCGAAGTGTCAGTGACACCGAAGACCGTCACGCCGGCGTCTTCAGCTAAGACGTCTCCTGCCAAACAGCAGGCCCCACCCGTGAGGAACCTGCACCAGTCTGGATTCAGCTTGTCTGGTACATACTTTGATGGGGCTAAATTGCTGTGAAATCACGGCTTGTTTATACTCCCATACTCTGAATTAATTGGAAGGCAATGAGAGAGACTGTGATGTGTTTTTAGCCTGGAGGTTATCCCTTTAGAAAGGAAGAAGAGCAGTATAGGAGCTATCATAAAGTCCTGCTGGTGTTCATGCCATGGCATGAATGCTGAGTACCCCCTTGCGTTCCGGGCTCGGTCCTCAGCTGGGTGTCTGAAGGGGGCAGATGGCACCAACTTTAAGTGGAGCTTTGCCAGCTGAGACCAGCTGTGGGTCTGGGATGTGGCAGGTCTGATTTCTCAGCGTGCCTGTTTCAGTGCAATCAGGGAGAACTGTCTAAAGGAATAAAAAGGCTCGCTAAGGGCAAACCACTTAGCCAGCTCTTACCTGTGCAGGGCTGGGTGGCTCAGGTGTTCGGTGTGGAGGTACTAATGCAGAACAGGTTTCAGAGAATTAAGGCACTGGAGGCTGGTAAGGGCTTTTCCCTCAAAGGTGATGCATTTTGGTGCACACCGTCGGAGCCTGGCCCAAGAGGACTCGATGAGTTTCAGTGCAGCCGTGCCCTCCCGACTCCCTCGTCCTGCCCCTCGCTCATCTCAAACCCTCGCTGGCCCGGGGGGACCTGACGTTGCTTCTCTCTCCCGCAGGGGCACAGATCGATGACAACATCCCACGCCGCACGACTCAGCGCATCGTGGCACCGCCGGGTGGACGTGCCAACATCACCAGCTTGGGCTAAGGACCGACCCCTTCCGTGCCCGCCCGGCGGACCGGGGACGGGGCACCTGGAGACCCTTTCTGATCCTTTTAGAGCCTGTGACAGTTACTGCGGGCAACCAGTGAGGGGGGGGCTGAAGTAAGGCGCCTCTTTCAGTCCCCTCAGATTCCCTCCTCATCTTCACCAACCCCTCTCACTTCCCCCCTCAGCCCTTACACATTTAAAGAAATAAACCCTCTTTTGACACCTCTGACATGCGAAAGTAAATGTAAAGAGGATGTTTGAGATATGTGGCCTCTGTCCCATTCAGCATCTTTCTTTTAATAAAGGAAGGATAAAGTGAATTTCCCGGGAGCTGCCTTTAAGACACACACAAAAAAGGAATAAATAAATAATAAATGTAAAAAATACTTTTTTTTTTTTTTTTTTTTTTAAATGTCAAGCAGAAGAGTAGTTCAAGGGTTTTAAACTGGATATTTTGTAGGGTTCTGTGTTCCAGCAGAATAGCTAGGCAAGCACAGAGGGACAGGAATCCCAGGCTGTCTGTAACCATTCCCCAGCACCACCTTTGAGGTCACTGAAAGGCTGGCTGCTGCCAAGAGAGAGAAACAGGACCCAGCACTAGGAATTGACAAAGCGCATCGCACCCGGCCATCGGGTGAGCTAGAATCGTTGGGGACTTTGGTTCTGTTGGTTTGTTTTTTCATTATTTTTTTTTTTTTTTCCTTCTGGATTTTGCTGCAAATTAGGTCCTTGAGGAAACTTCTTTTTTTTTATGTTTGTGTGTGTGTTTTTAATATGTTTGTATCATTGTGTTTACGAAGCCTTATCTGAGAACTGGGAATCTCCCTGTTCTTTCTGGTCCTTCCCAAACCTCATTCAAGTTACAGACTCCCGTGTCACTGCCACTGCCACCCTGGTACTTCAGGTGTTCCTAGGTTGCATCATTCCAGCCAACGCTTGCCACTTAGCTGCAATAGGAGGCCGTGGAGCAGGTTCATAAGCTATGATCTTCACTTCAGTGTACTCGAGCTGGTGCAAACAAAGGGGCTGGATACCAGCTGAGGAGCTGGGACGGAGTCTCTTGAGAAGTTCTTAGCAGTTAGTTTGTCTTCCTGGAGGTGGAAATGGATAAGCAGGGGCCATGGGCAAAGAGCAACGTGTTGCTTGTAAGATCTCTGTAGCAGCCATGTTCCCCCTTCCTGGCCATCGACAAGTGGTTATTTAAAACTTTATGAGAGCTTATCTTTGGCTCTCATCAAAAGGCTGGTCAGTTGAGGGTGTGCCCGAGCATCTGCGGCCATTCCAGTTCAAGTCCAGATGCCCAGCTGTTGTAACTGGGAGCCTCAGAGCAGCTCCATGGGTCAACAGCAGCTGAGAATCTCTCATACGTGGTGCAAATTTCACAGTCGCTCATTCCTTCAGGAATCTGCCTTTGTGCAAACATACATGAGAAGGCCTGGTGGTTCCCCACCCTTCCTCGGATGCCTGCTGCCTCGGATTTGAGAAACCAGAGGTCTTGAGCGGTCCTTAAATGAATTTAGGAGCCCCAGCTTCTGTGGCAGTTAGCGGGATCTAGGCATTTAACTGTCTTCTGGGATTGAAGGTCTTTTAGCCCTGGTATTGGAGAATTATTATTTTCAGGACATGGAGAATAAATCTGCACCATTAGATTCCCACTTAAACTTAGCTGGAGGGCTCGGCAGTCCCACAGACTTGGCCTGTCTCTTAGCCCAGGGAGCTTTTCTACCCGCAGTTAACACAGCATTACCTCCACTGTCTGCATGCCCTGGCACTTGGCTGCATCTTCTGCTTTCTCTTCTATTTGTACTTTGCCACGTACATTGATCTTGTTTTTTCATATTTGTGAGTATTTTCTTAAATGGTGTTTACAGGTTCTTTTAGGGAAAAAACTATATATATGAAGGCTTTTAAGAAGCAAGTACCAAATTTGTTGTTATGAAGTATCAATGCTGGGATTTGCAAAGGATCTGGAAGCTACTTAGGTACCCAAACCCTCCCAGCTTCAGCACCTAATTCCTTTAGGCCCTTTTGAACACGAAAGTTAAGAAAAACATTGCCATATTCATCCATGCATTTTGCATTTCAGTTTAACTCTTGGGTCTTTTTAGTTTTGCATAAAAGAGTTTGCACTTTGTTTGTTAAGTAATCCGTGAACTTAATATATATTGCAGCTATTTTCATTTTTTTTTCACCTATATGTTAAAATCAATTTGAACGAGTTGGGGAGAAAAAAAAAAAAGAATTGCAGATCCGTTTCAATTCTGCGAAACACTTGCGGCTCTTCAGTATTCACTTAAGTCTTCCTTTTTTTTTTTCCTTCACTGACTCATGATGACTTTTTAGTTTTAATTTGTTCTTCAAAAGGAAAAAAAAAATCACAAAAAAAGATTTTTGCAGGCTATGTAAGCATGTTTTTTCCTGTGAGAGCTCGTCCGCTTTGTGTCTGTTTAATGAATGTCATATGTAAATGCTTAAAGAAAAAAAAAGACGATGACTTAATTAATTAATTAACCGCAGTGACTTGAAGCTCTAAAAATAAAAAAAAAAGTAGGATTTAATACTAGCTGGATTTAACCCTTGGATTTGTGATTGTGAACCATGAGTGGAGGAGCTGTAAGTGCTAAAGCTGATCATGTGTGTAGACAAAAAGAAGTACTGATATTTGACCATTGTCTCAATGGCAAAAAACCCCACCCCAACCCCAAGTCTTGTGTTTTATTCCTTAAGAACTCTGTGTTATATTACCATGGGAACTCCTAATAAAGACAAAATGTTGTTGTTTCACTAGGTGCATCTGTGTCTCAAGGCGATACGTGTTCTGGGTAACCGCGTACCTTGGCTGGTGCCTTCAACAGATAAAAACAGACTGAGCCCTGAAGTTGGTGCTCATGTAAGCTGGTGGTAGTCCTGCGTAGGAGTGAGAGGTACAGTGGCAGAGCTGAAATAAGGTCCTGTGGTTCCTTGGAGGATGGTGATGGGAAAGAGGAATCAGTGGTCTACAGTATAATTTTCTTTAGAGAAAAGCAAGCCTCAGGGCAGTTGTCTATTTAAAACAGTATTTGGCAAAGCAGAGGCATTTGCTTGAAAAATCCTGGCTCCGCATTGCAGAGATCGCTGATGAAATGCGAGCAAAAGAAGCTAAAACTATTGGCATAGCCCTCAGCCCTCCAATGTGTTTCTACTTGGACCCTCCTAACAGCGATGGAGGAGGGGAGAGAAAGTACAGCCGTAAATAGAAGCCACACACAGATAACTGAATGGGGAGTGTTAGAGCTGGCTGGAAAAACGCCAGTGAAACTTTTGGTGGTGGTGGTTGGGTTTTACTGTGCTGCAAGGATGCTGTGAGAGAGATCGCACCAGATCGGGGGAAGGGCTCAAGGAGCCACCGTCGCTGTCAGCCGCTCGGATCGTTGGTTGCTGCATCCCTGCATCCACCACACCGACCCTCTCGGTGGGCTTCCCCCAAATCCGAGCACAGCTGGAGTTTGCAACTGACTTTGCAGTGATGTTTAGCTCTTGTTCCTCATCTGAACAAAACCAAACGTTTAAGCGCTCGGTGAAATGCAATTAGCTTTCTCCACGCAGCTTTAAACCTGGCACCCCTATCCAGTGGGAAGTCTTAAGAGGGTTTCCTTTTTATCTGTTGAGAAGGGGCAATGATCTAATAATAAATGGTCTGATAAACTAATAAAAAGAGTTCTGGTTAACGTGGGGATCCTGGCTCTGTCACAAATGACAGGCAGTTATTTGGCTACTGGCAGCTAGATTAGATATTAGCATGTATGCAATCAAATCCCCTAGAATAGGGTTGGTGGGTAGCTGTGTATAAGACTTATTAGCTTGTCCCAACAATAATATCCCAGTGAAAGATACATTTAGCCTAAAACACTGGTATTTAGTTAACATACATCTGCAGAGCCTCCATTTGTTTTTATTCTATCGTTATTTCTTCTTCCAGCACCTACATTGGAAAGAAAGAAACCTCTTCCCCAGGAAATCAATTCCAGGGACTCAGTGAACCTGGTCTATGTTCAACAGGCCAAAAAATACCAGCTGAAGCCTATAGAAGTTTTTAAGGTCAGGAAGAAGTCATCAACAGCCAGATCTAAATCTAATGTGTACTGAGGAACCAAGCCAGGGAGACATCTCAGGAACATGGTCAGGTCAGTGGGGCAGGACTTGCTGCTACAGAAGAGCACAAGAACAGCCGTGTTTTGTCAACCCCTTAATCCGGGTAGTTCCTCATGCTGGCAGCGGGGAGGCCCAGCTCATGGCTGATTTGGTTCTCTGCAGGCCTCCCGCTGACTGCTCTGCAGCCACGCATGTAAGACAATACAGATCTAATCTGATGTTAACATCGAGACAGAATTAGTGGCTCAGAGGAGAAAGAAAGTAGACGATGAATTTGACTCAGTGGCCTGGAACACTAGCTGTCGGCTCGAGAGGGGCGGTGGGTTATCAGAGCAGAGGACAACGGGGCCTGATTTATTCCTTAGTGGCAGGGTGCTGGGAGCAATAGTTGTCACTGGTCCCTGCATCTCAGCTGTCCTGCTTCAGCGTACGCCGAGACCTAACGCAGCATTTTCAAAGCTGAGGCTTCTCTGACCTAGGGCTCATTCATATCTATATTTATATTATACATCTGTATAAAAGCATATATACGTGCCTCTGCCCAACCCAACCGGTTTTGCAGCAAACAAGGTTAATTTGCACTATTTTTCTGCAAGCTAAAACCAGTGTTTCTGCAGCTTAATACCTTCTACCACAGTAATTTGAGGGTGTCTGAGTGCATAGGCCCCCAAGGCTCCTTGGCAATATGGACCTTGTTGCTTTGGACTTCAAAAAAACCCACTGTTGGGTAACCCTTAGTGTGGGCTACCATGACTGGCACCTTCACATGGGCTGGGAACATGGTATCAAGCCCCTAACTAAGGTACTATATATGACTCTAGATAGCTTGTGCAGGGCAAAAATCCTATTAATTAATACTAAGTTTAGTTAACTTAAATTTCCCAAGATTTTTATGACTCTAAAAATTAAAGCATTTAGTACTGCTAGCTGCTTGTTCTGCACAGATAGAAGCTTCAGAACCGGTTTTCTCCCCTTTTTTAGCACAAAAGGTGAAGGTTGGGCTCACTCCCATTAGGTGGCAGCAGGACCTACAACATGACAAACTCCCTTGAGGCACATGGATCATCTTAAGAATGATGTAGGATGTAATAAATGTAGAACATGCACAGGGCTTATGATTACTGTGACAGAGAGAGATGACACACACACATATCCTTTCTATTATATTAATATATTGGATAGTATTTCAATGTTAAAAAGATATAAATCATCTAAGTGCATTCTGTTACAGTTTAAGCCTAACAAGGCACCCTCCTGTAATAAAATACAGAGCAAGCCATAAACTTTAGCTACCAATTTAGTTACAGGTAAAAAAACCCAAACATTATTTTTTAAACAGATTTTGGCTTTTTTTTCCACAAAAGTATGATGTCCAAGAGCAGAGGTAAGGTAGATTTGAAGAAATGGCAGGGTTTTCCATCCTCTGAAATGCTTCTGTTTCTTCTCTGCCATTTCCTGCCCCTCTTCTGTGGTTAAAGTTTTTGGCTTTTGGCTTTGTGCAGCCGTTCTCTGCATAAGTAGCTACTGGTGGAGGGGGGAAAAGAGGGAAAGAATGAACAGTTGTTTGGTTTATCGTATTAGTTGTTCCACTCATTTCTCATTGAGAAAACAGTGAAAAATAGAAATACAGAAGAAACCTCTAAAGATTCTTCCTCTCTAACATGGAAAATATGCAGATTTTTTGCTCTGTGTTGTTCTTACCAGTAGCAGGAAAAGTTTTCCCTTAAAAAAAACCCAACACCACTCAGAAAACCAAATAATTTTATTTCTTGAAAATAATCAAAGCTAAGTCTGGTCAGCACCAAACTGTGCCACCGTGTCTTTCCAAGAGCCAGCTGCTGCCTAATATCTGCAGGAGAATCATTTCCCTCTTTGCTATTGCTCCTCCTATTCCTCTTTCTTCTTGTAAAACTGCAAACTTTGCCAACTGACTGCTGTACAATTAGAGGCGATTATCTATTTTTTCTCCCATATAACACAGGCCAGAGAAGTTGCCCTTTGCTAGCTCCGGTAAGTTGTGATTGACTTAACAGCCTTGGCACCCTGACTGTGGGTTTACCACCGTGTGCTTGAGTGTGGTGTTCTTTCCACAAGCATTTTTTTTGACCATTAACCAATAAAGCTTGGCAGACACCTTATAGCGAGTCTTTCAGTGCTGACTTGCGAAGCCTCAAATGGCAGAAAATCCCTTGGTTATTTATTCCATTGATTAATCATCTTCATGGTTAATTCTTTTCCCCTGCTTCTGATTTGAATTGGCCTGCCTTTCATTTCTCACCAGTACTTCTTGTTATGCCTTCCCACAGTAGAGCAGAGATCCCTCTAAGGCCGATGGGGGACTCTTCTCCGGGGTGGCTCAAGCAGCCGAGCCAAACACGTGGCTCTGGCCAACTTCCACCCCCCATCCCACCACATCCTGCTGCAGAGGGGCAGCGTGTCCCCTTGTGTCAGGAGAGCGATACATCTGCAGCCAGCATCCCCCTGAATATTTACCAGCTCAGCCAGCTACTGTGTGCTGGGGAAGGCTGCGATGCCTTCCCCTCGCTGACCCTTTGCTGTTCAGCTGAGCTACGGTCCGGCCAGTCCGAAGTGATGAGACTGGGTTACTGCAGAGGATTCGTAGCACCATCTAAAACACCATCTAAAACACCATCTAAAACACCACACCATCTAAAACTGTGGGAGGAGCTGACCTGACGAGCCTGCATTCTTCAGGTTTTGGCTATGGCTGTGGATTCCTGTTGCTGGTATATGGAAGCACATGTAGAAAATGAAGAGCCTCTTTTCACAGCAGTTCCTTTTTTGAAGTTGCAAATAAGGCCAATATTCGTTCCCTATAAGTGCAGTTTAAAAAGCAGGAACGCTTATTGGTCAAAAAAAATTTAAATCGCTCCTTTTCCCCATGTGAACTGTGAGTATGAGACATCACATTTAACCAGTAGTGTTGAATTGTTAGGATTGGAACGTAGAGGATGAGAAGAAATTCACGCTTCGGTGCACAAGCCAGACCCTGTACAGCAGTTGAGGGCATTTATATTTAATGTCTGTCATACAAAACATTCATAAGATATAAAGTAGTGCAAATGTAAGAATAAAGTAGATCACGAATCAGTGTTACTTAGTTTGTCCAGTGAAAGCTTGATCTGCTTTCTGAATTTCAATTCCAAAACATAACGATTGCTACCCTTTTTTCTGCTTTGTTTCATTCAGATTTCAGAGACAAGTGTTAGGAAACTTTACTTAAGCTCGCACACAAATTTCAGTTTCATTTGTGCAACAGCCGCATCTTGTCCTCTGCCAGTCCCTAAAACAGGAGCAAGCAGAGTACAGCATTCCAATGCAAACTGTTGTTTACTAATGGTTAGGTAGTAACAGCAATGGGGTGTGATTACTACAGCTACTCAAACAGTATGTAAAACTAACTCAGTCCAGAAAATCACACAGCAGTTTTTGGAGAATGATGAGTTAAATTGCTAACTGAGCTCTAGTTTCTATCACTCTTAGTCCTATTCTAAATCCAAAAAGTAATCCCTATCCCAGACACTTTTTTGCTCATCAAAACCACCGAGGATTTGCTCCTTTCTTCCGAAGTGGCTCGTTTCCACAGGAGGGCACCAGATACACGTGTTTAAGCTGCATTTCTATTAGTTTTCTTGAGGTTATTTCTCCTTCCTATTCACATTGCTTCCTCCAGAAACAGATATGGACCTGCTAAATACTGAGTGCACAGGCCTTGGCATTTGTATATCTATTATGCTTTTCAGCACCAGAACCTGCCATATTTTACTTTGTCCTAGATTAGATAGATGCTGGTTCATACACAACTGAAATAATATCTTTTTTTTCAGTCAAAATTGCCTGTAAGTGTAATGGGGAATCATCTGTTTGCATTTTTTTATTTCACACACAGAATTCTGCAGCAAAGCTATAGTTTTACCAGTGATTTTCTAAGAGTCCCACCAGAGTCACCCCAGAGGCTTTTTCTATAGATTCTTGCAAGATTTTTGTTACAGGACAGTCAAAACATGGTGAAAACTGCTGCGTCTCTCCCTTAATGGCATCAATTAAACAGGAAAATATCCTGTTTTATTTATGCATCTCTTTGTAGCTTTTTCCTCCTCTAGGACAAAGACAAAGGTAGCATGGGAGAGGCAGGGAGGTTTGGAGGTGGATGTCACCTTGGTGGAGCATTGCATTTCTGGGACAGGGAGGGGAAGCCAGTTGCCAAGTTAAACAGCAATTGGGGGTTGGACTGGGACTAGGTGACATTCAAATGTCACAGCTCATCAACTACACTCAGGCTTCTGGCTCCAAATGCTAGACAATTCCCAGGGATGGCTTGCTTTGTGTGATACTTTAAAGAGCAGGCACGCCATGAGATTTAATGTGGCCTTCCTTTCTGGGCCTTTCATATTACCTCTTGGTCAGAGAGAAGCGTAAAAAGTCCCAGCAAGGAAAGTCCTAGAGGACTCAGCCCAGCTGGACATTTCAAGGCTGAGATCCAAATTATCTGTGGATTGAGCAAAGCTCTACAGAAGACCGTGTGGTTTGCTCCCCTTTGCTCTCCTAAAGCTTGTCTGGTGATAAGACCAGGCTTTTCCAGGCTCTGGGCTAATTCCGTAATGAGCTACCATCCCACATTTTTGCTTTAAGCCAGCTGTACTTTGTCCTTCCCTTTAACAAACTTGCAGCAGCCGCACTGCTGAGGGCAGGGGAGACCCTACCAAGGCTAAGGGGGGTCCACAGTGACCAGGGCTTAGCTGTCAGTTTGAAGTCTCCTGAGATTTTATATTTTAAGAAATACAGCAAAAAACCTCTCCCTCTCATAGGATATCAGGGTAGGCACGGAAGTGAGCCCTTCCTGACTCTGCTAGCATGGAGGCTCGGAGGAATCAGCATTAATTTTCCAGCCTCCTGCGAACCTCACTCCTATAATTAGATCCACATATTGTGCCCATGTAGAGACATAACTGGGGCTGGAAGGTTTCTTCTGCTCATCTCCAGATGTGTCTCCTGCCTCAGCTGAGGTAAATGCTTGGATTAACAGCTCCCAACAGGCAAGGTCATTCGAGACATCCACTGCCCCAAACAGCCACAGCAATGGTGCAATTGCTTTGCCTCGTTCGTGGTATCACCGAGATTGTATTCGTGCAGATGACATTCTTTATCCTTCCAATATGCTAAGGAGGAATTTGTTTGTTTGCAGTAGACTTCTTTTCACTGCACCTGAATTCATTAATCTCTCCAAAAATAATGTTGAAGGGACATGCATAAAAAAGCATGCTTTCAGCTTGACATGGACAGGACTAAGCACCCCCAGTGAGCACTTTACTGATGGCATTGATTTAGTATTTTTGCATGCATGCAAAATCAAATGCCAGAAAAGCACAAGCGAGTAAACTTTATCTGAAAAGGGGGAGGGAAAGGACCTCTTTTCCCTGAGCTACCATTGATTTACTGTGATGAGAGTTTTAATCAAGCCCTTGTACCTTTAAGCCGTAAGTTATTAGAGGAGAGCAGGGACAGTCTTTCTGAGGGCTTGCCGACACCCTGAGCTTTCACGATTATTAATCAAAAATGTGGTATTGGAGGAGGGGTTTTTTTGGGTTTGGGGTATTTTTTTTGCAGGCACCACTAAACTGCCAAATAATGTCAGATGGTAGAGAACAATGTGAATCCCCCATAGAGGTCTATAAATAACAGCTATAAACATGCCTCATAAATTACTCAAAGGGTTATTTCCTCCTACCCGCATTCCCTCCCTCACGTTCAAATTCAATTTCATTCATCCAGTTCCTCACCCTGCGCTGCTGTGTGGGAAGCTTGGGTAGAAATCTCTACATGGACAAGGTTGGAGCTCTGCAGGGGAGATTTCCACTGTAACAGGCCCAAACCAGTGCTGCAGAGAGACTCCCAACCCAATGCCAGAGGTGGTCCCCTTGTAGTGTGTCCCCTCAAAATGCCACCCACCCTACACAGCCTCTTGGTTCACCCACTGACGAGGGTTTGTACCTGAAATGAAACTCGAACCATAATGGGACTGAGTCATGCTCCATGGAGGAAACCCATGGCATGGCAAGGGGGTTTTTTACCACTGAACAATGTATTGGTTTTGTGTAGATCCTGGAGGGAGGGAATATTTCTGGTTTAGGCTTTTGAGAAGGACAGACAGGTTTAAGACAAGAAAAACACAAGCTAAACAGTGCCAATGGAGGGGAAAGGTCCTACCCAGCATCCCAAAATAACTCAGTGGGACAGCCAGAAATCCAGACAGACTGTCTTTGTTAAACAGTGTTGTTTCAGGAGGCATAAACCAGTCTGATGGGAGGAGCAGGACACAGATGGTAGATGCCACGTACCTCTGTGTGCATGTGTGTATGCATAACACCTCAGAAAGGGCAATTATTGTCCACCGTGCCTAAGCCAAGGTAACCACTGGCGTAGCCATACGTGGTTCAAAGTGGTCTCTTCTTATATGTAAACAGTGCCACATCTAAAAATGATTAATTAGCAGATTAGAAATGTGACCCCAAAAGGTATTGTTCTCTGTGATGAAAGACGAGCCTGGCCAAGGATTTACAGCCCAAGCGTCTTATTGCCATAGTAGGGCTGTGCTTGCAGGCGAGGTTATTATGGTGAATGTTAATGATGACTGCATCTGGGTAAAAGCCTCTCCATCACCTCTCGCTGTCGATGCCTCTTCCGTAACTATGGAAATGGCACCTTCTGTTCAGCTGCTGCTTCTGATTAAAATTCAAGTGGAGAGGGATGGGGAAAGAAAAGCCAGGGGACAGACACAGCTGATGAGCCAAGCAGCATGGAGAAGAGGGAGGCTGCAGTGTACCTGTTCAGCTCCTCAGAGAGAGGGAGGGTGCTGGGCTTAGTTACTCTGATGACAGCAATTTCGGATGAGAGCCACTGTCCCGTTTGCCCAGCATGAAGTCTAGATAAGGAAACAGCCCCTGCCATGAGGACCTTGCACTTGGAGTACCCATAGGAATGACAAACACCAAGGCAGAGTGCCTTGCCCCATACATCACCAATCCTCTCCGTTGCAGAGCCAGGTAAAGAGAGGGGATTTCCTTCGCTGCTGTGTTGCTTCCCATGGTTTTGGCTGCTGATTAGAACCCTTAAAGTAGTTTTTGTCTCTTTAAGTCTCTTTAAGCTGCAAGAGCAATAGCAGCTTAATGGCAGATTTCAAAGGTCTGTTATACATCATCTTCTAACGCAGATTTTGTGTAACTGCCTCTGGCTTCAAAAATTGGAATAAAGAAAGGATCTCCGGCGGTATGTGTAGGAAAAGAACCACAACTTGCTTATTATAAATTCATGCTATTATGACTATGACACAGTGGTAGTGGGGGAGCATCCAGCCAAAATTGGGGCTCTGCATTTTCTGAGGCAAACACGACTGTGCAGAGCATTAATTTGAAAGACAGATAAAGGAGGTGTGTTATTGCCTATGACACTCTCCATTTTAAAGCTGGAGAACAGAGGCCCAGAGAGATAAGTGAGTCATCCCAGGTTATGCAGGAATCCTGTGGCAGAACCAGGAGATGAGTCAATCTGCTGATGGCAGCCTAGCGCTGGGCAGCAGAGCACAGGTAAAGTGGCTGCCACAACATTTAAAGCTGACTCCTCAGCCTAACCCTGGCTCCTCAGTCTTGGCTCCTGGAGCCTCACTGAGCCACAAGGTCAAAGGCACACTCGGCAGCCTGAGGTTGAAGGGCTACTGGGAGCTTTGGCGTTGTGAATGGGGCAACATCTGCTCGCTGAGCGATTTACAGAGTCAACACCTCATTTTGACAAATTCACCACAAAGAAATAGAATTTGGAGCTGTTCCATGGCCCTGCTGTGCCATCTTGGATCTCATCCTCCAAAAGCTTTTAAGGCATAACAACATTCTTTTACTGTTGAAATCCTGTGTAAATATTGAATTATCTGCCTGGTCTCAGCACAAGTCGATTCCCCGTGTTTGAAAGCAGCATATGCTGTAGCGTTGTGCTGTCCTTACCATCCTCTGGCAGTGCCCAGCCTCCTGGACTCGGGAGTGCTGGCCCTGGAGGACTGCCTCGCTAGCTTCCTTGTCATTTTATTGCTTGGGCAGAGGTCTGGAGCAGGGTCTGAGCTCAGAGACACCTGGATCAACACATAATTTAAAGGTCCAACCCTATTAATTTGCAGATAATGGGATATGCCGTGCCCTCGCCTCTCCAGGGCAGTTGTGGCTCCCAGTGGGTAATTCAGGTTAGCGTGAATGATATGGCAGAAATACTGAGTCTTTGCCATCTTTACTCTTTACCATCCAATGAAGGTAGTAGGTATAGATGACAGAGCATCAGCATTTCCTAGGAGACACCCTGCCAAGGCTGCATACTGGGACTTTACCAGCATCTGCGCAGGAAACTGTCCTGTAAAACTAATTATAAGCATAAACTTTATTCTGACCTGCCCTTGCCAGTGCAGCGCTCTGACACTGGGGGCTCGGTAACGCTGAGCCTGTGCTCAGGGTTCAGCCTTGGGGCGACTGACCCTTACAGGAGAAGCCGAACCCACCTCCATCAGCCGTCTTCAGAGAAAGCACAGGTTGGACTCTAGATGGATTCTTATGTTTGCAAGACATGACGTGTCACTTCAGTGTTCCCCAGCGTGCTAGACTCAGTTTCAGGAAGCACCCTTGCAAACCCAAAGCAGGCTCACCTGTGCTTTTAAAACATGAATACAGTAATGGTGACAGTTACTGGTATTGGATTCTCCAGTCCCTGGGATGTCATTAAGACACTTGCTTCCCATCACTTTTGACCAGCTGCTTAGCTGTGAAAGGTTTTGTGTTGTAACAAGCTTTGGCCCAAAGGGCAGATATTCAGATCTATTGAATATGTGTAAATCTATTTTCTTCTAGCTGAGCTACTCTTGAGTCAGATGCTGATCACAGCTTTATTGTTGTGACTCCTACTGTTTTCACAATGTTCCTGCATATCCGCTCCGGGTTTGGATCTGAGGTTATAAGGTCCAAATCATCCTCAGCATGGAAAGAGTTAGAACAAACTTCATAGGCTGCTAATTGAGATCAGATTCTGGCTTATAGCATCTCCTCCCTCCCTCCAGTTCTGGCTAAACAATTGTGCTGGGAACTTCAGCTAGAACAAATCAGCTCAAAATAATTCTGAACAGTTTGTTTTTTCAGTTAGTGCAGACAGAGAGAGAGAGACATCCCTATGAATAATTATGGATCTTTCCCTGCTAAAATCATCCCTTTCCCTCCTCCAGATTTCACTCATCTCCACATTAGCGCCCAGAACATTACCTGCTATAGTGGACAGCAATGACTCACCCAGGCAAGGGAGTACACGCTCCTCGCAGCCTGGCAGCCCCATGGATCGGAAGATGAAGCAGTAGTTGATACAGAGGGAACATTGTGCCTTCCTGAGGACTGGATCCAGATGGGAGGTGAGCTATTATTAGCATCAGTGTAGGTGCTTTAAAAACACACCAGGCTGTGGCTACAAAATCAGGAGGGGAAACAATGTGCCATGGAAGATCTTGTGGAAGTTCTTGCAGGAGATGCTTTTTGGGTTGTCCCACATTGCAGCCACACATCTGGCTTTGGCCCATTCCTCTCTTGTGCATTGCTTTACGTGCACTGATTGTAAACTGCCCATTGGACCACTTCAGGTTCAGTTTGTAGGAGTGGAAAGAATACATTTTGTCATTCACAGCATTGTACAAACAACTTAACCAGCATCTTCTTGCCTCGACAGAAAGAGTAAGGAAAACAGCCCCAAAGGTGCTACTTAGAGCTCAAATACAACCCTCGTGCCACTTTGTGATTCTGCATGTTCAATCATCACTGAAAGCCTGTTCCCCCCCCGACTGGGCAAGGGGAAAAGTCTCCTCTCCTAGGATGAGCTGCACCAAGCCAAGAGTGCTTCTTTCCCTGTACTGAGTAGTAAGGGTCTCTACTCATCTAACAACTCAGTTGGGGATTCCTTGCGCTGAAGATGCTTGAAATTGGTGCCATGATTATGTCTGTTTCTTCTTTTGGGGCTGGCTTTGTGCCTCAGTTTACCTTCTCTAAAATAGAAATACAATTCTGACCACCTTTGTAAGCAACTTGGAGTTCTCCCGATGAAACTGTATTATTAAACTAAATAAATATGCTTAGGTTTATTCTTATGCCAGAGCAATAAATCAGATTCTCAGAAGAAAAAAAAAAACAACCACCCTTGGGCTCAAAGTTTTTCAGCTCAGATCCATTTTTCTCTCTTCTCACAGTCCAGTGTTGATTTCAACAACAAAGACCGTGTCCTTCGCGACCGAACTGCTCTGCCTTTCACCAACATTGAAAAATCACTGAGTAGAGCAGTTCCCTTAACCCTGACAAGGTCTAGCAAACCCTCAGAGCATCCCTGACTGAATCCCAGGGCTGCGGTGGGAAGAACCCAGCTGCAACAGGGGCCCTGTGGTCTTTTGGGCAACTGTCTTTGTGGTTTCCTGGCAATCGGTCTTTATTAAACGCGTGCGTATGGATGGTGCTGAGTTTGACTGGGCAGCGCCTTCTGATCTGGTGAACGACGGAGAACTCATTAGCACAGCTCTGAAAAATCCTCTGCCAGCCCTGCTTCATGCAGCTGAACGGATCAAAATCTGGAAACATCAGAGGGGAAGAAACAGTTCTTGCCCTTTTTGCTCTTGTGGGGCTACTCTGGTGTTAACAGACGTTCATCCTCTGTCACCGCAGACTTCACCCTTCCCAGCACAGTGAGGCTGGCTGGTGGGTTTTTTCCTAAAGCAGTTTTTTCTGGTCGTTTATTTCTAGAGTGAGCAACAGCCAGCAGAGGGCAAGAGTCCCCCATCCTGGGCTGGAGAAATCTCTCCTGGTGCAGCCATCCCATATTAAAAACAGGCTGATCCAAACTCACTTAAATCAATGAGAGTATTTCCATCCGTTTCAGTGGCCTTTGGATTGGGTCCTAGAGTTCTTTTAGTATTAAAAAAACCCCAACAAAACCAGCAAGATGTTTTATATAAACTTAGAAACAGGGTTTTATAAACTGAAAAAAGCCCCTGGCATTTATACAATTTGGGTTTCACTGTAACTTGTCACTTAGATGTTAAATGGTCCTTTTGATTTATAATAAGTTTATTTTTTAAATAGCCGTGTTATGAACAAGCCACAGCAACAGAGGGGATATAATCCAACACTCTGCAACTTTTGTTTTAAATCTTCTTTGAAAAGCTGTGTCTGCCTGGTGGTGTGATGAGGTGCTCATTAATACTCACACTCAAAGGTAAGTGCCTATAAGACAGTTTCAGGCCATAATTTAGCAGAGTATGTTGGCAGGTGCTTGGTACCAGATCATTGACTGCAATGGGAATCGTTGAAGCCTAAGGTTTGAAATGCTACTTTGCCTCCCAGAGGAAAATCCACAATCTTAATCCCAGAGCCCAGCCCAGACATTGTCTGCGGAGCTCCCGTAAACCAGTCACGAGGACGTGCAGAAGGGAGAGATGGATGGACATCATGCTGGCCACACACTTTACAGCTGGGGAGGGGCATGAGGAGAACTGGATTACATTTTCTCATTTCTGTCTGAGTATATCTGAACCTATATTTTCCAGAATATAAGGAGCTCCTGGGTTCAAAACACTAAATCTCTTGCTGACCCATTGTATGATTCAGGGCAAAGGCACATTTTCTAATTTTACAGCTGAAGAAATGGACATTAAAAACCTTTAATAGGGTTTAGACAGCATCTCAAGAGCCCTGTGCCAGCCTAGCTCCTCAGGCTGCTCCAGGGAAGGAGAGCAGGAATTGTAGATTGCCTGCAGCGGGAGAAGAGCTTTGGCCAATGCAAAATACTTAGAAAAAAATCTCCCCAATAATGTTTATAAAGCCCTTTCACGTTCTCTGATGAAAGATGCTATTGAAGTGCACAGTGTTTGCTGGAAGTTTTCCCTCCCACCTACTGCACTGTTTCTAGGCAAATATCTTGCCCTTTTGAATAATACGGTGTGGAGCGAAAAGATAAACTCCTGTAATTATGCCTTCCCTTAGCGTGGCTGTGCTGAAAAGACAAACTGCCTCCTTCAGCATTACTGCTCACAGAAAAATGGGACCTGAAGCGTACGTGGGAAGATTAGACTGACTTTAAAACATCTTTCCTCACACCCTGGTTCTTGAGGATGCTACAGCAGAGTGTAAAAACAGTTCAAAAAAATTCTGGGGACCACCAAGACCTTATTTCCACAGGGAAGGTCATAATATCCAAGCTGTAGTGAAGGTGAGGAGGAGTTTGGGGGTGGAGGAAGAATCACTACCAGTTTATCAAGAAAGCAGGAATGAGGAATGTGCCCAAACCCTAATACAAAGATCTGTGTCACAGCCATTGCTTGAAGAAGTTTCTCCTGTGAGCCTGGACAGCCTCCCCGCTGCCTGATCCCACTGGCCAGCACATGTGTGGTGGTCACCAAAGGGAAAGGGTTGGAAACACACTGGTTACCCCAACCACCCTCTGTTTGGCGTTGAGATTATGTCAGTCTTCAGGGCTGCCAAAACTTACACTAGCACTAAAACCATTTCATTTGAGCACCAAAACAGCTTAGGAGAAAGCTCAGGAATATCTGAGAAGATAATATTAGCACGTCTCCCAGTTTGGAAGTGCAGTTTGCTACCCAATATCAGGGGAGAGTGGAAACTCCTATTTTGAGAAAAACCTCCTGGCATCAGGCCTGCCCTATGAGTTCGATTTAGAAATAAGGCAAACTGCAGATGCCATAGTCACAGATCTGTGTTTGCTCTGGGCCAGAAGTTATTCACCCACTGGTTTTGTGTTGCATGAAAGTATTCCCAGTGACAAGCACTCACAATGGAAAGATGCAAGAATGACTTCAGCTGACATCCAAAGGGAAGAGAAAATAATCTAAAGCTCTAAGAGATGAAGGCAAGTGCTTCCTTTCTGGCTTGAACGTGAGAGTTAATGAGCTAACGTGGTACAGACCAAGGACATTTCACTGGGAACCTTCAATAGAGACAGCGAGGACAGAAGTGTCGGTCTGAAAGCATAAGGAGATCCTACCAGGAATGTGCCCTTCTTGTGCTGCCTTCCTTCTCCAAAGAGATTTAATTCATTAGGTACAAGTAATGAGTTGTCAGGCTACATCCAGTCCTATTTCTGGTTGCTGCAGTTCTCTCTGTAACAATCTGCGGTTTAAGAATAAAGAGAAAAATAAAATGTTTCTTCTCATTAGAAGAGAAAGTCTGAAATAATGAAATAGATGCCAGAAAAATGATCTATGCCTTTTTGCACTTAGAAAGAAGACAAGCAGTTTCATAGCTGTCAAAGACACTTAGATTCCAAAATACTAAGTCTTTTTTGAAACTATGATTCTTCAGTTAATTCCCTGATTGGTTCCAAGATCAGGCCCAAGAGTTTGAGGTTGAACTATCTCATCCTTTAGACACTCATTTAGTGTTATTAAAAGTCTTTTAGAGATGGAGAATTTGTCATGTTGCTTGGTAATCTGTCTTGATGGTGTTTTGCTCTCATCAGTAAAAAAAATGCACCCAATTTCGGATTTTTCTTCCAGACAGCAACTCTTTTAAATGAAGCAAAAAGAGAGAAATAGTCTCAGTTTCTTCAAAGAGATCTTAGTGGTCCCAAAGAGAATGAAAATCCCATTGCTGTATCACGGCCCTTTATACTGAGCTGTTCTCAAACTGCAGGGTTGGAAGCTGCTGGATAATATTACCAATAGAGATCTGAAAGGGGCAGATTCTTTTTTCTTTGGTTGTCTTAAAAAATGACTTCTGATTTTTTTTAATGTTAATTTTTTTCTGTGGCTTGATTCTTTTGTCTTTGAATAATTCCAGCCTTGCCATTTACTGAGAAGTTCTCTCTTCTAAATTTAGATTAGAGTGTTATTCGCTTTCATAAGAAGTGCTAATATCCCTTAGGTTAAGAATAATTAGATGTTAATTTTCAAAACCTGAAAGGAAATTATACCTCTAATTAATCATTTAGAGTAAAATAGCTGGTTTAAGAGCCATACATAGCTACATTAAACAAAGGTCTAGCCATTTTTTTCCTAAACAAAAATTAACCTCAATACAAATTAAGATGATATGATTCTAGTTGGATTAATGACACCAATTAGGCTAACACATTTCTAAAGCTCCCGGAGTTCATGGGAGAAGGCGGCAGAAGATCAGCTACTGCAAAGCAGTATTGCCTCACTGGCTCTCCTGTCTCCAGCATTAACCCCTCCACAGCAGCTGAAGCTGTACCCCACTGACAAGTTGCTCACACCCGCCTTTCCCCAAAAACCCTCAGGAGGAGGGTTTGCTCCGTTGGAGTAAGGAAAATTTATCCAAAAGGAACCGGGCAACCTTGGCTGTATAAAACAAGGGTAAGAAGACTACAGTGGTAGCTCACTGTGGTGATCAAGAAGTTTCATGTAAAGGGTTGATTTTGCCAAAATGTCAGTCTTAACATTTCCTTTGTTTTTTTTCTGCTGATGTTTCCGAGGCTGAAGTTCTCCAAACCTCCCTACTGACCTCTGCCTGGTTTGCCCCGACATCTCCCCAGCGGCGGCAGCACCTTTGCAGAGTCTCCCATTGCACGTCCCTATTCGGGATGAGCCTATAGGGGCCTATATTAGCCTATACACGCCTCAAGCAGGTAGATTTTCCTCCCTGTGTGTTGCCGTTACCACTTGTGGGATGAGAAATAAAATCTGGCAGCAAAGTCCGTGGCTCTGTATTGCCATGCAGACCTGTAAATCGGTTGTCCCAGTGCAGACAGTGGAGCAATACACTGGTGAAAAATGGGAGGGCAATCGGGGGCAATTCCTTGTCTCCCCTGACTTTTTTCCCCATCTTCATGAGTTAGAGTAGCATTGCTTTCTCTTCCCAACTCTGCTGTCAGATCCTCTTCTTACCCCGACGTTGCTTGCAGACCCGCACAGACCACGAGATGGCAAGGATGCACAGAACATGCCCGTGACAGCTACTGCAGATGCAACAGGTGTTTATTGGCCAATTTGCTGTTTGCCACCTGCTTCGATAGATACTGAATTGTATTTTTATATGTAGCTTCCAGCAAAACAAATGTCCCCAGTGATGTGAACACCGGGTTCTGGAGCATTTAGGCATGATCCCTTTGCAGCACCAGGAAGGGGCATATGATTCTGATGAGTCCTCTGGAGCCTTTCAATATGCCCAGATCCATATGTAAATATAGCTTGAGATGAGATTTATATTCAGATATTTCCCGGAGAAGCCAGCAGACACTCCAGGCATGTTACAAATGAAACAACAACCCAACCAAGCCTTGTAATTTAATTTAACTGCCTCTTTTTGGGTATGTGTCATGCATTCAAAATTAGACAACTGAATTCCCAATCAAATGTTCTTTGAATATAACAACATAGTGAAAGGCATAAAAGTGCCTTAAAATAGCTTGCTAACAACCACATGGAACCTATTCTTTTGGCAAAAGGAGGAGGCAATTTATGGGTCTGGACTCAGTGCTCATAAATAAGTACATGTTCCTTTTTCTTTGCATTGGCACATTTTTGGCTTTTCAGATTCGCCATGCACTTTATAAATTCTCATGTAACTATTCAGACAGTAGATGGGAATGCACAGGTCTTTTTTTGGGACATGAATTTATCCCATTTGAACTGTCTGGCAGAAGTTCTCCGTTAACCTTGCTAGGAAATTCCTCCTGGACTGGTTATCTGAAGTTTTCCTGCAAAGCCTCTTCTTCTTTAACAGCCTGAGCCCAAACAAACTGCTTGTTTTACTGAACCTGTTCTAAATATTATTTTCCTTAATGGGAGCAGCAGCAAGTGAATTAAAACAAACTGCAATTTTAGTTTGTTGCCTCACATTTTGTGATATCTGGTACCAGCAAAATGCCTTCCTTGAAGTAGGTAAGTAATAGGGTCGAGTCTGGAGTCGAGGAAAGAACAGGCAGAATGGCAGAAACACACAGAGTCTGGTGATTAAATGCAACTGTTTCAGTACAGGCCACCATGCAATAGTGCCTGAACTGAGTACTAAAAAAACCCAGACTGAAGAGATGTTTTTCTCTGAGATTATACTGTGTTGGAATTCTGAATGAGAAATATTGAAACTGGAAAAGAAAGTCAGTTTTCTAAGAGTGTAGAGAAATGTAAGGCCAATGGAATTAATAATAATAATAATAATATTCCCTAAATCAAATAAACCCTACCCATCTCTGAAATGAATCTCTCAAGATTTTTGAGAAAGCCTTATTTCTTAGAGGTCAGTTGACACACGGAACAACATAATATGTGATGAAAAGGCTGGTTTCTGTAAAAAATCCACAATACGTTAAAAAATCCACAATGGGTGTGAGAACTTAAAAGCTTAAATACAAACAAAAAGTTGTAGTTTTTATGCGTGTTTCAGGAAAGGTTGCTCGTTGTAGAGTTGGTTGTCTCCTCCCTGCACGCCAGACCATCCCTTTCAGAAATGCCAGTTTTCAGAATGGGAAGCAGCTCTCCATGAGATCACCTTTACATCATCCCTCTGGAGTTCAGGTTTGGGATATTGCTGGACTGGGCATCCTCAGACTATAAAAGTCACTGAAAGAGGTTCTTCCCTTTTCCAAAGTAGCTGATTTTCTCTAATTCTTAGGATTAAAAGTAAATAAATCAAATGTTAGGAGTGATTTGATGTCTTTTGAGGGGGTGATTAGTGACGCCCGGGTTTAACAATACTGCCTGTAACCAACAGATTTGGCTTGTCCTCCCTTTTACAAGTGCTCAAGGAAAGAAATGCTTTTAAAACCTTAGACTCCCTGGTAATATTCTTCCTGTCTGCCCCCTCCTCCACTACATCTCCGGATATAGCACCATTAGTTTGAGATTTTTATGACTCTCAAGGGAAACACAGAACATTCCTGAAACTGAAGTAGCATTTTGGAGTCCCTGAGCTGGAGTTCAGATAGCACGGTCTCTCTCAAGGGTAAATCATGGGAGCTGCCAACATAGGGGATATTTGGTGTAAGAGGACCAATAAGCATCGATACTGTTACTTGATTCACTAATAAATTGTAAATGTTTCATCTCAAAGTAGCTCAGTGTGATTTCCAGCAGCAACTTGATGATAAGGAAGCATCACAACTGAAGGTAGGTAGTGTTAGCAAAAAACTAACTTGTCAGGAAGGCTTCATTTGCTGCCAGCTGCCTCCATCTCAGCAGCTATCATGAGAAAAAAAAAGACCACTAAAAGAACAGGCAGCAGCTCTTCAGCTTTATGTCAACTCCAAACAACACAATGTGATTGTGGATGTTAGTAAAAAAGACTGTTTAATGGCTGAAAAAAACCCCAACCACTAAAACAAAAAACTATAGTATAGCAGAGCTTTAGCTGGGCTGAAATACTGCCATGGATTTCATTGAGTGCAAGAGGAATTTCTCCAGTTTTCACCCCTAAGGAGTAGGTCTGTTACGGTTAAAAACTCAGGAGTGTTTGAGAGATGTTTGAAGGGAGGGAAATAATGAACTAGCCAGAGAATATGTTGTTGTGTTCATATACACTTCATTCCTCTAAATTATTGCTCCTGGGTAGGTTAACATGAAAACTGGACAGGAGCTGGGTTCAACATTCATCAGCATTGTTACTTCCGAGCTGTCAACTCCCCTTTCCACCATCCAGGTTAGGTCTAACACTATACATGTTCTATCTAACTAAGCCTGCCTAGCCCTAGATGCTCTTCTGGCAAAGCCTGTTTTCTGTGAGCTTAAGTATGTGCAACTGATGATGAAAAATGAAATGTGTAAATGCTGTCTCCTCAGCGTCAGTCAGCAGAGGGCTTGTCACTCAGTAAGGAAGCAGGATGCAGCTGCAAAAAGCCCCATTTTCCACAGCCTTGGCCAGCTCCATCAGTAGCGATCAGCTGCTGAAAGGAAAATCAGGTGTGTGTTGGGGTGAGGGAGGGGAAAACGCAGAGCCATGTGCAAAGCAACAAAGCAGCTATTTAATGAAGCTCTCTAACACTTCCCTTTGCTTTGTAATAGCTGCAGGATGGAGTGAAGGAACAAGTTAGGAATCTGCAGAATCAGTTATGTGCTCTTACTCTTGGTCAACAAGTTCAGGCAGGTTTTTCTGTTTGAAAATAAATCTCACACAGAGCTCAAGTTTCTAAAATAAATCTTTAGATCAACTAATAGATTTCTACTCCTTGCAGACTATATTTTTTCCCCCAGTTTTTTCAATCAGTCTCGACTGTGAAAACGCCTTCAGGCATTGAACAGAGTGCTCTGGGCTAAGATTAGACAGGATCTGCATGTGTATACATATGCATGTATGCGTACAAATACATATAGGCACACATATGGTAATGTGACACTGAGTTGGTTTCAGTCCACCCACTATACCAATGAAATTGTATAGTCTTCTTCTCTTGGCAGGTGCAAAGCAACCGCTGTAGTCTGGATATCCAGGCTGAAAAGGAGGTGGGCTCCCTTTAGTCAGCAGATCTATGAATGTGAACTTAACTGGAATGCCAACATATTGCTATGTAAAGGGAACTTAAATGCTGTCTTGCCACTACTACTAACACCACAGGCCTTTATTTCTGTGTTACACATAAGCCAAGTGGGGAATAAAACATGTAGGTCTAGAGAATCATTTGCTAGTGCTATTTTCATTGCTTGTTGGGTTAAATTGTGCTCAGATTTACACCCAGCGGAGTCCCAGTGAAGTTAATTGCCTCCAAGGTCTCAGGGTTTTGTCTAGAAGGTGATGTTACACCCCGTATGAAGAAAGGGGTGAGTTTATACTGACAAGTAACAGATAAGTAATCCTCAACTCAGTATTATAGAAAAAAGCTTTTTCCCCTCCTATTGCTGGTAGGACACATGAAGACCATCAGTTTGACTCTCTCAGTACTCAGATCTGCAAGTATTTCTTGCTTGTCCTTCTAAAAACTAGTATTTCTGCTCCTTTATCTCCAGGCAGTGCTTCTGAGAGTGAATGAACAACTTCCAGCCTGTGATACTAAGGTGCTGGTAACCACTTTTGTGAGATTTGGTTTGCGTTAACCAGGCGTAGTTCTGCTGTAGGTTAAAGAGCCAAAGGCACCCCACTGGAGAGCTGTTCTGCCACAGCTACTGGGGTTTCTTGGTAACTTACTGCTCAATATGAGTAAGGAATGCTGGATCTGCTTCAATATATATTTTTAATTGGGTTGAGGGGAAACAGGATCAGCCCCCCTTTTATTTTTTTTTGGATATGGGAGGCATTAATTTTTTTCTGTTTTTTTGTTGTTGTGTTTTTTTTTTTCCTTCCTCTTTTCTGCCAAAATATGTCAGGAAGAAAATGCAAAATAAAATGAAAACATACCCACAAAGCTTCTATCCATCATGCACTATGTTTTCTTGAAGACTAAACAGAGCACTTCAGTTATAACAAACTGTAAAAGCTAAAAGATGTGCTCTGGTGTGGAAGTGTGTTTGGGTACGATCAGTCCTGCTCCTTATTTGTTACACCTCTTCTGTTGTGTACAAGCCCACGCCGTGATTTCAGTTAAACACTTAGAAATGTTTATGCAGAATTCCTTACCCATCTCTCGGATGCATTTTGTGCAGGTTCCCCTTGCTTTGGGAGATAGACTATCATATTAACAGAACCACTTCTAATTATATCTGGGAATCTGTCCCTTATGGAGCTAATCATTACAGTGATAACCTAAGCCAGCAGCCACAGATCACTGGTAGCCTGCCCATATAGCTGCTCCAAATCTATTTGCTTCATAAAAAAGATAATGTCAACTACACGTCCAGGCCAAAACTGGAGCATGGCATTAGGCTTTTTATCAAGGGGAACAAAGCCATTTCCCCAAGGTTGTTCAGTCAATTCTGCAGCTTTCTGATAAAGATCAGTGGCTGGTAATTGCATTACCCAACTAGTGGATTTAAACAAATACCTGTTTGGCTCACTTACCACTTTAATGAACAGCAGAAGTTTACTGTAAGAACTATGATAGCATTGAGCCAATAACAAGCTGAAAAAAACCCCTCTATGTTTTATGGCTTTCACTTCTGTAATTGCCATCACAGTGTCACTTATTGTGGTAAAAGCGTTTGAACCTCAATAAAGCTCCTGACTGCTTTGACCTTTGCCTGCAGCTAGATTAACAAAACAAAAGCTACAGTGTTAAGATTTTTATCCTGCAGGGGACCATGATTAAAACTGTCATAAAATTTCTAGTGGGGCCTGAATCTTTATGAAAAAACCCTTAATAGCTCTTGAGAACATAAGCAGAATTTCTTTGGGAGGTGGAGCAGTCCCGTTAGCATCACCCGTCCATGGGTTATTAAATACTGCATTCAGACAGAAAACTGCAGTTGTGTTGACTGCGTTGCTTTGGCCAAAGCCATAGTTGGGCAGTTATGTTCTGCCTCTTGCATTTCCCTTGAAGTTCTCACTGGTAAATCCTTATCAAAGCTGTAGTGTGATGTTAATGTAGATACTAAACCAGATGCTTCCTTTCATACCAGAGTGGAGGATGACTTTACCTTTTCATATAGTTTGTTTAAAGTTACATTAAGTTAATGAAACAGCTTGGGAACCTTTAAGGGGATATGTATACTGCAGTTTCTGTATTGGAAAGGATTAATTAAGAAGTGTTTCTAAAAGCACTTGGAGATACTTGACTGAAGTGTACTGCATTAACAGTAGTTAAGGTATTTTAACTACGGTGGCATCTGTAACTCTATCTTGTAAAGTAAGCAAATCCAGAGCAACCCTGGGGTTTGTTGGTGGATCACATATAAGACCGACAATTGTTTTATATTATTTGTTTAAAAATTATTTGTAATGCAGAGCACAGACATTATTGTTGAAATGAATGTGTAGAGCAGAGCTGGGGAAAGTGGAAATGTTGCTTTTTCTGTTGATTATGTAATTTTGGAGGAAATCAAGGACCTCCTGAAGCCTCCTGCATGTGTTATTTCACCCTGATGGCTCAAGACAGAGAAATAATCCCCAGTAACCACAGAAGTGGCTACTAGACAGGCAGAGGTAGCAACCTAGTGGCTCTTCTTCACTGTGCCTTTAGCAGAGCAGCAGGAGCTCTGTCCTGCCTTGGCCATTACAAAAAAGGATGCAACAGGGATAGTTTATTGATGAGACTGAGTGGACAGAAGCTGCTGAGAAATTAGCAAAGACATCTGAGGAGCTGGAAAGGGGTAGTAAGTTCATCCCCCAAAAAGCACAAGGAGAATTTGCCAAATTCATGTACTTGTAATGAAATGAAACAAATGCATCAACAGGTTGGGGTTTTTTTTTCCTGTCATATGTCAGCTTTTCAGAATCATTGATGGAATTTTATGAGGCTCAACATTCCTGGGACATTTGGGATATATCATATCCATTGCTCAGAGGGGAGTTTAGACACAGTGTAAATGCATTGACTTGCCTAAGGTCAGAAAATCATGACCCAGTTAAGAAAATAATGTTCTCATCTGATATGTCAGAAAATGTAACTCCTTCCTTGCCTCACCTGGCAGGTTCACAGCAAGGGAGTGTGTCCTGTAACAGAGGAAGGACCTATACCCATATTACCAGAACAGACTGACGTAGTACTACGTAATCTTAAAAAGGTTGATTTTATAAAGCCAAGCAAAAATGCACATTTCCTGCACAATTTTCCTACCATTGGTTAAAAATAACTCTACTTCTTTTATCTGACAGTAAATCTAGTGATCACAAAGGCATTCTGATTCTCTAAGTAATTACTTATAGCTGCAACATTTGTCATACCCGTCTGTGAATTTAGGTGGGTGTCCTTTAGAGCAAGGTCTGTATCAGTTCAGGACCAAATTTTGGTCCTTAGCTGAAGCTCCCAGGCTCCACTGCAACACAGAGTAATACAGGGTAAATGTGCATTGTAAGCCAGAGAAAGAACAGGCCTGTAAAAGAAGCAGGAGGGCAACTGTTTGTTTTTGGTTTTTTGTTTTTTTTTTTTCAACTACAGTTTTTCTCCAGAGTTTCCCTGAGACCTAGGATGAATTTTTCAAGGGTTTCACCAGTGACAGCTACAGCAAGGGCTTTGTAGGTTCCTAGTGTATCAGCTGCTTTGGAAATCTCTCTTTCCTTCTCTGTCTCAGTTCTCCCTTTATAAATCACGGAAATAATAATTCAGCACTGTCTTTCCCAAAGAGGATTTACATTCTTGGGTTGACAAGGATTGTTCTCTTAGTGCTTGTTTATAAGGAATACAGCAAAATGGGCTGGATTTCATCTGGGACATGATGTTTTACTGTAAGCAAATTGAATAGGCATGGTAAGGATCTGGGGCCCAAATGAACTTTTCAATCTCCTTTCAAAATTTTTTAAGACCTTAACTTTTTACAGTAGAAATCAAAGTTTGATTGCTTTATCCTCCTTGTACCTTATTCCCACTAAAACCCACCGAGATCAGCACTTTTGGTAGGAATCTCTACCTGATCCTCTGCCTGAAATCTTTGTTGAAAGGGAGAAGTCACATTTGTATAAATACCTTTGGGGAGAAAAAAACCAAACAGACTTGTATCTCACATGTCACAAAGTGCACATTTCCCCCAATAATTTATTTGTTCACCTAGCAATATTTCATATACATTCAGTTTTGTTCAAGAAAATGACCAGCATGACTGTTCAAACATGTCGCACACGATAAACAATGGGCCTTTAAAAACAGCACGTAGAAAATTCAATGACATTGGAATACCGTGTTCAGAAAATGCAGCGCCCGTTTCAAGAAACACCTTTAAAAACCACTGGCAGCCAAACTTGTACAACATGCAGGCAAAATGCTGCAGCAGACCGAAGAAAAATAAAATATTTTTGTCACCAAAGACTGGCAAAGCAAAAAAAGCCCAAACCAGCTTGCATACAATTCCCACAGTCGTAACGTCAGTTCTGTAGAACTGGGTATTCAGCGATATTCAGCAATGGCTTTGTATCACAAAACAATGATGCTGTGATCATGAACTGAGTGGAATTGCTTTTTAAGTGGAAAAGTGCTGAAATGCTGGCTAGATTTCTGTTTTACTTCAGAGAATGGTTTACAAGGACAGAGATTTTGCAGATCATAGAAGAAATTTGGATCAATGCAAGATGGTCTTGTCATTCAGTCTGAGACAATGAGTACTGGAAAATCATTTTTGCTTTTCAGTATTAACACTTGGACATTTTTTTACTCTGAAAAAGATCTTAATGTTATCGTGATGATAAAGGAGAGGATATTTCTCAGCCCGGGTTTGAGCTCAGTATAACAGACATTAACTAGATTTTTGAGCATGTTGTGGAACTAAAAGATGTGGTTTTTCTTACTGATAGTTGCTTGCAATACGTAGCTCTCTTTAGCAATTAATTTCCCCTTAGCTCATGCTTGCTATTTTTCTCCTTCTCTGGCAGTATGAGAAATATGCAGCGTGCTCTGTGCAGAAGGCATGACATTTCACTCAAATGCCTAATACAAATGCTTAATCTCCTCCTGGTAAAAAAGTGATTCAATTACGTTTATCAAGCTGGGTGGAAGATCTTTATTTTAATGCACCACAAGCTCTCTCCGTAGCGCCTTGGATTTTCATAATACTGTCATATATTAAACAATCTGTTTAGGAATACCTTCAAAAAGTAGTTGATTATGCTTATGGATTAGCTCCCTTTTACAGATGGAGAAGGGTTAGTTTACTTATGTGCATTGATAGGAAAAGACAGGATTAGTCTGGCCAGACAGTCTAACCTTCTCCCTGTGAGTCTCATTATAATTAGGCAAGAAACAGAATAAATATTGGATAGATTAATTCACAGAAAGTGCTAGTTGACTCTTGGGCTTCTTGGGAAACAATTTACAGGCTGATATGTCAGTGAGACTTAAAGGCTCTGGGCAGAAGGGTGACTGGAAGCAGGTATGAGGAATGCAGCAAGTAGACAGAGAGCAGATACACAAAGTGCCTCATTACAGCAGTTCTCTTGTGATCTATTAGACAGCTTTTCCTTCTGGCAAACAATGACACTGTGTGGTGCAGGTCCCAAATATGCCTTGAGCTTAGTGCAACATCCTGAAGACCAACTGGCTTTTCTCTTTGGCTCTGTTGTCGGAAGCAATCATCTGGAAATAATTGGAGTCAACTGCCTGTCTTATTTGTCTTGCTTACCCAAACGATATTAAGACAGGAAAGAGGATAAAGGTATCTCTGAGTAGGATACAGAGTTAATTACCAAGCATGGATTCAACATGGGACAGCTGAAATCTTCCTTGAGCAAATCACCGAGTCATTCTGTGCCTTTATCTTAAAGTGGAGCTCCTAATAAAAACCCAAACATGAGCATTAGTTAACATGAGGCCAACAGGCATACCTAGAACTAAGGAACTTCCACTTCAGTAAAACAATAAGATCCTTTTTAACTGCCTTCAATTGGCATATGATACTCTGGTTTGTAACTGTTACTTTTCAGAAAATTGAAAAAGTCAGGCAGGGAAATTTTGCAAGTAAGACTGAAGAAGGTTTGTGAAATCCATTTACTGACTCTGATGAGTAGAAAAGGAAGAAGTATTCCTAGCTTAATCCTTCCTCTTTTCAATGCCATGGATTTTCAAAACATTAAAGCCTGGCAAAGGAAAATATTCTTTTATACAGTACAGAATTTCTCCTTGGGCTTGGCAGAGCAAAATTTTTTTTTTTTTAAAAAAAGATGACATTTATTTGGATAGTGGACAGAGGTCAAGTATTTGGGATTTGAATAATCTTAGAGTACGTGAAGCCTCAGAAGCATAAGACAGTAAATCTGAATGATCATTAACTGTGGAAACTGGAATACTGAACATTTCCCGCTCTGTGAGGAAGAGATTGGTCATCTGCTTAGTCTCAGCCTGTGTAAATTAAAAGTCATCTATATGATGGTGACAGCTCTCAACTCTTTGCAGCAGAGCCTCTCTGCTCCGCTCAAGATGGAAATCTTGGCTGTCACTCTCCACAGGAAATACTGAACAGAGAGGGCAGTGAGATGGCATACGTGTCCCTCAAAGATTTTGGTCAGGACACATCAGTTGACAGGTCAGTGCGGTCCACTGGATGTGGCTCTGAAGGGAAAATCACAGCACTCCTCTGTGTTCTTACATCCCACCTGACCGCTTCCCGCTCTCTGTTCTGTGCTGCTGCGGAGTCCTGATCGTAGAAAGGTTTTACGTGTGATGATAGATGGCAAGCCACTGGGAAATCTCTTGTTCTGCTAGTGCTTTTTAGATAGACAGATACATTCAGCCTCTGTGGCTGCAGCTCTTTTACCAGTGCCAAGTTCATTTTAAATAATAGAAAAATATGGGCAGCTTAAACCTGCACTGCTTTTTTTTTTTTCTTTTTTTTTTTCTTCTCTTCCTAGAGCTCCTTCTATGGTTTTTGAGACTTGTCAGTCCAAATGTCCATCAAGATGACAAGTGCCCATGACCCTGCTTGCAGCAAGGGAACAGAGCAGTTTTCATGCAGAAATTCTCTGAGTGGGCCAAACTGATTTTGTTTTTACTGGCAAATGTGACAGCAGCAGAGGTGTGGCTGGGACCAGGCTCGCCGGGTGCTTTTCAGTGTCACTGGAGAGAGAGAGGTCTGTTAGCATCTGTTTGATGACAGAAAAAAAAGGATGAAAGTGAGACCAAGACTTCATTATTCTACCCTCAGTCTCTCACAGGCAGGAGTGCTGTGTTACACAGGCAGCTATCCATGTCTATCCAGACATTGCCACCAGCATGATGACTTACTTATCCTCATCTTAGATTCAGATTATATTGTTACTTCAGTATTGCTCTGGAATAAAATGACTAATCCATTTGTGTCAGCCTATGCGTAGCTCCACAGCAACCCCTTGACACCCCCTGTCACCATGAAACCTCAACAAATCTAAAATTACTGGAGAGACCCTGTGTAAATCTCCCAGCTCCGAAGGAGAGATGGGACAAATGACCTTACTGGTTCAAGTTATAAAATGTATACAAATAGGGTTGGGCAGCAAGTGTGTGTAGTGAAGATTTTATATCCTGCTAGTTTTGCTGTTTTGCTCAATTTAATAGGGGTTTTTTGAAATGTTTCAGAGTTCAGGTTTTGTTCAAATAAATGTCCCACATATTTGAACCCCGTGAGACTGAAAACCTTGGCCACGAATCTCACGTGACTTTCTTATGAGATTTCCAGCTTTTCTGCTTCTGGTCTTGGCTTGAAGTACCATGAGAATATTTTTTTCATGGTATTTCAACACTTCTAGTTTCAAATTCTAGACTTTATTGAAAAAATGTAAAAAAGCTTTAAGGGGTGATGTGGGCTTCTTATTTAAACTTATTTGATTTATTTAAACTTATTTAATGGGATAATGCTACAGATTTGCTGTCTGTGGGTGCATGCTTTTGGAAATAAATAAGGGTTTGGGTCCGGGGATTTGATTTGAATTCTTCTCTAATTTTAACCTGTTTGGGACATTGTGTATCTTTGTTATGCAGCATTCATGTGGGAGAAGAAATAACTATTTGCTTCAGCTAATCAGCAAAGCTAGATATTTCATTTTCCAAGTATAAGAAGAGGTAGACAGTGCCATTCACTGACCCACCAAACACAACAAAAGCTTAACGGTCTGAAAAACACTGTGCTTCCAAATTCAAGTGTCTTGTCATTGTCTTCAGGACCACTGCAGGCTGAGTCAAGAACTGTTAGCTTCATTTTCCCTATCACCACGCACTCATTTGTTTGAAGGCTGGGAGAAGCAAGACCTCTGCTTGATGTGACGTGTTAGCACCTGAAAACACCTATGAGACACATACCTGAGGCAGCAAGTGCAAGGAAAATTTACCAGCACATATGGGACCTGAAGTGTTCTTGGTTATTACACCAGAAAAAAGATGCCAACACTACCAGGTCTTTTACACCTTTCTTGTTTTCTAACATAGCTCCATCAGGCTGGTGTTGTCTGAGTAAATACTAGTGAATCTACCCAAAGACATGATTCTTGCTTTTATGGATCTTACTTTGGATCCTGCAAGATTAGCAAGATCTGTAAATGGGCACTTTGTAGTAGGTTTCCTAGGTGTACTGGTAATTACTCGGTAATTTTAATAAGCTGAGAACAAGGCCAAATATAGGGTGGAAAATTAGCTGGCTTGTTCTGCCTCTCTGAATTGTCTACACAAAACACAGGCTTAGGTCCATCTACTCTCTTCTTTCACTTTGAGCTCAACATTTATTTAGAGTGGCAATGCTTGATTAGCATCCTGGCCATGTATAGATGTAAAGTGCATTTACACTCGGAGGTTGATTTCTGCTTCCAGGACTCTGCAAAGCAACAGTATTGCACAAACTCCAAGGATCAGATTTTACTTTTGCAAATTGTCTGATAATGTTCTAGCTGAAAATATGTGTTTGCAGTAGGAAAGAAATCTCATTCATGCATAAATAAAAGACACAGAAGACTGAAATTCTCTAGACCCTGGGGACTTAATACTGAATGGGAGATGAATAAACAATGATCCCTCATCAATAACATCAGGGTGTCCTTTCAGGGCCCTATCCTGTAAAAGCTAACATTATCTTAAGCCCTTTCCCTTTCCAAGCCAGTAGATATTTAGCACAGGAGCTGACATTGAGACATGAGTAAAGGCTTATGTGTTGTTTCAAGAAGCTGCATTCTTACTTGGCAGGCCCAGGAGGAGTTATGTCAAGAGCTGCTTATTTCTAATATTGTACAGAGAATTCCTCCCACTATTTCTTCCAGATGCTGAACAGCTCATTTATTTATTTATTTGGGTTAGCTATATTAAAATATAACATGCTTCCAAATGCTTTTCTCCCAAATTCCCAAAGGGTGGCCCTTTCTCATGGGGATGTATGTCCTTAAGTCATTTAACGTGCTTAACTCCCACTGCTCAGAATGAGGGTAAAGTTCCTGACTCCAGGGTACACAGGATCTCATAGAAAGCTTAGAGCACTTGGTATGGAAGGAGTCAGAAAAGGAATGTAGCATAACACTGGGCAGGGAGACAGAAAAATGTCTGCAGCTTTTCCAGTGACTGTGGCACTGATCTGACTAACAAGCACCTGAGCAAGGAATTATTGAGTCTTTAAGCAGGTCTCCGCTGGACTCAGAACAAGAGAAACAAATGGATGAGTAGAATTGACCTCTTTGAGCCTTATTTGCTGATGAATTACATAGTTTTGAATTTTTTTAGACCCGCGTCAAAGCACAGAGACCTTCCAAACAAACCTGGGATGCATGCAAATTTTCATTTGGATTTGTTTGGAGATTTGGGAGGTTGATTGTACAAAAAGAGAAAAGTTCAGGCTGGTCTCTGAAGCTAGGAGGAGTGCAGCCACTTGGATCAAGTTTCCCTTGGCAATGGAGTTTACTGAAATCCACAGCACAAAGGGAAACTTAGAGCAGCTCCAAGCAGGGCAAGAGCCAAGGGAGTGTTTTTGCAATGCCCTGTGAGCTGGAGTGACTGCCTTTCCAGAGAGGTGGAGGACAAGCAGCCTTGTGGGAAGTGCAGAAGACCAATTCCCCACCTGAAGCAGCCCAAGAACGAGGAGCAGTGAGGCTGCCCAGCTGAAGATGCAAACCCAAAGAGCTGCCTGTTCTCTCCAACAAAGCGTGCAGGACTTCACCAAGCCGGGACCTGGACATGAACGAAAGAGGCAAGACATGGTAGGAAAATGTTCTTGTCCACAGTCCCTTAATGAAAAGTAAGCAGAGATCTGTAAACACTGTCCCAAGACCTGAGCCTCCCAACCTCAGCTCTCCTGGTTGTTGAATTGAGGTTTAGCTCTTCTGGGGAGTGGAATCACAAAATGGCTCTAAATGTGGAGCTGTCTGAAAGTATCCATACTGAAATCAGCATGGGGTCTGTAGTTTGCTCTTTCTCCCCCGTTGCACCTAAATCAGAGCAGTAAGAACTTTGAAACAGGGGAATACAGTGAAAAATAAAGCCTTTAAATGTCAGGCAGATCCCTCACGGAGGCCAGTCTCTCGGAAGACCGTAGGGTGCTCACCGTCCACTGAAGCCATTCACTGTCTTTAAGGGGCTTCATTCAGGCTACCAGCACTCAAAGACATCAGTCCTCGAAAGCTTTGGCCCTGTTTTACAGAATGCTATTTGTTTCACCTGGATCTTTTCAACTGTTGTAGCATCTAATTCTACATCCCAATAAAAAGAGCAACATCCCATCAGCAGAGCCACGAGTTTGCTGGCCTAGGCTGCTAGGCACGTTCAGTCCTTTAGACGTCCTCCCCGTTCTCGCTGAGGGAGATGGTGTGTATTTTAATGGTTGGCACTTTACAATTTTCATGGATGAGGTTCCCTGAAGTGCCTGCGCAGCAGCATTCCTGGAGGAAACCTTTACTTTTTGCTTTGGCAGCAGTACAGTCTTTAGAAACGGTGTTTTTTGCAGGCATGTTTTGCACAGCCGAGAATATCTTCCATTCGCAGACCCCATCCGACTTGGAAATCTTGTAGAAGGTTTCTCCAGAGCCGACGGGGATACGGACCACGCCTTTGCTGCTCTCCATGCTTTGGCTGGTGGGATGGTTGAGGTTGAAACTTGGGGATTGCTTCTTTGCTGCTTGCTTCCTTGGGAGGCACTGCGCTCTCAGGACGTTTTGGAACGCTTTCTTAAACTCTTGACTTGAGCACGGATAGATTATGGGGTTGATGCAGCTGTTTAAATATCCAAGCCAAAATGTTATTTTAAAAAGTGTGTCCGGGGGTTTGATTGCAGGAAAGAAAGAACCTAAAATGGAAAATACACAGCTTGTTAAGGCAGAGGCAGTGAGAAATTGCAGGTAACCAAAGAAACTTAAACACTGGAAAAAATAAATAAAAGTCTGTTCTATCTTGAAAAATTTATGACTCGAAGCCCAATTCCTGCAGGAACAAGTCTTTCAGAAGGTATGGTGTTGGGTAATTACATGGATATTCTATCAGAGATCAATTCAAGACATCTACTTTATCACACAAGCATTGTATTCCCAGTTACCGCCAGTGAGGCAAGCAAGGGGACTGGTATCAAGTTGTAGAGGAAAATTGCTTCCTCTGGGACTTCTAACTCAAGATTAGTTAGCCAAATAACAGTTATATCTAGGAGGTCATCAAAAGAGGTTTCGAATGACAAGCAAATGGCACCACTTCAGAAGTCAGAGTAAGGGAAAGGTAGGATTACTGAGTTGACTGCATTCCAGCTAGAAGTCTTGAAAATTATAAAGTTATTTATATTGAAAATATAAAGTTATAAAGAGGGTACTCATTTTCCCTTGAAACCTTTAGAAAAATCTAACTATCCACATTTTTCTGTCTCATAGAATGCACCTAAAATTCAGACAAGTTAAAGGAAAGGTTCCTTCTTATGTTGACGAACACTGGCGAGGGTCTCGTGGGCAGCCATGATATAGATACTGATACAGACTTGCAAGGTTACCTCCCAGAGATCATAGAAAGAGCAAGAACTTAGATGGCTCCTTTGTAAGGAACCATCGGGACTTTTTATTCTATAGAAGGCAGGATAACATTCCAAAAAAAAGAAATCTTTTAACAAAGCTTATTCAGCATATCAGTGACAGAGCCACGGATTGTGCATTCATTAGTCCTCACTGTCTTGGCACAACAACAGTCAACTACAAGTGACCATGCAAATTGAAAATTAAATAGCTTTACTAATATCCTTTTAAAAGAATAGATTATGATATATGATAACATACGATTTAATTATGATTTATCTGCTGATTTAAAATCTCGGGAACATTTTCCTAATGCCAAACCTTTGTTTTTTTGTTTAACTACAAGTTGAGCTCCTTACTGCTTGTGTAAGCAAGTTTTTAACTTTAAGTTATTTGAATAGGATGTCAGTAAATGCTTAAGAGATTTACTCATGGAGAATGTTGTTATAAAACTAAAGAGACATATTTAAGATATCAAAGATTCAACACTGCTGCTTACAGAGAATTGTTTAGAAATTTGTTGCTTTTCTTGAATGATACTGGAAAATGACCATTGTAACAAGATCCTAATTCTCTTATTTGGTACTTCTCTTTGCTTAGAAATAAAAACAATAGTGTCTGAATGTGAATGAACCAGAAAACAAAACTCTGTGTGATGCTGGGTTGGGAATAAGTGATAACAGCACTTCTAAGACTAATTTTGCAAAATGAATCTAGAACCAGAGAAAGAGAAAAATATTTGCCATATGTTGTCAAGGGGAAAGGCTGTTTCTTGCCTCCTTTAAAAAAAAGGAGGAAAAATGTGGTTCTATCATACCAGTGTCAGTAATTAGTTTGGGCACAGGAAGAAAAATAATTTCCTGGAAAACATAATTGGCTTCTTTTGGACTTTATAGTGAAGTTTATTATAAACAGAACTTTTAGCACTGACAAACGCTTGTCTTCCTCTTTCCACCTGGAAGAATCGTAAGCACGGACATGTTGAAAGAAATACTGTGGAAGATTTAGACATCGATACGTTCGTCATCCTCTGCAGTTTAACTACGTCTGTAAGCAGCTCCTAAGCTTTACAGGGATTGATCTGTTTGTTGGACCTCCCCTGACTTAGGAAAAGCTAATAATGCAATCAAAGGGTCTTCTAATTTAGTTCTGAGAGCTGCTGAATTTCAGTTTGAATCTTTTGCTTCCCATCTTCGACAAGCAAAGCTACAGCAAGTGCAGCAAATGCTTTCAAGCGGCAAAAGCCGGAGAGGAATTCTCAGGGTGTTTTTGCCTGTGTGAGAATGTATCAAAATATTGCCTGAACCAGAGATACAAATAGTGCAGTGTGATTAATGACTTGCTCATTCTGCTGAACACGGGCTCGGCTGTGAAGGCGAAGCAACGTCTTCTTGCTGTGGCACCAGCTCCTACCCTCTGAGTGGAGCTGATGGGCCCGGAGGACCCGCGGCTGTCAGGGAAGGAATCGGCGATGTGGCAGGGTGAGGAGCCTTCCTGGTGGCTCTGACCTGGGAGAGGTCCCCAAGACCCTGCCGTCTGGTGTGTGGTGGAGCAGCAGAGAAGTGAGACCGAGTCAGAAGACCCAAGGGCGGTGCAGAACGTGCCACAGGAGCTCGCTCTTTGTATTGGAGCAGCTGGACCTCTGATTCCAACCCCAGCTACAACCTGGGCATCGAGCACAAATCTCGCTGCCCCTGTGATTGCTTCTGCGTTGCCCCAAGCTGGCTAGGTAGAGCAGTTTCACTGTTAGTTTCAACATCAACCAGTATTTAAGACCAAAAATGTTGTGCTAAAGAAAGCAAACGCTGTTTTGCAGTTAAGCATGAGTGAGCAGGCGGATCCACGACCTAGAATTTTTCTCAGCAAATTAATGCTGCTTTCCTTTAGTGAAAAACAACTAAATAACATTCTCAAAGAACTTTCTGGCTGAAGTCGTTGGCAGATAAAAAATAACGAAAGGCTTCTAAATGCCCAAATCATGCTCAATTTTTTCTTTATTTCCTCATTTAATTGCAGCATATCTACCGCTTTCCCATTTTGTGTTAAGACAAAAGGTGAAACAAATCTCAGTTTAGGGAATCAGCTGTGTGAGGCTGAGTGTAAAAATGGGTAAACAATAACAATTCCTGTTTGCTGCAACTTCTGGCTCACTCTAAATGGAATGCTAGTGCCTTGCCAAAGTCTGTTAAAAATAGAAAATAGCCAGTGTCAGAGTCTGTCTCTTGCTCTTTTTTTTGGGGTGGGGATCTGCATGCTAATTTATTAATGTAACCTTTTTTGGTTCATCAGTGTAGAGACTTGTTGCCTTGGAACAAGACACAGTGAAAAGAAAACGAAATAGCTCTAACAGCAACCAGACTTTGCTGTCTGTAGACCCCATCACACTCTGTCTTTAACACTTTCTTTCCAGTGGTGGATACAATTTGGGCTTTAGGACAGTAGCTTTGCTCTGCTGTGCATTTGGTTGTGCCAGGCAGTGATGTTTCATAAGTTTAGACCAGCTAAAGCTCTGTCTCCAGCCTTCATTACAACTGTGTGTTGTCCCGTGAATGAAACAGTGCAAATGTCAATAAGAAGAAATACTATAAGTAGCATCTTGAAAGGGCTGAGGGTGGAATTGATAGTCAATGGACCCAATATGTAACAGAGTTAGAGGTAAAATCAAAGTAGAAATAATTTGGACTCTCTTCTTATTTACACCGACAGCTTATTCAACTTCCAGAGCAATATAAATCAAAATCAACACGTCTAAACCTTGAGCCGCTGAATTATTGTGCAGGGTGCAAAAAAATATTTCTCCTTCTGCATCTTCTTTGTCTGATGAGCAAAATCCTTCTGCATGTTGCAGGACTGCTGTGAGGAACTATTGACATAGCCGCACTTGCTTAGTGCCTCTATAGAAGTGTGATGTCCTGTTCAAAGGGCCACAGAAAGCAATGCCCTGCTACTGCAAACACCTGGTTACCTCTGTAGTTCGGAAGCTTTCCCTAATCTTCTCTCTTGGCTACCCAAGTATCTGGCAAAAGGAGAAGACTAGTATAGTCTCCAAGTCCTTGAGGAATCATGTTCCTCCCCACAGAATACTAAGAATGTATTCTTTTCTTCCAGGCCTTTAATATTCGGTGATGTTGCTGTAATGATTAAAATCAGTGGTTGATGTGTCTGGTAGCAAGCAGGAGACATTTTCAAACAGTGCTGCTAAGGCTGGTGATAAAGTGTTTTGTTCAGTGTGCTGAGACATCGAAATGGGCAGCAGCTGGCAGCTCAAGTCAGATGAGTTCGAAGTAGAAATAAAATATAGGCTTTGTGGGTTTTTTTAAACCAATGATTGTAATTAACCATGAGATTAAACAATGAAGCAGAGTGGTGAATTCTCTCTTCTTTAAGATATACAGTGTAAGACTGTTTCCTACATAGCAGCGAGGCAGCGCAGGGAAACCAGGCGGGACTGGGGTGAGCGGTTCAGAGTCCATGTCCACTCAATCCTTGACCACTTGGTGTCAGCTCGGGTTTGGACACTTGCCTGCTAGCAGCCAGGACTGAGCAAACAGAATTATTATGACACCTAATTCTCCAGAGCATCTCTCTGATTCTCTCGTTCTAGGCTAGGTGTAATCATAGATTAATAAAGTGCTGCCACCCCAGTATCCTCTAACAGAGGTGGATAGTGAGCACCAGTTGAGAAGCAAAAAGTTTTCTTTCTTAAAATTAATTCTCTGTCCTATTCACACGCCTTAATGTCTTCCCTGGTAGGCTGTAAGGAATAAAATGGTAAATAGTGGCAAAACTGATTACAGATTAGGGGCTTCATCTTACATTGTGTCCCTGCAATCTGCTGGAGGAATAATAAAGAAAACTTCAACTGGTCTTTTAATGCCTTTGAGTTGTAGATTGACTAAATGATGCTTGAATTCCTGCTTTGTTTTCAAAAGGTTGAGGACTCTCAAGTGTCAGTAGCACAATTCAATTGCTTGGTGTATGAAAATTAAATAAAATAAAATGTACTATTAGCCTCCTGAGATCCTTTGCCATTAAGTATTTCATCACTCACCCCTGAAAATGTCAGGATTGCATTCCTTTCCCTAATCATTCATTTTCCTGTTTGTCGACTCGAAGTTTCTTCAGATCTGAGAGATAAGTTTTTCCATGTACCTCCTGGTGAGTAAGTGCCAATTCAGTCACAAAGATGTAATTTGACTTTGGCATTTGTCAGAAGTTAGAGCTGCTTAATTATAGGTTGTTTAAAAACCAGTACTGATATCGTGCATTGTTTCACTGATGGACAGCAAAGAGAGATTTAGAAGCTGCCAGACTACAGAAACTGTGTTATTTGTTTACTCTGTATCATCTCTGTCAGCACCATGGGAATAAGATCCCATACATTTTTGTGACCCATGGACCCATAGTGGTGTAAAAATCCATCTCGGCTACTAAATCTTGCAGCTCTGTTTAGGTTTGTTACTTTTTTTCCCTTTTTATGTTGTATGTCACAAATCTGGTGATTGAGTCGGAGCAGAGGAAAAGGCAGGCAGGGGGTACGGCTACACTGGGTGAGATCAGGGCTGGAGCCATACGTGATGAGACCAGTGGTACCCTGCAAAGCAGTCATGCCTGTGTATTCAGAGCGTGCAGTGAGCAGCTGCCTGCAGCACCTAGGAGTGAGCAGCTGCAACCTCTGCCCAGCAGACAACAGCAGTGCCTGCGCACCTTGTGAGCAGCCAACCCAACTGTGTTTGTTAGTGTTATGTTACTGGGGAATCAGGAGAAGTACGCAGTTTAAACCTTGCACAGAAGTCAAACAAAAATCCCAGCATCTCTCACCTCTGACCTATAGGAACTACACTTCTGTACTCTCACAGCAAACTGGAAACAGGGATAGTGGTCTGGTTTACAGGGAGGCAAAACTTAAAACTCAGGTCCTGGGATCTGCCCTAAAGGGGTCAAGCCGCAGCTATTCCAGAGCATGTGGACCCAGAGGGTGAAGCCCAGAGGAGCCCTGATGTCCCCACACAGATTAACTGTACCAGGGGCACCCTAGATCTCTCGTGAGGCAGTTTGGTCTACAAACATTGATAAATGTGTTACATCTTGTGTTCCCAAGCTCAGTGTTAGCACTGAACTTTACTCCATAAGACTGGCATTCTACACTGCATCTCAGGTCAAAACACAAACCACCCTCTGGAAAGTGTATTTTTATATATATATGTATTGCTGCAGACATGCACCAGCTGCACTCTGTACATATATGCTCTCCCAGCACGTCTCACCCCGCTGCTCTCTTATGGAAAGTATTTTTTGTGGGAACAAAAAGTGGGATCAAAGAACCCTGGAACAGTAGGGAATGCTTCTGGGTTTTGTACAATCAAATTAATGCACCAAACACAGAACAGTGGCTCATAGACCGAGGAAGGGTAAAAGTCTCCATTTGGCAAGTCTTGCACGTTTACAGCTGTGCCTGTCCCAGGGCCTGGAATATTGTGGCTGATTCAGGGGGAAAATGAGAGTGACTTTGCGCCTAGATATCCCTGACCCATAATAAACAGATGTAGAAGGGAGTGAGAGTTTTGTTTCCTTCACAAGGGCCTGAATTCAGATCTCTGGGGCATCAAGAGGGTGTGGGTGTTTGGACACAGGTGAGAGGTGGAAAGGCCAGGCAGCAGGAATGGGTCAGTCTGGGAATGTTGCTCCGATTATTTGGTTTTTTTCAGACCTAATTTATGCTCTGTTTCATATTGTACCCACTTACGATAGATGATATTTCTGGCAAAGAGCAAACATCTCAGCAAGCAACTATTTCCAGATTCACTGTGGACAGCTGCAGATTTAGAAAGCTGATAAAAAACCATGGGAAGGTAAACTGAGGTTTTGTTACCCATGTAAACCCAAATAATCACATTGTTTTACAAATCAATTGCATTGTCGTTGAAATTCCAGCTCCCATGTTGTTGCTGCAGTGGAATGATTCTGGATCTTGTTGCTCACATTTTTAAGATATTTGATATTAGTCCCGAAGCCCTCGCTCTTGGAGTCATGCACTTACAACAACATCTTAGCTTTCTTTTAAAAATTAAAAAAACGGCAAGCGAGTGGGTCAGAGAATAGTTTGAAAAGATGAGTCTATCTCAGCCTGTCTCATGAGTTTGTCACTATGTGGTTGTTAGTCGTGATTTTGGAATCCTTGGGGTTAGCAATACAGGAATTATCTTCAGCAAAAGCTGAGTATCTCTCCCTTAGGTATCCAAACTGAAGACGAATGCTGATATTTGCTGGGTGAGGTGGGAGAATCACTCATTGCCTTTCAATCACTAACAAATCCTAAATTGTGCCATGACGTTTGAAAATGAGTGAAAAATTACATTCTTGATTCATTTATTCCAGGGACTGGAAAGTGGTGACTACACAAAGCAGGAACATTTTTAAGACAAGGACAAACCTTCTCTGACAGCTATTGCATGCAGGAGAGCCATGGAAATGAATCATGAAACAGCACCACTAACTCTGCTTTCTCTCTCTTGTTTTCTGTGTAAATGACTATTAATATCGCCAATTCCTTCGGCTGCTTTGCTGTGTTATGAGGCAGTGGGACACAACGTTTCAGGACTCGGTAATGGTGGAGAAATGCTGGCCACAGGGATGTCAGCGGGAGCTTTGCCATTGGCTTCGGTGCAGCTGAGTTATCAGCCTAGACCAACAAAGCCTTTCCAGTCTGTGTTTATGAAAAATGCCCCTTGTGATTAGCAAAAAAATAAAACTTGCCAAGGAAATATCTTGGCCGTTTATATTCATTGCTTATTTTCTCCCCATTCAATGGCTTAACACACACACTTGTGCTCCATGATTCAAGCAGTGTAAACACCCCTCTTCTCCCTGACCTGTGCTCTAGAGAATGAGCTGGGGCTTTATTCTGTATTTTTTTTCCCTTTTAAATTTTTTTTTTTCTTTTTGTTGCTGAGGAAACACACTGAAATACTAGTGGGGGGAATCTAGCTCTGTGAATATTTCCTCCATGGCTGGAGTTCAGCATTTTCTGATATGAAAACTATGTTGAGCATTAGGTTGTCACAGCTTTTATTAATTTTATTTTATTATATTATTATCAGCTGAACAACAAAAAGAAAGGGGATTCAGATTCTTGTTTCTCTGAATATCTGGACAACCCAGCCATGATGATGTCGAGGGAGTGCATGGGCTGCTTGCCTTACTCTCTGCCCTCCAAGTAAAGGGGCAGGAGGGACAGGAGGATCCCGTGTTTATATTTACTACTATGAGACCATCTATGCAATTCTAAAGAAAAAAAGAAGTGATTCATGAAAAGGAGTTAAGCTATTTACCTTCTGTATGGGGAAATGGCAGGATAGTGATTCCCTGGAAGGCTGCTGCAATTCTACACAGTGCTGCTTCTCAGGAAAACAACTGCTTTCTCTTCCTTATTTTCCCCATCAGCAAACTTACCCTCCCGTCATGTAAACACCTTTCCTTTAACACTCCCTTCACAGGATAACGCAATACTACCCATTGCTTCACTATCGTCAATCAAAATTGTCTTGCTTCTGCAGGAAATTGGTGACTTTCTATTCAGCACCTACAGTTAACCTGTTGCTCAGGGATCCCAGCTCACTGCTGAACCTCACACCGTGGCAATTCCCATTATATTGCTGCTTAAACGATGGGGGATGGATGAATCAAGAGCACTGCCTTTTTGTGCCCCCAAAAGACCCTAAAAAACGTATTTAAACTGCTCTCAGAATCTCACACCAGTTGGAGCCTGTGTGTTACTCTGAAATGGTGTCCCCAGATTTTGCTCATTAAAACACCGCTGTCTGAAGGAGTCGGTAGGTAGGAAACAGAGAGAATTGCAGGGTATAAACTTCAGGACAGTAGCAGGTATTTGAACTCCTGCTGTGGTAAGGTATGGGTGAAACGGAGACCCTGGCTCTACTTCCCTGACCTGAGTCTGTCATATTCTGGTTCACAATAACAAAGGATCATGGTCTGAAGCCCAGTTCCTTGGACGGTAAGTGGGCAGGATGCAGGATGGCTTATCCAGAAACCATGGGAGTTGATCTGAAAATATTCTGGCAGGAGAACACATTGAATAGAGACTCAGATGGTCTTGAAAAGGGCAAGAGGCCATAAAGCTATACCTGATACATTTTTCACCAAAAATCAGATGGGTCCTTGAAGCACAGCCTTTGGGAAATACTGTACCCTAACAGACAAAGTGGAAGCTCTGTGTTGTCCCAGCACTGCAACATAGAGGAGGACAGGTCAATTCTGCCTTAGCAGCGTGATTAAGGTAAATTAATTTCTGTATCTGATAACACATGGACAACTGCAGCTTTTCTGTCATGTCTGGCCAGCTTTGATTCCAAAATTAAGTTTCCCATTACAGCTGAGTGGACTGGGTATGAACGCATGCCTCTGGAGCCCAAGCAAGGTGCCATAGTTAAATCAACCACCTTATTAAAACACATAACAAGTGATGATATACACAACAAATGCAAACCTCACAGGAAAATAGAGATAAATCCACCGATCTCCAGCTGTCAGTGCATGTTCCTACTCCTCACCTTGTGACCTCCTGAGATATTGCATCAATGGTAGAGATAGAAAAATACATTTTATTTTTCTAGATTACCTCTACTGAAAGTAAAGAGTCATTCTCTTTGACTCCATTTAAAAAACAACCACAAAATAGTAATTAGGAACCAGCTACAGACAGGCACGTAGACAGGATTAGAGGATTCCCTTGACAGTGTTTGTGTCAGCTCTCAAGACTAATTTACTACTCTACTACAAATATAAATACCCTCCAGCGTATCCTCTTTTCTGCTCTCTTCATCATGAGAATGATTGACAAATGCTAAAAGCCTTCCTCTCCCTTGCCCAGTTTTAGTAGTATGGATTGTTTTTTTTCCTGTGAGATCCCGGCTCAGACTTTGCCTTTTTCTTTCTTTCTGTTTCTGAACACAACATCTACAACCAGATAGAATTAAGATAGCTTGCCGCAGAAAGCGAACAACAAAGTTCTGTGAGTTTGTTTGCTTCTGAGGGTTTGTTAAGATGAACCATCGATCCCAGCTTAGGACCATTTCTGTAATAATACCCCAGCCCTTTTTCTTTTTTCCTTCAGTTCTGTGCATGTTTCACCTCAAAACAACCTCCAAGCACTGTCATCTATGTTGTTGAAAACAAACCTTCTGGAAAATTCCCAGAGCGACCGTAAGTGTCTTCCAGCTACAGCAAATGGTCTGCTCTGTCAGCTGGCACCACTTCCCAAGGTGATGTTGAGGTTGAGGGCATGCACTGAGTTTCAGGACTCTTCTAGCTCTGAGTATTTCTTTCTATACCTGTCTGTATCCCTTTCTAGCAATTGCAGGGGGAAAAAAAAAAACAGAAATGGAAGAAACATGCTGTGTGGCAGGCTGTTGTTGTGGAGGACCAGGGCCCAACAAGCCTTAATTGCCTCGATGAGCCTCATCTCTGGCTCCTACCCACAAGCCCCCTGCCACGGGAGCTGTGTGTAAGGTCAGGCTCTTCTCATTAACCCTCTTTGAGTGATGTAGACAAGCTCAGGTATGTTCTTTCCTGCCTCTGTTTTGTTGGTTTGTGTTTGGTGATTACTGGACCGTCAGGTGAACCTGTCATAGATGCTGTCTCTGCCTGCTTCTGCTCAGATATGGGGAGCGCACGCTTTTGGGGAGGACATGGCTCCTGCCTGTGCTGTTGTCACCTTCTGTTCCTGGGTTTTCCTTCCTCCTGGGGCAGCCCGGCTGTTGCTGCTCCTTGATGTTCAAGTTCTTCTAGGAGCCTGTTCTCAGGTTTCTAGTTCAGCTTCAGGTACTCCCTGTTTGCTGGTGCCTAAGAGAATATGGGTGCTCCAATCTGGAAAGCAATATTGCTTACCTTAGGGCACTTCATTCCCCCAAGATCTTAACAAACTTTGGCAACATGTCAAAGAAGATCTTAAAGAACTTTGAGAAGAGAGGCAGGGTTTCACTTTATAGCTCACTTGAAAAAAAGAAACTTGGTGATAAGAAGGTTTTGGTGACCCCTGGCTTGCACTCTTCCCAGCTATTTGAATGGAGTGCTTCAGAGCTTTGAGAAAGGAGCCAAGCATGGGGTAACCAAAGCGGGAAGGCCGGTACTAAAAAGCTTTTAAAGCTATTCTTGGCCTGTAAATTAACATGAGAACTTGTTAAATGGGGAAGCTCAAGTCACTAGTAAGTGGCTAGCAGTTGCAAACATGGTGATTAAGTGTTGCAGAAGAGACTAAGAAAATGAAGCAACAGGTGTAGAAGATGATACGTGAGAGCAATAGCCTAAAGTGGACAAGGAAACATCCCTTCCAACTGCCTTCTCTGAAGGGCTGAATAATAAACTACCTGGACGGGGTAGGATGCTCTTGTAGTCTGCTTGGTGCAAACATCAACCTCTACTAAACAAGTGGCAGCCAGTGATAGTATTTAGAGCTCCTAAACAGGCAAGCAATTTATTCAGAAAATTAACATTTCCTTCTGTTGAATATATATCCCTTGTATGCTTATCCTATGGAAAGGTGGGTGCCTAGTGTAGAATGAGAAGAGTTTGGTGGACATATCTGCAAATCTTCTGCTTGGGAAGCAATTGCAGAGAGCTGAGGATGTACACAGTTTTCTTTACATCCTAATACTAGGATTAATGTATTGGACATGATTGCTGTTAGGTAATGACATTTATAGGAAGAGTCTTTGCAGAATTCCCCCAATAAGGTTAATTCAGCAATAGGTTTACAGTCTCTCTTGGGTAACAGCAATGCAGAGGAAGGTTTGCAGAATAAAAAGAACTTTATAGCATCAGACTTCCACTGCTGTGGAGCAGAGCCAGAATTCAAGCTCAGTAAGAACAGGAGTCGTATATAGAGGCTAATAGGCATAGACAAAGGACCTCACAGTTCTTGCTGGCTCTCTTTAAACTCCTATTTAGGTGCCTATTACTACCTCTTACCCTGCATTTCAGTTGGTCTAAGCCTTCCCTAAACTATCATGGCAAAGGCCCTCTCATTGCTCTAGGAAATCCATGTGTCTAGAGAGGAACTGTGCTTTAATTAGGGCGCTACAAAGACTGCAGATCTAGTTGGGACACACTCGAGCTTGGACTTGGAAGGTTTTGCTACACCATTTGTGAAGACCTGTTGAGTTCAAAGAAGCTTTTACAGAAAAGCTTTGAGACTAAGAGCGGATCCACTGGTCTTCTCTAAAGAGGGAGAGAAAGTGCATTCAAAAGAGAAAACCTGACTTCTTCCAGGGGAAATCAGCTGTTTTGACACACTTTTTTTTACAGAAGTTTTGTGAAAACTGGGTTTGCACTCCAGCATGCAGTGAAAAATAAATCTTAACCTCAGTTATCTTCATGCAACAGGATTATCATTCCCTGGCTTACTCCACAAACATCAAAGTAAAGTGAGAAGAAGGTGTATTGGACTACTGCACTGAAAGCCTTTGAACAGACCCTTTGTCTGGAATGAAACTCCATCCATCTAAGAAGGTAAGAAAGACATCACTCACACAGATTGCAACTGGCAACTTCACATACCGATTTCAATTAAGATATTGTCTTATGGCAGGGATACTCAAACTGTTTCTCCAGTCGCTTTCAGCAGCATCTACCATGACGGATGTCATGTCTCTATCCCCGTCTTGATATCCTCTACCACCCTTGCCCTTCCCATACCTACACCCCACAAGTTTCTACCTCCATTTATTATACATTTTTAACAAGCCTGGTGTTGCCTGTTCTACCTCAGCTGGTGGAGTTGATGTTAATAGATATGGGGATCTTGAAGGTGTTGTAGATCACAGTAAAATAAACTTATGTTTTGGGAGCTTCTGCTGCACAGAGTGGCGAGCACCTGCCAGTTGTTTGAAGTGGTTTGTGTAGCACAGTTTAAGAATGGACCATCTTCGTTGAGGGCATGCTTCTGAAAGGCTACAACTCCTACAAATGACAGAAGTGAGCTGATGGGACCATTTATGGGCCTATCCCATAACCAGAAAGCTGCAGACCTGGTCTTCTGCACAACAAAGTTCTTGGCCAGCTGTGTTGGGAACTCTTTGGCCACAGTGCTGTGTATAGCTGGAAAGCTTGATCTCTGCCACTAATCTGCTGCGTGATCCTGGCGGGATCACTTCTCCTCCCTATGCCTATCTTCACCTGTCTGCAGGATAGGTCTGACGATGGTTACTGGGCAGTGGAACACTTCTGGAAAGTGTTCTGCACGGTATGGGTGTAGAGTGCCATATGCAATCATCTCTGTGTGGGACAGTCTGTCTCAAGATGTTTCCTTGGGTTTTTTTTTAAAGACATGTTATTTTGTGCCACTTGTCTGTTTAATAGTTTTCTCTCTTTAAACAAAAGTAGCAAATAGGTTTTGAAAGACTTATTATATGCTTTAAAAATAACATAGTAACCCCACAAAGATAGGGAAACTAAACTCAAGGAAGTTTCCTTATAAGGGATCAAAGAAAGATGCAAAGCCACTCTTGAGTCCAGAAAATTTCTTAAACCCAAAGCAAATTAATTAACAACAGCTCTGTGTGGACAACCACATTTGCAGATGAAAAGAAGTGTGTTTAATGCGTTCTCGCAAACCCTTTTTGGGTATGTTTCAGACATCTTGGCAACCAGCATTCCAACATGCTGACATCCTGGACAGCACGAGCCAGGCCTTTCAGGGCTTCTCCTTATGAAACATCTACATCTCTTACTCCAGCACTTCCCAACATTGACCAGCAGAAAAGATTTTGTGTTTTGGGGCTTTTCACATGGCAACATTAGCAACAGGTTTTTGGGAAGCAACCTGGTAATCCTGGTAAATTCAATAGAGGTTAACTGGAAAAAAGCCAGCTTTTTATAAGGTTTAAAAAAAAAAAAAAAAAAAAGAAAAGAAAAAGAAAATCCCCAAATCTTTCTTTTCATGTTTAGGTAAGGCTGTTCTTTCTTTTTCTTAATTGTACATATTTTTCTGTTACTAGCTAAAACTTCCCCACAATCTTTCTTTATTTTTCCTGTACAGCATAAGCCCTTTCCATAAGAAAAGTTACTGAAATTGAGCAAGTCACAGATATGAGGTTCCATGTCTCAAAAACTGATACTTAGTACAGCTGTTTCAGAGCAATCTTCCGTGTGATGTGCCACATACATACCTCACGCTCACATGTAGGTATGAAATTAGTATTCTGCTTTTAAGTCCTGAAATCGCATCAAAGGTGACTGAGCAAGGTTTAATTAAAATTCTAATTACTTTTTTACATTTCAGTGATAACAAAGCAGAACAAATCCCTGACTTTCCTCTGCTTTAGAATTACAACTGGTGAATCAATATTCATATTCAGCATGGTGGTTGAAGCCAGTGTTTGGCCAGTGGGCTCAGTGGCTTTCCACAATAGATGCAAGCCAGAGAAGTATAAAATTAGTTTGAAGGATCCTCACTGCTGTCTTCTGACTGGTCATACAATAAATTAAAAAATACATTCATTTCATTTGGAGTATGGTATCTCACAGTGTGAATTTCCTGATAGGAAGCTGATTTTTTTCCTTATAGTGAGAAATATTAGGTGCTGAGCACTCCAGGAGTTCTGGCCCCATGTCTGTGAACAGCTATTTTGATCTTGAATGCATTTATACCTTGACCTTGTACATCTTTATATCACCAGAAGAACTGGCTGCAAACTTAGCTATAAACCCACACATCTAAAGATATTGTTCCTATAGCAGAGTGGGTCAGAAATAAGTCTGAGCTCTGAAAGAGTATTTTCTATATGGAAAAAGAGTACTAAATCCTTTTCATTATTTTCAGAATTTTATGCTGATCATCACCAGAGATGTTTTGTTTCATTTGAGACTTTCATTTTTTACATTCACTGCTTTGTGATGGTGAATGTTTTGATTTTGACAGCTTTGCAATAGAAAATTATTTCCTTAGAGCTTTTCTGGTCAGCATTATTGTACACAGGCACAAACATGGCCCTCCCTCCGGGGAAGGTGCTGTATAAGGTAGAGGGGTTTGCTTTACTTACCAAGTGGCATTACTACAAAAAATGGAAGCCAGCAGAGAACGAAGCATCCCACAACTATTCCCAGGGTCTTGGCAGCTTTCTTTTCCCTTGAGAACTTGAGGAGACGCACTGAGAAATGATGCTTGCTCTTGGGGTTAGATGCCGATCTGCTCCCTTCAGGAGCATTTTTACGATGGATCCGGAGAGTCACTTCTTCGGAACGAGATCTCTCTGTCTTCAGACCAGAAGTCAGACCTTTGTTTTCCCTTTTGGCCACTACATACACTCGGCAATACATCACCAAGATAATAGTCAGGGGGAGGTAGAAGGAGCCTAGAGCAGAGAACAACACGTAGCCAGGCTCCTCAGTGATTTGACAGATTGTCTCATCTTCTGGTGCTGGTTCCTTCCAGCCAAAAAGAGGCCCAATCGATATCACCAGAGACAATGCCCAAACGCACAGTAAGGCCAGGAGGCCTCTCTTCTCTGTCACTATGCTTGGGTATCTCAGTGGGTAGCTCACCCCGATGTATCTGTCTATCGAGATGATACAGAGGCTCATAATGGAAGCAGTGCAGCAAAGGACATCTACAGCTGCCCAGATGTTGCAGAAGATTCTCCCAAATGTCCAGTAGCCCAAAATCTCCATAGTAGCTGAGAAGGGCAGGACAGTGGAAGTCAAGAGGAGGTCAGCTACAGCCAGGTTAATTATATAGTAGTGGGTAACACTCTGAAGATGTCTGTGGCAGGCTACAGAGAGGATAACCAGGATATTACCCAAAACCCCAAAAACTATCAGCCCCCCTAGAATAACACCTAGTAAAATGGCCTTTGAAATGTTCACAGGCCCCACAGAGTGGGTGCAGTTGGAGCAGTCGGAGGAGTTTCCAGGGAGGAAAGCCATGGTGAGTGGCTGATAATGTTCATGCAAGGCTGATGTACTTCACTTCCTTGTCAGGTAGAAAGAGTGATGAGATCAGTTCTCGGAGATCCTACAGGAAACATTTGCCTGGCTTTGCTGGGGAAAAGAGGTTTTAAGGATGTCTTAGAAGTGCAGCACCAGGAACCATGAGAAGGATCCAGAAACATATTAGAAAATCTACCTTTCTCCCTAACTTTTAACCATTATAGCACAGTTAATAGCCACCATTTCCAAGGCAAATATAACTCCATTTGCATTTTTCTTGGAGTGCAGAAGTGAGGCTACACAAAACTGAGGCTATTTATCCTACTTTCCAGGATTACATGATAAGAAATATTGGAATTGCAGGTTAAAATCATTTCTGTCTTTTTGGGTAGATTCAATATCTAAGTAACATAAATATTCCAAAGAGTCTCAAATTTAAGTTTCTCCCCAGAGGAAATCACTGATGCTTTTAATTACCTTGTGTTAGTCCTGATTCTGCCTTATAACTGGCTTAGAAACCTGACAAGGTGGAGGTTGCTGCTTCTGTGTCCACTCAGCAATGTCATTTGAGATACCTGCTGCTACCCATCTTGAGGGTCTGAAGTGTCAATTAAAGCTTCCCCATGCTGTGGAGCAGTTGTCACTTGAGGTCCTGGGCTACGAATTAAAGTTCATTTACATCAGTTTCTGGCTTGCTCGGAAGGGGAGGGTGAAGTTTGCCATGTCAGCGATGCAGGCTGTGTGCTCTTTGCAGGTCATCGCTGCCCTGAAGGAGACAAAGACACAAACAATATGATTCCCAGAAGCAACAGTCACTTACTGCTATGGTTCCCATATAAGAATAGAGCGGGACGCTATTTTAGGGAGCCTTCCTCGAGCTGGCTCCAGCCAGTTGAACCAACCTTTTTCAGCCCAGTATTGTTTAACAACAACTAAGAGACCAACACGGATTTTGTTGCCTGAATTTTCTCACCACGTTCTCAGCAGCAGTCTGTGCTCCTTTAGGGATAGTAATCAATCCTAATTATCAGTTCACCTGCAGAGACCAGTTCTAGGAGAGATAGAAACCTGTGGGACACAATTCAGGACTACAAACTGTGAAGCAGATTTATAAGTCCAGAATTTAGTCAAAGATTTATTTATTAAGTGAATCCTTTACTCACTGAACTGGTGGTTAGTTCAGCTAAACTGTCCATTTTGGAAATCTATAGGGAAAAGCAATTCCTGCCAAGCAGAAGATGTTGCAAGGAACAACTTTCCTACTGAGTGACACAACGTTTCAGAGTATCTGGAAGCCAAGATCAGCCTTAGCTGACTAAATATGGAGAAAAGGTACATCAGATGGGAAAGTGAGGATAAGCCTGGGAACTGAGACACGGGGGGCACGAAGGGGAAAGCTACAAGTGTGGGCTAAAAAGCTTTTTCACAGCACCTAGATGTGGATATAGTGTTCCCATCCAAAGTATTCATCAGACACGTGAAAAAAACACCACTAAGACTACTCCTGTTAAACATGAGATGAGATAAGGTAGGACTCTGTAAGTGTCCTTTTATTAGGTCTTTCAGATGAGTCCCTCAGATTGCACTTTACAGAAACACTGAGCAGCAACAACTGTCATATAACTGAATCTCAAAACCGATTTTTTCTGCAGGCAAAGGCATTTAAAACTCTGAACCCTCGAAATTCCCAGTTCACAAGCAGGGAGGGTGGGGGAGGGAAGATGAAAAGGTATTGCACTGTGGGAATTTGCCTTCCGTGCAGTGAAACGAAATTGGATCTTATATTTTCTTTGCTGTGAGAGGGAACAAGTTGAAGAATAATTCCAAGAAAGAAAAAGACAGATTCTACTAAGCATATAAATGAAAAGTGACTGTAACATCAAGCGTCTCTACCCATTATAACTGTGGCCATTATAGGGTTGATGGTGGACTAGGAAATGAAGCAATTATCAAACTTGATTTTAAGCACATGAAGCAAAACTTCCCAGTAAGTCAAGGAGATGCAGCAGAAAGGACCGACAGAGATATTCATGCTCAAAACCAACCAGATAATACTCAACCTGTGGAGACAGATGGTTTGGGGAAGAGCATGCCCTAGACTCTTGTGCCTGCCCCAATCCACACTCACCTCTTTAGTCTCTAGAAGGCAGCACAGCTCCTCTGAGCATCTGGAAAGGAGATTCACAGCACAACACAGCAGGCTCCTCTCTTCATGCAGAGATGGGACTCTGTGCCTGAAAATCCATTGCTTTTCTCCCTTTATTGCCCCACTAGTATTTTGAGGGCTCCCAGTTGCACTGATTCCCTGTATCCTAATGCTTGTGAGGGGCTTGACTCCAGCATCCCTCAAGGGATCCCTCCCCAGTTGCAGTGCTCAGCTCCACACTGTCAAGGAGCAGCAGTAACTTTACTGCTCTGCTGATGTAGCAGGCAATATCCTTGCCATTACCGTAATCCCCTGCCATTCCCGTATTGCTCAGAAAGAAAGAGCACTTAATCTGATGACAAGTGGTGTTTCAAACATTTTTTTTTTTCCATGCAAATCTACCCGTTCCTGCAGAAATCATCAGAAAGTAGAAGCCAGCTAATAAGCTCCTTTTTATAGGCTAACAAGTAATTCTTGTGATATAAAAAGACAACTGCCTGCCAGGCAAACTGAGCATGAAGAAAATAACAAGGAGAGCAAACCACACTGACCATGCAGTCCACATGCTGGGAAAAATTACTGGGGTAGGCAGCACAGCTAACCTGGAGATGGGGGCTTAAGTATGAAAAGCCTTGTGCAGAATCTACTGTTGAGGTGAGATTGATTTTTCACATGGTTCTTTTAACTGCTTTTTTTTTTTTTTTTTAAATGCCCCAAGTCACTGATGATGAACAAATGAATATAAAAATAATGGTGTCCTGAGTGAAAGGAGGGGAGCAGAACACAGACTGGGATTTTGCAGCCAAATGAAAGCAATTCTTATAGCCACAGGGAAGCAGATGAACCAAGCACAAATCCAGGCTGGGCATTGAGTGGGTTGAGAGCAGCCCTGCAGAGAAGGACTTGGGGGTGTTAGTGGATGGAAACCTCACCGTGAGCCAGCAACGTGCACTCGCAGCCCAGAAAGCCACCTGTGTGCTGGGCTGCATCCAGAGCAGTGTGGGCAGCAGGGCGAGGGGGGGATTCTCCCCCTCTGCTCCGCTCTGGGGAGACCCCCCTGCAGTGCTGGGTCCAGCTCTGGGGGCACCAACAGCAGAAGGACACGGACCTGCTCGAGCGGGGCCAGAGGAGGCCACAAAGATGCTCGGGGGGCTGGAGCACCCCCCTGTGAGGACAGGCTGAGAGAGTTGGGGGGGTTCAGCTGGAGAAGAGAAGGCTCCGGGGAGACCTTAGAGCGGCCTCCCAGGACTGAAAGGGGCTACAGGAAAGGGGGGAGGGACTCTTGATCAGGGGGGTAGGGATAGGATGAGGGGTAACGGGTTTAAACTGAAAGAGAGGAGATTTAGATGAGATCTAAGGAAGAAATTCTTCCCTGTGAGGGTGGGGAGGCCCTGGCACAGGTTGCCCAGAGAAGCTGTGGCTGCCCCCTCCCTGGAAGGGTTCAAGGCCAGGTTGGACGGGGCTTTGGGCAACCTGGGCTAGTGGAAGGTATCCCTGTCCGTGGCAGAGGGGTGGGACTGCATGGGCATTAAGGTCCCTTCCAACTCAAACCATTCTAGGATTCTGTGTGCCTGTTCTCCCGCAATGGACTCTCCATCTCCTCCTCCTCCTAGGCAGTAACTTTGAGAGGGAGAGTTTGTTTGTTGGATTCATGTGCTTCCTGAACAGAGGCAAATTTAAAAGTGATGCTCAGGTTGCCCCAGGAGACCATGGAACACAGAGCTGGGCTTGTCTGTAGCCCTGATGACTGTTCCAACAGCTGTAGACTGTCTGCTTTCTTCTTGGATAGCCCTTGCTCCTGTAAGGAAAAACATAAAAGCAGCTAAGAGGAATGTACAGTTTGTGTAGATTAGGCAAAGAGTTTGGGGAAGCGTAGTCATCCTTTCCTTATGACAGTTCCAGCTACTGTATCATTTGCAGTCTTTGTTTTAGAACAAAAGACCCCATGAGAGGAAATAGCAAGGCAAGGGGGGAAGGTGGGAAGAGATGAAAATTCAAATGAATTTTGAGAACCTTGCAAACTACAAAAACAAGAAGCGACTTGTAAATGCTCAGCTCCCATTTCTCCACAGTTTTTCTGGCACGTGTGCTACTTGTGCTGTAGTTGTAACACTTGTTTTTGAAAGCTGCTTGGAGGTCTTGAGAATCCCTGCACAGACTGGAGTGCCAGGTTGTACCGCGGCCCTTCCCTCAGTAGCAAAGGATGTTGGGAGAAAGTGAAGTCTAAATGAATAAAGGAAATCTTGAGTTACTAAAGACCCTTAAAGACCATGATTCAGCAGACCTATTTTAGATGTATGTCTTAGGATGAGGCAACTCTATTTCACTCGATCAATTGGAAAATGAGTCTAAATGACTCAAGGGAGGGAAGAGAGAGAAACCCCGCCCAGGGTTTTGTTTCTACTAATACATATGACCTCTCCATACTGGTGGCTTGTTCCAAGCTCTTAAACGCAGAAAGGAAATAAATTTATATTAATAGCTTCAGTCATTAACACTGTACTCAAAGTATCAGCTCACTTATGAGTAATACCCTTGTTAGAGGACATCTTTCTGAAGTGGAGGGAAGCAGAAGGAAGTGCCAGACGGTAGGGTTTTTTTCCTAAATCCTCAGAGAAAAATTAATGCATCACAGTGAAGAACTCCTACACCTGGAGACCACTAACAGTCCAAGGTCAGAAGGGTTGCTGAACAAAGTACAGTATGTTATCAGGTAAAGATGGACAGGGCAGGATTACTGTCACATCTAAGTTTTATGAAGGAATCTTTGTACTTAGCTCTGCAAGACATTCTGGAGTTGCAGGTGTCCAATTTAAAAGTTTTGGACTAGTCAGAAAGTTTGGGAGAAAGCAGTGAGAATGATACAAGTCTAGAAAATGTGACCTGTGAAGCTGGGAAAGGGGGAGCTGTTTAATTTCAAGCTTTGCACCTCTGAAGACAGGTGAAAGACTACCTGTAGAGGTTATGAATATCCATCACTGGAAGTTTTTTAAGAACAGATTAGGCAAAGATCTGTCTCAGTGTTTAGCTTGCTTTCTCTGTTGAGACAGGATTAAATGTCCTGTAGGGTCCCACAGTTAAGATCTGCAGAGAAAGGCAGGTCTCTGAGTTCAGGCAGTGGAAGGAACTGGAGTCCTGGATGTGGTCCTTGTTTCTACTGCAACCTTCTCTGGTGATCTTTGGCAAGTCTGCTTCAAAGTGTATCTTCCCTATCTGTGAAGTAGAGGAAATAATGCTTTTCTTCTCCTTCTCTTATTCACTTAGACCATAATCATTTTGGAGTAGGGGTTGCATCTACTCTGTCTAGATAGCACTCGACACAAAAAAGATCCTGTGCTTTCTGCCATCTAAATTACACTCAATAGCATGAGAGGGTCCCCAAGGAAGGGCTCCAGGCAATGCTCAGCTGTTTCTAAGCCTCTGGCTCTTTCTTATTTGTTACCTTTGTTAAAAGCAGAGCCTCAAATTCTGGCCTTTGGCCAGCGTTGTCTTTTCATTTACATGTCATACAACGGCCCAGCATCCTGTTGCTTGTGTGTCCGATGTCCTTTAACGAAGTGCCATTGATAATCTGCTGAGCTCAGAGCCAGACCATGCAGGCAACCTGTGTCTGGGACCAGGAGTGGAATCACTTCTCCAAGGTGCTATAGGCTTTGACATGATTAGTTATTCACCTCTTCAGAAAGTAGTGAACAGTATCACTTTGAGAAACCATGCCTCAGGGTTTAGTAAGGGCTTAGCTTGTGCTTGGGTGAGAAAGAAAACCCATTCAAAGGCAAGTGATATTAAATGTTGTCTATTAAACTTGAAGCTGGAAGTAGTGTCATTCCTCTGTCTTTTAAGATTTGGACAGCCCGAAGCTTATAGCACAGCTGAGTTGAAGATAAATTGCAAACTTCTGAGTATTTAAAAAGAAAAAAGAAAAAAAAAATCAACCCAGCATAGTTGCTGTTGGGCTGCAGCTGCTCATACATTGAAGACAATCAGTTTACATTGAGAATAGGGACTTTAGAGGATGTGGTGTGAGACTTAGAAGACAGCAGTATCTATTCTGCACTGGTGATTTACTGTTCCTCGACAGCAGTGAAGTGAGCATTCAAACAATGGGTTAAGAAAAAGTGAGTTAAGAAAAAGTGTTGGACAAAAAGGACGGAACTTACCTGTTGATTTCATACTCACTTTAATTGTGAGACATTCAACTATTAGGTAGGTCTAAAATTTTCCATCCTGGGATTCATAGGGACTTTTTTACCATGTCCCTAGATCATTAAGCATAGGTGAATGCTGGGTAAACAAGATCCATACTTTTGCACAAATCGAGACAGCTTCATTAAAGCTAAGGGTACTTTCTTAATTCACAACAGATAATGATTTGGGCCACTGGATTTTGTGTACAGCTGCAGGTCTGAAGGCTGCCTAATTACACAGAGATGCTGTTAAATGTTTATCTCCATGTAGCTCATGAAGAATTTCCTAGTTTGATTTATTACCTGGATGTTCTGATAAAGTCTAACCACATACATAGGACAGTTCTATTTTGTAGCCTCGGGAAGATTGATTTTTACCTACTGCTGAAACAAATCTATCCAGAGATGAATGCCTACTTCAGTTTTCATCCCTCCTTCTTTCTCGTTTACCTCCTGTGTCTAGCTGGGTCCTTTCCCGTGATGTTACTGCTGCTTCCCTCTAGTGAGAGCTTATGCCACTTTGCTTTGCTTTAGCTTGATGTTAATCTTTAATATGTAAAATAGTTTGGGGGAATTGAAGGTATGTCTAAATCATACCTATCTTGGACTGTCTTAAATACTTCATTTAGGTTTTTATCTGCTGCCTGCCCACATGTGAGAAGCAATGAGATCCAATGCACTGAAACACCTGCCTTCATGCTACTGACTGATTTTCTCCCCGAAGCATCTTCCTTCATCTCTCTTCTTCCAACTTTTGTCTGGCAAGGCAGAAGTCTCCTTAGGGCCAGAGCTCTGACTATGCATCCAGTGTGGCACATCCAGCTCTTTGTACAGTCCTGATTGCAATCCGTATAACATCACTGTGACAGAAATAAAAGCAGTGTGCTGCTTTATCTTTCCCAGATCTGAGCTAGATTTAGGTCTGGTCTTGTGCATCAGCATTCACTACAGGCCTGCAAGCTTTCTTTTCCATCCAAAACACACAGTACAGCAAATTCCTTGACTTCTTTAGAGAAGCATGGCTCTGAAAAATCATGGGGAAGAAATTTTGTCTTTATTCAGAAACGTTCTCTTATTCCAGGGGGGCTGGAAGTCACTGTGAGCTTTATTTGTCCCCTTGTGTTGGCTGATTGTCCAAGCTTAGAGCATCTTTGTATGCCCATGCTAAATTTCTCTTGCCCTGTGACTTTGTATATAATTCTGTCATCTCTGCTAAGTCTCCACCTCCCTACTGTGCTCGAACAGCAGCTTTTGTCCAAGTAATCTTCCAAGCAGCTCAGAGCATAACGATGTTATGTTTGATATATGGAGCCTCTCATCTATAAGGAGCCTGTGGTACTTTGGGGCTGTAAATGCAAAGCTTGTGTCACCCACTGCCATCTTCAGGCGGCAACTGTTTGCTAGCAATGTTAGAGAAAATTGTTTAGGGAAAGGATGGAATGTGTTAGTGATGTATTGGTCTTGCCATAGGCATATATTTAACTATTATTTGCTATCACCGCATTTTGTCTGAGATCCCCCCGAAATGGAAAGGGCCCAAGCTGATGACAGCAGAATTCAGCAGCTTTGAAAGAAATGTGGCAACTATGAGTACTTTTGGCAGTGTGTTACAGGGAGCAGCTTCCCGATGGCAGCACCAGCATGGGCAGAGATGAGATCCAAAGCCCCCTCAAGTCAAAGTCAATAGCTGGAGCTCCAGAAACCTGCCTGCTGAGGTTACTGGGCCCTGTCTCTTAGGGATAGAAACTACCATGCCAGAATAAATCAGTGCTCCATCTAATTTAGGACCCTGTCATATAGTGGCCAGCACAGGATGTTCCAGAGGAAGAGACATTTGTAGCATAAATCCACAAATCTACAGATGATTAGACAATCAGCATCATACCTATGCAAGATCACTGTAGCCACTATTTTAACCTTTTCCAAGCCAACCCGTTGCCCTGCCAGCCTCCCTCCTCAGCTGATGATTTTGGCCAGACAGATGGTGAGTTGTGTCTTCTTTTGCCTGGGCTAGGCTCACTCCCTTCTCCCGATGTACCTGCTTGCTCCTTACCTGTCTGCTGTGTCTACCTGTCTATTGCTTATGTCTTAAGCAAAATGGGGTTGGAGCTGCCTTTAGTTCAGACCCAAACAGAACAGAGCACGTTGTGTTCCTAATTAAGACTTCAAGGTATTAGTATAACACCACCAACAAATACCTGTGCTTTATTTTTTTTCTCCTGATGGGCCTTTCTCTTAAGAACCTCAACACACAACAGGAGTTAACAGCTTCCGTGTGCCTAGTACTACAGCAAAAATCACTGCCCGTTTCTTCTTTCACTTCCATTAATTGCCTTAAATTAAAGCTGTCTGTAGAAATGTATACAGTTTGTATCTCGATGGCAGGCCAGTAGACATAGGTGTTTGAGAGATACTAGACAGATTTTTATTCCCTTAAAGCAACAAGCTGTAGCTTTCTTGCTAAGTACGTGAGCATTTTAGTAATATGTTCTCTCTCCTGTCTCTTTTTTTTTTTTTTTTTTCCTGGCTCTCTAATTGTTATTACTAAAATACACACACCAATAATTCCCTTCCTCTGAGCCAGGCTCTTATGACTGCATAACACAATTACCGCAAATTAGCATCTCATGAAAAACAAAGAAACAACACAAAGCCCAAAAACCCAAATAAACCCTCCCCACTGCCTGACACTTTAAAACTCTACTTAAAACACCAACAGGCAGGAATGGTAATTAGATTTGCAAATCAAAATGTTTTTACATGTTAAGGACTTAATTCAACAGTACTGTACATTTTATTTATACTCAGAGTCTGTGTTGCTGTAAGATTTGTATGCGAAGTAGAAAAGGCTTTTTTATTATGTGGCCTAAGCCTGTAGGGGAAGAAGAGAGGTTTTGTGCTATTTATTGCTCTTCAGACCCCTGGAGATGAGGTAGGTGAGGAATGGAATAACATGGGATAACTGAGGGCAGCCACCGACAGCTGTGGTGGTGGAACATCAGCCTGTAGATGACCACCCTGCTCACGGGAGATCAGAAACATCCTGAATCCCCTTCCATGAAGCTGCAGCCCTCCCGGCAGCAAAGCACAGAGGCTGTTTCTGTGCCTTGGATCCTTTCAAAGAGGAAAAATCTCAAAATAATTGCATTAAAAAGAAGCATCTTAGTGTCCAGAAGAAGGAAAGAAGTTATTAGACTTCCTCTACTTCTCTAAAAGTGAGTTCAAATCAAACCTCTTGTGCCCAGACAGAAAGCTACCAGCACAACAAATTCTCCATCTTAACATTGGAGAGAGCAAAAACCCCAGCTACAGATGCAGCTGAACTTTTGATCAAGCCCAGCTTTGCTTACTCTTTGTTAAAATACTCATGGTTCAACAGTGGGGGAAAAACAAACAATCAAACAAATTAAAAACCATAAATGAAAATATATTCTTAAAATGCTTTTTTCTATGATTCAATGTTAATTTTTAATGTGGGAGGATAATAGTAAAATTACCCTAGGTTCATTTAGCACAAATTTGAGCTTTTAGTGACAATGTCTAGATGATACACGATCGGCAATCATGTAACAAAATATGAATGATTTTGTTGCATCAAATGCATGATTTGCAAGGTTCTCTATGTCTGTTTTTAATATCATATAGATTAGAAAGTGAGTTAGAAATAGACAGGACAAATTATCGAATCAGTCTCAGAAGCCCTTCAATGTTCATGCAAGGAATAGAACATCATGAAATACATGAACAAGATGATGGAGCGGGATTTAAAGAACTTGCTCCTAATTTGTTACACACTGTTCAAGCCTCCTGGAGTACCTGTTGTAAGGCTGGCTATGGCATAAGTTCCCCAACTATTTTTTCCATGCTGATGAATTAAAGTTCAAAAGAGCAGAGAGTTATTTCTGGCATCTTTCAGTGTAGCGGAAATTAGTAAATAACTAAAAGGAGAAATGACAAAGTATTTGGGTGAAAGCAGAATAAAAAGAAACAGGTTGTTTATTACACTGTAAAGCCATTTTACAGAGAAATGATGTGTTGTGCTGTTCATTGTTCTCCAGACCCAAGTATAACTGGAAGCAATAGGTTTTCCAAGAAACTAAGAGTGCAACTACAAGAAAATATGTATTTTTCTTGCTGATGTTTTCCAGGCTACATATTAAATATCAGTTAAGAATTTGAAAGGAATCAGAGACTATTCCAGTTGTATGGATGGATGTGGAGCTATGGAGTGGTTTGTGGTTGGGGCAGCAGAAGTTGGATTCTGACCTGCTTTGTGCACTTGTGCCTACAGCGTCACGTAAACGAGGCGAAAGGAGCGGTGCTGCTCTGGCAGTGATGCTCTATAGCTGCATCCAGGTGTCTGGCAATGGAGATCAGCCTTAGGACTCATCTGCTGGGTTCTGTTCCAGTTCCCCAGCTGACACTTGTGTTGCCTGTGCTCTGAGATAGTCAGAATTTATCATTCCTGTTTCTTAGCATTACATGGTTGTTATCACCTAATAAATGCCATCTTATTTCAGAGACATAAGCTAGCAATTCCCTTGATATCTTTTACCCCCTTCCCCATGGCATACTTTATTTATCATAATCCTCAGATTATTTTTTTTAATAAAGTGGTCTCTGAGTTTTAGTGTGGAGTATGGAACTGGTTTTGGCCTGCGGCAAAGTGATTTGTAGCGATGCTCTGCGGTCCTTTCTGTGCTGACACGTGGGTTGTTAGTGGTCACACAGGACTGGACTTTGACTTAGGGAACTGCTCTTAATCGCTCTTGAAAAGATGACCAAAATATCAAGTGTCTGTATAGCTGTTCAGCTGTAGCAGTTTCCCTAGCTTACGCTGATCACTAGGGAGGGCCAGTTCAAAGGCAGATGTGTTCCTAATCATATCCATGTGTAAGAAAATCCTCGTTCCCTAGAGCTTCAAACCTCAAGCATGTGAAGGTGTGAACTTCTCGGGCTGCTCTCTTGCCTTGAAACTGGGCCCCAGTGAACATGCACAGATTTTCCCAGGCTGGCTGGCATCAGCATGCCAGTGCACACTGCTTTTTGGCAGAAAGATGGGGCACGATGTTCTTTATATACTGAAGAATGGACCCAAACCAAAATGATTTTCTCCTCCAACATTTTCCATGCACAAACAATACACAGAATTCCTGTGACTCAACGTCAGAGAAACCAGTCTCGAGTTCTGGATTTCGCAATTAAACTTTGTCCTAAATTTAATACAGCATGGAGAGATGGAGGAAGTGGACACATCACTTATTTTTAGGTGCCTACCTCTGTTTCTAGGCAATAGGGCAAGTACTTTACAGTCCTAAGTACCTACAGTAGGAGACTAACTGCTGACTAATTTAAGTTCTTGTCTTACAGACTGGAAAATCATATGCAAAGAGCAATGATCCAGGAGAGATTTGAGTTTAGAAAGTATGTGTGTGATTTTGTAAGTGTGTATATGCTCTTTTTGCTGCTTATTTGACTGTTGGTTTAGCAGACTCCAAGGGGAAAAGATGTCTCTCTTGTCTAATACTTGAGCCTGGTTTGCTCATGAGAATAATAATAATAATAGAGTTCCCAGTATCTGCAGGCATACTGTTGCTGAACCTTATCTTCACAGTGCTTCAGCATGCTGGGGCTCAAACAGTGACTCATTTTAGCAAAGCGATGAAGGTGAGAAAGCAGGAGCAGTTAAATGAAAAAAAAACCCAATCCGTTCATTAATTCCATTAATCAGGTAAAGAATCAGTAATACCTCACTCTATGCTTTTCTGCAGATGAACTTCCTTACAAAACCAATACTCAGGATAATAAAAAAAGACCGTGCTGATTTCCCAATGTTAACACTAACCAAGTGGTATTACCTTGGAATATATAAAAAATCATGTTAAATAATCTGCCTCTCAGAGGCTGTAACAGTGCTCCTTTGCTCATATCAGCTGAGGCTGACTGCTTCCTGCAGGGGGTTCTTATTCTACCAGAGTAAAAATGCACCTTAAAAATTAGTTGTGAAAGCTACATTTTCTTTTAAATGAAAAGAGCTATATAACTGGATTTTCCTCCTTTTGTTCATCATGATATGGGAGACTGTCTTAGTGAACTGAACCATAAATGTTTTGGTGATGGAGAAACCAGAAATGAATTATTGTTCCTTGCAATTTTTTCCTCCCACTCTCTACAGCACACCAGAACACAAAAGTCTCAAGTCATCAGAACTGTCCAGAACCGCAGCAGTTCTCTCAGAAATTGAGTGTCTGGAGTGATGCACAGTCTTTTTTAAAAAAAAAAAAAAAAAGAAATAATTGAGTAGTAGGCAGCAAATACAGAGTTTTTGCATGATGCCACTTCCAAACCTGTATGGAGGGTATTTTAAGACACTTCACAGACAAGCAGGAGAAGCAGGAAGCCGTTAAGAAAGGAATCAGTCCATGAACTGGAAAGATGTGCAGCATCCATATGTTACATCAAGGGAAATTCAGCCCGAAAGGCTCTTGCTAGAGCACGTTAACACGTCAGTGAGTCAGTATCAGAGAAACCTCACTAACATCACGGCCATTTGTGCGGTGACCTCTCTCGCAGGAGGAAAGCTATCAACTACCTGTGCTAACTTCCAGTAGCTTCTTTTGTCCAAAAAGTACAGTTTGAATTATTGAAGGCTTTGTGTTGGGACCTGGCAGTCACTAATGGATAGCAGAAGAAGCAGGAATTGTCTCTTTAAAGATTTCAAATGGACCTATGCACATATGTAATCCCCTTCCTGAGCTCTGTCCAAAATATTCTCATTAGAGCCAAGTGAGGGGGGATAAATCCATTTTGTCGTAACCACTGAACTTTCATATTTCATTTTCATCCTACATTAGAACAGAAGCAAAATCTTGCTCCAAAAAAAGAATGACATCAGTCCATCTACTTGGGGATTACACGACTGTTTTCGTGCAGGTCTTGCCTTGCTCTTCTCCTTTAATGCAGGTCCACCAGCTTGCTCAGAAATACCAAACAACTAAAAAGCTCCGGACAAAAGCTTCTGCTTGACAAAAACTGTTAAAACTAGCACATCACTGCAAAAGAATTCACTTTTAAAATTTCATTGAGCTGAAAATGTTCTGATCAGCTGTAATTCACACTCCCCTGGCTTCATTCTCCTTTTGTGCATTACTGCTGCACAGTGGATTGCATAAACTCAAAAGCTAATTCTAAGCAGATGGACCTGATTTTAGTTGCTTTTTTTTTTTGCCAGCCCCTCCATTTCTGTGCCAGCAAGAAATCCAGCCACATTGGGAAACATCCTCCTTTTACTTCTATACAAGGCAAACCAAAGCACTTCTGCTGTAGCATTTATTTTTTGGCCCCTGCAAGCTACATGGATGCTTTCAACCAACAGCCACGGCTTTCACTTTAGGTCAGTGTTCAAATGGTTCCCAAGCTTTTATGCCTTCTCCCATTGAGCAAACAGTGGGTTCATATTTTCATGCTGTAAAAATTTTCCTGTTTACTGGCACTCAATACGCCTGTAGTATTGAACTCTTCAGGGCAGACCAGTCTGTACTGGTCATCTGGGAAGTACCTAATAGACTGAGCTGTGAGTTTAAAGTACAGACAGCACAGACCCAAACATTTGTGCTGGAAAGGACATTTTCTACAGAAATTTCCAAGACTGACACATTAAAATAAAAGTAATGCCAGCAAAATCAATAGAATATAATTTCAAAATGGAGGAAAACCTGGTTATTTCAAACTACTTGGATGCAGAATTTATTTAAAATACCCAAGTAGTTAATACAGTTCAAACAAAAATGAAACTTTCAGAGACAATGGAAAGAAACATTTCAGCTTATACCAAGTTGTTATTTTCCCCCCACAACTGATTTCCCAGAACTCTTGAAATTTGGTCTTTTTGGGCACCCAACTCTGGGATCTGAGCATGTTTCTATGGCCTGTGAGATTTCCAAACTTCACACACTGAGGCAAGATCAAGTATCTCCTACTGTTCTCTCCATTCAGGCTAGCGGGGGGTACCTACACTTGCTACCAAAGCAGCACTCTTTCACATTTCTCTTTACTCCCTGAGATTTCTGTAATCCAATGTATTGAGGGCATGTCTGCTGTGTCATTGTTTTAATTAAACATAGAAATCAGCTCCTTTAGCCCAGCAAAGTACATCCTGTTCTTTGACCTGTGACCTTCCATTTGTGCTCTCGCACCAGGACAGGAGTTAACTTCATCACATACTTACCGGCCATTCACTGCTCACGTATTTGTACTCAGATACTCTTGATGATTCAGTGTTCTCCTTTGCAGAAATGGCAGAGTATCTGGAATAAAATCTTGGAAGCCTATGAGCAGGGGTCCAATTTAAGGGATTAAAAGATTTTGGGAACTGATGCTGCAGTACATAGCCAATCACAGCTGCCTTAATTCTAGCTCACAGTTCAAAAGAATAGGAGTCACATCCATCATTCAGCTATCTGGTGCCTTACAGGAAAGTAACATATGTCATCAAAACACTGGAGGCAGCTCCAACTTTACAATATTAGAGAGGCTCCTGAATATTAAGCAAAACATCCCCTGTGAAATAGGAAAGTGTTCTTATTTTACTGGGGGGGAACCTGAGACACAGAGATTAAATAATGTCTTCTGGGAGCGTAGAATTGATCCCAGACATTCCAAATAGGCTTCTCTCTCTACCCTCACGGCTTTTTCTTTCTTGTTGGTGCCACAGGTCTGCAGCCATCTATAAACTGCTGCTGCTTTGGGTTCTCAGCAAGACTTACAGCAGCTGGTCCGTGCCGACTGATGACCCTGTCACAGTCAAACACAGTGCCTTTAAATTCAGTGCTGAGGAACGCTGGCAAGGTATAAGGGACACTTGCTGCTAGACTTTTTGGATATGTACTTGTATTTATTTCTCTCCATATGCTGTAACATATTTCACAAACATGACATTTATTAGAGATCAAGATAAAAAATAGTATAGCAGTAATGGGAATAAGAAGATTTATGGTTTAGGTACAGGGCTGGGGCTGGGGAGAGCAAAGCTCTCTATTTTTGAGTAAGGTCTCTACTTTGGTGGTAAAATAGAGATAAAATTATCATTCTTTAGTGCTATTCCTAAAGTAGACTAAGCATCTGTGAGGTGTTACTATCATAACAAAGCAGACAATATAATACTCAGGACTACTTTGTTATTTTTATTTATATCATCCATCATCTTATTGGCTTCTTCATCCCCACATCCCAGCAGCTGCTTTTCCAGCTCTCCTGCCACAAAGGAGCTGTTGCTGCCTGGATCTGAAGGTCCGTGCTCCCGAGGTGAGGCAGGCCGTTTCTGCGAGCATTTGCTCGCTCAGGCTGAGGATTTGAAATTGCTTATGGTGCAGAGACCAGGAGCGAGGAGCAAAGTAACTGTAATTCTGAAATGTCTGTATTTTTAGCAAGCTGACTTGTTTTATGTGAGGTGGTGTATTGAGAATCTCTTTGCTTTAAACAAAGTTACTGTCTTGCATTTAGCTGGCAGGCCATTCCAAGGCTTAAACATTAAAAAAGCTGGTCATTAGTGGTTAGCTAAAATTTCACTGTAACTCTACTAAGAAAAGAACAAAATGGAGAAGAAGAAACAATTAAAATACTTCTAATGTGCTAAAGGAGAGGGGGAGTGATATACCAGTGTAAGCTCTTCCAGATTTCAGATTCATTTTAGTTTTTATTATTTGATACAAATGAGAAGTCCGACTTTGAAAAATTCATTAGAACTCGTGGTGGTTCCTGAATTCTCTTGCACAGTGTTTGTGTGACCAGATGACTGTAGTGCCAGGCTGCGGGCAGCAGGGTGATGTCTGACTCTGCAGGCGTTCCCGACTAGCTGCAAACCATCAAACACCCGCTGAAAATGGCAGCCTGAAATTACTACCTAAAGAAAATCAGTCCTTTTGCCCAAAGAGCAATCCTGATGGCTACATCATCAAAAAGATTACAGCTGCTGGTTTGTTCACAAAGAGCACAGATGGAGAACACCAACACCATCTCCCAGCTCTGCTTGCAGCATTATTCCCTCTGGTTCATTCTCTATTTTGCTGATGTTTGTAAAGCATCTCAAGAGGCAGGGGTTCAATGGCTCCCAAGGGGAGCCAATCTCACCACCTAAAATAGGACATTTCTCTTTATTCTCGACTAGGACGTTAGCCATCCCTGGCACGTAGCCTGCCACAACAAGGTAGCGTGTCTGACTACAAATCTCCTTCTTAGGAAGTCTGCCCCATTTCCTGGTGATCTAGAAGATTGCATTTCATCTGTAGGAATGCTCCTTGCCTGCTTTGAAACAGTGTTTGGATATTACAGTAAATATCTCTTTAGGTGAAAAACAATCTAAGCAGGGAGCTAAGAAAAATTATTAACGCTCTGCCGTCAAGCAGGGGCTGGATCCATTCATTTGCTTTGAATTCCTCTGGTTTTGTAATGCAGGTTTCGCTGTAGGAAATGGATTAAACGATGTCCATGAGGCATATAAGAGAGAAAAGTAATGTATCCATTTTCCATCTTCATGAATTTATTGCTACTTTAAAGATACTCTCGGGGCACTGGGATATTTGGGAATTATGGTTTTGCTGGTTAGCAGCCAGGCACAGCAGTAAACTCGGATCAGCCTGGCTTACCAGAAAAGTGGTGTTTTATGGTTGTCCCATTTTTTTGTTCTGCATTCGGAGATATTTCCTGACATTGATTCATCTGACTTGGAATCTGCCCATGACTCCAAACATCAAGGTCAGGAAAGCACATGATCAAGATGCTTATCAAGACCTCCTGCCTGGGCTGAATTTGGCCAGAAAGCCCATAAAGAAAGCAGTGAGATTGCTCATGAAACAAGGGTAATTTTTACTAGCTCAGGACTGGCTCACACATTTCTGTGATTGATGCCTTGCAGTCAGAATGGGGTTCTGCTGACAGGCATGGGAAGAGTGGATAGTCAAAGCAAAATGCAGTCAACGGTAGTTATTTTTAGACCTAAGGGAAAATAACTGATTCCAGAGTTTACCTGAGACATACATTACTGGCCTGACTTTCATTCACCCTGAGGACTCCCACCTTGGATGGAGCAGGGAGTGGTTCAGTTTTTATTAATGTGAGAGAGTGAGAAAAGATAATAGGGCACAGGGTCAGAAAGGACCGTTTAGTTGGCAACTAGAGGAGCTGAAAAGCCTGTGGTTTAACCCCGGGTGAATTAAATTTTCCTGAGTATTCTTCAAAAGCAAACCTCATTGCCATGCAGCTGCAATGTCCACAAACCCTGTGCTTACACAAGCAGACTCCTGTCAGTGACTGGTGACCAGCTCTGCCTCCAGTCAGATCCTTCCAGCCTACCTTGAGGCAAAGAGGAGAGCCTTTGATTTGTGAGCAAATGTAAAAATCCAGACAGTCTTGAAAATCCTGGGGGGAGAGAATCGGGCTTGATTGCAAAGAAAGGAGCAATTTACAAAAAAATAACTATGGATTTCTAAAGCAACACTCATCACTTGCTTGTTTCTCTGGTTCAGATTCATGTCTTTATAAGTTACTGTTAAGGGCAACAGAGTTGTGAAAACCTAAAGCTTTTCTGCCTACAGTATGATTTGTAGCGAATTTATATAGTAGGTAGATTATATCTAAGGATTGTTCCTTTAGTTAATTTGTTGGCAAAGTACACAAATGCAGCTTCAGCAATATTGGACTTTTGTTCTCTGTAAAATAACTTGGCTGGTGTATCAACCTGCTACTCAGTAAAAGTGTTCCTGCCATCCCCCAGAATATTAGAAATAAAAGGATGTTGGCTTGTGCTGCTAGAGTGGGATCCAACAAAACGCTTCAAACCTGAGTAGTATTTATCTGAGCTCTCAAGGGAAGGTCTGGCTGGGTCACATCTCAGATCTTCAAATTTTCCTTGGACTGACTTGATTTTCCCTTGCCGCCTTGGTGCTCTGATGTGCTACCCATGCATGGTGCTAACCAGGGAGACGTATTTCTGTGCATGGTGCTGTGCTGTCAGTTCCAGACCCCTATCTAGGGGAGACTTCGCTTTAAGGCCAGCAAAACCCTTTTGCACAGTTTTCCCAGGGGAAAGCAAACCTTCCCATCTGAGCTCCAGGTTGGGGAAATGGCCATTCAATAACACAGACAAAGCCTGAGCTCTCAAAGTAATGAAACCATGCTGTGTTAGCATGAATGGTCAATATTTTTAAAAGGAGGATAGGAAAGATATGCTGAATTGTTTATGTTGATGGGGAATGGATTAAAAAAGAAGGTAGAAAGTGTTTAATTGTATGTGTAATGTATGTGAATGTGCACATGACCTCAGAAATCTGATGAAGGAGAAACTGTACATACTTGAAATTTGTACGAATCTTGCTATTATATCTTCCCTGATCCACTTAAAAATAGACTGCACAGGGTACTTGGAGAAGCACAGAAGAGAACAGCACCTGCTAAATTTCTCCATTACTGATTTCCTATATGCTCTAAAATGTGTTACCTGATCAACTAGGCCCTGATTTGGAAAAGGACTTGAACTGATACTGATGGAAAACAAACCCAGTAATTTTTCTATTTTCCTCAATAACAGGATTTCTGGAATGGGCATCCTTAAAGGGGGCAGGCATTAGGAACCTACACCCATGTAATTGAGTTGCAAAACACAACTTTTTCAGGACTGAAGGGACATTCCTTTTGAACCATCTCATGGTAAACTGCAGTAAGATCCTCTATAGCACATTCGTGCTCAACATCCCTCCCTTTTCTCTTCTGTTGTGATCTGATTCCAGATCCCTATTTGCTGGTGGTGCCTGTCTTTGCATCCTAATTGTTATGCTAACTAATTAATATACTGCCAAACAGGCATATTAATTAGTGTTCTTCACCATTCTACCCCTGTGTCTGGCAGATTTCCACAGATACTTTTAGCCCGGTATCTCTTTTTCTTTAGCCCATTGCATAGCTAAGTGAAAAATGTGACTTTGAGATAGAGAACTAGTTCTGTGGGGCACATAGTTATAACTACCGTAGCTTTTTCTTTCACAAGGTGTCAGATATCAGCAGTCTGTTCATATTCAGGTTCTAATTAACAGTATAGCTTAGAAGAGGTCTTAAAATGGCTGCATGGTGATTTCAACCAATCTATCTATTAAAGGTTGGATCCAGACTCCTAGGAGGTGTGGGAGGGGCAAATTGGCCCACGTTTCTAATAACTTCTAATAACTTCTTCCTTTGTGAAAGCAAAGAGAACTATTTTTCTTCTAGGCTCTTTCCATCAGTAGATATTGATCACTTAACAAAGACAGTCTTTCAGCTACGAAAGGCCTTTGATTAAAATTTCACTTGGCAGTCTCTTGGATTAGATATTTTATCATCATCATGAACACTAGAGCCCCATAATATGAAAAAGGAAATGAAATGAGGAGTCAGTAACCTGAAGTAAGAAGTGGAAAATCATGTATTAAATGCCAGACACATACTCTTAGATACTACTGTGCCACTTTACATATTGTACAGCCAATTAGATTTCATAGGGATGGGTGTAATCACTGCAAAAAAAATCTCAGGGGCTAAAAAGATCCTGTTTAATCTAAGCCTTGTGAATAGCACCTGTAAATCTGACTGGTTTTGTTAAGGGGCTGTAGATTTTCTGCTACATTCTTGTTGTAATTGGAATTTCTCTGCATTAGAAAACTGAGTTTGTCTTGAATGGGAAACAAACTGTCTGCTACAAAATTTGCTCTGATATAGCTAAAGTTTCAGTTTTCTCCTTGTTTTTACCAGAAAACTCCATACCACATAGGGAGATAGCTGATAGTATGAATAAACACTACTGGAGATGAGTCAGCCGCAGAGGAGGAGAGGACTGTTCAAGTAACTTTCTGTAGAAAGAAAAAAAAAATACCTTTCAAGATTCAACAAAAAGGAAGAAGGCAGCACTTTATTTAGCTGTAAGGCAGCAGTGATGATCAGAGATGACAAAGGAAGATTTTTTTAGTGCTAGAACCAGGGAAAAAAAAGACTCTATTGCAAATGGTCCATTCCAGAGCTTAGAGGCAACGGTAATGTCTAGGTGGGTGGTTTAACCCTTTCTTGTGTGGTTCTTTAAGCTGCTTCAGCCAGGAACTCTTTAGGGGATGATAAAGCCAATGCTGCATTGAGCTGAATAATGAATTGGGTTAAGTGTGTTTCTCCAAAACAGCATCCTTTTTTAAGTTAATGGTAAATAGTTGCAACCACAGTCATTGAGAGAGAATGAAGTAGTAAAATCAGATGATAGAAGACTTACAGATCTTCTGCCATTTCCCTCAGTAATGGGACTTATTTAGAGACCTCCAGTATCAAAGCTCTAGAGGCTTGAAAATTACTCGGGAGAAATGTGATCTCTCACAACAGAATCAAGCTGGTGTTGAGGAGGACATGAAAGAAAGCAGACACACGACCCTGAACTTAGTTATTAACAAACTGTAAATTATTTGGTTTTGTGTGCTGCTTCCAAGTGCTAACACATTAATTCAGCAAATCCACAGGAAAAGGTTTGGTTCAACAGAAGGTAATAACCACCACTTTTTAGTTTTTCTGTCCCAGGTGAGTAAATTAGTATATTAATCTAAGTCATCACACCTATCTCTGCAATACATGTGCTTATATCTGACCTGGTTACTTTGGGAGCCTTTATCATCAATAGACAAAGAGATACACATCCACACAGACAAAAAGCAAAGAACTCTAATTTTTATCAACACATTGAAGGTCCTACAGCTTATATTATCTCTCCCATTCTGTGGGAAGAAAGTTAAGCAAAAACAACAGTTTGTGGACTGAGTGGGATCTCTTATGACCTCAATTAGAGCATGGGAAAGATGGAAACATTTTTTTTCTATTTTAACCTAATCCTTTCACCAGGCCTTTTCTTCAAAGGCCACAGATCAATTTTTTTTTTTTTTAATGGTTATTAGATCTTTATCTGTGAGTAAGAGAAATAGCACATCTGCAAAGGTTAATGCTGACTTGACCAATCCCTCTTTTAAAAGGCAAAGCTATATTTCTGTGACCTGGAGCTGCCAGTACTGCAGATACTGTGCAGTTACAGGACATAGAAACCATCTCACGGAGATGAGATTCTGGGGACAGAACCACCAGGACAGGAGAGCAAATGATATTAAGGGGAGAAGAAGCTCTCACAAGTCCCAGTTCTCACATTTGAGGTTTTGTGGCTGTTAAAGAACAATTCAAATTCAGTTTTAAAACCTGTGTGCCAGTCCTTACACTGCACCCACTACGTGACAGAACTAGATAAAATGAAAACACATTTGCCAGTCCCTTGAAATGTATAAATAGTACAAAGTTCTCATAATCCAGACAAAGAAAGTGCCAAGTGGTGTATCACCTTCTCCTCTTGTTTGTCTTATAATGTTATCAGGCCCAGATGTCACTATGACCAGAAAAGTATGGCTTCAAAGATTACCATTACCAAATGTGCTGCAGTGTAGGTTTTCTATTTGAATAAAAGGCTTTTATGGCACAGTACTGAGGGTCTGATCTCAGCCCTTCTGCCTCCTTGGTTGTGGTGGGCTGGAATATTTTCTTCCTGAATTTTCTCATGCAGTCACCATTTGCAATCAGTTGCTGTAAATGATAATTTTGCTTGCTCAGCAGTACTAGAAGCTAATAAATTCAAGGAAAACTGTTTGATACAAACAAATCAACACTCATTGATTTTAGCTTTTCACCCTGAGTCTTTTGTCTGTCATTTCACTATATTAATGAGCTCATTAATAGTTCTGGAGAAGGCTAAAAGTTATGGCCACCCAACTCAATCCATCACACTCCCACTGGCTGCTGTCAACATAAAATGGTAATATACCACCAGAATAGGATATAAAACTATTGCTGTAATGCAGAGATCAGTGTGGGTCAGTTGTCTTCTATTCATAGTAAAATATATTTAGATCTTAACAGCTCTACTCTGCATTGACTCATGGGTGCATGATATACATATTAATGAGTTACATTCTACTAACAGTGCAAGTATGACGTTGTTTTTCAGGCAACTGTGTCTTTATAAGTATTTCTGGTTGATGCATCACTGTTACATGTCATCAGTCTATATCAGCCTAACAAATCATGACACATCAGTCTTATCTTGGCAGACTATCACGCACACTTACCTAAACACAAGATACTTGTTATTCTGTTTTAAAACAAATCGATTCTGTTGCCTTGATGCTGTTGTGGCAACAGAAATCCTCCTTTATGCTCTTTGGCATTGCTGCACATGGGCCAGTAAAGGTTAAATACCCTGTACATATGTACAGGCGTGAAGGATTCCAGCACCTGGGGGTGATCTCTCTAAGCCAGTGGTCTGAGTTGAAGCAGTGTCACCCTGGACTCCCTCGGGCAATGGGGACACAGCCATCGCCAGATTTGGTGGGATGTCTGTGGCTGGGAGCAACCAACTCTCCATGGCCTGTGAAGGCAGCCTTTGGTGACTGCTGTGGGCTGGGTGACTTCAGTAAGGTGACAGGAATCTGTGATCTCATAATTAGATCATAAGCCTGAGACTCCTCTGTTCTCTGAGTTAATTCTACTAATCAAGGCAAATGGTTTTATGACTAGAAGGCAGATTATGTTACACATGTAACTAAATCTCAAATCACACGAAATAGCTCATATTTATAAGACAGACAGGCTTAAGACCTTCTGTTTCATTAAGGTCTTTTTTTTTCGATCAGATAGGGGTGAAATTAATTTCATTTATTGGCATAAACCCCAAGGCTCTGGTAGATGGCTACAGTGACTAAGTTTACACTAAGGGCTGAAGCGCAGCCATCCCAGCCCTCTGTGCTCTTCCACTGAGGTTGTCATGGTCACTGTGTTTTATAGCCTTGTTTCCAGTCTCTTCCTGCCATGGCATGGTCCCAATCATCCAATTATCCCAAATGCCAATCTCTGTGATAACCTGTGCTAATAACTTTCAGCATTAACAGAGCCAGTGGCACTCAAGTATGAGAGGGCTGGTATTCCTCAACATAGGATGATCTTGATAAACTCAAGATTATCAAGGTTTAATAATCAAAGGTTTGAGGTTGTCCAACCTCAAACTATTTATTAATAATATATATTAAACCAGGCCACCTATTCTGGCAGAATGGATTGTAGGTGGGTTGTATTAAATTTGCAAAGGCCAGAAGACAATATTAACTAAGTGTATCCCACAATCTTACAAGCTTTAAATTACCTCATATTAGGCATACCCCTTTTGTGTTTTACGACTCCAGAATAAATCATCCCATTTTTGTTGCTACTCCCAAATTCCAGTCTAAAGTAAACCTCAGTGAAGAATCTCAAGCAGCCAGGCAAGAAGGAAGATATTCGATAAGGCATGGAGACACAAAGGCAGACAATAAATAAGAATTCAGATTCTTACAGCTGGATCCCAAAGCTGATTGTATTTAACCCAAAACCATAACAGATTGAAATCAATTTAGTCCATGATATTTTTCCCTTTGTTGCCTTATTAGTTTGGAAACAAAGATATTACTGTCGGATGGCTACTTAAAACCCTGAGCAGTTCTTCCTCTGGGCTTTAATAATTAAACCCATTCAATGAAGTGAATTCATTGCAGTGCTAAGACAAGGTGGTTTCAAAACCACCAGATTTAATGTTGATTAAAATATTTCCCTAGGCAGTGATAAGCAGCCAACAGCTGACTCAGAGTTTCTTGTTAAGTAGGATTTGAGTGTCTAATTCTCAGATCTGTGGAAAAAAGCATTGTTATAAAGGAAGAGGTCAAAGGATGCACAAGCCAGAATTCACTATTTAATTCTACCCTAAGGCGAGCTTTAAGTATAGTTGTGTCTGCAAAATGGATGTAGTTAGAGGCAGGATATTTTTGAAACCCAAAGTGCTCACTCTTAGCAAAATCACTCTGAGTTTTAAAGACAGGTGGATGAAGAGATAGGCTGACAGAATTATACCCCCAAAAGGTTAAGCCTGTCAGAAACCAACCTGAAACACACTGCATTAACTTTGCCCTTTATTGAGGTAAATATTTATTGCCCACTGAAACAGAAACCTGCACATTCACTGCAGGGTGCTCCCAAATTCATGCAAAAGGCTGTGAAAGAAGCAACAAATACAGAAGCACAAGCTGCCCAAACTTTCATTTGTTTCTCTTCACATTTCGATTCACAGCTTACAATGTCTTTTATGATAGCACAGCTACAAATAAGTTGGCTGTTCATCCACCGTGAAATGATTTTTTAAATTTGTATCCATTATCTGAGTAGGAAGAGGCACTGCTCTTCGTGTTTATTGTGCTAGCAAAAGAGCTTCCAGTAACACAAAGATTATTGAAAAGGATAGCTGGATGTTGTCTTGTTTTGCTAACTCTGTTGAGCTAGTTTGCGACATCGATGCCAACTTCTTAAGAATGTTTGTGGGCCTCATCTTCTTTCAACTAATTAGTTGGATATAATGGTCTTGCCTGAAGCATCACATAAAGGAGTATAGATTTTGTTAACGACTGGCATTCCATTTGACTCCGATTCCCTAGCAAGAAAACTTGAGATACTATAGGAAACCAACTAGTGTTTTCTTCCATGCTTTCCAAACTTTTGCTTCAGTATTTTATGAGCCAGCAGATGATACAATTCCTCCAGTCACATTTAAACTGAAGTCAAAACTGGCATGTTTTACCAAGCTATGCCTAAAGTGTATCTACCGTGTGTCTCAGAGCCTGCGTGATAATGTCATGCCAGTGGTGTTCACCTAGCAAAAATGAGCTATTTCTTAGCCTATCCTACACATGAGTAGTTCCAATCTACACTTTATTAAAAGACAGTGCTTCTATTACTGACTACCGCTCATGGAAAGCTTTTAGAAAGTTTTTAGCTCCTGTCGCAGCATCCCCTTGTGTGAGTTTCCAGTCCTAAGTATAAATCTGCCAAAGCTAGATATATACTTATTTTTATATAAGTATATAACTTATATAAGTTATATACTTATTTTTCAGTAAAAATATGCTTTATCAAATAGTATACTTAGTTAAATAAAAATATGCTTTGAAATGCCAACAATACTGTTCAGTACGATACAGTGCTGCACTATTTCTTAGTAACTGGAAAGTAAATATATCTGAAAGCAGGTGTAAATTGTTCAGCCTAGTGCAATTATTTGCACTCGTTGAAAGGTTGAAAGTAAAGATCATAAAGCAAACATTTAAATTCCTTCAGATTTAATCATAAAAGAAGTCTTTAGTAAATGATTTGACCTTTGACAAAAGGTTTTCAGTATTTCTAAAAAATGTAACGATATTCTCTTCCATTTCATTGCTACTTGCATGCAGAAGAGCTCTTGTTTTATTCTTAGTACTTATGATTGCATTTGAATAATTGTCCTCCATTGGTGTGTGTATGTAGACTTCTTTGAAGCTAAAGCAAATCAGCGAGGCAATTATAACTAACTCTACAGTAGTGGTCATTTTAAATTGTAAGTGTAAAAAAAAGTCTTCTTTTATTGATAATTTACTTAATGGCAAGCTATACTCATTCATATACAATGCAAACAAAAATATCAAAAGTTTGAATTAATTTACTGAAAAACATTGATCTAAAAATTGCATTTTAATCTCATTTAAAAATATGTATTCCCACAATCCCTCTTACAAGCTTGAGAACAATTACACACTTGTTATAGGCTAATAATTTGTTACAGGCTAGTAATCACCGTGCAGTGCAAGACGTTTATGAAGCCACAAGCATAAGAAGGGATTATCAGCCATTAATAACAGAAATGATAGAGGCTGACGGATGAGCTGTGCAACAGGTAGCTTTCTGAAGATGGGAAAATAGCTCAGAAACTTGTGTACAACAACCACAGGCCTTCTGTGGCAAAGTAGGAAGGAAATTTAACTTCACTCCCAGTGCCATATTTTAATTTCCGCAGTATGTTGTTCCTCGGGATCCTCTGGAGTACTTTGGGACCTCCCAGCTCTTCTGATTATGTGAAAAGATGCTAAAACCCAGATGGAGCTGTTCATTTATTTTGCTGCTGCTAACAATGAGATGTAACAATGCTTATCTATATTATTTATAGAAAGAGCTTTCACAATGGTTCGTATGGGACCAGCAGACGCTTCCAACCACTGTGTGAAGTACTGAATGCCCAGAGCTCTCCTGGGCCACTCAATATTGATCAGCTAACACCACGCTGTGAACAGCTGGTTGTGCTAGATTAGAAGTGTGACCTGCGAGGGTTAGATTCTAATAAATTAGCGCAGCCACAAGCTGTAGAAACCAAATGATTCATATCCTCTGAGCTTTCACAGAACAAATGCTGTCACCCTAAGAGCACGCAAAACCAACAAAGAGGTTTTCTTTGGAGGCAAAGAGACATCTGCTGTAATTAGAGTGGGACACAGATGGGACATATTGTATCCAGGTTAAGTGTCCCTTATTACAATAGATGTTGTTCTCTTTAAGTCCAGGTAAGCTGTCTTTTGGTGCTAAATATTCAAAGCCTCATACAAAGCTTGCAACTTTATTCTGCTGCCTTCACAGGGGTTCTACAGTCCCATAAGCATGCAGTTCCAATCTACACTTTATTAAAAGACAGTGCTTCTATTACTGACTACCCCTCATGGAAAGCTTTTAGAAAGTTTTTAGCAGCACTCACCCTTGCTGCGTGTGGCCAGAGAGGCTATGGTCATCTTGCAGTGTGAGATGAAGTACAGAAAGACATCTTGCAGAGAGCGAGCCAGTCTTGACAGGACAGTGACCAGTATAATCACAACATACCGTTATTTGAGATGTACTGTCTCTGCATTAGATATTTTAATAACGAATGATAACAACTCCTTGCTCTGGCGAGATTGAAACCTAAAATAATAAGAAGAGAAGTTAATGCAGATTCCCATAATATTGCCCAGTCTTTTGGATGGTCTGCAGCAGTAGGAGTTGTACCCTCTTTTTTTCTATATTTTGTTAGCAATATCTGTAAATGTGGGAAAAACCATTAATGTAACTCACTTAACCACTTCCATCTGTACCTCTATACAGCTCTTTAAGAATATGTCATTTAACTACTTCATCCCTCCTGGGGCACATGCGACATTTCTTCCCATTCTACAAATTATTTGGCAAGTATAAATGTAAACATATGAAGATGCTTTAATCATCTTCTCTGAGACATCCTACAGCTTGTCCTATTCCAGAGAGATGTAGGAAGCCCATCTCAAGAACAATAATAGAACCAATTGATTTTTGGTTTGTTCCTGTTGATCTTTGGGAACTGCAGTGTCTGGAAAATGCACTGCCTCATACAGAAAACTGGCAGGGAAATTTTTCTTGTTATTTAGAAGAAATTGTCAACTAGAAGAATATGAAGGCTTGAGAAATCCATTAGAAGGTTCAAAACTAGTTGGTTATCTCACTTCATTCTTCTACCTCTGCACTTTGGCACGAGTCTAAGAGATTTCTGTCATCATTTAAGAGTTGTGTCTTAAATGGAGGAAGACTGAACTTGAAAATGGAATCATTTATCTACAGACCTAAATTAAACAATGTTGAGAAATCCTTCTAGTTGCAAAGGAAAAAATGAAAGCTCTTCTCTCTGCAAAAAACGCAAACTTTACAGACAGTAAGAGAGACAGCAGTAATCTATTCCAATAATATTTGAGGAGGCATGTTTACAGCAAAGGCATCACAAAAGATAATCATAGGAACTATTTTAGTCTCTAATATTTCACAATCTACATCACAGCATGACCCATTAATATATCTAAGTTGTAAACTGTTCTCAAAGTTCCTGACACTCTGTTTCTTTCAAGCCCCTGAGCAGAAGAGCTTTGAATGAAACAGTTAAGAGTCTGCTGTCAGGGATCGAAAGAGCTGTTGAAGACCTATTTGTGTCACACCAAAGCTTTTTTAGTAGTAAGAGGTTTAAGTAAACATAAATGCTCTTTATGGTTCTTGAATGCTGCCAGCCTGAGAACCAGACCCTCTTCATTGTACAGTGTCTTACAAGGTTTTAATATAAGAAGTGGAAGAGCTGCACGGAGAGACAGAGGTCATTCCAACAGATAGAGAAATAAGTCACCTCCCTACTCCTTCAGACAAAGGTTGCTCATCCATTCTGATCTAATTTCCCATTTTGTTCTGCTTTAGACTTCAGCGTGTTGCTTCTCTAGGCACCTCCAATCCCTTCTAGGCAGGCCTAATCTGCTTTTTTCGAGTCTGACCTCAAACATGCCAAAAGCTAACGTCTTTTCCCACTGACTTCAGCAACTGTTATGTGAGGTCCTTAAAATACAGTTCTGATCTTAGTTCGACTGGTGTTGCATTGATGTAAATTCATTGACTGCAGTGGAGTTCTGATACTTATGCTGTTGTAGAATACGAACTAAATCAAGGCATTAGTGACAAATGATGAAACTGAAAAAATAAACTTTGGTGTCAAAGTCCACTTCAGCTGGGGGTTGTACAAATATTCTCACAAAAAGCAAAGCATAAAGGGAACAAGGAAAATAAACTATCTAGCAGCTGTCCCAGCACTTTCAGGCACTGGTTCCTGTGAGTCTATGAACAAGAGAGAACTGAAAATATTTACTAATCCCATTTTGAAATATTTAACTATATTCAGCTGTGATACTTTAAGAGAACACTCACTGGCATGTAATTTCTCATGTGAAGGATATCTACTCTTTATATCACCAACAGGTACTTTGCTCTCATGAATTCTGTGTAGGCAGCATGAAGGCATTTCTTATCTGTAGAAATTCCCAGGAGAAGTTAGTGACACAAACAGCGGGAGTTTGAGCAGCAGCGAGAGCAGGGGAGCAGCGCGCTCTTCCCATGTTCTGTTGGTGGTTCTGATGACAAGTCTTTGGCATCATAGAACACTCACTAGAGCCAAGAGACCATGGGTAAACTTCACTCTTTCTATTTTTGTAATTTGTAGGGTTTTTTAACAATTTCATGCTCCCTTTTCTGCTAGAGCAAAGCGGCGGCACCTTTGTAGTTAGACCTTCCCTTGTGGGCTTTCCAGAATATTGCATTACTCGGCCAGATCTAAGTGCTTACAAGGACGTGAGCTACGTTATTTACCATAAAACAAGAGGAAAAGTATACATAATGCCCCCATTTCCCTGTCTGTTTTGGCATCAAGGGAAACATAGATTAATTATGAGTCCTGTTGGCTGCTTGACAGTAAAATCCTCAAGAATTAACTTCTTCAATAAATTACTGAAATGTGAAAATAATTTGGTACAATCTAGGAATGCCTTGGCATTGCAGTATAAGATTTAATAGTAATTCCTTGCACTTTCTGTTCTCTGGATGAGAGGTGCTTAATAAATATAAGAGGATGCTTATTTCAAAAGAGCTCAGCTTGATGGGTGAAAAGCACCTCTATAAGACTGCAGCACTCTGGTTGCACATTTCTCTTCCTTCTGTGGCAGATACATATTCAGATATTCCCCTGTTCCCAGTTTCACAATTATTGCCGTTTCCATAACACTCTGTCAGTTGTGTTGATTCATCTCATTCTATAGCCACGCTTTAAACCTGATTTTGTGAACAGCTCTGTTTTAAATATTCAGATTTTTAAATATTCACAGTGGAGGCACCAAATAGCTGGAGTGGCACTGGTGTGGGATGAGCATTTTTTCTCCAAGGGGAGGGGATGAGAGTCAGGAGACGCAGAGTGGCAACCAGATCTCCATCCCAAGGAGCAGCAGCATGCAAAACCAGCCAGGGGCGCAACCAGGTGCACTGTGTGCTAAAAGTCTGCTTTATGTTTAGATGTTTAACTGGCAACAGAGAGATGGAGGCTCTTAAAGATATAGATCAGCATCTCAGGGATTTTGAAGAGCACCTTGGCATAGGAGGTGCCTAATTCCTGTTCTTCTCAAGGCATTAAACACCTCTAATGACCACTCTCTTTTGCAAGCACGCACCCCCACGTTCCAAATGTATCCCCTACTCTATTTGCCTTATTAGTTTTAGTGATTTTTTTTTTTTCCCCTGCATTTGCCTACCACTTCTGCCTCAATCTGTGGTAGCTAGGTGTGTGTGCACCATGAATGCTAAAGAAAATTAATACATTAGCAAGAAGTGACAGAGAAAAAATGCTGGTGTGCTGGATGGCACTGGTAGTAGCTTTTGTTTGCTTTCCAAACATATTTGCACAAAAGTATTTTGCCAAGAAAGACAGTAAAAAGGAAAAAGAGAGAGAGTGTGTTAAATATAGAATGTATTTCTACATTGTGTTAATATCATCATGAGAACGTGGGTCATCCAGGCAACAGGAGCAATCCCTGAAGATGTCTGAGCAGAAGCATGTGATACGAATAGCAAGGCCTTAAAGCACTGGCTGCAGTAAACGGTTTGTGACCAGCCAGCTGCCAGGGCTGACTTATTCAAGGAATGGTTTATGAATACGGAATTTCAAAGCATCTATATTCCTAAAAATCAAAGCCTGGACACAGTTGTTTGAAAAGATAAAGGAGCTACACAGATGTTTGTTCCCCGCAAGCAGATCACTCCATGCTCAAGGTGTGCAGCCTTTTCCGTGTTACACAGCTGGACAAAGGAAGAGCACGATGATTAAATGATTTGTCCTTGTTATGTATGCAGAGGACTGAGAAAAGCACGCCAAGGGCGTGTTAAAGCAACATGTCCATCTACCAATGCAGAATTTTTTCCCTGTGACAGATTTCCCTGTTGGATTCCAGGTAATTCAAGCAAAAGGACACTTGAAGCCTTTGGGAATTGTGAATACAAGGCACCTGACAACCACATTATTTACTTATGCTGGAAGAGGTCTGCTATTCTTCTAATATATGTAACATTTCCTATGTCTCTGTGCAGCAGGCTTTTTTTGTAGCAGGGATTTAACCTTGGATCATTTAATTCAAAGAACAAAGCTTTCTGTCTGCAGTAAAAGCTTGAGCTGTTAGTTTATACCACCTCAAAGATTTCAGTCACTAGAGGGTGACAGAATCATGTCAGGGAAGCACAGACTATGCACTTAACCGCACTCCTGGTCCTCACTCATAGCTATTGAGTTAGCAGTAGGTTGTGAAAAATTTTCACATCATTACATTAACAAAACAATTTCATTGACAGTGATTGAGCCAATCTGTTCAGCCCTGACAGTGAGAAATCTCTTCTCTGCCTGCAAGGGCAATTTGTGTAATTATACACACGTCAATGAAATGAGATAAGGAATAAATCAGTGTCAGTGTACTAAACTAGCCCATTTCTTCCATCAACATGAAGCATCTTCTTGTATCTACATCCTTTACATGTATTGATATCTTTTAGTCGTCAAACCTCCTGCCTTGTCCATAGAGTGTTAAAGTTTTGGGTTTTCAAAAAACCCCCTCATTTTTGCATCTGTTACAGGAAAATAACCTCTCTGTCCCATTTGAGAATATTTCTGTCTACTGCACCATTGCCAGGCACCAGGACAGCAGTGGGCTGGAGAGATGAGAACCGTTCCATCCTTAACCCACTTCTACCAAAGCATGTGATGGCTGTCAGGTACGTGTAGGCTCATATAGCCTGTAAGTCCTTATTTCTGCAGGCAAAAAGCCAGTGGACCCAAGAAAATTATTGTTCTTAAATTTAACCATTGTGCAAGGTTTAAAGTACTTGGAATACACAAATACTGTAAAACACAGGCTTGCTGAGACTGCATCTTAGAGAAAGCTTGGTAAATAGCCTTCTTCTCCTCCTCACCTTCCTTTAGATATCTGTGCTATGCTGATATGTATTGCCAAGACTGAAAAGCCCTTTTAGTTGCAAACTAGACAGGATTCTTGTGTTTGTCTTAAAAGACCTACCAGTGGACCCTGATTTAATTTGGTGTCTCTGGATTATACTATAATGAAAATAACGGCATAACCGCCATAACAATTGCAATAGTAATACTCCAATTACTGTAGAGCTCTAAACAATCATCACTGCAGGGTTTTAGAAACAGACCTGGTACAGTCAATAATGATTTTTAAGACATAGCGTTTGATTCTCAGCATATGGTAGTCAATGGAAAGCTTCCCAACTATTTTCGTTAGGTCTGATTGAGTCTCTTTCCATCCCCACTTGAGCACAGTTTTTGAAAAATATACTGAACAAACACTGCAGTTTACACCTTGTGCTTAATTCCAGTCAAGTGCAGGATTTCACATCTAACTTGCCTGCAATTAAAACTGCCAGTGGGATCCTCAAAATTAGGTGCTTCTTTTAAACTGACTTTGCACAGCAGAATATTTTCTTTTTAGCAAGGTCAGAGTAAGTTCAAAATGCAAAAACCAATTTCTCTAGCTCCAATAAATGAAATAGGTATCTGGCAAATGTCAGTGTCTCCTTTCTATGAACCAGGTGATGGTGGGTTAAGACAAGGTGTTCTCAGCTGTCTTTGATTAAAACATACACCTGCAGGCTGTTTCCCATGCTTGCTTTAGAAGGAGGATGTATAATCTCCCCCTGCTTGCTAATAAAGATGTTGGCTGCTCTTGGAGACTCCATCACTGTTGTTTGTAGGAAAAGGTAAAAAGTTATTAGCAGGTTTAGGGGGAGTAAAAGAACACAAAAACCTGAATATGTATAGTCAGTATTAAAATAAAACTAGGTTGGATGTCTTAAACCATTTAACTGGGTGATTTAGCAGTAGATGTAGAAGAGGACAGCAAACTTTAGTCTGTACAAAACCACTGAGGAGTGAGTGCTATCCAAACAGAGCTGAGAATTTTCTACCATTCCCTTTCCTGTACTCTCACATAGGAGGAAAGCACATAAATGGTAATGGCCCACTTTTTACAATGCTATAACTCCAACAGATGAACAATCAAGTAAGCCATCTAAGAAGAGACATGTAAGAGAATTGTAAGAATGTAGGAGCTGTTTCTAGTCTAGGAAGGAGAAAAAAATATTTGTGACCTCTGGGGGGACTTCAGAGGATAATTTTATGCCTCATCACAAAAGATCACCAAGGCCATTTCAGGGCATTGAGGGAAGAGGCAAGCATTTTGAGAAATAAACATTCTTTATTATAATAATGAGGGTTTGTTGGGGCTTTTTTAAATAAAAAAACAAATAATCAACTGAATTCAAAATTCAAGAGCTTAGGAAAAGACTTATTTTCCTCCAGCAAGAGGATTTCCATAACTGACCACTGCTGCTCCTTCCACCTTCAAGTACAGAATGAGTGAAACAGAACTCTGTTCTGGCTGGTACATTATGGAAACCCTTAGATCTGATACACAAAAGTAACCCCATCATGCTTTACTGAACTTAGCCTCAGACTTTTGCAGCTGATCTGATGAAACTTGCTAAAGTAAAGCAGAAATCTTAAGAATGGCTGGAAAGGCAACCTTGCCTAATGAAACAAAAGAAATATAGAGTTTAGCAGTAAAGAAGGCCAAATTCTAAAGAACCTGAATTCATTGAAATGTATGCAATTAATTTCAGTGGGAGCAGAAGTTGGCTCAAAATAGACTTGATTAATTAACAATAATGATATTTTGGCAGACTTCTTCTAGGCCACAGAGGAGCAGTCTATGCAATTACCATTGCAAAATCATCATAAATATTTGGCTGCATTTGCTATATTAAATAAAAAGTCTATAGAAAGCTAATGGATTGAGTGAACTCTTTATGCAGAAGAGCGCCCATGATTAAGCGCCAGAGTGCCATGGAGAAGAAACATGACTTCACAGAAGTCCATGGCAAAATTCCCACAGACTTCAGTAGGATGAGATTTCACTTAGTATGACTGTCTGTGAAGGTGGGAACATTTGCCTAATGCTAGCTTCTTGCCAGCACGCTATCAGCTCTGTGAACAAGCTGGCATCTCTTCCAGCTTGCCCAGACCTTTAGCTGAAAGCATCTGCTACCTTACGAACTGAATATCCAAATCCCTCCTGTCCCGGGTCTGATTGAAATTCTGTGAGCGTGTGACTCAGAGCTTAAACTTGTAGCCTGGGGAAACAACAAAATAAAAGGGAAAACAAGCCTGAGTACTGGATTTGAAGAGATGGAAGAGGGCAAAACTTCCAGCTACTCTGAGGAAGTTTTTGGTTTCTTTTGTTCAGCAGTCTGCTGAGTGTTAGTCACTCAGATGATTAACCACAGGTGGAAAGAAAATTATTACTAGGCTTCTTAATAATATAAACCTTTTCTAGGCTTAGAATCAAACACCTATTTAGGACTAGCTAATTAGGTGTGTATCTACTGTGTTCCCTAGAATGAGCTTACTGATGGTGTTTCATTGAACAGGTAGATTGGCACTTTTAACCTGGATAAAGCAGAACTTCTCACCTTACTGCCCTCAGCCCAGCTAGTCCTGAGAGAATGAGAGCCAAAACATCCTAGACACATGTAGTAGTTACAGCAGAATGGCCAGGAACACCTCACCCTGCTGTTTCCCAAAATCCAGGTTAGCTCCCCTGCCAGATTCTCCTACATCAGGCTGTGCTTCATTCAGTGTCTGGCTCATCTTTTGTAGCAGTAATTTCAGTGGGATGGATGATGCTGTTACTCTGCATTGCTAAGATAAAGTCTCATTTATTTCCTAGCTCATTGGCACTGAGGGATAATTGAAACAGTCTTACAGTTTGTCTCTTTATAAATAACAGTCAGGAGAATTTTGCCTCTTGAATTATAATTTTGCTCATCTCTGAACTGTATTTTATTAACCACATTTTATTATCCTCCCAATGTATTGTAACTGCACTAGCAGGGAACTGCCAACTATATTGTTCACTGATTGACATGTGATTTTCTTCTGTGTAATTAAATCAGGGAAAATGAGAGAGAGTCCAATACTCCCAAGGCTAGCACCTCCAAAATGCTCATGGAATTCCTTTTAGCTAACCACAACCTGCTGACCACTGCATTCCTTGCTGATATTTTAACTACATTCAGGAACAATGCAATATTAATTAATATTTTACCTGAAGCATTTGCACATTTGATGGTATGACTTGTTTACTGCTAGATCGTGGCAAAAAGTAAGGAAGAGAACACTGTGACAGGACAAAATTCCTCATCATACCACTCAGGGAGGAAAGCAAAGAACCAAGGGGTTAAGAAAGCAAAGAAATTTAGAGGCTGCTAATGAAGAAAATCATGCAGCCTTTTTGGAGGCTGTAAAGGGCTTTAAGAGAAGGAAGGATATTGGTGTGGTGGCCATTGATATTATTTTCAGTCTGCATTTGGAGACAGCAATGCCTTGGTCATGGTTATTGCTGTGTTATGTAATTAAAGAACTCTCCATATCATCCTTCAGCATAGGTTTACTGTCCAGTACAAATTATAACTAACCATGCTGAGACAGACAGCAGAAGAGGACGAGAGAAAGAAGGAAAAGCAGACCAATATTATAAAAAAGCTGTTTGTTAAAAGTAGTGTTGATCCTCTCCCTCTGAATTTCTACACATAACTCCCACTGAAATGGTTTATCCCATTAATATATCTTCCTGTAATATATGCTACCAATTTCTGACAGCTCGGGACAATGAAAAGCTGTGAGTGGTGTAGTGTGGGCCCAGGCATTACAGTGAACTAACCACTTGTGACTGCAATGCAAGCAACGGTGTTAACTAGCTCCGGCACTATTTTTTGACCTCTGTTGTCTGAAAGATTGCAATAAACCCAGTTCTGACCTTGCTGTCTTTGACTGAAGAGGAAAGGCTTTTTGGGACTGATTCTTCAGCTGCAGACAAAACTGTCTGAGTGCCTCATGCGTTGGGATGTCCCCACTGGAACACACTGAACTAGAGGACATTTCACCCTACGCCCAACTATCCTCTGGCTGTTAGGAATGAAAAGGGGGGTAGACCACTCTTTTCAGTGATGTCAGACATGTAGATTTGGGGGAATTTCCAGGATTGTACAGGGATGTAGAGCTCCAAAGCCAGAAATGCTGCACTGTGATCTTCTAACAGGATTCTCAGACCTGAACACATAGAAGATGGGTGGAGCCAAGCTGCTCAGAAGCGTATGACAACTGTGTGGCTTTACTCACTGCCATTAATGGGTGTTCTCCCTCACTGCCAGATCCCACAAGAGGCCATGAAAGCAAGAGCAGACTCAGTGATGTTACAAAGCCAGACGCAAAGCCAGTCTGTAGTTTATGAGCCCCTTGTGCTACTCCAATGGACTCTGTGAAAGTAAGCCCATACTTTAGAACAAAGAACTGGTTAAATCTTGCTAACGGTGCTCTGAGACTTCACAAAAATGCGTATTGAGGAGGATAACATCATCAAGGTAGTCTTGGTTACCACGGTTATTCTGTTATATTTACCCAAGAATGATGAAGACTTCCTTGCAAATCCTGCTGGGATGGTAAGGATTTGATAGCTGGCATTTATACAGCTAAGCCATTCTCTCAGCATTTAGACCTATGTGTATGCTCTCGTCATGGTGATATGTCTTGCTTCTGGATTCTAAAATGAGCAAGATCCTATTAGCAATGGGAACTGAGCGTGATTGGCTAGAGAATTGGAGATGTTCCAGTTGTGCTAATAATACTTTTTGCTTGGAGACAATAACAATCCCGTTATGTTAATTTTTTGCCTGGCGTATACAGTGTGCGATGTACAATAATGTCCATAAGTGTTTTTATGAGTGCTTAACGCACACACTTAAATTTTGCAAAGCAGCTGTCAGAATTAAATGCGTAACAAATCAGATGGTTAATCAGCATGTGAATACGTAAGGAACTGTGTCTGCGAATGAGGCGTGCTATTTTTAAAACCCTGGGGAGCTCTGCCACCAGATGGCCTTTTTTGAGCTATGAGTATTCCTCAAAATAATTTGATTTTGGCGTTATACAATATCTAGTAACTTTTAAATACCTTTCTGAAATGGCTCGTTCCGTCTCCTAGATATGCAGCTGACGTGGGCATCCTCACCTTGCTAAGGGGAGCCCTTGTTTCTGGCAGTTTAAGCCTTGTTGTCCTATGATATTAATGGCTGCAGGTGATTCTGTGTGGATGTTTTTGCACATATACCTGTGCTCTTTTCATTCTTATTTCACATTGCATATGTTGTAACCAAGTCACCTAATATTTTCGGTAGGCATCAATCAAGCCTAAGGAAGTTAAGTCCAAACCAAGTTTTTAAAGATACAAAATCTACTGATTTTAGGAGTGAAACACCTGTTAAGTTCCTACATACCTTTGTGGCCCTGGGCATTAAACATCCAGTTAATTCATGAAAGCCAGTGTAAATAAACCACTCCACATCCTTAGGCTATTTGGAAAATGTTTAGTGGGGTTTCATCATATATAAGTCAAACTTGATCAAACTATATGCAGACTTGAGAGCTAGGATTTTAGAGGAAAGATGAAGTGCTGTAGGTGATACCACCAGTTATTCGGTAATTTTTCTTCCTGCGTCTCTAATGTGCTAATTCTCCCTGCTGCTAAATAAGCAGGGGAGCCAGCTTCCACTAAAAGGTGCACGAAGTGGATGAGCTGGAACACAGAGGGTTTTCTACTCTTAAATGTAAGTCCCTTAGTCTCTGAAATCACTGACCAAGTGATCAGATGTATCATGTTCCACCTTCATGACAACATTATCTAATAAAACTCATGTCTGCAATGACTTTGCTATTAATGAGCAATTACATGATACGCCTCTAGCAAACCTCCCCAGGATTTCAGGCTCTAGTCTGAACAAGACAATAATATTTACTTGCACTAAAAAAATCTTGGCAAGAATTTTGAAGTTTCTTATGACTTAATTAAGCTCACAAATTACATACCAGCGCTACTATTACCATTTCATGCCTGGCTAAACCTACAAAGAAAGAGGTGAAGAGAGCAGTTTGATATACTTGTGAAAAAAATGTGCAATGAGGAGAAGATGATATAGAAACATTAAGATAATCAACAGAAAACTTATTTTTCTAGTTTGATCAAGTACAAGAAGCTCGTCTTACATCTGATAAATACTCAAAACACACCACAGCATCCTATCAGCTATTCCTCTCCGCATTGAAATAACTACTGGAACAGGACTTCAGCATCTCATGTAAATATCATTAGCACTCATAATTCTAATTCTGGGACAGTGAAGAATTTTTTCCCTCCTTTCTTTGTTTTTCTTTGTTTCCCCTTTCTCCCACTGTGACTAGAAATACCATTTTTGTCGTGTGTGGTACATATGTTCCCACGAAAAGTTTGGATTTTGAGAAGCTGACATTTTCCAATGGAAACCCATTTCATGAGAAAATCTCCAACCAGCCCCTTCGCCAACTACATCCAGGATGCCTTTCGTGGGCCCAGATCCAGCAGCAATCACACAAGTATCAACAAAGCTCATTCCATGGACCAAGAGAGATCCTGACAGCAGAATCTGAGCCACTAGAGGGATGTGATTGGGTTCTGCAAACACATTGCTAGCAGCTCTTTTCAACTGGGCATCAGCTGCATATATCACGCACATAATTCAATTAATTTCTGATTAAGCAAATACCTCCTGCAGAGGTAACTAAAATCTAGCTTAGGCTTTTGTGTGGCCTTCACAAGCTACCCCAGCTCAGCCTGATCCTTTAGAGAATATTTATTATATAAATTTCTACCTTATTCTGGGGTGCTACAGTGCTCTCCCTGTACAGCCAGGGAAGACTGCCTGTTTTATAATAAATCTCCTCTCTACCAGTGAATACGGATATAAAGAAACCACTCCAGAAACACAGCATGGAGAAGGTGTTATTCTGTTTTTACTGATGGCTCCTGTTAGCTTTCTTCCCCTGGGGAATGTATGGCCCCAGATTTGACTCTCTACTCAGAGCAAAGTCCCGCAGGTTCCTTCGAAGTGCTCCTGACGATAATTTGGCTTCCGATAGAATTAAATCAATTACAACATTAGTAAGGCTGGCAGGGCTTTGCCACAGAGAAGGGCAACATTACTGCTGAATACAAACCATATACACAAGTCACACTTAGCCAGCTATTACTCCCTCCATTTTTGAGCTAACTTGATGACTTTGAGGAAAGATAAGGGAATCAAGGACTGCAGGCATCCTCGGCTCCTTCTTAACAGTTTCAAATGGCCAAAAGGACAGAAGAAAGAGAAGAATGTGTAGTGACAAAAATGCTGCATGGCTTTAGGGAGACAGTATTTCATCTGAATTAAATTAAGTGGGATGAATTTCAATTTGATGTTTGTGGCACAGCTACTGACTTTATTGAAGTCAGTCTGCTCTATAGATTGCATTGATTCTTCAGTTTCCTGGAACATGCTTTACTTTCAAATTGTGAGTGTGCACTGTAGCAAAAACAGATTTCAGTTTGCTCTTCAACAGCAGACACACACATTACATGAAGAAAATAGAAGAAAAGCCAGAAATTCCCACCAGTGCATATGAAACGCTTTCCTCTGTATTTGCAAAACAAAAGCCGTTGTCTAGAAATTTTCAGCACAAGAGAAAGAAAGATGATGTATTATATATACAAAAGTCTGCCAAAATGACAGGAGTTTTTTGTTAAATTTCATATTTCTAAATTTTATCAGAAAAAAAAAATGCTTCACTGTTTTATTATGAAATGAAAAGCAAATATCAAAGTGGTATTTCTTTTCGAGTTGTAAAGTCAGTATAGTTAAATACATTTTAAAGGCAAACATGGCTTGATTGATCTGTATTATATTTCCCAAGTGTCATCCACATTTCATTTTCTTCTTCTGATTTTGTTGAGGATTCTTTTCTTAATGCCCAATATTCTTAAAGGGAAAAGATGCTCTCCTCCACATCTAGCAAGCTGTTCTCCGCAAATCAAAAAGGAGAACATACCTCCCTTCCAATGAACTCTGATGATCATCTCAGACTTATTCATCTGGGCTGTAGTTTTGGCAAATACTCAAATGTGAAGTAGATTGGAAGTATTTGGAAGTCACAGTCAAACACAAGTGTAAGCACTTTGCTGGACAAAGACAGCTTAGGTACCTGCAAAAAGCAAAGTTTAACAAAGGCTGGGGTGACTCCATGCTACTGCATTAAAAATAGGAATACATCTCTTTCAAACATTTATTTAGTTTTTCGTAGTACAGAATTGGAACAGGAAAATAACAGTATTATCTATCAGTCATATTCCTCTCAACCTTTTGGAACAGCACATGTTGTGCACTATGTATATTTACCCATTAAAAAAGTCTGTAGATTCATTTTTTTCTCTGACATGAAAAATGTTGATGGAAGCACTAAAGGATTAGACTGTCTCTGTGATTTGCTTGCTAAAGTAAACACGAGCCAATTCTGTAACCAGATCACATACTCGTGGTGGAGTAAAGTGACTAATTTAATTTTCAGCCACACTGAGAAGAAGCAGAAAGTGCACCAGGAAACAGACTGAGCTTTCTTTAGTGTGGGAATGAAAACACGTGGGACAAATGGGCCTGATGGGGATTTTTGGCCTCATTTTACCTGCCTTGGCCCTTGGGATACATCAAGAAGAATAGTTTAGAATGAGATTATAAGGACTCTACAGACAAGTAATAAAATGGATTTCTATTTCTTCCTCATAAAGCAGTAGAAGGAAAGTCAAGTCACCAAGTAACTGTAGGAGTGTTACACTGGGAGGTGGGCTCGGTTCAGTTCCCAGGCTTTTCCTCTAGTCGCTGTGGTTGATTGGGTTCTCTACTCTCAGGCATTGATTTCAACAAAGAAAGGGAACAAGTTCTTGACCTGCAGTGCTATTGAGAGGCTGGCTCCAGCCTCCCCACAACTAATCAATTCTTTATCAGCTGTGACTGACCCATCTTCTCTTGTGTTTGTGGCAAGGTGTACAGGATTTTCTGGGGTTGGTCTTATTGTCCAAAGTTTGGATCTAGCTTTGACTCAGCTGCCAGGGATGGGAGAAAGGCAATGACTCAGGAGGCTTCCAAGTCATTCTCCAGCATATTAGGCCTGAGCTCCAGTAACAGCACGATCTGGTGCCAGAGCAGCCTGGAGCAGTAGGATCCCACACCCTTTCCACACAAGATGTGCCATTTCAGAATACAATCCCGTTCCAATAAATGATGCACAGCATTTTAGCAAAATATGTAGTACCTTTGATCCTGCTGACTGAAGAAGTGACAAGTAGTCTTGAAAGACATCACTTCTTAATGTGATTAGAAGTCAGCAGTAAACACTAATGCTGTGCTTTAAGTCCTATTTTACAATGCAAATGACTTCTTCATGGATCTGTGAACAGCAAATTGGATTTTGAGGGGTGGGGTTTTTTTGCAAGATTGTGGTCAAATTTTACAAACTAATCTCCAATAATTTCCATTTTGAATGACTGTTAGTATCTATTTTTACTATGGTAACATCTGGGCAACCAAAATGGCCCACCACTGCCATTGTATGAAGTACTGAGCAAAACTCAGTACATACTATAAGAGCATGACCTCCATTTAGTTTAGGAAAGGATGTTTCGATGCCAAATCATTGTGCCGTGGTTACACCAAAAAATCTATCCTTGGACGCAGTTGTGTCATTTCGGATCCATTTGTGGAATGAATAGCATGTACCTGGGAAGACTCCTCAGTGGATATTGTAAAAGAATTTTAAAGGCTCTTACCAACCTGAAATGTTCATGCTACTCACAGAGTTTATTGCAGCCTGGGGGTAGGTTTGGGGGGAATGCAATCTGTCTGTTTCTGACTCCTGAAATTTGGCCCATTGCCATCAGGAGGATGCTCCAAAAGGAATTTTTTTCCAAAAAAAAATTTTCAGGTACTCGGCATAAAGACATTTGACAAAGAAAACCTCATTGTTCATCCCATTGCTACAAGCAAGAAAAGAGAACCTGGTGCCTAAAGATAAGTAACGTATTCTGGGTGTGGTTAGATGCAATGCGTAAAAGTTAGAGAAAAAGATCAGCACTATCCTGCTCAAGCAACCTTTGAGTTGAGTCAACTCCCCTCCACTAAGCATGTGTATTGTGGCACTTCCAGGCAGGACTGGGGCTCCACCGCTGTGCAAACACAGGGCAGGAGACCCTTCCACTCCAAAACCACTTAAATTGTTCAAGTGCGGGGAGAGAGAAGAACAGTCCTGTGAGTCCCATTACACCGACTGAAGTGTGAAGAGCAGAAATGTCACATATCTTGGCTAAGGTCATCCAGGCAGCTTTCAGCAGACACGTCCCTTGAGTCCAAGCATTTTTATTTCAAAGTCACAGGAGGTCAAGTTATAAAACATGCTCTTTTCCTCACCATTCCTTCCTTCAAGCATGTTTCTGTGCATACACTAAAGAGGATTTAACTGTAAAAGGCAGAAAAGTTTGATAATCATGAGAAATGCACACTGAAAATGGCACTTACCAGCTTACTCTGTGTAAAGACAAGTGTAACCCCAAGTCAATGGGCTTAAAAATACAGGCTAAGAGCACAAAATGGATTTAAGGCAGATGGAAGATAAAGTAGTCTTCTTCTTAAAAAAATAATAATAACAGAATAATGAACACTTCCTGCTCCCATAGCCCACCCACTTGGACATGCATTGCTGCCTGTTTTACTCTGTTCTCCCTGCATCACAGAGATGGCACAGAGAGGTCAGATATCTTCCCTAAACAGGATCAAGAGAATCCAAACTCAGTTCGGCAACATTTATGATACGATTCAGACCAGCAAAACAAGAGCTAGGAAACTATAGAACTTAAAAACATATACATAGTTCAAGCCTGATTTGCTGGCTAATAGATGAGACAAGACCTTCCACACTGGGAAAGTTCTGATTTGACCTTTTCTTTGGAAGGTCTGTGGAAACACTCAAAGCATTTCATTGCAACTTCTCTTCTGCATGAGACTGCAATATATTAACTGACAGCAAAACCAATCAAAAGTTCCAAAATACTTCAGATCGAAAATATAAAAATGGGATGTTACTGCTTTATCAGAATTCCCCCAACCACCAAGCACATGGTTAAGAAACTGGTACTTATAATGGCAGTTCGAAGTAAAACCAGACTGTCTGCCATCTGAAACAAACCAGGACTAAATTGAGATTTGTGGATAAATCAAACTTAAGGCTTGCCCACCAAGTCCTCGAGTTTGACATGCCGATGTGTGGGAGGGTTTGTGCTCAACCAGTTGGTTAGAGATGGGTTTGGACTTAAGCCATATTTAAATGCAGCAGAGACATTCTCTGTAGTCCCCATCACTTTCAATTAAGTTTTAAGCGACCTTGGCTCTCATTCTCAAGATGCAGCTGGGCACTCAATTTCTGTTGATTTTGAGTGTCTGAGCATTAACCCCTTTTGAAACCATCATAAATTCTGACTATATCTTGCATTAATACATAATAAAGTCTTTTATAGTACAGTATTTAAATGCCAAGTGGCAAAGTATGAGCCACACAAGAAACTGGACAGTCTGCTCTAAGCACTGCGTGTAAAATTCCTTCCAATAATGGCATGCTGGGCTCTGTATACTATATTCCTTGTTTGTTTTACAATGAATAAAACAATACAGGATCTCTGATGCCTGTTCTCACACAAGGATACTGCTCTCTGTGCTCCTTTAATGACTTCCCAGGGGTGACATCAGCCGTTACATTCTGATCTCCTAAAGCATAGACGCTTCCCTCTGAAAGAATTATCTAGTTTAATTGGCTTTAAATTAATGGAAGGAAAGCTTGCTTATTGCAGTCACATCAATGTAAGACTTACAAAAAATGAACTATGTAACTGGGAAACAAAACAAAAGAAAAACTAATATTCTTCCTATGAAAGCATTGGTTTGTATTTCTGAATGAAATCTGGATTTCCAAATGGATAAATTTCTGTTCCAAGTGAAGGAAGAGCTAGCTGGTGTAAATCAAAATTTTCATCATGAGTGGCAAGCTGACCTACATCAAGGAAGAATAAGACCTCTAATCTCAGGAACTTTAGACATAGTCAGCATCTTTAGGTGTGAGATTTTGAGTTTTCTCAAAAAAAAAAAGAAAACAGTGCAAGTGCAGATTATTTATTTGGGTCTGGTCTAAATTGTCTTCATTTCATTTCTGCTGTCCTTTAGAATAAAAAGGAGAAAATAGGAGTATATTTTAGCAAAGAAGAATGGTGTGTAAAAAAAACCAAAGGTGCAAACATTGGGCCAGATCCCATGCAAACTCACCAAGACTAACATGAGATGTGAATAATTAGCATTTCTGTAAATTAAATCATTTTTGTTTAGCTCTCTAACAGTATAACCAAAAGACATTGATGGGTGTAAGCCGAATCCTGCAATGTCTGTCCTCCCATTACCAGGGGGGAGCTGTCTGACACTGCCCAGGATGCAGTACAATGCCTCAAGCCTCTGACATATGGAGATGTCTTTACAGGATTTACAGAGTCCTCCCTTCGGTAGCATACAGAGATCTCTTCACTGATGGAGTTTATGGAGTCCTCCCCTGATTACCCACCACAGCAAATTTATCCTTGCTGCGAGGCAGCACAGAGTCAATGTCTTCATTACACAGACAGGGAGTTGTGCATTGGGAGGTGAAGGGGCATGCTCAAGTTCCCTTCATCACAAAAGTAGACATTTTGGGACATGTTAGAAAAGGTGAATCAACCCCCTTATTCACTGAGAAGTACCAATTTATTAACGAAGTCATCCAGACTGCATATTCAAGATGCCACAGAAAATTATTTTAGAGGCACACGGGTGCAAATCACTGTAATAAAAAGGGTTATGTCTTGTTGGACTCCAAAGAGAAGGATGGCTTTTGGCAGAACACACAGATTCAGAAGCATAATATCCAAATTCACATGGTGCCTGTCTACGTGGGGGAAGAAACTATTTTTTCACAACTTGAATTTTAAATGCAGTCTGGACAACAGTCAGAAACTTCTATGAAACTCTATGTGAATTTTGAAAAACTAATGCTTGAGTTTTCGGTATCTCCTATCAGCTTAATTATTCTTTAATAAGAGGCCATTGCTGTCAACTAGAAGGTGTTGTGATAAGACAGAGAAGTGACTCATGAGCCTTTGAGTCAAAAAATACTAGTTCTGTGGCTGCTCACTTCTGCAATATCTCCAAACTGTTTTCCCAGGTGGCTTGCCTGAGACTTAATTCTGTCTTTCTCCTTCCAGAGCCCTCCTTATGGTCAGCTTTTCATGATTTACAACAAATGGCAGGAAGTGCTCTGCCAAGTCACAGTAAAGTGATTTGGTGAGTAAGGACCCTGTTTCTGACATTGCTGATAGAAAATATTTTAGAAGATGGAATGCAAAATTCAGAGTGTGGATAATCGAGAAGAGCCTAGGAAGAGGATTTTTTTCCCTTTGCCTTCTACACTTACAAGGAAAAAATCAGTGAGAGGGCTTAATCACAGATGTGGATATGAAATTGCCTGCAGGACAAAACTTAGGGGTTGCTGAGTGTTCAGCTCATCCTAGGTGCCACTCTGGGCCCATCCTGGGAAATCTACCCCTGATGTTGGAAGGGTTAAGATTCTGCCTGCTCGGAGGAAAGAGATACTCCTCTGATAGTGCCCCAGATTTCCCTCATGGACTGGAATCCCGCTGTAGTAGGGCTCTACAAACACTGAACAAAAATGATGTAGACTTAGAGCATTGAGATTTAAAGGCAAAAGTGTTCTTCAGTGTGCAGAGAACCTCAGGTTTCAGTTAAATGCTTTAAAAAAACATACGGCATTTTTATCTGTGGAGCTAGCAAGATATTGCAGGTGGTATTTGACCAAATGTTAATTTGGCTGGTTCTAGTGCTGTGTTAATGAATCTATGCAGTCGAGGATGGGAACTCTTTCATGTCTGGCCAGCTCAGAGCTTGAGCTTCTCCTCAGCCATTCGTGATCCAAATTCTCTTTCTCTGTTCGCCTCTGTCTCACTCATGTCCAGCTCACAAGATGGTGAGGAGTGTTTCTAGACAGATCTAAATGTGAAGCTTAGAGGTTCTTAGCTTCAGAAATCTTATTTCTTCCGCTAAAGCTGCAAAGACGCTGACTGTGAAGCATTAACGGAGAACAAATTTGTCCAGTCATCAGTCTAGGAGTTTCTGGTTTTGCTCTTAACTGCATAAACTGCTATTTGTTTCAGGTTTGAAGTAATGCTGAGAAACTTCACATCTGATTTGACTTGAAAATGCTATTAGCTATTCTGAAAGCAAAATCAACCACTCCCCTGAGAGCTGTATGAGTATAAATCAAAGCCTGTGGATGCTGTTGCTGCAACAGTGACAGAAACAAAACAGGCATCTGGTGTGTTTCATTATAACAACTTCTAAATTCAGGAGAACTTCGAAGTGCTTCAAGAATTCCTACTCATAGTTACCTCACAATAGGTAAGAATTAGATTTTTAGAAAGAACATTTTTGCACCTGGCATAAATTTGACAAGCACTGCTGAGTTCTAGAAGGCTTGTATGTTTATTTGGCTGTTTCTGCTGTTAAATCACAACAAATTGCAGAAAATTGGTTAAATCAAAAGGAAAACTATATCGACATAATCAGAAAATTAGCATCAATCAGATTCTTATTTGAACTGTAAATGCATGAGTCAGGAATAACACCAGTGAAATTAATGACTTTTTGGAGGTAATAATTTTCTTTTTCTATCAAAACCTAAAAAAAAAAAAGCCTCCCCAAAACCAACCCTAAAAGGAAATCCTAATGATGAAAACAATCAGATGCTCCTAGGATAATCTAGAAAATGAACAAAGGAAAGCTAGTGTCAAACTAAAAAATAAAGCACCATCTACCCGTCCACCTCCACATACACACAAAACCAAAGCCCTGAGAAAAACATTGCTAAAAAAAAACCCCACCTTTTTATTCATTCACACAGTGGACATGACAAAGGGCAGGGAAGTCTCTCTCCATCGGTTCTATGAGTATTAACGCCAAGCCTAGTTAGACCTGGTCTTTCTGGCTGTTAGTTTTTTGTCTGTTTGGGGTTTTTTTTGTGGAAAGCTGAACATCTTTATAAGACTAAGGATGCTGTAATTTAAAACAATAGCTATCGTTTGGTTTCTGCCGATTAAGCTCTTAGGCTTAGAGTGATGATGAAGTATAGAAGGTGAGTGGTAAGGGAACAGTACTTTACGCCAGGACAGGTCTGCGCGCTGCCTGCGCTGCTGCCCGTAACCTGCCGGCGGGTTCCGGGCTCCCTCTCGTGGCTTTTCCATCCATCGCCGTTAAGGTTCCCGCTTTGGTTCTTGGCAGCTTTCCTCGCCGCTTTCCCGGCCCTGCCCGGGCGCAGCTCAGCTCGCCGCCGCCCCGCAGAGCTCGGCTTAACTGCGCGCGGCGAGCGCGCTGTCGGGCTGGCGGAGCTGCGATGGGGCCGCTGCCCGCCGGCTGCCGCTGCACCCCCCAAACCCAGGAAATTTCCCTTCTGCCATCCATCCACCCACCCATCTAATTTTCACCTGATAGTCTGGGGTTTTTTAAGATCTCTAGGCTTTGTAAAGAGGCAGTAAACAGCCACTAGAAGCTTTTTTGCTTCTAAATCATCTCTCAAAACTCTTGATTCTGCCTTGCCCTGTAGCATGGAAGAGAAGTTGGCCATCACAGGGTTCAACCACTCTGACCCGATGTAACTGCCCGACTCTCTCACTACACTCTATTAATCTGCACAACACTGCATCCCAGAGGCCCATAACTGGGGTACCTGCTACCTCCTTCCTGTAAGACGTATAAACCTTCCTATAAGAAGTATAAACTCACATTTTACATCATCTTTACACAGACGTGCTGATTGCACGAAAATACTGGAGCATGAAAACAGGCAGGTGTTAAATACTCAGTGTTTTCTATGGTTTATTTTAGATAAGAAATCTTACCAAAAAGGTTCAAGGCAATGCCTGAAATGATTTGTGGGTTTTTTCTTTGCATTTGAATTAAAAAAGTCTCCATAAACATAATGCATTCTGGTCTAAAAATAAGGAACACTCCTATTTGCAAGCAGTATGTATTATTCCCCTCCGCACCCCGAACTAATTGGCGTACATTTTACTGTCCTGAGGTTTTATTAATGAACAATATTTCATTCAAAGCTAATTAAAATCTCTAGGCAGACCATGCTTAGCAATAGAGATGCCAAATATGAAAGCAGAGAACAGGTGAGCAGACAGCCTAATAACTCTAATGATTTTGTTGGGAAGTAGGAAGAAGGGGAAATAAAGCCCATACATTAGAGACTCATAAATACAAAACACTTAAGAAAGTTGTCAGGTATCTTGAGCCACCGTAAGTAATTCACTGATGCTGCTTTAAAAACCTTGTCTTAAAGATATTATTCTGCAAAAGCCATTTAGATCCTGTTCTCAGGAGGTTGCTACTCTGCTGAGGCAGAAGAATCTTACATCAGAAGACTTCTGCCAGGATGAAAGGCCCCTCCCGTAGAGTGAACTTGGTGGAGAATGAGGGGCATGACACACTTTTTTTTTCAACCTTTCAGAATATGTTGCTGGGGAGCAGGAAGCACGGACCGAAAAACTGCAGTCTGAATTCCTGAATGCTCTTGGAGGCTGTGAGAACTCATCGGAATTTACAGCAGCTCTGGAACTTCTTAGCCTTTTTCTTAGACTGCATAGGGAAAGGGGAAATACAAAATCCATCCTAACTTCTGGCATGGGTCATCTCACCCAGGAGGAATGCAGTGAGGTGGGCAAGAAGCCAGGCAGCTGGGATGTGAGCACCATCTGAGCTCTGTCTCTTAGAGAAGGCACCAGGCTACTCTGCGGCCTCCACACTTCCCCAGCCTCATCTTGGAAATCACATTTTGCTTTATTGATTTATTTCTCAGCTTTCTTGAGAGGTTCCTCCTCTGTTATTTCCCCTCAGGCTTTTCTATCATGCAGAATTATATTTCCTCCTGGCTGCTCCTTACCTGCTGCTGGAGTTAACCCCTGCCTTACTGTTCGGAGTTTGTAAAGCCCATCTTAATCACATCTAGAACAAATCGAATCTCAAATGGTTTCTGTTACTCCAACTTGCTGCATTTCATGTATCTAATTACCTCCCTCGGACAGTTGAGAAATCTTACACCTATAGCAGCTCATGAGGAAGGGGGGAAAAAAATCTTTACTTTCACAACAAGAAGAAAAACAGGATAAAAGTGGATTTTAGAGTCCAGCCTGTGGAAAAGTTGCATGTAGTGTGAGCTGGGACATCTGAAGCTCCTTATCTGCAGACTGGCACTCTGAGCATCAGGAAGTCACCGGAACCTGCCACCAGGAGACAAAAAAACAGTCCAAAATATTCAGAGAACTTTATCTTCTATTGTAGTCCAACGTGACCTACTGTTACTGCTTGAAACCAGAGCCGTTATTCCATGATCTAGAGAGATTAAGAGGAGATGTCTGCTTCCTGAAGAACATAAATATAAGAAAGGAAGCAAAATGACAGACAAAAGCAATGAAATGCAGGTGTCTGAACAGCTTTAAGGATCTGAACCTAACTGCTCCCCAAACAGCCCCAAAGGGAATTCCCATGGCATCTCTCATACCTCTTCTCTCCAACCCCACTTCTTGAAGTCTCTGGTGCCAGCCTTATTCTGTACAGCCAGGCTCTGGGCACCGCCTGAGGAAGCATGCCAAGGTTAATATCCATGATGCCAGCCCAGCAAACGAGAATGTCCACGGTCTGCCACTGCCAGGTTTTCTGACACATTCTTGTTTGATCTTCAGATAAAAGATTAAAGAAATAGAAAGGGAAATGTACTGAGACTTGAGCAAAGATTTTTCCATTTCACTTTTGCCGTTGTATAATCTTGCATTAGCAGCTGTAATTAGTCAGTACCAGACCATCAACTGTTATTGAAGTGTCTGCAACTAATTTGACACAATTTTTATGGGAATGAGCCCGTTAACCTAAGAATTTACACTGACTATTCTTCTGAAATGATGAGCACAAGGCTCATCACAATGGCATTTCTGCTCTCAGAAATGGTTTTAACATCAGCCGTAGCCATCAGTCTTAGAACAATTTCTCATGCCTTCTTTTGCCGGTGAGAGGCTGGAATCCGTGCTAGCTGGTCAGCTTATGAAGATCTCTCTGAACTGATCACTGGGATTTGTGAAAGGAAGCTGAATTTGTCCTTAAATGCTGTCTCTTGTTACATTTATCTTCACCCGCTGCAAATAAAGCCAGATACACAGAATATATTGGAGTACTCTCTATGCCCACTGACATTACATACAGGTGATGGAAAGCTAGAGCTCACACTGCTTTGGTAGACACATCTCCCCTTTTTAGGGCTCATTTCCAGAAGCAATGTTGCTTTTTCATTGCCAAATGAAACTTCAGGGGCTGCTCTGTCTGCATATATTTTCGTCATTTAACATGTGTAAGGACTAAACCTCTCAATGTTAGGTAGTAGTTACATTCTCAAGCTTTTAATAGATAAATTTGTTTAGAAAGAAAATGCCAATCCTGGTCAAAATCTTGGCTGTTTGTAAAACTGATCCTTTTTGGAAAGCACTTGAATTTTCACTCATGCCATATCTTATTGTTTGAGTGTCCATCAATTAATGTCAAAACACTATGAAATTTCCAGAACAGCTCCTGACACCCACTAGAATACAAAATTAATTCATTAATGAGCAGTTGCTCTGCCACAACAGTCCCCAGAATTCATGATGACGGGGTATTTAGGTGCAATTCATTAAATATAAATGGACTGGGCAGAGCTAAGCCACATTGTGAAACTCTGGGCAATATGTCCTGCCTGTAGGCAGGGACAGGGCCTCTGCCTGTGTGACTGCCTAGCGAGCTGGCAGCCCCATAAGCTGGGCTTGTCTGTCCCCATCCGCAGAGCCCTTTGTCCCATGGAGCAGCTCGACCTCCCTGTAAGCCGGGCTCAGGTGCCAGCACTGGTGCAGCCCAGCCAGGACCCCTCTCCCTCCCTCCCTCGCTCCCCACTTTACGGGGCCGGGTGAGGAAGCCCTCTGCTAGGGGGGCTGAGCCACCTTGGGTGCTGCTTTTTGCTGGGGTGACATCCCCCTGCTGGAGTTGAGGTCCCTGCCTGGGCTGAGCCACAGCCAGGATGGCCAGTGCCTCTCTGGGGAGGTGGCCAGAGACCCCCATAAGCAGGTGGGGGTGCCCTGCCTCTGCCCTGGGGGTGTGGGGTGCAGCCCAATGGAGTTTCTGGTCTCCTGCAGTCCAGAATAATCTTCCTTGTCAGAAGGGGTTTTGATGTGATTAATCCTATCTTAAATTTGTGTGTTTCTCTTCCAGAAATCAAGAGGTCCAGAATGTTTCACCAGCCGTTACAGATACTGCAGTTTAATCCCTTCCTTGGTGTCCTGGAGGTCTGTTCCATTCTGTGTCTTTAATGTGGTTCTGTACTGTTCTAATAAGCACAATGATTTCTCAATAAATTCAATCTCAAACTTCAGGGGTTTTACTTAGCAATTTTCCAGACTGTATCTGCTTTATTTCACACCAACCAGTTGTACTGTGTGTGCACTTTTACCTGTGAAGTGGTTCCTGTTCTTAAAATATGTAGTTAATGTTTATTCTCAGATGGGCTTTTGTCACTGTCGTGTTTTCAGAGATACTGTATGCTCCCGGGTCTTCTTTGGAACAGGAGCACTTGCTACTGCTGAAAACAAGTCCTTGGCTTTTGGTTGCTTCCTGTGTGTTTTCTTTTGTCGTTTTTTGTTCGTAGTCATACAAGAAGGGTCTGGGGCACATGTCGTACGACATACGTGCCTGAGCTGTAAGCACACACTTTCTGGTGCTTAAAGCCGCTGTGTGTAGACACCTGTCTGTTTCTGTGTTTGGTAAATTCCACTCGCTACCAATTGCATTTTAAATACTTATATAACTTTAAGTTCAATCAATTCTGGGCACCTCTGGGATGAATTAATAAATGACGCTGGTCATAGCAATGAGCTGATTGTCCTGCAAAGGCAGCAAATAAACCCCAGCACGCACCAAACTGCAGGTAAATGCATTGGTTTGTCTTATTCTCACTCATACTACGTCCCTACTTACACTACGTATAGGCCCTGTTTGTGTTTGGAACCTTTTGAAAGTGGGGAATTGCTTGCTGTCCACATTTCACAGCCTGTGATAATAAAGTTTCTGAGATGGCCACGAACGGGCTTACTGCCTCATCATCTCCTAAGCAAGCTCATCATCAGGGCCTCTGGATGCACCACCCATTCAGAGGAGCTGGAGGATGGGATACGAGGTCGATGGGCAAACATCTGAACAGCTGGCTGGATGGAAGGGGAAATGAGTGCTAGTTACCGTGGGGTTTCTTCCAATTCTATTTAAAGAACAAAAACCTATTGACATTTGTGCCAATACGTTACAAAACTGGTGGTATATTTTTCTTGAGCAGTTTGTGAGGGTTTGTCCAAATGCAATTGAATTTTACTGGAAGAAAACAAGACAGCTTTAGCAATTAACTTTCTCCATGTTAATTGACTTCCAATTAACCTGCCGGAAATGTCTTTAATGTCAGTGTCATGTTTAAAAATACACCTTGTGGCTTTAATCGATTGTGTAATCACAGTCTTCATAATCTGCTTTAGCTTTGTGCTCATTACACCGAGACCTGAATTGTCACCCAGAATTATTAAATCTGAAAAGTTCTCCGTCTAATGGTAATTATCATTTAACGAATCCATTTTAAATATGTAGACTGAGATATGATTAAAATGTTATTAACTTTTGCTTTTGTAATGCAGAATGTGGCTAATCTAAAGCCTGGTTTTTCAGATGGAAGGCATTGCCACCAGGAAACGGGTTGCCTTACAGCTATGCATTTGGTTTGTTCCCAGTGCATGGGGACATTTCCCAGCTCTTGCGGGTGACACCCTCCCACAGAGCAGTTGTGTTGGCAGGAGACGACGTACATGTGCATGGGACCCCAAGGCTTATAGCTGTCAAAACGTGTGTGGCCATGGATCTCATCCCCTCTGACAAACAGTGGTAGCTGGCTGCTACTGTCCTTCGTGAAAGCAGCTTGTTCAAGCAACGGAAAAGCCAGGTTTTGCTGATTTGCCTCCACAGTTTATGTAGGCACCTTAATCTTTGGGGGAAAAAGTAATTTTTATTGACGGATCTTTGAAACTTGTCTCAGGGAGAAGACTTTTGGGGTGTGAATTGTATTAACTTGTTTGTGCTAGCTAGTGTACAGTCAGCGTAGGATTAAAGACCATGGTAGCTGAACATTTATTAAGTAGATTTCTCTTTATAAGATGTTAGTGGCAGAAGTATTATAATTATCCAGGGACCATATTTAAAATTAAGTAGATGCCTAACTATGGTGGTCTAGTGTGCTAAACTGTAGCTTGTATAGATCTTCAGATGTCTAAGCACGTAACCCTCGGTGACCTGCGGGTGATTGCTTCATCCCTGATTTAAGGATTATCCCCAGACAAGGTTAAGTCTGTCTCCTTTAAAAGGCATATCATCTTTTCACAAGCAGGTGGGAAGAATACACACACGAGTGGCTGCAGGTACATGAGACTTGGAGGATGACATTGTGAAGAGATGTAAATGTCAACCTTCCGATGGCAGTTTCACTCTGCGAATCTCTGGAGGAGGCCTTCATCCTGCAGCTTACAGATAACTGTCTGTTTGCATGGTTTAGTGATTTTTTTTTATTGTGGTAAATATTTGCATAGCTTATAGTGTGGTATAAAAGTTTATCACCTTGGATTTTTACCTTCAAGTTTTGGAAAGTAGTCTCGGAATCACTCTAGTTATATTATCTGAACGTCAGGTGACAAAAAATGTCACAAAAAATCTGTTTGCCTTTTTAAACTGAGATTTATAACCAGATTTGCCCGTACGTGCGTATACGTATCTCTAAATGAGATAATTGATGTATGATGTACACACACACATATATATATAAAGTCCATAGGGAGGTTTCATAGCAAGGCAGGTTTCATTTCTAGGTCCCTACACAGATCGAGCAAAGAGCTGCACCTTGCGGGGAGGTGACATAATCCCCACCTCCCTGGTCGGTTCCCACCAATTCACTCACTTCTAAGAGTGAAGCAACTTTTTCTTTCCAAAGGTGACCTTGCAATGCACCTTCTGGAATGTGCTCCTGAAATTTCCATCGTTCTTCAAGGAAGTAGTAAAACAAAGTTTTCCAGCTGTTCCTGTATTTCTGGAGATTACAGATATTATTCTATTGTGCTTATTTGAACATTGACTTAATTTTTAATTAGGCTCCTGTGCCTAATTGCTTGGGAAATACACCTCCTAGTAAAAAATGTTTCTCCTTGCTACTTACAAGAAGCTAAATACCTCATCACAAAAACACATGCATTCTATAAATGTCTACGTTATAGCTCATTAGGCTGATATTTTTAAGTCATTTCAAATAATGTGGTTTTCACTTTAAAGCTGAACAGAATAAAGTATTTGCTTTAAAAGGGAAAATTAAATAATGGAAAATAATAATTTATTACTCTTGCTCTGACAAGCTAGACATCAATTTGATGTTGTTCAGCTGGTACTGCAATGGCGTTAAAAGTTGCCTTCCCCTCCCAAAACAACAAATGAGTTTTGATTTCTCTTCATTAAATGCATCATTAATTCCTCCTCCTAGTTTCTGTTTGTTTTCCCTTCCATATTCTCTTGTTCCTGTAAATTTAATTCAGGCAGAGCATCCATCACATTCTTGCAATTAGTACTTGGAAATATGAAGTCTTCCAGGCATTATCACTCCTGCACAAGTGCTGAGAGATGGACAGGTCTTTGCACTGATTCTCAAAGAGCCTTAATAATTTGGAGCTTGAACTCAGACTGAGCAGGAAGGCTTTTTTCAAGCTCTAGCCACTAGCCAGGCGTTTCCACTTTTATTCAGCCTTTGAAATTTCCATTTTGATTCTTTTTTCAGCAATGGAAATGGATGAAGCATTGCAAGGACTTGTTTTAGAAGGACTATTGCTTTGTTGTGTTTGTTTGGATTAAGCAGGGTCCAGGACTGAGCCGTGTTCAGCTCTTTGGAATTTCAAGCTTTAAAGAAATTATGTGGCTGTCAGTCTGTGTTCACTGAACAGCCAACTGGCACCTGAGCTAGAGGATGCAAAGCTTTCTCTCTGTGACTTTGCAACTTCAGAGAATTTCTACTCAAAGTATAATATTGTACCCCGATTCACGTTGAGGAGGGTGTGCCCAGCCATAAATATATGGCTGTGGAAATAAGCACACGTTGAATGCCAGTTGAATTGTGACCCCTCTTTGTAAGGACATTACTGCTGAGGACCTTAACTAATTTTTTTATTGTAAAAAAAAAAAACCATCAAAATCTAAACAGCACACTTGGCTTTCTCTGTTGTTTTTTTTTTTACTCCGCTTGGTCTGTCATTGTTGGAAGGAGTCACAGCTTCTCTTGGCCTAAAAGTATGTTATGATTGAACCAGACATTATTATAAGGCATCGTATTTATACGTCATATTTGGGAAATCCAAGGTGGTACTTTACTGAGGTGGAGATGAAAAAGCTGCTGAGGGCCAAATGGGGCAGACCCTCCACAGGCAAAACCCTTATTGCTTTAAATGGGAGCTTACCTGATGCAAAACTGTGTAAGTTTGCGTAGTCTTTCATTACTCTTTCATCTATTTTGCTTTTCCTCCCAGCTCTGAAGATGGCTTTCTGTCTCAAGGCATGAGCACTAAGTACTCTCCCAGATGTAATTGTTTCTGAAGGTGAATAAATAAATGGCAGTGTATTGAGGACTATAGTATAGAGTAATGAGGTCATTGCGCTGCCTCCATTTATTCCTAGGAGCTCAGGTGCATTTAGGTTCTTGATTTAAGAAGCTGCATCCTGTGACTACACCTGGGTACTGCTGGACAAATAACAAATAACTGCACTTCACCAAGCCCCAGTTTATCTGTCCAGCTGGGGTAATGATGCTTATCTCCTTTATAAAGTCCTTTGAGAGGTACATTTGTGAGGTTTTATGTAATAAGTAGGTTTGATAAATTATATCACTATTTTATATATGGGACTGAGATTCCATCCAACTGCATCACGCAAGGTCAAACAGCGTGTTTGGTAGTTGCAGTAGAGTCCTTAGCTGTCACCTTAGCCATGGGGATTTTTCTTTATGTACTCTCTACTCCACTGTCTGTTCTAACTGTGGAACAAGCCTTTTCTTTTGCTTCCCTCTCAGATTGCTTTAATGGTTGCCCTCGTTCTCTTTAATGATTTTAAATCACTGCTTTTGATGTCCAGCTTATCTTCCCAAAATGTAGCACCCCTGACTGCATCAGACTCACTCCTTAATCCCCTTAGCCTCTCTGATCACTCAAGACTAGAGTTAGATAAACTATCTCAGGTAGCCTTTGACGTCTTTCAAGAAGCAACTGAATGCCATAAAAGATCCATCATGCTTTCCTTGGTGTCAAAAAGGTTTTGCTATTAAAGATTAGGGAGGCTGGAGGTCACTCCAAATCACAATATTGTTCACTTTATAAGTCCATTTTATCCTGTCATCTGGTATTACGCTTTCAAGTTGTTTCTGACTGAGGAGTCTATGGCATATATCAATTTCTTGCCCTTCAATCCTTTTAAACACTATGGTTTAAGCACTGATTGATTCATTAAATGTCTCCAAAGTCAAACGATTTATCTTTTTCTCTGTATTTTATTGTCTCTATTTCCCTGAGCCTGACTTAGAAACCTATAGCACAATGCTGAGTTTTTATGTTCACTTTAAGAATCTGTGTAAATACAGGATATTTTTACATACATGAAAAGAGGCACCTGCAAATGCTTTTATCCAGTATTTAAAATTGCAGTGTGCCTTACAGGAATTCTAGTGGATTTTTGCTTTGCTTCTACAGTATAATTTATTTCCAGTTTAGATTTTCACCCTTGTTCTTTATTCAGCCCTAGTTTCAATGTTTCGCATCCCGTTTTTAACCCAGTTAAAATATGGGATATGCCTGCATATATTTAGGTAGTTAATGTGCCAGGAACAAGAATATAAGAATAGATGGTTCTGTCTATATGCTAGTAAGAATCAACAAATTTGCTCAATGCTCTGAAAATTGGCTTTAGTGCATAGCTCCTGCCATGATGCCGACCCACCATCTGACCCTTCCTACATTGCCTCAGAGATGACACCAAGCTTGTGAGCAGGATAAATACCAATATACAGAATAGGCTGAATTTACACAGGGTATGAGCCTCTCACGTGGGTTTGAATTGAGATTTCTTCTTCCAGACAGTTGATGTCCTTTGAGTGGGCCTCAAGATATTATGAGCCATGGAAGTGGTGCTGCAGCCTGCAACAGACAAACAGGTTGTGTGACGTCCTGCAACTCAAAAAGGGGTTGAAGGTTTTCTCTGCTGTTCTTGATATTGGCTTCAACAACTGCTTAAAATAGCATTTTTATTACGTTATTTAGGAAGCTTGCTTACCTTCATGTCCTTTTTCTTGATGTGCTCTGGCACTTACTTACACAAACACTTGTCTCCTTTCTTACTAACAGCTATTACAATTTTTAAGCTTTGCTGTGGAAATGCTGGTTCTCGTTGAAAAGGCTCTTGGAAAACTTCACTGTCAAGATTTAACATATTAGCTCACTGTAAGAGACCATAGAAGGTGATTTTGCATTAAATGCTATTAAATATTAACATGTTTACACTACAATGTTAGCCTACAGTTATACACAACCCTGGAATATTCCTTTACTATCACCTGTTTTTTCTAAGCAGGCTTCCAGCCTGGGCTAATCAACTTCCTTATGGCTTCTCCCAGCACAGATGCAGTTTCTGATTGCAAATGCTCCTGGTCCATTCCAGCGCTCCGTCAAACAAGTTCCTTCAAGCAACACTGCAGGTGCTTTGAGCAATTCTGTGCTGAACCAGAGCCGCAGCCCTCCTATGGGCAGTAGCTCTGTCTCAGTTGAGCAGTGAAAATCCAACAGAGATGCTGTCAGCCCTTGCCCAGGGTGGCTGCCAAGATGTGCCTGGCTTTTAGAAAAAAATCTGTGAGCAGGTATCTAATCCTGTCTGGGGTCTACTGTGGGGAAAAGTTTTGGCAAACAAAGCTACAGAGGAATTGGCTGGTTTCATGTTAATGCTGAAATCTGTAGGTATTCACATGGCAAACCTCAAGTCCTGCTTTGGAGTGAACGGTGTGGTAGTGCCGGCTCTTGTTGGCCACAGATATGGGCAGAAGGCTTGAACAAACATGTTGTAAACACACTCCTAAACCTGTGGCAAATGGAAGCTGGAAAGGACTGAAAAATAAAGCTTCAGCTTGCACAGTAACTGTGGGTTTTCTACAGGGCAGTTCTCAAAGTGAACCTCACGTCTTACTTCCTGTAAGCAGAGTTATAAATGCCAACTGATCATCTAAACTACTGGAAAAACTTCTCCATGGGGCTCTGCACAAAGAAATCTTGTCATCCCCAAACTCATTTGGAGCAGAATCATCCAAATTAGCATAAAGAGCTAATAAATTAATTTGCTAGGAGCAATCACATCAATGTTTCTGCTAGAGGAAGGGGGGTGGTGATAGCTTTTAAATAGAGGGTGTAGAGAGAAAGCTTCATCTATTAGCAGCTTGGCCTGGTGAGAGCCAAAGGTTATACCGTGACTCCAGTAGAAAGGCAGGGGTTTAATAATGAGGAAATACTCTTTATTCAATTTATGTTTGGTCTGATCTAACTTTCCAGTATTGTTGCCTTTGATCATCCTCACTGAATCTTTCTTTCTGAGCTCAGGGTTATATTAATGACAGTTGTGAGTAGCATGCTACCAAATATCTGTCCTTCCTTCTCACATTTATCTGCCTTTGGCCAATTTGAAAGGATTCAGTTGTTCAGTTAGACAAAGAACTAATTCATTTGATAACATCTGAGTTGTTTTGCATGTGCTTGTTCCCTGAGCAGTGTGGTCCTTTCTCTTGGCATTAAATAAGGTAATGCACAATATTGTACCACGCTCATGTTCCTAAATGAGTGTGTGGTAAAGTGTCTGTTCTTAGGGGATGCTTCTTGCACTGGGTAAATATTTAAGAATCATGATAAAAATCCATTTTGTTTAATTAGTGCTTAAATTATGCTGGGAATTATCCAAAGCACAGTACATTTGTTTCCACAGTGAGTAATTGCAAGTCAGTGTGGATATGAAAAGTCTGATATAATAACAGAGTAACACGTAGCCCAAAGGCCTGCAAGACTCAAACCACAGTTTGCAGAGTACAAATGCCAGGTAAGGACCTCCTCGACTCTCCCAAGTGAAAAGCCCAAATTCATGTGTTGGGAATGTAAATCACAGAAGACTTTTTCCTGAGTTCCCTTGCTTGCTTTGCTGCAGTGGGTATTTGCTATGGAAGACTTGACAAATCTGTGTAGCCACAGAGGTTGATAATAGATGATCTAATCTAGCGTTCATGGCAGGAAAATAAAAATCAGGGCTGTTGTAAGGTCGAAAGCAAGCCTTTCTGTTCTTGTGCTAGTCATTGCTCAGCAACATTTTAGCAAATGTTAGAAAATAAATTTAGATTTTGATCCCAGTTTAATGCAATTTACATGTAATGTATCCATCCTCTTGATTTTTTTTTTTTTTTTTAAACTCGCATTTAAGGAAAAGTAATGGGAAAGAGAATACAAGCTCTGACTTCTGAAAAGGATTGTTTTTCAAATTTTCCACTGAGAAAATAACACTTCTATCAAAAGACTGGGGGGGAGCACAGGTTTTCCTCCATCATAATTATCACTACATAATTGCAAAATGCAGTGCTTCCAAGTAATTTGTTCAAAAACATTTTATATGTTGTAAACTTTAGAGAAGCCAGAATTAAGAACATGTTTATGTAGAATGGCCAGATAGTGTTTACTAAACTGGTTTGCCACTACAAAATAGCTCAGGAAACTCTAAGAAAATATATTCATTGTTTGTGAAGTATAGTTTCAAATACTTCTTTAAAAATCGTTTGTTTCAGAGATGATCTCCAGGGAAGTTTTGAAACAAAAACGTTTTAAAATGTTGAAATCACTGTCAAAAGGGAATCATGAATTTTGATCATATCATAGTATAATAGCTTTAAAAGCAAGAAGTAGAACCCTCTTCTTATCCCCACTGAAAACAGAGCACAGCAAAAGAAGGCAAGCTACAAGAATGAGGCTTTTGTTATGACAAATATTTTCACCTCAGAACAGTTTATCCTTCCACAATGTGGGTGTTATTCAAAGACCGGCTTTCGAAATCTTCCTGCTAGCAAAGTGCCTTGAGAACACCTCATAGAAAACTGCATTAGGCTAAACACGACTAGATAGTCATGTTTTGCCTAATGCATTTTTCTAAGCACAGGCTGCAAAACCTTTTTGTCCGGGGCATTGTTTTAACAGAAATCCCTACGCAGGGACACAGGAGTTGCAGAATTCACTATGAAGCAAAGGAATCGTGCTGTGGGTTGGACTCTGAAGACTAGTTTTAGGCTGGTGAAAGAACAAGGTTTTTTATTTCGCTTTGGCACTAGATGGGGCTAAGGGACTAAACAAGAAGTGAAAAAGCAATGGCTGAGCCCGGCAATGTGGAACCCCCAGCAATACCCCAGGAAAACAAGAGGGAGAAGCCTGCAGAGGCAATCGATGCTATTGAAGTCCCTTCACTCACTTGGCTTTGTGATAGAAAACAGAATCTGACTCTCCAGGTACTGGTTTGCCAGCACTTCTGAGAGGCCAGTGATGTGTTTTAAGATGGGCAAGGTGTGAACCATAAACAGGACGCGTGGGGCCGGAGCACTCAGCAAGCATAACTCGCTTTCAGACAACTCTCTTAACTCAGCCTTTCCCTGGGTGTTACAAAGGGGCCTTTCAAGGACCAACATCCAACAGCCCTCGGCCTCTGCACCTGCAGCGTGCGGGGACGGCGCTGAGGGACCGTGGGGCTCGGTGGAAAGAGCTGATCTTTATGGAAGGGCAAACAGATTGCTAGGCCTTGTGATTTCAGTGGTTTACTGGGTAACTTTTTTTTTAAAAAAACGTTGCTGCATATAGATGTAAGAGAAAACTGGCTTTTCAAATACACAGGAAACCTTCTACTTAGATTGTTATTCACTGGACTTTCACCTAATGTCCTATTCAGCTAAAAGAGCTGTTGGTTATCAGATAAAACAGGGAAACAGCGTAATTTATTCTGAAACACAATATCCCTTGACTGTCACAGTTAAGGATCTTAACTATCCTGATCAATTCTATTGTAAAGATCTGCTGTTGTACCAGCTCTTGCCCATATTAACGTGAGTGTTAGGATCTGTTTGCGTGTGCAAGCAAAGATCTCAGTAAAACTTAGCAACCAGCTGTTTTCTCATTTGCTCAAGTGTGGAAACACTTCATGAAATTGTTTAAGGTTTAATGATTTGTATGACACAAAGGATATTTTCCTGCTGTCAGTCCTGGGCCAATCTCAAATTGCATGAGGATGTAAACATGAGAAAACACACCCAAACAGTTTAATTTGAAATGCCTAATGTACCTGGCGAGAGATTATCTGCTCCGGTTCTATCACTTCTTGTGTTTCAAATCTTCTAGCAGCAGGAGTTTCTGTTTGTTGCTCACTTGTTTATTGCGCAAATGCTCAAGTGTCAAATAATAGCACAGGGCTGAGGGAATGGGGTTTTTTTGGAGGGAAGCACCAAAGAAATCCAGAAACCCTTTTAAGGTTGCAATTTCATCTTTTGGAAGCAGGTTGGAACAAGCTGTGAGCACTCTGGGACTCTGGGACACGGGCTGTAGACAGCAAGGAAAGACTCACTTGGCAGCTTTGGGGCAGGAAAGACTTTTGAGCACACAATTACCACTTCATTCAGGATGGTGCTGAGCCAGCTTCAGCTTCTATGTTCTTGACTTTGCAACTGATCCAGGGGTCATTTTTGGCATGTGAATTTTACCTTCCTCCTTTTGTCCATCTTGAGTGTAAGTGGGATTGAGATGTTTCTATGGATCAGGAACTGCCTTTCTCTTGTGTTTGTGCAAAAGCACCAGTCTTTACCTCTCCATCCTTTTATTTGAAAACATTAAGGGCTTGAAACCTTAATAAATGGGTAGCAAGCATTGATTCTTTGCATCCAGGAAAAAAAAATAAAGAAACTCAGGATGTAGATGCAAAAGCTGGCAACCTCCCCAAATCCTGAAATTCCCTGCTTTGTTGCAAATGAAGCACATGGTACTAAGGCCTCAAACCATTCCCTCTGGCTGTGCAAAATAGACCTGTCAGATTTATAGCATAAATAACATTTTTGTGATCATTAGGGTAAAAATCAAATTTCCGCTTGGTATATGCAACTTTGAAGAGGGTGGTTAATCACCAATTAACAGGCATTCATTTTTAAAAGGCAAGGGGTGGGAAGGCGAAGGAGCACGCTGTTTGAATCGCACCCTGGCTTTGGCACTAGACAGGCAGGAACAATATATTAAAGAGAGCAGCAGGAAGTCTGATGCCACCTACCTTCTTCCCATTAAAATTTTAATTATAGCTCTGGACATGTCGTTGGGCCTTGTGTTAAGACAGCTTCCTTGTAACAGAAATTGGCTACCAGGGAAGGAAGTATCTGTAGCAAGATTGAAACTCAAATGCATTGTGTAGAAGTAGTTCTGAGTAGAGTTTCAGAGCTAAGCTACACCTCAGAGCAGGGCAAAGAAATTAAGCCAACTGGCAATCTCGTTTTATGTATTTCTCTTGTTTTTCCTGGCTTCTGAGGAAAGCTGAGAGGCAGCTCAGTTCATGCAATGAACTTGTGTCTGAGAGAGCTTTATGGTTTTCGCCAAGAGAAAGTCTGTAGTTGATTTCCTTGCACTGGGAAAAGTTATGTTTTGGAGCCAGTGTATTACTTGCTGCTGCTCTAAAGGGAATTTTCAACTGGAGGCCTTTGGCAGAGGTGGAAAGTTACAATTTGATCAAGCAAGGGGTGAGACTTTGCAATGCTTCACCTGGATATTTCTGTACTAAGGCTTTCTTGGTCTTAAGACATGGAAGAAAGGTGTCAGAATAAATTTTCTGTCTTTTTTAGATGTGAAACTTACCTTAGCCCTTTGGTTCTCTCATGACAAGTCACTGTTTGAACCCACTCTCATGACAAGAGACAATGAGGCCAGTGACAGAGCTGGAAATGGAGTCTGGGAGTCCCTATTATCTTATTCTCCTTCTTTCCTAAGCCTTATTGTAATAAAGCATAGACTCACTGCTGGAATGGAAATGGAAAACTGCAGCTGCAATTAAACTTCCCTTCCCAAAGCCTTTGCAGGTTGTATTTTTACTGTCCCAGGAGGATGTCTTTTAGTCTGGTGAGGCCAAAAGGGCGGAGATGTGCATTTCTTCAGCCTTTAGAGTATATGTGCAAACGCCTTTAATAATTGTTTCACGAAATTGAGGTTCTGCAATAGCAGCAGGGGTGCTGTCAAAGTAACAGACAGGCTTTATTTTAAATACATTGGGTTTTTGTTTGAAACACCAGTTTGGGGCATTCAAAATCATCTGTTTTCAAACTTCTGAAACTTTCTCTCTATTGGGGCTAAATTCTCTGTCATCCTAAATCCCTTTTCATGTGCTCTTGTAAAATAAAGCAGCTTCAATATGGGCAGAAATGGCCATACTGGAAGCTGTATGAAAGCTGTACACTGGCACAGCTCCCAGCATAAGATGTTTCAGAGGCAATGTCAGCGTATGCTTTGCAGTCCTTATTTCTGGGGATCATGTAAGGAAATGGGAAGCAGAGTGTAAAACGGAGCAGCCTAGAGGGTTAGGTCATAGCCTAGATCAGTTCTTGGAATGGGATGTGAGGAAACCAGAAATTATTATAAAGCCTGCAGAGAAGTCTTGTATCTTTTTCAACCTTCTTTTTCACACTGGATGGTTTTAGCTCTCTGCCCTTCTCTTACTCTCCTGTGCTACATCAGAAATAAATATTTTCTATTAACTTTTGATGTAAAAAATAGAGTTTGAATAGCACCTGAAAAGTTGTTTTGAGGATGTAGGTCTAATCTGTCCTTTGAAACTTCTGAGCATCCCCAGGTCTCAAAGGCAGACCTTTAATGTTGCTTCACACATACTGAAACTGGAACCTTTCTGTCTGTGTCCTACCTGAAGTCTGTCTCGGTTTGGTTTTCAACTCAGGATGGTTGAACTGGTGTTAAAGCACAGAGGGCTTTGGCTCTGACTTGGGTCTGAGAGATCCCATAGAGGGATATATGAAAAAACTACCTATATGAAACCTAAATCTGTGGTAGGATAGAAATACCATCAGTTGATTGGCTCTGCCAACATCACCCTCAATCCAAAAGTAGTTGAATGGGGTATTTTGAGTGTTTCTTTTGATAATCCCCCATTAAGGAAGTCTTACTTTATAATTTTTGTTTTACATGTGAACTCTGTGCTTAGAGATGAAGTGGCTTGCTCAAGGTGACACAAATGCTGTGGCAAAGAGGGGAACTAAATAATGCCAGGGAAGGACTTCCAATTAATGGAGCATCTTTTTTTCTGAAAAAAACCCCCCATTCCTAGATAATTTACTGATAGCCACCTGGCTGCCATTAAGATTGCCGGATGCAAGCGTCAGTTCATATTGTGGGTATCTGAGTAGACGTAAATGTGCCTGTCAAAGCAGAGTATATATATTTGTGTATCTTTAATGCAAGACCAGTTTTAAAAGACAGAGCCTTTCTAAAAGAAATGAGTCTTGAAATCTAAGTCTTGCTGGGTAACTAACCCAAATAACATGTTACATTATTTAGGTTGTATGCAATAAAAAATATTCTTGTTCACAATGGAAGGATTTCTTCATATATACTTGTTTCTGCTGTAAAGTTGATGGATCTGTAATGTACTGCATAATTAAACATTGCAGAGGTATTACTTTGGAGGGAGAGCAAGTAATGAAGGGGATATAGTAAATTTTGGTGATTTCAGATATGATTGTTTAGCCCAAGTATAGGATGGTCTGCTTTGCTGATTAAAAAAAAAAATCTGAAAGAACACAATTTTGATTAAGCTCTGCATTGCTCTGCTAGCAATGGATTAGGTTATTAAGCTATATTTTTCCGTTAATAAAACAAATGTTAATGCATTGTTTGATGCTAATAATGAAACTATTGTAAGAAGCACAGCTACTTCCATTAACATTTTGCACCTCATTCACTACATTTTGTCAAGGCTGGTGATGCATTCAATACTTTCCTTCTTTTTATAAAGGTGGATTGGGAAGGCACAGCACCGCAGGAACTGTGCTGCCTGCTTAGTCTGCTTTGTGTTTGCTGTGTTCTGGTGGACAAAGCTGAACCAAGGGTTATAGAGAGCTGAACTTCAAATACAACCCATTGAACCGTCTGCTACACCACATCATTGGCTTTGTTAAATTGTATTAATTCATAGAGGAGTGAGTCAAGGAAAAAACCTGCTAAACTCTTCCTGTTTCTAGAATCTATTAGCAGGTTGTAAAATGCTCCATCAGCTATCATGCTGCTGCACAGATAAAGATCTGCTTGTCCTACAATTTTTGCACTGAGGCTTGTATTCAGCACAGCCATAAACCTTGCTTTTGAATTTACCCTGTCCAGCCAGTCCAGCGTGGTTAGATCTGGCTGTCTCGCATGCGCCCCGAGGTGGGTGTTTACACATTGATCAGGCAATGGAGATGTTTATTACCTTGTCCAGCTTTTTAACAGCTTGGGTTTTAGTAGCTTGTCCAGGTACTCGGGAGAAAGTCCTCTGAGCTCAGGAGGAAGACTTCTGGTGTCTTCAGTAGGCCTCAAACTGGGTGTTGCTCACTGCAAGGAGAGGGTCTGTGTCTTTTTCCCACCTCTTTATGTCAGAGGTAGTTGTGCATTAATCTTTTTATCCTTGGCAATACTGTCAGATAGCTGGAGAGAGAACAGGAGATAAAGCACCTGCATGCTGTTTATTCTTACTGTTGTAAAGCTTTGTGCACACACTTAAAATGTAGACGTTATAATGCAAACAGCTATAGCTGCAGATAAGATCTGAAAATGCCAGTTTAAGAGAATGGCTGGAGTCTCCCCCTCAGTGATTTTGGTAATGCTGCACGTGAAACTTCCTCTACAACCGAGTTGCAGAGGGCACAAACATCTCTCTGAAGCTGTTAATGCTGGTGTTCAGTATGAGATGTTTTCAAAGTCTGCTGGAGGTTTTAGAACAGGGACACACTATACACAGGTGTCTGTCACAAATAGGATGTCAGCAGCTTCAATCAGAAATAAGTGAAGTTGAAGCCAAAATATGTTCCTAGGTATCTGAGGGCTGCAGCCCACAGCTGTGCCCTCTTTATCCAGAGCAGCAATTTAATTTATTTTAAAGGACTATAGGGGAAGCACAGTTGGTGAATCAAAGGTGTAAATACCTGTAGCCAAGCAGGTTCAAAGAAATGCTGCTGTGCTATTAAGGAGAATATTTCTGCGTTCTCTAGCAGCATGACTGTATCAATTCTGAAATATAACAATTTACAAACGTGGCTCAAAAAGTAAACGGAGTCATTTACTGTGTTGCTTCAGAAATCTGTACAGACCTTAATTTGTCTTACCAAAGAATAATCTGTTGTGTCATGACTTGGAAGAAGACTGGATTAAAAAAGCAACTGAAGTATGAATGCTGGCATTTGAATAGTGCAGAAGTAGTATTTATTTAAATTAGTGAATTTGGTAACATGGCCTGTATTTAGATTTGTGTCAGTGACTCTTCTTTTAGCAGGTTTAGACACAAGTCGAGACGGGTTATCTTTTCCTGCCAAGATTATTTCTCTGCTTTATGGCAGTTTCCAGGCTCATGGTGTTAGGCACTGGGCAAAACCAGTAGGTTCAGCAACCTGAAGGTTTTAGTGGCAGCAGGGGTGACCAGCAGCCTGGGATTTTGAGGTTCAGAGGGCTGCTCTACTGTTGTGTGCTCTCGTGGCAGGTCATTGGGTCTTGCTGTGTCTGGTTGCCCATCAGCAGGGTGCAGGTGACCAAGCTGCCTGGTGTGAGCTCCTGCCAGCCAGGGCACGGTGTGGGAGAGCACAGCTTCAATTTTGCCAGTGTTAACAGTTTTAATAAGAAGTCTTTCATTTAAAACGACTGATCTTAAAGCATTGCTTAAATAACAGTTGCAATATTTTCCACCTCAAATGGCACTAAACTATTTTGTTTTGGTATCAATAAAATTTTCCATTAGTCTGCAAATGATTATTCCTAGTGGAAAAAATAAAACTCCATTCCTATCTAGAGCTTTGATACCTTCAACATACCTTCATACACTGTATGCAGACGTAAAGGTTACCTGTTCATACCTGCAAATCTTCTTTATGATCACCCATGGCTGCTATTCATGCAGAGTCATGGTAATACACTGCTGTCGTTTGGAATAATACTGTAGCAAGGGACTCCTAATCTGTTTTCTCCCGATTACACTGTTTTGTGTGTTGGGCCACATTAATGTTATATAGTATTAAGTGAAGCAAATACAGTGTATTTGAATCTCTGCCCTATAATTATGTATGACACAGTTCAGCAGCTGGAAATAAACTAAGTTTTGACTAAAATATGAGCATTTCTGCTAACAGTAAATGTAGTGCTTGGGCTTATAATTTCCCTCTTGAGCAGAGTCTTTATTTTTTTTCTGAAACACTTAAGTGGTCCTGTTTAGGTTTTATTAGTCTTTTATGGTTTGCCTATATTCTCCAAAGTGTTCAAAATGTCCCCTGTTCAACTCGTGTAATTTTGATGAAATTCAATAGAACATTTCTCATCCTGTATTAATAGATCTGTATTGGTTCTTATAATACTGTCCCAAATATAGTGATTTTTGAAATTCAGCTCTTTCATAAAATAAGAGGAACATAAAGAGAATACAGCTGTTGAAACCAACTGTTGGAGCAGCACACTAATGAATATAGCCTCCTGCTCAGGTCTGCCTTGCTTGGGTACAAAGCATAAAATTCTGTTCTACAGACAATTTCTTTCACATCGAATGAGACTTGAAAACTAATTAATTGTTGAAGAGGTTTTTTATTTTTAAAAATGGTCTATAGAGGAGTGTTGTTCCTTCCTACAGGATGCACAGATGAAGTTAGCATTATCTGTGTTACACTGTTGATGGACAAGATGCTAAGATTTGCCAAGGATCCCATTAAGACCTTGAGCAGCACTTGCTACATTCAGGATTCACCACTGGATCAGGCCTGCAAGAGCAGGTGGTAGAAGGGACCATGTATTTCTCACCCACACTGACATCTTGTGCTATAAACAAGCTTTGCCTTTTCTCTAAATATGAATTTCATAGTAGAAAGCATGTGAAAAGCACCTTTTCTGCAGGATCTGGGGTGAATGCTTAATTACTTGTGTTACTCTTGGAATGAGGCCAGTGAAATTGGTTGCACAAACCATGTGTGAGTGGTGGTGGCTTGCGGAGAGCTTCACGTCCTGCCGTGTAGGCCTGAGTTAGCTGGGTGTCGCTCCTTTTGGCATATCTGGGATGTCACAGGCAACATCATTGTCCTTGATGTTCATGGCAGACAAGTGCTGCCTATGAATAGTGTGGGCTGGACAGGTTGCTCTGCCACCTCTCAGTGTTGGTGGAGTGGTGGATGGGATTGGGTTGCCCAGGGGAGGGAATGGATGGAGGAGGATGGATCACCAGCTCATGATTTATGTCAACTGATTAGAGCAGCCTTTCTGCTACTGTAGCCAGAAAACGGATGCTCTTTCTTACTGCTGGTGAGAAAATACCTTTAAAGATAAGACATTCTTGGTCTGCATACTTCTAGTTGTGGTTGGCTCATTGGTCCTGGGCTCCCTGGAACTGCATTTCAGCCACTGCTTCCCATATGCTCACTTGGCTTGTGTGACTGTTTTATAAAGCTTTTGGAAGGGCTCGATGGGCAGTCATCCAAGAGGAGCCATATCTTTCTTTGCAGATAATGTTGTCTCTGTTAACAGCAGAAAATAATGAAATATTTAAGGAGGGTTGGATAAAGGCCTTACAAAGAACAATTAATTTGATGCACTGAAGGTCTGCAGATCAATTTGCAGCCTTGGGCAGCCATACTTGACAAGCCTAAATGATATTGTCACAAAAACGCCTGGAATAGGATGTCTGTGTGACTTGCAGATTTTTTGATCATTCCTTGCTTGCTATTTGTGCACTGGTATGGGAGACTCCTCTCTCACCATACATCCAGGTGATCTTTGAAGCACACTGCTGTAAACCAAGCTGACACCTTTCCCCTCAGCATTCACTTCCCACCTCTTCACCAGTTTGCTTCGTGCGGTGCAATATCAACACGTTATCTGTCATGCTGTAATTGTTCCTCCATGCTTGATGCTTCCTATGATTGCTCCAGCCTGTGGCACATCACGGCCCGTATCTTTCTTTACCTTGACAGCCAGTGTGGTTTTTCACTCCCTTTGTCTGGTAAGCACAGGCAATTTTACTTTGTTCTCCTGCTGAAACAGCTGTGTTGAGCTGCCTTGTGTGACAGCTGAGGAAATGATACAGCATCTGAGCTGAGTTTTAATCAGGCCTAAAAGATGTGCTGATGATTTTTTTTGAAGACAAGTAGGACATTTCTTTGTCCCTGGTTGGGTTACCTTCTGCTCTGCAGCGTTGTGGTTGTGGATTGGGAGTGAAACTGTGTTTCTGCTCCTTAAATACTGTCTTGGTTGTCATACTCTGCCTGTTTGTATGCAAGCACAGCGTGGCAGCCGTTCAAGCTTTGTCTTCATGGAAAAAGGTGTGTATCCTGATCTGGTATGGGTTGATACCTGAATGAACACAAGGAATGGATAATGTAACACATGAGAAAGTTGAAGTGAGCCTTTTACCCAAGAGAGCCTAAAAGCCTGTGGTTGCATTAAGTGCAGTCCTTGTTTCCGGAACGCTGGGGCTGTGCTGGTACCTGTGTGCTGAGTCCAACAGCTGCTCCAAACCCTGAACCAAAGGTGGCTGGAACACGTCTTGGTACCCAGCGTCAGCCGGGTGCATCATCCCTCTCCTGGCCCACATTTTACCGTAACAAACAAGATGAGCCTCCAGATGCACTGGGTAGAACAGAAGAAAGTGTCAATGATTACACCTCACTGGAAAATAGCAAATACCGTTTAAAAAGCAAGTACTGAAAAATAAAGTTAAATCCTTTTGAGAATTCTGATTTTTAATTTTTTAAAAAATTATTTTATTCCGTATTCTAAACTGAATTTTTTTGACACTTAAAATCAGGTAGTCTTGTCTTTCTATTATTTTTACCTCTAGAGACATAAAACTAATTTGCCTACGACTGCACGCAACGGCTGTCACAAGGACTTCAACGTGAAAGACAAGGTAGTTGTTAACAAGACCTGAATCTCAGAGATGCTCATGTGACAAGCAAGCTCAAGAACCCTGCAGGCAGTGGTTGGGAATTGCTTTGTGCTGCTAAATAACTGCCCTTAGGTCTATTGAAATCTTTTAGTTATCATGCTTAAGGCATATAATGGTCCGGATTCAGCATTTTAAACAGGCTCCGCTGGACCTGGACCTTCCATTCTATTAATGGAAGACTTTCAAGCTTTGTGTAGTGGACCTGTGAACCTAGCAAAAAAGGCATTTATGGCCCATCCTCTCATCAGTTATTTTTCCTTCAGGCTCAGGTGGTGTAGTTAAACCTGTTCACATAACCGTCAAAGTATTTGCCTTTTATTTTCTCTCTGCTTCTTCACTACGAGTTCCTCTATCCTGTCCAGGAGGACAAAATCCTAATTTTGCATTGTTTTCATGCTTGATAGAGAAAAAATCTCTTGTATTCTCTCTGTGCTCTACTTTTCTGTAAGAAACTAGATTTGGGCAGTTTCCATGCAAACAGTGAAGTTTCCTCCCTTAGAGGCCACTTTACCTGCTATTGCAGAAACCTCCAGAATCTAACTAGAACACAGTGGAATACAGGGATTTATTTCTTGTAGTTAGGATTGTACATCTATATATTAGTTGATGAAGTTATTTGCAGCTCAGCTGCTTCCATGTGGTTGCCTTCTGTTTGTTCCTTAATAGTATACAGGAAAGGAAGAGACCATGTCTTTCTTCTTTAAATCTGTATTCCACTGCTGTCTCATCTGTTTAATACATTTCCTTTTACAAATCTAGACTTATGTTTTAGCTTAATGCCAGCAAGAGCTCTGGAAGGATTTATTCTTTTGGACCCTAATGTAAAATGAGTAATGCTAGAACTGGCTCCCTTGGTAGCAGCAACACATTTTACTACTGATTGTCAGAAACAATAAAAAAGAGAATATGTTGGTAGTTTCTGTGCTATTTGCTTCCTGGGATTTTTGTCCTGAATTAACCTCCACAAATATATTGCATGAGTAACTTTGGAGAAGTTCTCGGCATGCGTGTAGGAGAGAAACGGGGAAAAGAAATCAAGTTGTTGCTACAGTTTTTAGTAATAAATATCAAGGATATGAGACATTCATCTCAACATTCTGTGTGACCCGTTGTGCGGGGAGTGTCTGGCGTCCCACTGTATTCTTCAGCAGGTAGAAGTCATTCGCTGCCAGTGCATACACTGCATATGCATAGCTGTAGTAACTTGTGTTACAGCTCTGCCTTTAATCTGGCACAATCTGGGTGTGTGCTGCAGGTAAACTTTGATTCCAAGCTCCTTGAAGTCCAATTCTCTTAAAAAAAAAGAAAAAAAAGCTGTGATTTGTCATATTCTCTGGATCCTCGCACAGCCCAATGTCCCAGGGATGAAGGTGTTCTTTTAAAGCAATGGTTAATCACTTGGCTCAGCACCAGTACTCATCAAAAGCAGGATTTGTTTTATTAGTTTTGCTGGGAAATGCAAGTACTTTCTGCTCTACTTATAAAATAGATGAGCATGTCCTTATTTTATAGATACAAATACTATGAAAACTGATTTAACAACCATCCAAGGTTTGATTGAGTGGACAGAGAACTCTTACGTACTGAGTGTACTCTACAGCATTTTCAGTAAGAAGTTACAGAAAGTTATAAAAGGAAAACTAATGTTTGCATTTCAAATTGAAAGAAAAACCAGCTTGGTATTTGAAAGTTGGTATAAAGCCCCACCTTAAAGCATGTCAGGAGTGCTTTCAGACTGCCCCACCTACAGCTTGATAAAGTTCCTGAGATTTAAAGAGTTGTTTAGATGCTGTATTGCTGTCTCCAAACAACGTTTTCAGGTTTAATTCACTTTTTTTGTTGGAGACATTTCCTTGATGCCATAGTTTCATCACTTTTTCTGCTCTGAAAGGAATTACAATGAGTTACCTCTAGATTTGTTGATATGATAAAATATCCCCAGGGGTAGAAACTTCCTTTGCAAAGGAAGCTAATGGCTAAAGATTTCTCCAAGTTTCCAACTTTTATGAAGACACTATCTTGGGGGGGGGGGAACAGAAACAAGAAACCAACCTTTCTCTTCCGTCTCTGCATTCCCTGAAGTAGTTTGTCTGTTCAAGACTCTTCTGATCTTACTCCTTTTCAAGGGAATTGTGTACTGTAGAATGGTTCCCACCCCCACCCCCAAGTTTTGTGTGTATTTATTTTTTGGCTTTTTAATTGCACATGCATCTGTTTAGACAGAGTCGGGGGCAGCAACTTGGAATAAAAGCCTGTGTGGTGTGGGATACTTTTGTGGGCATTGGCTCTTCACATTCAAGATATGAACCCACTGAATCTCTTTGAACTTTCCAAATGATGCAAAGACATCTGAAGTCCTTCCCTTTCAAGAACACTGAGTTAAATTTGTGGTAAACACGGCTGAAAATTGGCAAAATGAGTTGCTGAGGGATGTTAAAAAATCTGCTGTGAGAGTTAACAGCTCTTTCACATTGTTTAGTCTTAAAACACATACTTGGTATTTAGTGTTTTAATAATGTACTACTAGAAGCTCAGCTACTACCTTTCTTTTTTTGGTGTGAGAAGGGATGGTTGAGGAGAATTGATTCCAAGAACCAGCACCTTAGGCCTGCTGGGCTGCTGGGATAAATCATCCCAGGGCCCTGTGTAATTCAGGAGAGACGCTGGCAAGTGAGAGTCTCTTCCAAAATTACGTGCAAAAGGCCCCAAGGCTGGACATGAAGTCAATGGGAGCCTTTCCATTAACTTGATCAGGCTGCAAATCCTGAAAGGGGAAAAAGGTTTTATTGGGTTTAGCTGCAGAGCTTTCAGGTTTAATCACTCCTTCCAGGTGCTGTGCGCATGTCTGCCCTTGGAGGCCACGTCCCTTAGCTCTTGGAGCTTGCTGCATGCCATGGTTTAGTGTAATAGGCCAGGCTGACTGAACCAACAGCACTGGAGGAACCGCAGTCAAGTGGAAACACCTTCTTTCCAAGCGAAAACTGGAAAGGTTTAGTGCTATGAGGACAGATGCAAATCCTATTGCATTACACGGTCATATGAGTGCAGATGCCCAAGGCAGTCGACCAATATAAAGGATTTACAAAATGCTACCAGCAAATCTAAAGTTAATCTTGGGTTTTGTGAGGCTTAAAGAATATGTCACCTCAGAACATAAAGTATCCTTTTTATTAGGAAATGTTTAAATTCTTTCTGTAGAGATTTGAATATATTTGGAAACTTGCTGGAAAGTATTGAAGTTGTAGATGGTGGAAAAATCAGAAACTATGGCTATGAAAACTGTTATTTTCAATACTTTAAAGAATCTCCCTTCTGTTCTCCCTTTTGTTTAATAATTAAATGAATCAAAAGTTAAAATATTTTCCTCAGCTATGAAGGAAATGATCCAATAAAAATTACAGAGGAAAACGTCCCAAATCTTTTGAGGAGGAGCCTGAGCAAGGAGGAGCCTCGCAGGGTCTAGCACACCCCACTGTGTTGTTACTCAAAAGACTTTATTTACCTGTGACTGTCACAAAAGGAGTAAACTGAAGTCCATGTGAGAAGAGGCTCTTTTCTCTGTGGAACTACAATGAGGGAAGTGTCACTTTTCTCCTTGGCCAAGAGATTTTCCAGAGTTTTAAGGTAGGGACCTGTTGCCTTCTGATTGCTGTAGAGTGCTGTTTAATTTAATGCCGATCCATGCTGTCCTTAATGACCTAATGAGATGCCTAATGCAGTTTGCACCTTCGTTCCACCTCCAGGTCTCTGCTTCCATTCAGGTCTTAGCGGGGAATATTGTTCTCCCACAGCAATATCTACTGGCTTATCCTTTGCCATTCCCTGATTTACACTATGGCATTTTGTGATAGATGTGTTAAGCTACACAAATAAGGTTTTTAGAGCAGTTTCTTTGGTTCATGTTTTGCAACAGTGCAAGTGGTCAAGGCTTGGGAAGCAGAACAAACCCAACTATAATTTCAATGGGTTTGGGACAAACCCGTCCCATTAAACGTTTTCCTCTTGGCCCTGTGTTTGTGACGTTGCTCTTCAACAGCCTTACTGTGCTGCAAAGGACACGACAAGGATTTTACATTTGTTTTATGTTTGTTGGACTAAACTTCCAGAGGCTTAAAATCTAATATTCCACCTGTCCTTTCTATCGTTCACTTGAGAAGGACGAAAGGCAATTAAAATCACCAGCGGTGTCAGGAACATGACAAGAGCTGACATTTTTAGGTTGTTGAGTGTTCCTTGGGATGGATGGTTCTGCAGTAATTGTCACATCTCATCTTTGTCTCCTGCAATGAAGCTTGCTTTTTGAAAATGCTGTTGGGCATTACAAATTGCAATACTTTAGAAACAACTACCCTTTTAAAAATTTTTACTTTCATCTGGACAGAGGTACACTGCAGTGCTCACTGTAGTGTCACCAAGGCAGCCGGGTCCCAGCGCAGAGCAGGAAGGTGAAGGAGGGTGTCTCAGCCCGGAGTCACTGTCAACAGTGATCCTGTGTTCACACAGTTAGAGCCCAAAAGGAAAATCATACATTTCCAGTTTGCTGTGATTGGAAAGCATTGCAATTCATCCAAGACAGCCCCCAATGTGTTGAGAAATTGGCTGTAATGCCACACACAGGATGAAACTTAGTTTTTTTCCTACTATTTAGTCATTTAGCTCTGATAGAATCCCCATGTTCGTCACATCTGGGCATGGGTGGATAAGCGATTATAAAATATGGGCTGGCTTTTGCCTCAGAGTTTATGACCTAAATAAATAGTTCACACCACAAGGAGCTTTGGGTTGAAGCACACATCTTAAAACTGCCCAGGGAACAGTGATGTAGAGATACCTGGGCAAGCTGGATACCAAAATCAGCCCACTCGTAGATGGGAGTTTGTGGCATGGAGTAAATATTAAGTGTGATTTGAATTAAATCCCTTAGGCTTTTTTCCCTGGCTCATGTTCATTCCTGGCCTACCACTTTAAACCTTATTTTTGGACAACTTCAGTGAGGACTTGAAATAGACTTTGCAGCTGTGAGTGTCAGCTCTAAAAAGGGGAAATAAACTCTGGGTTTGAACACCTGTGAGTTTGGGATTTAGCTCTAAACTCTGCGCTGCTTCCTCATCTCTTGTTGGTGTATATATAACTGTGCTTATGATCTGTAAGAGATATATTAAAAATATAATTTAGGTGAAGTGTGACTCTCTATTTGGTAAATAACAGAAGGAAATACAGAGGAGGGAAAGGAAGTCTGAAATTTTTCAGAAACACAAATGGGATGTTGAGGCTGAATGTCCAAGTACAATTTATTTAAAGCTTTGGTTTATTTATTTGAAAAACTGAGCTCCAAACTTAAAAAATTACTTCCTAAATTGGAATAATTTTGTGCTCAAAATCAGCTGAAGAATGGAGCCTGTAACAGTAAATGATGCCTCTGGGAAACCTGATATTGCTCTTAGCAAAAGAGATTTATAGAGAGAACAATGAGTGGAGATAGATGCAGTGAACTTAGTCTTTGGGAGCTAAGACTGATTTATAAGTTTTGTTTTTGCAGTTTGTACTACCGTCAACACCCAAAGATTGATTTATAGTTTCCTAGAGTAAATTCATCATCATTTAGACAAGAATTTGTTTTTCTTTTTTGAAGAGGGTTAGATCTCACTGAAAAATAAAGCAGCCTTTTTGACTCAGAATTTTTTTCCCTTAAATAATCAAAACAGATAAGGAAACCCCACTTACATATGTTTGCAGGCCAGCAGGGTCAACTTGTAGCAAATTACATCCTCTTGTAGAGGAGTGTTTCTGCTTGAGTGGCTGTGCCAAAGGTCCCAGGTTATCCTCTTCCCTGGAGAGGGAGGCTGGATGCCAGTCTCCAGGTCCCATCATGGCACCCTCAGCACTGTCCCCCTTACCCGTAATTATCAGTGGGGATGGAAGTTCAGCCTGTGCACTAGGAGGAAAAAGCTCAGTTCCTCCGAAATCTGATATTTCATGCTGCTCTTCAGCAGTTTTGATAATCACCTTTATCACTTCTTTGAATGCTTGCAAAGCAGCTTCCAAATTTATTAATGGGTTTAGACTAGAAGATACTGAATGACTTGAATGCTAAGAAGAGTAGTTGTAAGAGTTTTCTGTGTGCATCCCTGTGACACACCCTGACATGTGTAAGAGGCTCTCAGTTTTGTTCCAAAGAGTAGAAAGTTAAAGGCCTAGTGAAGAATTGACTTCAGATCAAACTTTGGAAATCTAAATCCAAGTTGTTTATGGTACAGTCAGAGTTTATATGTTTGACTTTTGGAGCTAAGGTCTAGTTTAGGGAGTTTGAAGTCTGTGGCAGATGCGAAGGGATGTAACACCATAGAAAAGCCTTGAAGTTGTTGTATTTCACCTCGTGAGGAAAGTTACGTAAACACCAGTGCATGAATTTTTACTTTTACTGGCTTAATATATTGTAAGTATATAATTAGAAATATCTAGGGGAATTACTCCGAATACAATATTGTATTGCAGGGAATGTGGGCTGATGATTCAAAACCTTCCTTTGCTATCCTCATATCAAGTACCTTGCTGCTCTCCCAGCAGTGCCAGTGACATCTGTTTGCTGCAACTGGCCTGGAGTTTCTCAGTGGCACAATGTTATCCCAAGATAGGCAGATAGAAATCTGAACTCTCAAGCTTTTGTTCACCTTTGTCACAGATATTAGATGGATCCCTCCACGTTGCCATGTCTGAGCTTATTCCATCACACAAACTCAAATACCTGCCTAAAGGACTGTCAGGAGCCTTAATGAAGCGTTAAGCACTCTGAATTCCTGCTGTAAGGCACTATGGAAATGGGCATAATCCTTATCCTCCTCCTGGCATTATTTTGATGTCTCAGAAATTCCAGATGACTCATATAAAGCAACTTGTGAAAGCTGGTTCATAGTCATCTGTTGGTGCAGATGCCTTTCTGAAGAGTGTTTCTCACTAGAACTTGAAGCCCCAGCATATGTTTTGGTACACATTGTGGATGGTGGTGTAAGAAGCAACTCTTGCCAATTAAACTGGAGGTGAGACGTGAACGAAGATGAAGTAGCTCTCTGAACTCACCAGTGACAGAGCTACATGCAGGACCTTATGTAACCTACATGTTTACTGCCCCGTCTGCTGAACGGCTGCTTCGGTCAAACTGACAACAGCATGGTAAACTTCAGGCTCTGTCACTTGCTGTGTGCTGCCTGACACGCTGACTCTAAAATAATTGATAGGGTCTGTCACATAAAACCATTAATTTTGATTTTGTTAGCTCGTTAATGGGCTTGCTTCATCTTTTGCCTTTGCTGTACAAAGCAGCATTATATTTAATTAGCATTGGCTGACCTTTTTTTCTTTAGCTGGTAAAAAGGTTATTTAAGTCCTTAAGAAGAATTACTACATCTATAGTTGACCTGATAATTGGTATATTGTTGCTGGGGGTAATTGTGCTGGCTGATACTCAGGCTCATGAAGTCTGTGCATTACATGGCATACAGGTATGTACGGCGCATAAAGAAGACAGTAGGTATAAACTACTATTCTCTAGCAAGGGTCAAGACACTAAGTAAGGAAATAAGTAAGCAGTGACAAACCACTTCATGGCTAGTGGGTGTTTTTGAGAGAGATTGGCTCCGTCAAAGGCATGTCCTTTGCAACTTTCTCAGCAAACATTCAAGTTTTTCTTCTCTAAACACAATTAAGGATGTAGTGTAGTGAATACTTGGGCTTCCTCCTGATGATGCCTGGCTAGGTAATTGCAGTCATTAATGGGGAAAATACCAGTTAAGCCGGACTGATGTCACTTTGGGTACAATTATTTCCTGTAGAGGTAGTAACAACAGTCTTTACAGAAGCTAAGGGAGATAAGTAGCAGGTAACTGTTTTCCATACCAGTGTCAGTTTAATCATGTGCATTCATTCTTATATGTCAAGTTCGCTCTTTTATTCTCTTCAGTTTGCATCTCTAAAAAACAAATACTAATGTTTGCTGCACTCGGAATTGCCCGCTGTCCCCAAAGCCTGGCAGAGCCTGCTCTGAAAAATGAGAATAACAGACATTCATTAAAACTTAATTCAGAGACAAGTTCATACGCTGATCTTGGTTTTTTGCAAGTTTCCTTGGTGAAAGCCATGGGAAAACATATGCTTAAAAGGCTTTTTGAATCAAGATCTAAACCACAGATCTCCTCAATTTCTTATATGGTCTCTTTGGCATCAGGCTACAAACAAGGGATGTATCTTATTGCTTTGTCCTGTTCAGAAAAACTTTCTGGCTTCTTTGAAGGTACGTACACAGGCACTGCCCATTAGCACACGTTCTGTAGAAATCTGGCTGGTTGCCTATATGTTATCTTGCTGGATCTGCACATATCTGATAAACTTAGCAGAAACTTGAGTTTATAATTATGTAAAATCTCCAATTATAATTATCTGAAACATACCTTTTGAATTACTGTAATAAAGACTAAGTATTATCACTCTGCCCTTTAGGGTTAAGTGTGCTCAGACTATCAATCTGTTTTACTGATCACAGACTCCAACTGATCAAGCGTCTGTATTTGCACAAATCTGCCAGCGGTGACGTTGGGGTCTCCACCTACAAGGGGCATTAATGGCCTTTTACGTTAGACATCCTCAAGGATACAGCGATAATGGGGTTCCAGAGAGCCGATGAGGATCTGTGGAGCAAAATGGATGTGAACTGGCTGGCCATAGGTTGATTTTTTTTTTTTTTAATTATTTTACTCACTGTTGATAGATTGGTGTGAAGAAGGCGGTACAGAACCTCCTCAACTTTCTGGAATTAAAAGCAGGTCCCCCCAGCCTGGCCCCTGCACCTTAATGTTTGTTAGCTAACTGCTTCGATGTGGTTTGTCACAATGGTGAAAAACAAGGTGGGGGTTTAAATCCCTCACTTTCTTTCTTCCTTTCTCCTCCCACATCTTCACTCGCCCATTAAGTCCCTTGCCATTCCGGAAAGTTACTTTCATAAGACTTTGACAACAAGAATACAAATGTCAACTTAAACATGAGCTGGTCACAGTTCTGCCAAGACCAGGTTACTTTTATAAATGCTTTCTTCAGCAATTTGAAGGAGAATTTCTGGCTGTGCAAGCAACCAAGGGAGATCAATTAATTTGTCTGTCAAATGTAACAAAACCAAAAAAATGCTAAGAGTTTATTTAAAAAATCAAACCAAACTTGAACAGAGGAATTAATGACTTTGGTTGATGGTACCCAGGTAACTGTCCGCCATCTACTGACAGCGTTTCTAACACTTCCTGACCATACACTGGTGTGCAGTGGGGCGGTTTCCAGCATCTTCTGAAGTTTTGGTATTGGCTGGTGGCAGAGCATGGTCTCAGTGCAGGAAGGTATGGGTGGAGGTACAGACTGTTTTGTATAGGATATATTATGGGAATATTTTCCAGAGAGTTTCCCAGTAAAATCGTGTTATAGGTGCAGATGATACAAACTTGTCTTGCGCTAGTTATGTTTGTTTGATGTGCAGAAGCAGAAACAACTACAGATGTTGTGTTTGTGTTAAAGGGTGGGATGGGATATATAGCAAGGTTACTCATGAGAAAGCAAGTTGTTTTTTTAAAATTTTAAGTCAAAAGTCAACATACTAGGCTGACTGGAGTGGAGGCAAGCCAGGAAAAGTACCATTCCTCTTAACAGATGCCTTCTTTGAATGATCAAGGCATCTGTAAATGTTGAGTGTGCTGCTAATTCAGGGCACTGGCTTTTATTTTTATTTTAGCTGTTTATGGAGAAACTAAATCTATATGCTGTAGATATACCAGCCGAAGGTAACAAAAATCCAGAGGCAGAACTCCTGTTGTTTGCCAAGGCACGTGCACATTTGACATCTTTTTTGTCTGAAGGTTTAATCTTGAGAAAGAAACTTGGTCCAATCAATTCTCAAAATCTCTACAAGGCAAAAAATATTGCAATGGAATTTCACTGTCCGCAGTGTTTGGTTCAGCATAATTAACATGAATAATGCAAGACAATTTTCTGATAGTTATTATATTAGAGAGCTTAGCTGACTCATAACTGCCCCCATGACATAGCCAGAATGCAAATTACTTGGATAGAAATAGCACAGAGCTGGTTTGATTAAAATGTGATACATATTTTGGATTAAAAATATTCAAGGTCTTACAAAATGACCTTAATGTCATTTCCCTCTCTCCCCCCCAAGCCACTGAGGAATTTTACATAATCATTTTGAGACAGCTTTTTTCTTCCCCCTCTGCAAATTGACAGAACCTGCCATTCATGGAGAAACAGGGTTTCTTATTTTATTCCTTTTCTGAGCTCAACTACAGTAGAATAATGATGCAGCATTTTGCCATAATGCTCTCTGAGAACCTGGTTTCTTTATCGTAATTACAAAGATAATGCATCTTGGGCATGAATCTAACAAGAAACCATAAGACTGCAATCCTCATTAAGAATCAGACCCATCTCCATGTCTTTCTCCCTGCAGCCCCTCAAATCTGACTGTGTCGAGTCACTCGCAAGTTCCTGCAAATGGCTGTAATGAGACGCAGAATGAAACCTTCATTGAACTTCTTTCAAAGATTTTTGTGTGCTCTTAACTTTGGCTGAAGAGTCTGTAAACTTTGGGTGCTTGGGCCTATTGGGAATCTCTCTGAAAACCCTCTCCTAAGATTTTTTTGCTTATGCAGCCATCAAACATTTCATGTAACAGACAGTGAGCTTGGGAAAGAGTAGTGCACTGGATGGAAAAGACAGTTGATAATTAGAGAGGAGCAGTCATTACACAGGCTTTGCCCAAAAATATGTGATTTCAAAGTCAGCTTTCGCTTAGCATCTCTCTCCAAAAATAAAATGAAATAGTGTAATGAGATTCTGTGTTACCCGCTGTAGCGCATTTGATCTGGAAATCAGACACGTTTAGAGGTAAAAGGATTATTTTGCCCATTAACTGGCAGCCCTGCAAATTCACCTTACGGCTCTGAGTGAAGCAGCTGGTTTTGAGTGTATTCTTATGAGAAGAGTTTACATAGAGCACAACCTGCATGTGGTTGGCCCCTGAGGCTGTTTAGTGCTTCTATGGCATAAGTAACAATCTGTATGGATTTGGGGCATAAAGCTGTCTAATCCTCAATGTCCCTTCTGTTTTCAACCAAGCTGGATCCCAGTTCACTCAGATTTCAAAACCAGTTTGAAGTACTTGAGGTCCAGCCCTAGTGGGCCTCCTAGCAAACCTTTTTAGGGGTTATTTATTTGAAAACACATCAGACTCAGATAACTATTCCTTAAGTCTGATTTATGCAGCCAGAGCCCATGCCAGATTTCTAGCATGGTTTAGCTCCTGCTCCTACTCTCTTCCTCTGCTGTATGAGATTGTTTTGATGCAGTATCAGGAACAGAGATGTGATAAAAGCTCTTTTACAAAGACTTTTTCCATTTTATGGCCCAGAGACTTACCTTTTGTCTTCCTATTCCCTACCATTCATTCATTACATACACTTTTCTTTTGACCCTTTTCTTTGTTTCTCCATTTTTTGATACTTGGAGATGTGTGATAAGGACTTATCAGTTATCACTAATCCACATTCATCTTCAGGGATGCTACCTCACTCATCTATTAATCTGTGCACCAGAGTCTGTCTATTATTCTCCCAGCTATAGCTGTTTGGTCTTACTCTTCTTTTGTATGGTTTTCTCAGAAATGTAGCTGAAAATTAATGCCAGTATTTTGTAGAATGTTCTTCAGGCTAAGGATTAAAATGTGGAAAATGGACAACTCTGGGATGAATTGAAAAAATAAAGGGAGGAGGGTGAGGCCTGACTTTGAAATAGGTGATGCAACATGACCATTGCTGAATAAAGCAGCAGTTCCCCCCAGGGTCATCCAAGGAGTTGCCAGCACAGCTGGGACTGAGGTGGCCCTTGCGCCTTGAAACTGCTTCCTGTTGCGGTGGTGCCACTTGACGAGCCCCGCTGCCTTCGGTGCAGCTTCTGTCTGAGAGCTGCCAGCTGAAGGTTGAGTCCTTTTGGTTGTCACTGCCGCTGTGCTGCTTGCAGTGAACTCCTCGTTTAGTTTTCTCATAGTTATAATGTGTAACTCCATCTGAATTTCATTATGCATTGGAATTAATGTCTTCATTTACGTGCCACTGCTGTTGTTCTTTGTGCCTCTGGCACATAGATTTGTTTTCAGTACCAGCAGACACAGTAATTGAGCTGTTCCCTGACTTTACTACCACTATTTGTAAAGGTCTTGATTCTCTCTCCTAGGGAATGAACAGCTTCTAAAGACCCTACTCTCTCCTCCTGTAACCTAATAAAGCTCACTCACTATAATATTCAGTATTGGAAATTACAGTCGGTAGTGCTGAGGGAGTAGATCACCAATTTGCCTGAAGGTGGCATGATCCCATTTTATACTGCCCTGCTCAGCAGTGGGAAGTGTGGCCTTCACTCATGTCAAATTGTTGAACAATTTGTCAATCTTATTACTGTTTCATTAATTAAATTGGGTTAAGACAGCTGAGGAAGTAGGAAGGACAGGTTTTTTCTGGCTTTAACTTGGGTTACTTTAATCAAGAGTTAATGTCCATATTACAGCTTCTGCTTTCTACATGACTGAAATCATAGAATCACAGAATGGTTTGGGTTGGAAGGGACATTAAAGATCACCTAGTTCCAACCCCTCTGCCATGGACTTGCCTCAGTTTCATGTATTGTATTTGGTCGCAGACCCTCAAGACATGAAGAAGCAGTTGTTGGCCAAATTCACGATTCTTGTATGATCTTTAAATACATAGTACACTTTTTCCAACTCAAGGTTCCCCAAAGCAGTCTTGAGATCATGTAAGGGACTTCTCAGCTGTTTCAAATCATCACACATGTAATTACTTGTTCTACTTGTGTTCTTTATTTGTTTTCTTACGTGTTAGTGGATTCACAATTGCAGTTAGTCACAATAGTTGGAAGAAAATCTGTTTGGGAGGTCTTGCCCCCTCAACAGCAATGATGCTCTGTTATTCCCACACTAGCCTACACTTTTCAGTTAAGTATCCTGCTGATTTTATAGAATATGGTGTGGTTTTTACCTAAACATGTTCCAGTGCTTAATACGGGTCTTGGCTTTACAGGTAAGATTCAAAGCACCAAAATAAATTCTTTCCCTATAGCTTGCTTCAGCCAAAAGTAATGCCAGCTAAATTTGTCATGACATTTGCTAATGGCTGGGTTGATCTTCCCACTGACCCGTGCTGCCTCTGACTCATGTCTGAAGCGATGGGTGTTAGATTCTGGCTCCTCGGTGTTGTACAGCTGCGTGTGGTGGTGTACAGCTGAGGGTCCGTCCTTGCCAGAGCTGCTCCTGACCGGAGGATGTGCCAAACACTCTACAAGCTCAGACAAAATATTTTGGCTTCTATAATGAAACCAAAATGTCAGTGACACTGTTTAGTTTCCCAGTTACCAATTGATTGGATGGAGTCTAAAACATTGACTGTTTCTGTATGCAAGAGCTGCATCTTGAGCTAAATCTACTAAACAAATTACACTAAACAGACAGTGAAAGCCTGAATTTCATGTGTCGTAAAACTGTATTTTTTTCCCATAGTTTTGTTTGAGGAGATTTTTTTTCCTATAATGAATGTTCATTAAAAAATTTTAGCTCCAGGATTCATAGTGGGTGATTTACTGTAATTGTGAAGATTTCTCATGTAACATTAACAAATACAAGAGTATAATTGGGTACATGAGGCAGCATTAGCTGAGCAGCATGCTGAGCTAGGGCTGGTACACATTGTATCAGCCAACTGGTCCCGAAACTGAGAATACTCATTATGCAGCCTGACCTGTTCTCGAGCAATTCTGCTGAGAGTTGCTTCGACTGAATTTTTAGTGCTGCTGAAAGGTGGCTGATTGATGGCTACGAATAATAATAATAATAATGTACTTAACACTTTTCACTCGTAGAAGTCGAGGCACTTTTAGGTTCCTCTGTTTTACAGATGGGAGAATTATGACCAATTTTCTGCATAGTCAATGAAAAAGTGGTTTGTAGCTCCTTCATCACCTGTGGTTATCTGACTCACGTCCTTCTTCCAAGAGCAAGCCTACTGCTGCTCCAGGATGCCAATCCCCCAGTGCATTTAATTTTTCCACTCTGGTTTTGTTGCTGCCCAGAACGTGGGAAGAGAGGCCCTCTGTCCCGATCAGCAGCAATTCGATTGACCCATAGTCTGCCCCACAAGTCTTTTTCAAGGTGAAGTCTGTGAGAACATAGTTTGAGAAATTAAACTCCTAGGCCAATTTAGACCTTGGTTAATTGTTGCAGAGCATCTGTCAATAGGAAGTGTTGAAACTGTCTTTTGCCTCTCCCAGGGCACTGAACCGACTTAGCCCAAGTGCCATTTTTTCCATCATGCAAGGCTGTTTCCTTAGAGATATCTATCTTAATTGCTATCCTGCTTAATCTGGGGCTTCTCTACAGGTCTCTGCTGTGCTAGGACAGATCCATGTGGCAGAGGAGAGCTCGTGTTTTGGACACGTTCCCTCTTGCCATGCAGTGGAAGGCAACAGAGATCGACCTTCTATTTGCCTGATCTTGCACAGCCAGAGGGCATGGGATGGTGCTGTGCAGAGAGATTTTTCTTGTGCCTGAGAGCAATGTAGCATCACAGGTTATTAGCTGCAGTGAAACGCTGTGCTGACATAGCTGTGCAATTTGTTTCTGGATCTAAAGTGAGAGAGACAACAGTAATCTGTCTTTTTGCTCATGTATCCTGCTACCTCTTCAAAGGTGCTTGATTTTCTTTCTTAATTTTATTGGATTCTTTTTTTCCAAGATGGTAAAATTGGTTTAGGAGTTGTCACCCACTTGCAGAGGGGCAGATAAGTTCAAATTAAAACACATAACTCTGCAGGAAGCAGCGTTATAGCTTGAAATATGAGGGTTTCTTCTTCAGCATGTTCAATACCTGAAAAATAGTTGTACACTTCTTTGAACCCTCTTCAGCAGAATGGGAATGTCTCCATGCCCTTTTGGGATTTTGCAGATAAATGCCATAGGGGCTGCAAGGCACTTAAACAATACATTATTGTTATCTGTAGAAATACCTGAGACTGTTAGCCCAACACTGTCCAAGTCCTGCAGAGGCAGCATGCTTGGCACTTCTGGAAGCAGAAGATGAAAAACATATTGTTTCAGTGTATGTGACTAGCGTTAGACTTTTAAAATGCTATAGGAAGACTTTTCTTACCTTGGCTTATTCCTTAGATATTGCAGTGATGAATATTTATGGATAGGTTAGCTGCCTTCATGAGAAGGATCCCCACGGAAATTGCTACTCTAGGTTCCCTCTGGACTGTTATATTCTTTCCCAAGTGATCCAAAGGGAATTCTTCACATGAAGACGTAATAAAATTGAGTGAGTGAAAATAGGGGGAAAAAAAGGCATTTATTGAAGCAGAATGGAAAATAAGAGGTCTGGAAATCTGAGCTGCCTCTGAAAGGGATTGAGTCAAATGCCTGCAGATGCAGGCACAATAGATTATGGAAATTAGTCAGAATAAATAGGCTTGGATGGCCTCAGCAGCACTGTTGTGTCAACGGGTCTCATTGAATATGCTCAGAAGCATGTAACTGTTTGTTTCTCTGCCACATACATTTTTGCACAAGATGAGGAATGAGCTTGAAAATGATACCTGAATTAATTCATAGGTTCCCCTAGACTCTTGGTGTCCTGTGGAAACAGAGCATTGGTAAAGCAGATCACATCACGCTCCTGCTCTGCTTTCAATGGGTCCTCAGTGGTGAGTCTTTTCTGTTTGTAATCTATGCTTTGCTGATGAGTTGCCATTGGACTACGGTTAAAAGGTTTAAAAAAAACCCAAACCAAAACAAAACAACAAATGGCAGAAATCTGTCATTTGTAGAGATGCTATCAAGGATTGGATGTCCAAAATCTGATTAAGGAAATGAAACTCTAGAATGGATCAAATCCTACGCTGTTTTGACCTTCATCGTGTTTGACATCACTTTGTATTCATATTTCATGATTATGAATTTCTTGGTTAGAAATATTTGACAATATTTTCAACTGTTTGCTTTGGCAGAAAAGTTAGGCTTAACACGGGAGAGGAAAAACTCTTCAGACTGAAAGCAAACACTTTAAACTTCCTTCGGTTCCTACACGTGCAATGTAGTTCAGTTTCTTTTTGGGTATTTTCTTCCTTGATGGTCCAGCACTGCAACTCGTGTTATATCACACTGTCCTTTTTGCTGAGCTGCTGTGGTGTAATGCTGTTACATTTTGCCATAGTAAATCAAGAGAGATTTAATTTGGAAACTTAATTTAGACATGCCTTAGGGAATATAAGTCCGGAGATACTGCAGTAATGCTTTTTTGCATGTGTGTATAGACATATGTAGCTCTCAACTTAGTCTGATTTTTTCCCCCTCCAGTGAAAATTTGAATTCCTCTGCCAAAAGAGACTCTTTTTTTGGGAATAGAAACCCAATATTGTGTTGAAAAACACTGCTTTAACAATAATGCAATGGCATGTGCACGGTGCAAAGCAGATGGAGCCAGGCCCCATCTTTCTTTCAAAGGAACTCTGTTCTTCACTGGTATTTACTTGGCAGGAGGGATTTAATACTGGAAGACCATGACTAAGGTATTTCTTTAGCAGTTGTTCAAGCCAACATGTTTTAGCTGCTGGCAAATGCATTTCTTGGAATTATTTAATCTTGCATTCTTTGGGGGAAGAAAAATACTAATAATATCTGTGTGCAGGTTCAGCAGCAACAATCAGTAAATACAGAGCTCTGCTTTTAAAGACAAATGCATAGCATGGTTAAATGGCTGAAAAGTGAAAGGTAGACAAATTCACACTGAAAATATGATGTAAGTCTTAGAAGCCAGTGTATTTAACCCTTACCCAAAGAAGAGTGGGCTGCTTAAACCAAGACCGATTTCCTTCTAATGAACATGTGCCAGATGAAGTGCAAACAATTGCACTCAGTAATAGGTGTATTGTGGGGTAGATCAGATGTGTGCTTTATCTGCATGACTTCAGTGTCTTTTATTCATGCGGAAAAAAAGCGTTATATCTGAGGACTGTGTCCAAAAGTTGGGCTGGGGCTGGCCTTCCTTTATTACAGTGCTGTGGCATTTAGGCTATGATGGAGGGGTGGCTCTTACGTAGGTTGTGTGTGCACAGCTGCATCAATGGCATTGCAAACTGGCTGTGCTCTTCTTTCAGAATCTTTTATTCGTAACACTTAAAATTACAGCTAGAACTTCATGATCAATAGATCATTCATAATTCTTGAAATGCTGCTTTAGAAGAAAAATGGCTTCTGTTCTAAGGACTGTTCTAAGGCCCATCACTTTTGAAAATCCAGGAGTTCAGTGGGGGTAGAAAACAACTCAAAAAAGTGGAATTGCTCTTACTGGGTTGAAAAAAACAAAGGGCCAGCTCTCAGTGGTGTAAACGAGCCTGCCCATGGTCTTCAGTAAAGTGCTGGAGACTTGCATGGATTCTGGCCTTGTCCCCACAATATTTCAGCTTCTTTTTAAACGGGCTCCAATACTTGGGCTGTTGGCTCAGATGCCAGTTAGCTCTGAATATGAATATATCTAGTTTTGTCAGTGTGAGTTGTAGAATAAAAGAACTCTCTTGCTGTGGACACAGTATGATACGAACTTGTAGATCTGCATGCTTCTTTGGAATTGCGCTACATTGTTTTGGTCTTATTTGGATTTTTTTGCTGGTTGATTTCCTTGGTTAATACTAAAGTAACTGTTCAAGTAGGAAGAACAAGGTAGCTCCATAGTTTCTTTGAAAGCACTAGAGCAGAGGAAGAGTAAATCTGTTTAATGACCATGCATTAACACTTAACACTCCTGTCTAACGTCAATTAATGTCAGGCGTGTAGTTGTGGGTAACAGGGCCGGGACAGAAATCAACCTTTTTAAAAAGCAGAGAACTTCCCTGCTGCAACAGGTTGAAGTTATTGCTAATGTCTGCTGGGAAAAAAAACCCACCATACTTTCAAGTGTTGAAGTCTCCTTTTCAAAAGACACCTAGTAATTTGGGTTTCAGAAGAGTTCCCTCACTTTTCCACAAGCAACTGGAAAATATGGACTGATGGCAACTTCAGAAACATTCACACAACTTTAGAAGACTGTTTGCCTCCTGCAGACACAGAAGAAAGACCTTCAGCATGCCTTTAAGCAGTTTGGGAGTTGAGGGGAGAAAGCAGCTTGGAAAGAAGTGTTGCATGAGCATGATTTAGACTGATTCTGTTTGTATAATGCTCATAGAAACCTTATATAAATCTTGGATGTATAGATCTTGATTGTGTTCCTGGTTCTGCCAGTGGGCTATAGTGTGATTTCTGGTTTAAAAAAAAAAAAAAAACCAACAAAAAACAAACACCAAAAACCCACAAATGGGGAGGGGAAGGTAAAAATCATGCAATGATACTGTCCTCATTTGTCTAGTATCTTGAAATTTATTAGCATAAAAATATAACTGTGTTTTTGCAATAGTACTTTCATTTAAATTACAAGTAACAGACAGGCATCCATAAAGTGTTTGAGCTATAGCTTAATCTTCAGACAAGCTTTGGAGAAGATGAAATGATGTTTCCTTCTATTTTCCTTTGTCTGGTCTTACATTTGCTAGTAAGCCTAGTTTGAAGTGCAGACATCAGAGCTGAACTTGACCTGTATTCAGGAGACATCCACATGGGAACTTACTCTGATTTTTAGTTCCTCTGAATATTAACTGAGTTTTAAAATGATTAGGGCAAGGAGTAAGCCTGGGGTCTAGAAACACAGATGTACTCATAGGGTGTGAGGCTACAGCCCCCTGCAAGGCACTAACGCTGAACAAATGAGTTGTGGAGAAATGCACAGATATACTTTTCTGTTGGTTTAAATACAATGATGAAGCTCATGATTAGAAGAAAGTTCCACAAAATGCTGTCAGTAGCTATAGGAAATATGTGATTGATTTGAAAACGCCATCCAAAGGGCTTTTTTCCAAATGATTTCTGATTTTGTTCTCTAAATGGCAATCTAAACTCTGAATTTCTCAATCTGCTTCTGACATCTGTAGAGCTATAATCATTTGATAATCATAGTGAAAAAACCCCAACATTGTTTGACCTGGGTTTTAATATGCAGAGTCTGACTTTGCTGTGGCAATTTGTCCTCAGGTTTCATAATTTGAAGAACAAAGCAAAATGTTTTGATTTGACATTAAGTAGGTGATGAGTATGTCAAATGAGATTTGACTGATGTTTCCTTTTGCTACTCCAATGGAATTTAAATGATTTATTGTTCAGTTAAAGTGCAGGCTAAAAACAAAATCCCTCCAAGAAGGTTTTTGGTTTTTTTTTTTTTTTTTTTCCTGTTGCTGTGGTGGACAAGGTTTTATTAAGAACTATGAAGCTGCAGTACACATTCTGACTGGTATCAAACAGTAGGAAGTGGAGGTTTACTCTGAAACTTCTGCTTTGTATTCAGTGTGGAAGTATTTTCAATAGAGATAAGATTAATTTTTACTCTTTGGAATTGAACTAATTGTTTGGGTATTGGCATAGATGTACAAATGGTGTTACCACAAAACTGAGACCAAGATGATCAGCTTTGCTGAGAAACAAGCCGTTTTACTGTGAAGGTGGATGCTGCTGCTACAGCTCATTCTCCATCCTGTGTGGGAACAGAGCCAGGTCAGCATGTCAAGCTTTTGCTGAGGGAAGCCATATGTATACAAGGTGCTTGCTATCATGAAGAAAAAATCTAGTATATCTTTGCTTAAAGGAACGGTGAGGGTTAGGCTTCTCTTGAGGGCTGCACTGCATCTATACTTGTAAGTGTTGCTAACATGGTATGATGACATATGTCACTGTAGCTGGTGGAAGCCAGAGGAAGCCAGTAATATTTGGATTTTTTATTATTTCACCTCTACCCACAAGAAGCAGTTGAGAAGAAAACAAGCACAGTCAAAGACACACTTTTAATTCCTTTTTGGGTAACGAAACTTTTCAGTTTTTGAAGTACAGAACTATTTTTTTTTTTTTTTGAATGAATCATTTTTCTTTTCGGCTTCATGCTCTTTGGATATTGGGACTAAACTAATTGTTTACAAATATCTTAAGAGATTTGTACATCAGGATGAAACTTTCTACCTCTGAGAAAACACGTAAACCAAAAAAGAAACCTAAAATCTGATAAACTGCGTTTTTTCTCCTGCCAGCCTTCAAGTCTTCAATGGTACCTGCATATCCTTCTTGACAAGGAACATGCAGTGAAGAGACAGCTCATACTCTGTTTTTTCCACATTTGACTAAACTGCCCCTTTTCCAGTATAGGTAAGAGCTAAAGCAGTTAAGAGTTAAGTCTACTGGTATGTCTGTGTCTGCTCTAGAGGCAGGATTTTTTCTTTCTTGCCTTTATTCTGCTGTTGTAAAACATCAGATGTTTGTTTTTTAGAAAAACTCTGCCTGTTTTTCTGGATGTATTATTAGTAGGCTTTGTTTTCTTCCTCGACCCCTGTAGTGAGATGTTTCTATTGGGGAAGGACAGCTCTCTGACAGTATTTTTCTCCTGAAGGCCATATTTCCATTTCAGAAGCCAAACCTGAGAACCATTACGAATTGCACTCAGTGCTGAGTTACCAACCACCTTGGATGGAGGGAGTGTGAGGTGATGTGGGAATCTCTGTTCCATCCAGTGAGGATCACCTTACTTTTGCATCTCACCTGGACTGTATTATGCACATACGCCTTTGTAAATGTGGCCCTTATTCTGTTATGAGCCATGATAACTCCTGAAAATTTTACTGTAAGTATAGTCTTAATCTGTGTTTAAATGAAAGAGGTTTAGCAGTTAATTTTTCTCCCTTTATTTTAAAGCAAGGAGGTTGGTGAATGAACAACGCTCACAAGAAGTTTTACATATGTCATTTCTCATCATGATACTTGAAGGGTATAGTAATTAGTTGGAACAGCTTAATTATCTTGAAAACAGGGCAGCACAGCTATTGTGTGCCTCCACATTTCAGTCCAGGCATGTGCGAGGTTGAGAAATCCTTACGGCAGAGTTAGTTGTCCCTTCCTAGACAAAATTTAAAACTGGGTATATCTTTGGTAGTGCTCCTTATAAATGTGCTGGAAGTCTTAATGCGACAGGATATGTTAAAATCAAATGTAAGTTGTATATATGAAATGACTGACTTTTTGTCCTTGTCAGTCAGAATTCTTGGAAGTAGCTTGATGGAAGGGTATGGACTTGTCTTGGGGTTTGTCAGCTTAGGAGCAATATAGACCAATGTAGTTCTTGTGTATATTTAAAATCCATCTTGGAACCAAACTGCAATTTTTGGAGGGCACAAGTTCATACAGCAGAGTTAGCTCTGAGCTGCTGCTCTGGATGCAAGTCTGCCTTGGTGTGGTTGTGGCTGTGGAAATATGACAGAAGTAAAGCACAGTGCACATGACTGACACCTTGTCATATGTTCCCTGAAATAGAAGAGCATTCCAAAAGAGGTTTTTTTTTCCAAAAAAATATTCTCTAAAATAATACCTATATGCATATGCAGTTCTGAAAGTTTTATGTACAGTTCTTTGGCTTGCCTGGAGATGGCAGTGTGGCAGTATAATTGTTACACCATGGCCTAGTCCCAGGAATACGTAGAAATTACATTAAATTAATAATAAAAAATAAAGCTCACTTTGAGCCAGTTCTGCAAAAATATAGGGAATAAATACGTTAGAAACATACAGATAATGTAGCTGAAACACAGCTGATTTAACTAAATGAGAAGCTTTGTGAATGGTAAATTAATTTTTTATTGCACCCGGACACCCAACATACTTTCAATGTCGTGTAACATCCATTTTAGTGAATGACTTACAATAAACATAAGCAACGGCCCTTTGCTGTGTAACGTGGGCCAGCACCGACGGCTGCCGCAGCAATAAAGACGGTGAGTTACCTGAGCTCTCAAGGTAGTCGTTGTCTTTATGCTCCTGTGTCTGAGTCAGGCAACTGAGGTTTCTTGTTTATCAACCCAAGCCTGGAAGCTTAAATAAGTTTTTCAGAGCATTTTGCTTGCTTGTAGCTGAGAGAATTTTTTGAAAAGGGGAAATGAAAAAGTCTTGTGCTTAATTACAGCACTAACTGTAAGAATAATGCCTGCTCCAACAGAATGTGTTTCACTTCAACTTGTTTCTAAGAATTCTGCCATGAGTATCAGTGTTATCTTCAATTCACAAATGGAGAGACTGCTGTGCAGGGAGATGGAGCTACTCACTGCCAGGCTAGCCTACAGGCTAGTGGAAAAGTTGGGGACATTACCCAGGTCTACCGAACCCCCCAGTTTATTAGGCTACACTCTCAGCAAAAGGAACTCAGACAGGATCTCCTACGTCTGTATCTGAGTAGACTTAAGTGCAGACAATCCCCTTGGGTTCTTTGGATCATTAAGAATACAGGGGAAATGGTAGATGATATAATTTGGGAACCCACTTTTATATGAAGCTCTAGGGATATTAGAAATCTGATTGCAAGATTTTTTCACAGTAGAGAATGTCTGCAAACTAAACGTAATGGGTTTGTTCACTAAAATGTTCTGGCTCAAAGTATTTCTTTAAATTCCCCTTTGGGATCAAGACACCTGAGTTTGGTAAACTGTTTTCTTTGCTGTTCCAGGTTGGATATCTCCTTCACTGTGTTATTTCTGTTGCTCAAGCACCCACAGTTCTGTTTGAATACCTTTGCTGATGGGAGGTAAATACAGTATAAATTGTCACTTTGACATGTTACACTTTGTAGTGTGTTGAATAATGCATTTAACACGCTGTCATGATGTACCTGCACCTTGCCAAACGTTTGAAATCGTGTCGGCTTGTTTTGTACTTTAAGATGTGGCTATTTGTTTACGAAGCACTTCTTGCTCCAAGAAATCTTGTTTTGCACAGTTGCCATCACTGCAGATATTCAGGGAAAGGACAAAGGAGACGTTCTAGCAAATAGGTTGAATGGCCCCACAAAATGAAAGAGGATGGCTTTTCTCTTTTCTTTTTTTTTCCCCTGTCATTTCTCTAGCATGTTATTTTCTTACCTTGGAAGCTGTTTGGAGAAGAAAGGAAGATTAGCTCTGATCCTCACCAGCTCTGCATTATATTTTTAGTTCTGTCACAGATGCTTTATGTTCCCGGGTGTGCCACCCCATCACATGTAGTTCCCCAACTCCTCAAATGGTGGCTTCAGTACCTCAAACCACTTCCTTTTCCAGGCATGCTTGGCTGCACTTTTCGAGACCTAACTGTGTCCTTTGAAGACCTTACTGTCCCAGGCTGCTTGCGTGGAACATACGCAATCTCTGGCAGTATCTCACTGATGTCATTTCAGACACAATATGAAAGAAGCAGAGTTTCTTGCATAAATATGCTTTAAAAGACTTGATGTCTCGTAAAACTTGGCCCCATAAAGTCAAGTTCAGAAGCACCCTTTACCATTTCTTTCCTAAATATAAACTGAACATTTGTGACTAGCATTCATCCACAGGAAGGCAAAAAAATCAAGTTCTTCCAGAGTGTGGCTTTGCGGGCTATATGGGAAAAGGAAAACTGATATTCAGTTATCAAGTGTCTCATTTGGACACACTTAGTTAATTTGAAAAGCAAATGAAGGAAGGACCTCAACCATCTGCCTAATGCTTTGCTTCTATTCCTGAGTCTTTTTCTGATTATAATATTCTGGCAGCTCTGTGGCATCCAAGGCTACGCTCCAGACGGAGCAAAGAATGTAGAGAGTGTAGGAGCAATTAAGCTGCTGTTGGGCCTGGGCTGTGTGTCGTTGGAGGTGTTGGTAGAATTAACTGTAGTCAGTCATAGGAGAATAAAAGCTGGATAAACTGTTGTTAATCTTTTTACACTTGGATTAATTGCAGCAATTGTAATCTCCCAGTTGACTTCCAAATGCTTAGTTCAGGATGTGAGTCAACTCTTAGCTTTGGACAAGCGCTAAACTGAATGTTCCCTACCTGGGGAAGGTGCAAATGTGGGTTCCTAGAGCTGTAGTCTGACCACTTGTGCCATGCTCTGCTTGGTATTCCTTAGCCTAGACTACTAAGTAAACAAGTGCAGGATAAGAAGGATGGTTAGAGACATGCCTTTCAGTTTAGATTAAAGGATAGAAATTGGAAAAAATCAAGATGAATAAGGAGAAGGCACAGAGGGATTGATTACTGTGGGATGCTATTTTTCACAATACAAGAAGCAGAGGGGCACTAGAAATTAGAAAGCAGTGGGTTTTGAAAATAAAATGGAGGTAATGTTTAAGAAAACAAGTGATTAAATTGTTGGACCCTTGCAATTGGTGCTGCGGCAACTAGAAATATAGATTAATTCAAAAAAGGGTTAAGGTATGTCCTGGAGGACACATTCACCGGTGTTCCAGGTGCCACTTCCAGCTCTGAAAAAATGCGACTGATAGGAGGCTGGGTGGCAAATCATCCTGTGCTCGTCTTCCATTATACTGTTTTTTAAGCATCCAGTACCAGATAAACCAGGTTATGTGGACTATTGGATTGACCTTCGGCTGGACTCGCATTTTCATGGGGAGAAGCGGTTGATAACTACATTGTTCTTGTTGTCTTGTGGAGTTGATGGCTCTATCTGCATGAAATGGAGTGTTTTTTTCACACGGTCTATGAAGTTTGAAAAGCTTTTGAGTCCTTGCACAGCATTGATACAAGAGGGCTTTTAAAATGCAGGTCATTATTGTTCTATGTTGAGCTCTGGGTAGTGAATGTGGATGTATTTCCTCTTCAGAAAATTCTATTTATGCTGCAATGATGCTGCAGGCCAATTTCTGTATCATTTCTGTGCATTTATCTTTGATGATGATTTGAAGAGGTCTGTCTTTATACTGTCAGTGACTTAATGATGAGAATCAGAGCTTTAGGATTTGCAGGAGAAAGGAAGTGCTTGACAGGCACCGCTGAAATGGTTTAGCCAATCTTTCATTTTAACAATAGGGAAATAAAATAACCCAAGTGCAGAAATAGATATTTTTGAAGCAGAACGTAATGCTCATCAGCATAGATAAACACATAAAGGATTGATGCATTTTAAAACTATGTCAAAGATTCATGTTCAAAAGCCATGTTAAAAACAGTTGGAGAGGGCTCGTTCTGCACCTCTTATGTTCCAGAATGGATTAAAAGGGGCTTAATAGCAAAAGGAGTATTGCCTGGAGATAGGGGTCTGGAATGCCTTTTCCCTGCTCTGCCAGCTGCATGCTCTGTCCCTTTGGTTAAGACTCCCATGAATGAAGATTATCTGCTAGTTGCAATAAATTTTGTTTCTAAACTCTGCAATGGTGGGAGCATCAGGAAACAGGAGTGGCAGATCAGTGCTTCAGGCTCTGGGGTAAGTAATGTTGCGCTGAACAAAACCTTGTTTCTCCAGGGTGAACTACAGCTTCAGGAGAAATTCCTGGTGAGGATCACAAAGGTGAAAAGCCCACCTGTATCTCAGTTTTCCTATCTGGTTACAATAAATATTATGTCATTTGCAGGTATATCACTTCAAGGAATAATTGTACATAATGTCTTATAAGCTCCCCCAGGAGCTCCAGCAAAGACAAAAAGGTGTTTAATATCAACCTGTTCAAGTGTGTTAACAAAACAGAGCGTAAGAACATTGATTTCAATGACATGATTCCTTTTTTCCACCCTGAGAGCTCAGCAAATAGTGCCAACCTTGCTTGTGAGAGAAGTGTTACTGCCTCACACTGCAGCAATACTGCCTGAAACTGCAGTTGCTGCACCACTGGGCTTTGTTTCTTCCCAGTGAACGGACACAAGCCTTGTGCTGGGGACTCTTCTGAAAAGGTGTTGAATTCACATGAATACCCTCTAGAGTCCCAGCCTGGTCGTGTATTCTGTAATAAGGATTTCTAAGGAATTTTCCCTGGTACACACAGTCCTTTCCAACATTAATGAGAACCTAGCTGCTGCACCATCGTCCAGACCTTTTCACAGCTTCAGCAATAGCGTGAAGTTCAAAGACGTTGAGTCACTAAACAACATCTTGCCCTAAATTAGGCTGTCCTTGTTTGCAGCCAGTAGCAAAAGCCTGTCTAGGGCTGCTCTGCCAGCTTAAAATATCCATGGCAAAGTCATGACTTAACTATTCATGACCTTCTGTTAAGCTTTCCAGGATGTCTGCAGTGAACTTGGAAATTCCTATGGTTGTGTTTCACAGCAGCTCTCCTGAAGATAATTAGTTGGTTGTATAATTGCACAGTTGTTCCTGTTGGATTCTGGTGTGTTTCCCTTCCTCCTTTTCTTCCTCTGTGGTTAATTAAACACACAAAATGATAGTTTTAAAAATTGTTTTAAAAGCAAGTGCTGGTTAGAGATCAGAATAACTTTGTAGGCTGCTGAATGCTACTTGACTAACCGAGGAACTTGTCCCTGATGAACACGAGCTTCAACCTCATCTGAGGCCCACAGAAATTAAGTAGATGTTCTGATGCTGTTGTGAACTGGTATCACTACGAACAGAGTTTCCACACTACATCTTGTAGGAAGCAACAAAACAAATCTGTTCATTGTGAAACTCAGTAGGAAACTATAGGACATAGGTGCTTGTGAAAGTGAGATTACAGATGGCGTTAACACTGACCTACTCACAAAGCAGCTGTCTAGCTGTCTTTCAAGAATACCTGTCATTAAAATGCTTTTGGTAATGGCAAAGAGCTGTAGCTGAGTATTTTCTAAGGCAGCAATTTTCCTTTGGAAAATACAAATCTACTGAAATATTTCACATGGTGATTTGCCAGTTTTTTAAATGGGATGTTTTGAAAAGGCCAGAAAATGTAATTGATACCAGGTTGATTTGATGTGTCTGAAGTACTTCAGGGTTATTTGTTTTGCTTTTTTCATGGAGAATATATTTCTTTGCTTTGTACTTATTAAGAGAGGATGTTTCAAAGTCTGGATGGTTTGCCATTTCCAGTGGAATGGCAACTTCTGTTTTTAAAACAAACAAAGAAAACCCCTCTGCTTGGAGGACACAAGTTTCCTTGTTCTTTGCCTCTGTGCCCCACACTTGCAGTAGAAGAAGAAAGAAAATGCTGTTCATGGTTCTTGTCACATGACAAGGTCTTGATGTTTTTAGAAGAAAAACAAGGGGAAAACCTTGTCTGGTTTTGTCCAGCTTTCAGAAACTGTTGGTAAGAATATTTTGTGATGTGGTACACTGAAAGACATGAGTTCATAGTAGTATTTGTTAAAACAGGAATTTTGAGGACTGGAATTTTTTTCAATATGATGTAGCTCTGAATGATGAAGCCCAGATACTTGCTAAGTCTCTCAATAGCTGTGGTAGGAGAAATTAGCCAAAATTTGACATGTACTTATAATAAGCAGCAAAAAATTCTGCAAAAAGAAAACTGGCCCTTAAATGTCTGAGTTAAAGGGAACTCAAAAGGGACTCCTGCAGATCTCCCAGATCAAAGATGAAAGTCCTGATCTTTCACCACTTATCAGGCAACTTAAATATTGTGCTCTTGAATCCTTATTGCCTATATTCCAGATGTCATCACAGTGCAATCAGCCTGGCAGAGAGAATTTTACCTGGCAATATGAGTTATGTCAGAGGCATCGCTGCAAACAAGCGTGTAATACTGTCAGTGTGAAGGGTTTGTACTAATTCTGAAATATACCCCTGGATTCTGGAAATGCCAACACCAAAAATAATTGTAATAGATATTTCCAAGAACTGCTGATGACTTCTGGAGTCCTGACCATTGAATCCAGTGAAGATATTTGCAGCTGAGTTCCCAAAATCCCCAGTCATGAAGTTCTGTCACTTCCTAGAGAAATCTGTCCTCACATGATGTTCCTTGCCAAGTAAAATAGCTTCCAAAAAGCATTCTTGGTGGTTTTTTTTAAAAAAAAAATCTGCTAAATTGCTGAAGGTCAGTGTATAATGGCATGACATCAGATGTGACACCACTGCTAATCTAATAAGAGGAAAACAGATGTGGGAAGCTCCTATGATTTCCTGCTTATTATGATCAGATTTGTCCTGTGATTATGAGTCTTCTTTGCCTTCTGGAGATGTGGCTGCTTAGACAATACTCTTAAAGATGCATTTGAGAATTATTAAGAGCTAGTTTGGCATAGCGTCTTCCCTATCTGCTGTTGGCACTAGTTTAGTAATGAGATAAATGTTATACCCTTCAGAAGTAATTAGGACAACAGTTTCATGTGTGCGTGCATCTCAGACAAGTATGAAAATGCTACAGATTTCACAATCTTTGCCACTTTTTCTAAAGAATTATCTGGGTTAAGCAAACTCTTCCTTGGCTCAGTGGCCAGACTTTCAAACAATGACTGCCTGGTTTTATGTATTATTTACTACTTAACACCAGTTACGTGTTTCTATTTCTAGTGTCCTATTTTTCACACTTGATTGGATTTTTTTTGTTGGAATATTTCCCAGCGTCAAACACCTACTTATACCTCTACAGTTAGAAAAGCTGATATTTCTTGTGGTATAAGTCTTCAGAGACCAGTTTAATTAGTTCTCGTGGGGTCGTTACAAACCCTAAAACTCAGTTACGTGATGGGTGGGAGAGTGGATTTGAAATCTCTCTTATTTTCCCTGTAAATTTATGTCATGCAATCGTACATTCCTTCCCTAAAGCTACGACAGGCAGTGTGTTTATCCTTTCTTGGTGTCTAACAGCATTGCCAATTATCATGAACCTGTAAACAAGAAATGCCGAGGGTTCGTTAATTTTAAAACCAAAGAGAAAATGTCATCTGAGGTAACGCTCTGAAGGATGCCATAAGGGTGACCAGGTGAGCGTGAAAGCACATCGGGGGTTATTAGCTGAATCCCCATAACTCCAGTCTGCCCAAATGAGTACGCCGCAAGCAGATGTTTTACTGCCTTCGCTCAGTGTGATGCAGCTGCCGTTCAAGCCTTGGAAATACAAGCTCCTTAGATTAACAGAGAAATCCAAGGTTGAAGGTAATGATGTCTGGAAATAAACTAGAAATGGCAGGCTGGTGAAAATTAGGCAGGGTTGATTAAAAAGAACATACGGATCTCTAGCAGTGTTTAAATACACCTGCCACCATGAGATCATTTGAAACCTGTGGTCGTGTGCCCACTTGTGCATGTCCCATATCCTTCCCTGAGGATTTAAGTGAGGTGGTGGAGCAAGGAGGGAGGAGGGATGTAAAGTTACTTGTAAGAATTACAGTCTAAATCCCCGTTGTCTTTGTAGTTCCCTTGTGAGCCTGCTCCAAATCGATGAAAAGACTGCTCTGAACCGAGTTAAGCTTGGAACCCAACAGAACAGAGCTGTTCAGGTTTGTCTGGATGATCACGAGTCAAGAATCGAACGATGCAATTGTAGTCCCAGAGCTTGCCTTTGGCTGCAGCATCCCTGTGTTCATTGAAATGGCAGCACAAAGCGCTTCTTCAGGCTTTGACTCTTTTCATCGGAGACTGATGGGGCACAGATGGCAAATACCGCAGTCCTTGCTCGTTCCAGTGTCTGCAGGGAAACTGGTCCTATGAAAAAGGGCTGTGGGGTCAGACCCATGCACTTTTGTAAGATTGAATCCTCAGCTGGAATTGCATCTGCTGCACTCCATTGGTTTTACTTTTGCTTAACAGACCATAAACAATTTGTTTACATAGACAGCTTTTCATCTTCCACAGTGAATCATAAGTGAGTTCTCCAGGGATCAATCCCTGGTCTGGTTGTTGCTTTTCATTTATATACCAGGCTTGGATGATTTAGATCATCAGTGTTTCCATCTGAATTCAAAGGCAGCTGGTTTATGTCCTTTTCCTTGCACAAAGGATCTTACTAAAAATCTACATTATGGATCTGGCAGATTAAGCTTTGCTTTGAAATACTTTGCTATAAACTAGAGAAGAGATGTTATGACCCATTTGCCACAGAGAAGAGAACCCCAGTCCATCAACGCTACAAATACAGGTCCCTCTCTCCAAGTAGTCATACTTTAATGGTCCTCTGGCAGTAATGATGAGCTCTTACTCTGTATGTGCTATTGGCTAAAGGGAAAGAGAATGTGTGTTACAGGGGACAGTGTCTTGCAGTCAGAGCTGGAAAAAGATCCAAAATGACAAAATGGGCTGAGGTGATGCCCTAAAGGTGACCAGGTGGGCATGAGAGTATATCCAAGAGTTGTTAGCTAATAACTGGGCTTTTTGTAACAGAGTCTGAACATCTGTGCTGTAGTGCCCTGGGATGAACTACAGTTGTAAGCCTCCTGAGAAGGGTGGCCTGGGGCTTAGGAGTATGGGGAACCAGAGAGAATTAGAGACCCTCTTTTACCTGCAAAGTTTCATGCCCAAGGCATGACTCATTTTTAGTCATCTGCATAGCAAGCGTGGCACACAATTCTCACGGCTGGCTGTGTTTTGAAGTGTTCGAATTCAGTTTTAATTTTTAGATTTTACTTTTTAAATTTACTTTTTACAGTTTTACATATCTGATTCAATGTACTTATGTTTGTCTGCTTATGTCTCCGATAGCTGAAGGTTTCCAAAATGACTACCAGCTGTCCATGTTTCATGTATCATTAGATATTTGAAAACTAACCTCTCCTTCTGGACCCTAATAATATATGAATCTTGATTAAAAACATTTCCCCTGAAATGTCAGTGTTGGGGTGATTTCCCTTGCTCAGTTGTAGAGAGGTAACAAAGATTAATAGACCGTGGTGTGAGTATTAACCTTAGAGGAAAACAGATGCTGCAGCTACTTAGTTGTGAAAAATACTGGATAAAGTAGTGTGATTATTCTTTGCAACTGCACCAAATGTACTTAATTCAAATTAAGTCTTAGAAGGTACTGCTTTTTGCTGTCAGGTTGTTTATTTAAAAAATTACTCTGGAACAAATAATTCATTACCTTCTCACCTTGCATTTGGTGATTGCTTATAATAAGAGTCCACTTTGAGAAGCAGTTGGCTTTTTCCTTCATTACATATACATAGACCCAAAGAATTTTTTATACTCCAGTAAACATAATTTGTATTTCACGACATGTTATGAGTTTCTCGTTGTATGAATGTCTTAAAATGAATTTATAAATAATTTTTATGGTTCAGTGAGAAAAGCCATTAAGGTGTTTAAAATGTTTGGAAGTGCAGGAGTTGAAAGAGTAGTTTGATATATATGGTGCAATGGGAGTTGGGAGCTGTAAAGGAATGCTGTTGTAGTTGAACAAAGAAATCTAGAGGGCTTCGACTACAAATTATTAAAATTACTGGTTGTAGAAATAGTATATAAGAGAATTTAAAGATGAAAGAACACGACCAACATTTAGTAATAATAGCACAGTGTTCGTTTACTTACTGTAATCCATTTAGATCAAGGTAAATGTTAAATGCATTTTTAAATGTTTAAATAAATATGTGCAGGTCTGCAAATAATCTAGCTGGTAAGGCATCATCAACAACTCCTTCCCTCCCACCCCCACAACTGTTTAGTCTAAGAAATGCCACCTGTGATCCTGCAAAAATCTGGTGTTGGAACTCCAGGCTGTCCTGGCAACCTTTGATTACTCTGGACAACAGAACATCTGAGAAAAACCACTGTATTATGTGAATCCTGGAATCTCAGAGATTAATTTCTGTTCATGCATTTCCTCTTTCTCTTCTAACATGAAAACCATAGTGTGAAATTCATGGGTAATACGTGTAAATTGAGTGAAGTATGAGTCTGTGCTGAACTATATAAGCTTTCCACAATAAATTGCTCAATCACCTTCATTTGGAAGAAGAACAATTAATATCAGAGCTAAATGGCTTACATGTCCCAGGGTAAGGTTTCTTAACTATTTTTATATGACGTTTTTAATTAACTTAAAATGAGCACTTGTGCATAGAAATATCAATGCAAACGTGTGCAAGCACCTTTATGTCGGCATCCAGCTGCCATGCTCTTCAGAAAGGGATTTTGTTTCATTCTGGTTGCTCTTGCCAACTTTTTCTGGGGAATGTGCCGGCATCAGCCAGCACTCTGAGGGACCAGGGCTGCAGCACAGACACAAATGCCCAGGTTCAGAATTACCCCTCCCCATTGAATCACATGATAATAGGTTACATTTCTAGGGACTATGTATTTAATAATCTACAGTAAGTTACTCAATCTCTTAACATTATTTTAGCCACCAGCTAAATGATTACACTGCTAATTATTAGCTTTGGAGTATCATGTAGTTTTAAGGCAACTAGTTTTGATAAAGTAGGAGCGTTGAGGCTGACAGGAGAGCTGCTGTCATTGAGCATAGTGATGCTTATTCTCAGCAAAGGTCTTTTTCAGCATGTTGATTTATATAGTATATTTACATTGCATCCAGGTTTGTTTCATGATCTTGGAAGACAAGACCTTCTGCATTTAAAAAAAAGTAAATAAAGCATAAAACCTAGTTATTTATTATTTCAAATGCCCATTGTCGTGGAAGTCTGTGACCGATAGAAAATAAACTAGGCTACTGCTAATAAAGTGATAGGGGAACTTTAATCCTCTTGGGGATTAAAATGTCATAGTTAATAAGGAATTTTCTTTATGTAACTGCATAAGTCAAGCTGTTAATTTAAATAAACAAACAAACCCCCCAAACACACACAGAAAATCAACAACCTAAAACCAAAAGCCTTTTCTGCAGAGTATTTCCCTGCTAGAAAATGATGCAAGAAATGCAACAGTTTTGACAGAGTTTTGTTGTAAAGCAGAGAATCAAAAAGTGACTAATGGTTCTAGTGTAGTCTCTTGACTTCCCTCTTTTCAAATCTCAAGTTTTGAGATGACTCGAGTGTGCAAACATTTAGAAGGACAGGTTAGTTTATGGTCTCTCATTGAAGCTGCCAATGAGTGTCTGGGTAGGCTTTTTCTTTAAGGAGACACTTCACTAAATAATACATCTTGCATAGCATGTAGGGATTGCCATGGCAACAGTTCATTTGGAATTAAAAAACAATTAGATATTAAACCCCCACATAATCCATCGCCATGCAAATTACTGCCAAGAGGCAGGTAGTGACTTAAACATCTTCATTTCAGTGGGTTAAAAAAAAAAAAAATTCATTTTTTAATTTTGAACTGTTTCTCTCTAGTTTTCTTCTGAAATTACATCACTTACAGAATAAGAGGATGGAGAAATGGCTTTGGGAAATCTCTCCTGCCCAGGGAGGAGATACATGGCAGGAGCAGAAGGACTGGAACAGACATTTGTTTGCCATCATTATCAGCTGGACCGTGGCTGGATAGATTCAAGCCAAGCGACTGCATTTGGATGAGCCTAAATTCTTTGGTTCCCTGCTGAAATCGGTCATTTGACTTCATGAGAAACAAGGTTTTTGCCCTTTTCAAGTTAAGGAATCACTTTAGTTCTAGATCCATGTGAATTTTGGAAAAGGTAGCCCAAGATAAGGGTTTCTTCTGGTAGAAAACTGTGCAGCTGTATGATAGGAAGGTTTTTCTTTATCATTACTCAGTATCCTTTTAAATCCTGGTGCAGCATGACATAAGGAAATGGGCTGTGATTTTTGCCTGCAGCCTTTAGGTGCTAGACCTGGTCATATTTCTTAGAGACATGAGGAATGAGAGTCAGTTAAAAGAACTTGTGTCATGTTTTTCTTATGAGAATTGGTGCGTTTAGACTTTCCTGAAAATACTTCAGGTTTTAATTTCAAATTACATTCGTGTTAAAGTACCTTAAGGAGTTTTTAAAATAAGATAACGTCCCAGGGCAGGACAGGAAGCTTGTTCTGTATTGCTCTCGCTCTGCACCAACAGACACAGCTGAAATCTCAATGAAACTGGAGGTGGGGGAGAGGAAAAGGCTTGTAGGAAAACCCAACCACTGATCTGGAATTTCACTGCCCTTACAATTCCCCTACTGTACCTATGGTAAGAAGTGTCAGACTAGTCAAACATGCAGGTTCACTTTCACTTGAGCTACATGAATAAATTATATGCTAAGGAAATGCCACCTCAGGCTCTTGACAGCCTCTTATCACTGCTGGTTTAGCAAAGGCCTGTTTGCATTTGCAATTACAGAACCAGTCTCTTGTGGCCTGAGCTGCTACTTTGGTGTACGAAATACTTCCTCAAACAAGTGGTTGGTGTAATCTAGAGGAATAAGATTTTTTCTTGATTCAATGATGGTCCTCCTTGATTTTAAACACAGGGGTGAGCCTAACAACTTCTGAGACTTAAAGCACATGTTTATCTCTCTATATTTAAATGCTCTCTATATTTAAATAGCTTTACTGAATGAAAGATCCTCTACTAAAAAGATGGGGCTGGTGCCAGTGGGTGGCCAGCCATTATGTCTAAAGCCTTAAAATCCTGCAAAAGGTGCCTTTCTACAGGGTTCTTCTATCATGCTGCACCGTGGGCTGAATACAGTCAGTAAATGACTATATTTGGGAATGGAAATAATTGCTTTTGGATTCACGAGCTGCAACTACAAATTATTTCCTGCACCCCTGTTGTCGGAAGAAACCGTTCTCTTATTTCCAGCTGAGAGACCCTTTGTGTAGCTGGTGCTGTCTGCCATGATTAGATGGAGTATTGCACTAAGAAGTTCCTTAAAGTCTTATTTAGGTAGAAATGTCCAATTCCCTTTGGACTGAATTGGTGTCCTGTAATGATAGTGGCTTTACTTTAATTAAAATGAACAAGAAAGACCACACACACACACACACACACACACACTTCCAACCCATGTGTTGCTCGTGACTAACCTTTAGTAGGAAACGATCACTTCATCTTTCAAAAACTTACACTGAGCAGCTCTTAAATATTTTATTTTCATTAGTGAAAACACTCCGGTGTTTTCATGCAGGAAGTAAGTTGGCTGGTTTTGCAAACTCCTTGCATGGGTTGAAAACTTCTACCTCATTTTCTAGGACTTTTGTCTGTGAGCAAGGCTTGAAAATGAGTGGATTTCTCAATTGCTAGAATTCCACAGTAAATGTCAGAATGAACAGAATTAGAATTTTTATATATCACCACCCCTCTCTTCTGCTGTAGGTAGGTAGCAAAGCACATGTGCTGGCTAATGGTAAAATGTCATTGCTCTGTTGTAAGCACTTGTGGGTATAATCCAGATGTGGGGGTGATATTTTGTCTGCTAGAGGTGAGTTTAGAAAAAAAGGGCATGGAGAAAGAAGGGAAAGGAAAAGGGCATTCTGTGAGCTGGAAATGATGGGAAAAGTTTTGTCTGCGCTGGAAGACTGCCGTTTAAGTGATGTTGGTGTAATTGAACAGCACGTTTCCACTTCAAAATTAGATAAATTGGTATAGAAATGCTTTTTACACAGGTAGCATGTCCCTGTGGGAACAGGGGCTGCTACCTTGGTAGGAGGCATCTTCATGACTTGAAGTGCAAGTGCGTCAAAGCTCTGTTTTTACAGATAAAGGTTAATAAAGGTTAACGTAGCTGTGCAGAACCAGTGAAATGACAGTAATGGCACAAACTCAGAATAACAGCAGAACCATTTCTGGTTTTTATTAGAAGGCAGCACAGAGGCAATTTCTGTACGGCAAATTCCCTCTCCTCCCCTGGCAGGAGGCACTTGTCACCTCTGGCATCCTTGAGAGAGGGCCCCTTCTGCTTAGGAGCAGTTGGATTGCAGCAGCATCTCTTTCCTCGCCTTGTTTCAAGGACAGAGGGGTTGTAACTAAGCTAAAGCTGGTGGTGGTGACATGCTTGCATTAAACATGATGGGGGTGCTGCTGCCTATGATCTATGTAAAGCAGATGATAATATACTCCCGCCTCTTCCTCAAAACTCATATCAATAAGGATAATGAGAGGTCATCCCCTAAACCTGATGTTCCTTAAACCAAGAGCTTCCATTCACAGAAAAAAACTTTGTAAATGTCTAGTTGTTCTGTTTTGACTGGTGATCCCATGTTGGTGTGTTTGGTGGTTTCTTTCTTTTTGTCTTTCTTGAGAGCAGAAATATGGAAAAGCCTTTATTGATAAAGGTTCCCACGTTTCTTTTTTCCCTCTCCTCTTCTCCACCCAGTGTCTGGTAGCAGTGCTTGCCAAATTAAGTTTCCATCTTAATTATTCCTGACATTTTCACCAGGATGCTATGATCTACTTCAGGGATTTGCAGTTTAACATGTTAGTCATTTTTATTGCATGGAAATGTGACCTGAATAAACTGATATGGGCTATTTTTACTGTGAACTGTTTAATTTCTGGATGATTGCATCAAAGTGCAGGGAAGTTTTACCAAGTTACTAAAGCTTAAATGGAATTCCCCTATAAACACTGTGCTTGAAGGATGTCAGCAAGCACGGTAGGCTGAGGGTCTGCTATTCTTAATTGGGATAGCCTGATAAGGAAAAAATTTTGTTCCAAATATTGATTTAAAAAGGTACTCGGTGAAATGGAGACACTCAAATTATGTCAGGAGGTAATCTGAAAGAGTACAACAAACTTTTTACTCTCAAGTCAGTCTTTTTCTGTTCCAAAGTATAGATAAAAATCTATAAATAATAAAATTAGATTATGTTGCTAGCTAATACAAAATTTTTAAGGAAGTTCCAGCACAAATGATGCTTAGGACCGTATTCTTTATCCTTAAAGAATATCTTAAGAATATCTAGGTATAGTTTAAGGAAATTCTGGCATGCAAGAAGTATTTGAGTCAGTATGAAATAGTCAAGCCTGTCGATTGGCTATTCTGTAGTAGCTTTTCAGAAAAATTAAAATGATGCTATTAAATGTTGGTGTTCCTATATGTTAACTTAATAAGTAAATGAATTAAGTTTCAAAAGTCTAATGTGTTCGCAATGTAACGAGGCAAAATGTTCTGTTTTCATTTAAAAAATAAAATAAAGCAATGAACAATGGAATGATTGAAACCAGGCTTATAATTCAGCTTATGTCATGCTACCCCAGACTTCAGTTCTGGGTAACTGGGAATATCTGTGCTGCTTGACTGTACATTAAATAATGCTGGTTGGCCTGGTGTTTGCTGCTGGACCGAACGTGTACTGTGCTCTGCTTGTTTCCTTCAGTGGAGATCCTCAGTGTGGGTCTTTTTCTTCCTACCATTCCAGGAGTCTTGTTTCTGAGACCAGTTTTAATTATTTTAGGGGGGAAAAAAAAAAAAAGAAAAGAAATTCAGTCTTTAAAAATGGATTACACAACCTCTTCATGGGATTCTTTTTCCTGAGCTGCTACCATTAATTAATGGCTATAGAAACAATCTATTTGGTGTATAGAAATAATATCACTTGGTTGATATAGTGAAGCAACAAAGTACACATGTTAAAGAACAGATATAGAAGTTTTACAGCTTACTTAAAAGGGGGGAAAAACCCAAAGCCTTCAGGAATATTGCAATTGCCTCATGTACAAAGAATGTGCAATTAAATAAGCAATTAGTTATGGATTATTCACTCAGCTTGACTGTTGGATATTTGAGTAGCACGTTAACCTTGAAATGACTGCTTTTATAGCCCTTATTGTTCACCAATAAATTAGGTCTGCATTTAAAAAAAAAAAAAGCACCCTTCCTGGCCTTGATCTTACAATAAGCAGCAGCGAAATCTCTTTGCATCACAGCTGGGAGACTGAGGCATCACAGTGCTACGAGCTGGATGCACATATGGAAGATGATCTTCCCTGCCTAAAATACTTTTAAATAACTGGGGGGTGGGGAGAGAAGAGACAGAGCACTTCTCTTGAAAAAGGGCAAAGCTTTGCAAAGAACTTAAAGGTCAACTGTTTTTTTTTAACCAGTCAGTCTCTATAAAAGCATAAAACCTTTCCCTGGATCTCACTGAGTCCAGCACCCAAATGCAATGTCCCTTCCCTGTCTCAAACTCGTCTGATTATTAAGGGTGTTAAAACTGGGCAGGAGTTGGCCTCCTGCAGTGAGAGGCAGCCTCAGGTCATGCTCCCAGGACCATGTAGTAGAATGGATTTTTATACAGATAAGTCTCACCTACCTATTGCAGCAGGGGAGGAGAGAGAGAATAGGGCGTGAGACCATTCGATACGATCAGCTGGCAAAGTGCACTCACCTGAACATACGGGGCAGGACTTGTCCGTGCAGCAAAGGACTGAAACGTGCGCTGAACACGTCCAACTTGTTTGGATTTTCCGTGGCACGCTACCCTGGTTATAGGTGTGCTCCCAAACTGGCACTGTATGCCTGTGTAAACTGCCAATAACTGGAAGGTATTTTATAAAATTAGTGTAATTAGATCAGAACTGAGCTAACTTTTTTTCCGAACAGCGTACTCCACCCGCTTTTTGTTGTCTAAGAACAAAAATGGTGTTCAGCTTCAGTGTGTTGGCACCTCATTTTTGTTCCAGCCTTGTCTAACCAGGTAATGCATTTTTTCGTTTCTTGTTCTCAGCTACCTTTCATTGACTGATACATATCTGCTTGGTCTCCTTTTTCTTGTTTCAAGTTAAATAAATAGGAAAAGAAGGAGGTAGTTCAGAGATAGTGGTTGCTGTCACAGACATGTGTGTCTATGCCCTGTTGCCTAAATCCATTATTGCATTACCCTGGTCTAGAGCAGTATGTTTCTGTCTGACTGCACAAGCTAAACAATCTAAGGTGATTGCTATTAAATGCCTCCTTACATTTCTCCATGCAATCCATCACCAAATAAATTCCAGATGCAGTCAAACAAAATCTAAAGCGAGCACATCCGAAGGCAATGAACTGTGCAAAACAACTGATACAACACGTATCTAAAACCCCCAGAACCCTCCTTGTGAGAGTGGCTCACGCTGGGATGTCTGAAGGAAGCTGATGGAAACAGGAGTGGTTGGCATTGTCTGCCGCTTGCCTTGGTGCTGACACCCTGTCCTCCTCAGCAGCTGAGAGAACTGTTGTTTGTGCTCATTCTTCTCTTTTTACCAGGTGTGATCCCAGCCTAGCAGTCGTGTTTCTTCTCTTGCATTATTCATTGATAGAAAGAGGGAACAAGACAGACGAGAACGCCCCTTCTTTTGAAGTCTCATCATTGTTTGAAGTGCTGATGGAATTATATTCTTCATTATTGTATTTGTTACCACATCAAAACGAGAAGAGAGCAGCAGCTAACCAAACCCCAGAAGAAAGATTATTTTTCCTCTGGTTTTACCTTCAAATCCTTTTTCAGTGTAATGAGACAGAGCAGTGTATTATACCAGGCAGTAGAGAGGTGTAACATGGTCACTTAGCAGAAAGAAAAGCTGAAGAAAGCCCCACCCTTCTTTTGAAGAAGATCTAGCTTCATCTTTCCATTTTAATGCTTATTTTTAAAAACAGTATTTTCTCATCAGACACTGCATTCTCTTCAGGGATCTGATACAGGGGCAAATACTTTTCTTGGCAATACTTAAAACCCAGGACAAGCTCCTTGGCTGTTGCATATTGGCAAAGTGTTGTTTCTCCTAGGGATTAATAAATCAGCCAGTTCAGAGACCTTTCCATAGGGACTATGTGGATTGCCAGTTGAATATACAGCATGCTTTATGTTTAGGAACATTTAGGGACATAGGAGGAACATTTAGGGATATAGGACCCTTTAGGACTTCTCCTGCTACCTTTTTGGGTTTTTTAATGTCATCATAAAGAAAGAGCAGGTCTATTATTGAATTTAGCAGTTTCCATGCTTTATTAAAGAGAAGCAGGGCTAGGCAGACAGATTCCCCCTGTACACCACCAGCTGATCACATTGGAAATGCAGAATGAAGTTTTCATTGCTTCAAGGGGGAAAGCTGGTATTTGAATTCAAAATAAATCAGAAATATTAATGTATTCAAGAAATGAGTTTAATGTATTTAAAAACTATTACATTAATGTTTCTCATTAGTAGCACAGCCTAATCATTCTTTGCAAGCAGGGGGAAGAAAGTAAAGCAATATCATAAAAGATCAAATAGTGATTCAAAATTAATTAATCCAGCATTAGATAAATCAGGTAGCTTCAATAAAAATACTAGTTCAGCTTCAGTTCTTATGGGCAAAATTAAAAATAAAAAATGCCTTAATTAGTGCCTTTTCATTCAATCCAGCTGACCTATTTATTTTTAATTGAGCTACAGGGTGCTAAACATTCTGTGAAAGTGATAATTGCAGTAGTAAACTTTTTAACATTTCCCTCTGGACTTAATACCTTGTTTTCTGGAGAATATCTCAGAATAGTGGAGAAAATTGGTACCTTGCTGTGCTGGGAGTTGCTCTTTTGTGTTTTCTCTGATTGCTGACCTGCTTCATGTTATGCAAATACCTCATGGCTCTTGTTACCACATCTTTGCTTTGAATATGCCAATATTTACTTTGCATGATGTGGTACGTGAACTAGTTAAAAGAACTGTTTGAATGGACAGTGGCATAATAGATGGTGTCATTAACTTTAATAATTTGTAAAATTAAAAGCATGGTATGCTTGACAACTGTCTTAATATACTATTACTTTTATATTATATTTATACCGATATGCCTCTTTGCACCAAAGTTTTCTTGCAATCCTAGAAGTAGACACATTGTCCTGAAAGAGTTTCATTCTTAATAGATAAATGAAAGGAAAACCAGATCAGAGACAGAGTGAAGAAGGGACTAAAATCTTTTCATGAATCTCATCATATGCACTGATTAATGTTACCGTGCCCAATGATGTGAACTGGAGCTTAACGACTAGTATTGTTGTTAAACTGGTTATTTCCCATTGCTGTTTTACTGACCTTTTTTTTCTGGAGATTCAGATTTCACTGAATTTTCCTAACACTAATCCCCAGAAATGATTTTCAGCATTGCAGCTTGAAGAATAGCTCCCTCAAAACATCCTCTTCTCAAGCTTTCACATGAAGAATTAAAGCTAATCTGAATGCCCAATGCTGAGGCATCGAGTATTAGCATCATTTTGGCAGCTCTTAGGTGAGGTTGTGAAAGCAGCTTTGTTACAGGCTGTCTGAGAAAATATTAAAAGCCCAGATAAGATTTATGCAGTCTCCACGGTGGTTTTTAATGAAGATAAGTTAGGCGTCTAAGCCTCACGTCGATTCCGATTCTGGGGAAGGTAAGAACATCCTGAGCCTGCCTGACTCCTCCAGTGCTTAAGTATGTGTTTAGCTGCTAGCGTGCAAGAAGTCACTTTGTATTATTCACTCGATTTAAAGGCTCGGCATCTTATAGAATTGAACCCATAGATCTCGTTCATTCTGCGACAGATATTTACTGCTGGGTCATAAATGTGATTCCATCTGGCTGACAACATTTGTAGGCTCCCTGAAATGCCTGTACGCTCATACACATGACAAACAACTTCTGCAGGTGGAATGACCTGTAACAGGAAGAATAAAAGCAGCAAACAAACATGAATTGGCTTTTGGATTTTGTCTGGTTATTTTCTGCCTCCCTTTCTGACCAGCAGATGCAGCAAGAAGAAATGTTATAAAATGCTAAGGTCTGGAAATCTTAAGCCTCGTGTTAGATTTTTAAATTTGTATCTCGAGCTCCTGAATATCCATTACCAGTCCCAAATATTGGAAAACCATGAACCAAGACCTCTAAAACCAATGAGAGAAAAATTACTTATGAAATATATAAGTAATTGTGTTCTGCTTCATCAGTGTTAAAGGCACACTGGCATCATCTTTTCAAGTTTTGGCCACTGTCTTAAAATTGTCCGTGAGCATCCAACAGGGACATTTGGGAAATTCAAAATGAAGATTAGCTGCAGTCGGAAGTCAGCACCTGTGTTTCAGCCTGATTTGAGAGAAGGCTATTTAATTCTCAGACTTGCCATGCCAAGTGAATTTGCAAAGAAGAACTTGGTTGTTGATTGATTTGAGAGATGGATGTGGATATAAAAAATACTGCTCTAATTGTTTTAACTTTCCAGAATTGCATCTGAGTTTCAAAAGCAACCCAAGACCTCTGAAAGCCTTGTACTCGACACTGTGAACCTGAATATGACTCCAAACCTTATAGCGAGGACCTGTCTCAGTTTGAATGGTCAGACTTTGCTCTTAAAACCTCTCTACTGCTTATAAGGCTTTATAAGCAGAAGATTAAGTGATCTCCCATTAAATAAAAGCATACTGAGGAACAGAGATGGAGACGGCTCACACTGTGCACTGTGTGATCCTACAGACTGTGTTTGGGTTACACCTTTGAAGTGGGTAGAGTTAATCCAGGTCTTCAGCACTGTAACACAGATCAACATGTGGTCTGAACGTTCATCATGTAATACACTAAAATCTGAGGTTCTTCTCCTGGCACCAGTTGCTTCTGAAGTCCCTATAATTTGCTTTACAAAGTGGATTTAGATACGGATTCAGTTTTCAAATGCTCCCAAGCTTTGAGCATCCACTCAGTAATCCAGTGTAGGATTTCGGTTGGACTTCTTACAGTCTGACTGAAAAGCCCTGTTGAATCTAATTTAATTTTTTCCACCTTTTAAAAATGGAAAAGAACAAATAATTGCATCTTCCTTAAAGAAATCTATATGATGAGTTAAATCTGCATGCTTGGTATGATTTCTGTGAAGCCCTGAAACTCCCTCACTAAATCTTTCTGATGGTATAGATGTCTCCTACCAAAGTAACTGAATATATTTTCAGCGTTGAGGTATTTTCCATCCCAACGCCCCTGGGAAATAAGGGCTGAAGAAACCAAGTGGGTCACACAGATTTGTGCTTTTACTTTTCCAAAAGTGTCTTAAGTCCGTGGGAAGGAGATGCTGTACCCAACTGCTTTTGCAAATCTCTACTCGCATGGCTTGCTCAGTGACACTTTAGGGCTTTGTGGGAGAGTTGAGAAGCGGGGGGGCTGATTCCTTAGGGCCCCCATCCTTAGGTACAAGGCCAAGCTTCCAGACCTGTGAGACTCTGCCATAAGGCTATTCATCTTGCAAGACTACTTTAAAAAACATGGGAAGACTTTTCCTTTCTGCAGACATGCTTCTAATTTAAATGAAAGGAGTAAATAATCCAAGACTGAAATGCTGTTAGTTCCTTGTGAAAGTTTAAGAGAGTATTGCCTGTCTGTTATTTCTCCTGTGTAATTTCTGTATTTCTGGAGTTTCTGTAAACTTCTTTTATTCTTCTCTGCTGAGGGCTTTCTTACAAAGCTTCAGTCTTAGCAGTGTGTTATTTATGATGCTCTAAAGGCTTTTTGTTGTGGACAACTTGTTCTTAAATGATAATGCAAATAAATTGAAATCTCTGGTTGCAAGGGCTCCCTATTTGCTATAACAGATCATAAAAAAAACCTCATTTCCAAAGCTCTCCTGAATGTGTAAATAAATAAGGGGGCAGTTCAGCCAACAGTTCTGAGAAGTTCACCCTCTATCCAGAGCCTGCAATTTTTAACTAGAGAAAGGTGATTTGACCCTGGGGCTCAGTGTAGTTTCAGGCTGACACCCGTCCCCCCTTGGCTCGGCTCTGCAAGGCAGAGCACCACTCTCACTCCGAGCTTAATTATGGGCTGCTGCCATGCTTGTTATCCAGGGAATTCTAAGAAATGGCTTTTGAAGGGGTCAGATATGGTTTCAGTGTGTTAATAAAGGGCTAATCACCTGTTTAGGATTAGTATATTAAACTAAATAAAGTCCTTTTATTCTGGAATAGCTGTCTCTGGTTAATAAAGAATATCTATTCCTTTTTAAATTCATGCCTGACTGTAACCTTGAGTTAACTTTCAAGTGCAGATAAGCCCCTAGCTTAAGGCGTTTTCTGTCTGGAAGGGGTGGAGGGAAGAGAATGAGATGTATAGACAAGGGTGAGGAACTGTCGTTAATGTAGACTTCCCATAATGTTAAACAGGAGGGAGACTGGAGCCTGGCCAGAGGAGTGGGAATACTGGGACATCTCAGTATCTAGAAAATCCCCATTACAGTATTGTAGGTACAACAGCTTCCATGATGGTTGGAAAAGAGTTCTGTTTCTTGTGTCATTCTGATTTTTTTCCCTCCCCATTACAACAGCTCTGAGCAGGTCTGGTGTTGGCAGCAAAGATGCTGAAGCCTGCTCTTAGCACAGGCAAATATTTCTGGGCATCAGCAGGTTCTGTGGAGCCTGCAGTAAAGTGTGAGATGGGACTACATGGGCGTGAGCATAAAAGTGGAGATGACAGGAGAGATTTAACTCGGGGTCCTAGCTAACAAGGCAGGAGCAGGAAAATGATGTTACATTTGCTAGCACAACTCATTAGTCTTAGTAGAAAGCTTTTCTACGCTGACTTCAGGTCTTTGAAATCTCCATTTGAAGTGTCCCAAGAATAAAAGGTAAAAGGCCTGTTGTAAATATGTCTCCTTTGATGTTGTGATGAAAGTAAAGTTCTCTGAGGAAAAATACTGTTTTGGTGCCCCTGTAAACTTTTTGATTTGGTCTTAGGGAGCCAACAGATAGACAAGTTGCAAAGTGTGAAACCGTCAGTGAAAAAAAAAAAAAAAAAAGTCTCTCTGAGTGGGCCATAATCATCTCAGAGGTAACTCTGCGTTAAAAGCTTGTGTCTGAATAAGCCTGGCCTATTATCCTTGCCTTTCTTTGCTTTAATATTTACAGGTCAACAGGTGCTACTTTAAGACACGGCTCTCCTGTGCCCGTTTGCTTTTTCGCCCGTTAACAGTATAGCCCAGCCAGCCAGAAACTGCTGGGTAAATAGACAGAAAAGCAGAGCTGCTTGTGAGGTTATAAACTGAACAGGTTACTTGATTTCCATTTGTTCAGGGAACTGCTTTCACGTAGAGCTCATGTCAAATAATAATACAGTTTCTGAAGTGGCTCTTTGGTTAATTCTGCTGGTTTGGGGCTGCTGCTGGCTCTGGCTGTTGTGTTCTGTGCTGACCTGGAGTCAAACACGCTGTAGCAATATTTGCAAGTGCATGTTTTAATTTTACCTGCAGTTTAAATTTTATGAGGCAGTTATGTGTTAGTTAAAGGGCCTTTTGTAATGACTGAAAAGATCAGGTGAATTTTAAAATATTGGACGCTTAAAACCTCATTGCTATTTTAATTAAACCGAATTTTAATATCTGAATGACATCTTTGTTAATACATTAAAGATGTTTAGTGCTATTAATTGATATGTAACTGGGTAGCAGTGAATTTATTACGTGGCTTAAAATACTGACTGGTGTGTTAAAGCTATTTCTGCTTTGCAGGTCTATTAAATGTCAACTATAATTTGCTATACAGACTGCTGGAGACCCGACTATTGATTAAGTTACCTACCAGTGTGGGCTCAATATCTGTCAGTGAACATTTATTACAAAATGGGTATGAAATATCTTGTTTGGGAGTATCAGCAATGTGAAGGCTCTGAGCTGAAATCTGGAGACAGGAAGGAGTATGGTATTTAACTGATAGATGAAATAATGAGGTTACTGATGCGGCTTAAAAAATAACCCTGCAAGAAGAAAGGGTTGTTATTACCTAGTTCTGGGGGTGTTGTTGTTTGTTTGTTTGTTTATTAAATTCTGACCATCATACAGCCTCACAAGCAGTTGTGGCTGCCTGGCTGAAAAGACTGGGGCAGGAGACAAGAGGGTTAGTGGAAGTGGTCAAGGTTAGATGAGAATCTCAGCCGTGGCCCCATCTGTAAAATTAAGGGAATTAGCTTTCTGTTCTCTGCTCTTGCCTGTCTTGTTTATTTAAACACATGCTTTTCAGGGAAAGTTATATAAAAATCTTGACAGAGCCTTATAGCAATTCAATGTTACGTGAAGGTCAAGCATTCTCAGGCTTTTTCCTATCCTGTTCTAAGAGCTGGAGTTTGCATTTCTTCCAGCAAATGATTTGCTTCTCAGGCTTCTGCTATGGAAATTCACTTAGGGTAGTCTAAGCAGCATGTTTATAGTGACAAAAATCTAGATAGAGTGTGGGAAAATGTGTGAATGTTTTCAGAAAGTGTGCTTGATTACTTGTATCCCATTAATGTATGGATGCTGCAACAGAGACACGGGCTCATTCTGCTAATGTGTATTCAGAGGCGTACCAAGCAGCAGACTACGCCCCAAAGAACTTACAGTCCAGGTAATGAGTGGTAAAGAGGAAGTTTTATTTACTCTTTTTATTTTTCCAGGTCAGGAATTGAAATAAAATGGTTTGCTAGAATCACATAGGGAACCTGGGAAAGGTTGAGGAAACAACCTTTTTCTTTAAAATCATTTATCAAAACAGTGAAATCACCTACTTTCCATCTCTTGAATCTGGTTTTATTTTGCTCTTATTTAACTTTGTATTGACTTTGGAGGCAAGGACATCATTTGGATGGGGAACAACATGATGTTAGCAATCACCTTCCCTTTGTAGCACTGTAAATATGTTGGGGTTTTATGATCTCTTGCAACTAACCTTTGCAGAAATGAGCTGTGATGTCTTGCTGTGGACAGTTGGCCCTCATGGATACATAGGCTTACAATGTTTTGCTTTGGATGAAAGTTCTCTCTGGTGTAGTTCTGTTGGAGTTGGAGGACAAGCTGAGTAACCTTGGGTTTTAGTTGAGGTTTTGGGGAGGATTTTGAGAAGACTGCTAACTCTGCACAGCAGAAGTGTCGCCTATCTCTGCCTCTCTACTTGTTGAGGCCTTGTGCAATTTATGGACCATATCGTTGTTCTCCTTTCAAGATGCCACAGCCATCAGAAAGGAACGTGAGGAGTTGTTAAAGGTTCACTAAGTCATTGAACCATTCCTTCAGTGTGGGGCACCTTTACTGATGTAATGATATTCATGAAAGAACCAAAGCACAAAGGAAGGGAATCTAATAAATACCTGAACTTCAGAAGGCAGAATATCACCGTAGGTCATTTTTCTAAATTATTTAAGCCCAGTGTTTGCTATGCACTTCTACCATTTCTCAGGTGAGGATTTATTACCTTTTAATTCACTTAAATATCTAAAATTTATTTGATATGGGAGGAGAAAACAGGCAGGAAGGTAAGAAAAATGGCTTTGCTCCCTTTATGGAAAATTTAAGTGATGCTACTGGTATTCATTTTCAGACAGAGGACTCGAGTAAGATGTATGCAGATCATTTATTGTGAGTGTCTTTTACACTACTTTGGCATAACAAAGACTCCTACGTGAAAGTATTCCATAGTGCAGTAGGAATTGGAATAGTACTTATGCATTTTGCCTCACAGTAAAAATATTCTGAAGTTTAATATGTATTAATACATTCCTATGAGATACATTGATAAAAACAAGCTTTAAGTACACTATATGCATAAATGTGTATTTTTTAAATAAAGAAAATCCACCTTAGGTAAAAATTGTAAATGTAGGTGTGGCCAGAACCAGAAAATTTCACTTGTGTATCTTTATGAAAGGAAATAAATCATATGGCTTTTCAATTCTATGTTAAGAAATACAAATTATTTTTGCAGTTTTGATTTATAACTTCAAGTCTCTGTTTCAAGAAGTAATGCTTGGTTGTATCTAAAACTCGAGGACCCATTTTTCACCAAATCCCAAACCACCTCCAAGATGCAATGGGTTGTCTGATGATAACATAGAAGTCAGTCTTAAAGTAGATATTCTCAAACATGTAAGGGATTTAGGATCCAGCTCCTACTGAGTTGCATGACTGCCACATTGCAGACAAGCTTCCAAAGTCTTTAGAAAATTTTTTTTTGAATTGGCAGATTTTTTTAACTTGGAGTGGACTAATTAAACCACATTTTTAATTCTCATCCAGATTCAGAGTAGCCTTGGGTCAATTTATTGCATTCCATTTATGAAGGATATTAAACTGCACTGAAGAAACAGTCTTCATGGGGATTTAATACAGTTTAATAAATCCATTTTAGGACTTGATGCAGATTAGTTTTATTGTGTTCTTTTGTAAAGATAAAGATTTTTAAGCGTGGGGGGAGGAATTTTCAGACAACTAGTTTCAAGCTAAAAGATTACTTTTTTTTGTGTTAAAGGGGCAGTTTACAACCCTGGGAAACAATACATTATACAAAATTTAGCCAGTTAATCTGTCCATTATTTGTCAAGCAGTATGGTAAGGCTGAAATACATTCTGCAGAGGATAACTTATTCAACAGAGCTTAATCCTCCCCATCTATCACCAAATGACTTTATACTTGCATAAATTTTTCCATTATTTGACCAGCTTTTACGGTGCTGGAAACGTAATGCTTGGGCTGTTAAGCCTCTTTTCCTCTATGCTGCTAGAAACTAGCTTTGCTGCTTATAATATTTTGTGCCAAGCAAGGTTTTTCCTAACGATTTAGCCACTGTTTGCTTCAAAGCATCATCAGTCAGCCTCATTGATTTGTTGCAAATTTTTTGGGGGGGTGCAACAGCATTTGCTTACATTGGAAGTAACTTTGCAGAACTTGAGTTTGGTTAGGAGCAGGAATTAGGGAAGATGTTTTCACATTCCCTTGAATTTCATCTGGAATTAATCCACAGTTAATAAATTACAATAATAGCAGCAGCGTATTTGTAACTGAAATGAGAATACGGAAGAGATGTCACCCTGCTGCTGTTCCCCAATCCAAGCAGTTGAAAGCTCTTTGCCAGCTGTGGACAAATTTACATTTCTTCTCCATCCAGGAAACCTGCTGCATGGAACGAATAGATGCTTTCTGAGCTGAGAGTGAGTAGGAAGAGAAGGTAGCCGTTCATCATTTTACGGTGTCGTTCTGAGACTCTGCCCGATGCCTATAATGTGATTCACTGAGAGGATAAAAAGGACACTTAAAAATTTAGAGACACACATTCTTGGTTTTTCCTCTCCACTTCTCTTTCATTAAGCTTAGGTAATAGCTCAGGTGAGAGGTGTCTCCTTCCCTAGAGAACTCAGGGGTAAAAATGATGCTATCTATCTGCAGAGGTCCACTTTGAAATATTTAGTCTGTTAAGCTATTTCCAGCTACCAGTAATACGGATATTTGCTCTCTGAACCAAGCAAGTTTGAGAGCAAGCTAGTAAAACTTCCATACAAGACGATTGCTGCCACCCCTTATTGTATCTCCTTTTGATAAAGCCGCTGTGCAGGGCAGGCAGGCTTCAGATAAAGGCAGTTTCTCATTCGCCTGGGAGTTACTCATCTGAGTTTAATGGAGTCACATCAGACTAAAAGGGGAATTGGGCCCTCTCAGCTCTTCCCTTGATAATTTCTGTTCAAGCTTTCCCATTGACTTTGCTGGGAGTTAAGACTTTTTGGTATTGCACTTGGTTTTGGATTGTTTGGAGGTTAATAACATGAACCCTCAAGAAAAGGGCCTCGGCTTGAAGGTAAGTTTCCCTGTCAAGGATATCTGGCCACTGTCTTATCTTCTAACTTGATGGGTAAATTTTCAAAGGCACTTTGCACAAATTGACGTCTTTTTCCCAGAGCTGGCATCTGGCTACTCTATTTGCCTGCCCCTTGCAGAGCAGCAAGATTTTCAGCAAGCAATTTCTTCGCATTTATTTCCAAAAACCATAGTCATGTGCCGTGCAAAATCCTTCCTCTCTAGGGTGGAGCATTCACTATCGTAAAAATATTTCCATGGGAATCAGCCTGGAATGTTTTATGTGCTGTTTTGTCTCTGATTGCCTGCATATGCGTGATGATGGGCGTCCCTGTGGTGATCGGATGAGGGCAGGGGTTGCCTGTACATGCGGTGGCAGCAAGGTTTGGCATGCAGAAGTACTCTGTTCTGGCACAAATGCAACAGTGGTTTAAAAATTACGTTAGGATTTAAAATAGAAGCTTGACACTTCAGGGCTGAGTATACTTCTCCTGCACGTCTTCCAGGATGGGGCCATTACTGGTAGTGTCTTCAGAGAGGACAAAAGTGATGGGAGGGTCTATGAAGGCTGAAATAACCTCTCAAGTTTACTGATGCCTTGGGAACTGGAGTGAAGTCAGCTTAGGTACTGCTTCTGTTGTGCTTAAATTAAAGGGCTTTTAATTTAGTGTCTAACAAGCAATACTGAAATGCATTTAATAGAAAGCAGTGACAATTTCAGTGCTGTGGTTCAGGATCCCAATTAATGGATGAATTTTTGTTGCCTAATCCCTCCTCCAGGAGAGCATTACAGGCACAGTGTTTTGTTTCCTGAAAGCAAAGAGCATCACAGAGCTTTTTTTTTTCTCCCCAGAAAAGGGGTGTTTGACTAAGCTGAGATGATTCAGAGCTCTCAATGAATGCTATGGATTTTTCAGGGGCACACAATATCCTTTGCCCTTGTGGAGAAAGCTTCCATGAATTATATACCTGCTGCTTCTATTTTTTAAATTGCTAGGATTAAAGGCTAAGAGTGATTCCTCTGGTTTCTTATCTGGATGTTTTCTATTTGAGTTCACTTCTAATCGGAGTCTATTCCACCCAGCCCTTCTGCAAATGCCTAGGACAAATCACACGGCTGATTTTCTAATGGCATCTCTGATATTATTGAGAGGCAGTTTGTCAAGGACGCATCAGTAGAAAAACAAAGGTAACTGGCAGCAGGAGCAAAGTAACCATTAGTAGATATGATGGTAGAAAGGGCCATTTGGTGTTGACTTGATAAATGCCATCACTACAAGGGCATGATAAAATACCTAAAAAATGGGATGTGTAAGACCCTGCCTAATCTCCAGTTTCGTATAATTGTACCATGACAAATGGAGGCATTAGACCTGATAAGGTTTTAATAAAAATGCAAATACAGAAATCCTGCACTAGAAATGCACAGGTGCCGACTATGAGCTAGAAGTAAGTTCTTAAAAATAAAAGAATCTGTTTTTTCTGGCCATGATGATGATGATGAATATGAATATACTCTTTTGTGGGGCTTTTTATTCTAAATATTGTGGAAATATGGTCATAGGGGAGTTGCGGTTGTACTTTGAAGACTGCTACAAGACCAAGAGAAACGAAGACTCCATTATAGAAGTTGCTGTGCACACACATACTTCTGGCCTGGAAAAATTTACAGTCCAAGTATTTAATATGCAATAAAGCATGGGAGAGAAAACAGTAGGTACAGGGAAATGAAAGGCCTTTCCAAAGTAACAGCAGGGCAGTGACTGAACTGAGGTTTCTTGGCTCATAGCCTAGTGTCTTATCCTGTAGTCAACTATTTCCAATGGCTTGTAAATCCCAGCATTTCAGTAGAAATTCAAGAAGTATTGCAGTCTACCTGGGGCTTGACTGTAGGACAGAAGTCAAATGTCAACCAATTGTTCACAGGAGAAATAAAAATTCTCCTTTCCTCAGATGCTACTCAAATCCTCATAAAGTAAAACTCTGGCATTCAACACAGGACTAAACCCCTGATTCCTGTTAGTGGCAGAGGGAAGAAGCCTGGAGTTCCTCAGAGGTACCATGAACAAATAGTGCCTCAAGGTGCCAAAAGTTCAGGATGCATTTGTTTTGTCCTCGATCAGGAAAGCAAACACGAGGTAAAGGCTGGACAAGGATTGTGTGGTTTGTTTCCTTGTGTATGATGGAAGTGATGTCTCTTCAGAACTAAGCGGAGTTTTAAACTGCCTGTGCCAGAAAACCTATTGGAAAAGAAGCCTATGAAAATGAAGTTTGACTGATGTGGAACTGGGTGGGGTGAGAACCATTAGTGGGGGAACAATCCCTTTGTACTAAAAGAAAACAAATGTGCAGTTGGACTGTCTAAATGTCTGTTGCTGTGGAGCTGGGTTATCCAGCTGATCAAGGTTTTAATTAGTACCTTGTTCAATTAGTAAACTGTCTGATGCTCAACTCTCCCAGACATCCTTTCACTGCTCCTCAAGTGTGACAGTTTTCTGTGCAGTCACAGAAATTAGTCTTGTCATGGTACCACTGGAATTATTTGCTTGTTTTTAGAAATGGTGGTATATGTAGATGGTGTATATTAGGTGATGGGGGGTGTGTGTGTGTGTGTGTATATATGTGTCTGTGTGTATACGTGTGCATGCACTCACACCCCCCTCCTCCTTCTGATGTTTTTTGTCTGGCCCTGATGCTGACCTGTAACAGTGTTACCCCATTAGTGTGCTTCGCATTACTACTGATTTTTGATTTTTCCTTCTGGTTCATGTTGTCAATGTGACTGATACCTTTGACTGCACCAAATAAGCTTTGTATTCCTAGTGGCCAGTCAGCTCTGATATTCCTGAAGCTGCTTGGTCTGAACAGTGTCCCCTGTTAACAAGTTACAGAGGATGAGTGAATCTGTGTATAGGAGAATTCAGTAAGAGAGAGTAGAAGTTATTCTGCAAAGCTGTCAATGGATTAGTGCTTGTGTGACCCAGATGAGAATTCGGCAGCTGGGGAAGCCATTTATTTTGATCAGATGGACAACATTTCTGTAGTGCCATGAATTTCTACACAGGCAATTAATAGATGATCCCTGCCCCAAATAACTTAGTCCTCTTACCGATGAGGGGGCAGCGTCCCATTTTCAATGGTCACAATGCAAGATCCAAGCCCTCTATTAATTAATAGGAAAAATAAATACCTACTGCTATTGTTTATATCTATTTGCCAAGTGAAACAGAGCTGGGGAAGAGCCTGCTAAGCTGATGTGAAGTTGTAAAGGATCAAGATGATAATCAAGGGTCTGGAAGACAGTATGTATATTAAACAAAATTAAAAAGCTTAGAAAGCTAAAGCAACTACATCAATAAATCATTAAACACTTAAGACTGTTTTGTAGGTGCAAAACCCCATTGTGGAATTCCCCGTGGAGATAATTTTATTATTCTGTAAAATGAATCCTTTCACTTCACAATACATCTCCGAATAGAGCAGCTCAGAAGGCTGATAATTAGCATAGACCATATGGAGGAAGGGAAGGCTCCTTTTAATAAGAGGCTGAAGCCAATTTTAAAATAACAGGCATTTCATCTGAAGTAGAGAAATGCTGAAGAAATTGAGTAAATTTGATGCAAGCCTTCCCTTAACTGGGAGTGATCTGTGTGACATCTTGTTGCTCAGGATGAATTTCTAATTGAGTATGCAGTACTCGAAGGCATCTTTCACAGCACAAGTTTTGATGCAAGTACAAATAAAAAGAGTCGGTACAGGCTAAGATACAGAATTAAACTTGTTTTGTAATGGCCCCGGGATTATGTATTTGCATAGTCTGTTTAGTTATTGAAAAAGATATGATTTGTTAGATTTTTATCTGCCTTTGATTATTAAATGTCTTGCATCTCCTCTCTCACCTTCCCCTGCATCAGCTTATTCTGATGTTACCAACTCCCAGAATTACAAACTAAAGCAGTTGATTTAAGTCATATAACTGTTTAGTAAAGTAATAATTTTCTTTAAAATTCTTTTGCCTTTTAATGTTTAAGGCTTTAGGGTCCACAATGGCTAATATTCCCCTACACACAAGAGAAGCAAACATCTTGGTTTTTAAATACACTTCAGATTTTCATTGCCTTTTAAAATTACTTTATGAGCTGGAGTTGAAAGGGGAAAAAAAACCTACATCATGTATTGAGAGTAATTATAAATATAAACTGATTAGCTATTTTGCATCCAGGATACTTCTTCTAATGTACCTAAAACCAAACTATCCTGCCAAAAAGGCCAACCTCAGCGTTGTATGGGACTCCTTCAAGTACTCATGACTATGCTGCATCCTTCACATTATGTGCATATAACACAAAGCAGGGCCCTACTCCAAACTCTAGAGAAAAGAAAGCGAACATAACTTTTTAAAAGGTGCTTGATTTTATATGCTGAACTTGAGATTACTGAAATAAACCACCTTTTCTCAAAGTAGGTATATGGATTGCACCTTAGGAAAATCAGGGTCTCCTGCAGCATCTCAAGATAGGCATCCAAAGCCACTAAACCTTTTTAAAAAACCTGTCTGACTTTTATTATATGATAAGAATCAATCTTTACTGACTTAGAACTGGAAATGAAAACTGCTGCTAATATTCACCACACATTTTTGAGAGAGTGAATGAGCAGGGAGACGAGCTTTTTTGCAAGTAAAGGAGGTGGAGCTATCAGACTTTAATATCTGCAGTATTGCTTTGAGACTATTTTTAATAAATTTTGGAAATGAATGTTATATTATTGAGAGGTGAAAGGGGAAGGAAAGGAGGAGCAAAACCACAGTGCCATATGAATTGGGTCACTAGGGGAGCACAGGAATGATTGTGTCCTGTAATTGCTCCTGTACAGTGCAGAAGTTATATGTAAATGCATGTGCACACACAAACATGATTGCCACCTACCTGTGTGTCCCTTTAAACTCAACATATTTCTGTTTCTACTTATGTGCCTATGATCTTAGAAGGCCTCCAGCTACACTGAAGCTTCCTACAAAAGGCTCTTTGGCTGCCCTCATACTATCCTTGTACAAACGCCCTTCAGAGGCACTGCAGAGAGCCACAGCAAGTCAACACACAGATAGGGAATAATGTGAGTGACTCTAACAGTTGGATCAGTCCATTTAATTTACAAGTTCTAATAAAAGCACAAAGGACAGGATAGAGCCCACAATACAATTTTGTTTATGTTTCTACCACTGTGATTCTTCTGTCAGCAAGAGAAATCAGCTTTCTAGGTCTCAGTCTTCTATGAACTTTTGTGATTTGCCTACTGAGTTTTTGAGTTTTCTTATTAAATACATATTCGGTATCCAGCATCTCTGGGGTCTAGATGTTCAATTCAGTTCTGAGGTCGGGGTGGTAGAAACCTCAGGCTTCTGCCTGGACACTTTCATAGCTTGATCACATCCCACTCACACCAGGAAACAATAACACATTATTTTAATTTTCCCCACTGTTTTCATTTACATATGCTAAGTTGATGGATACTTTTGTGGTTTTCTTATTTTGGCCTGAAAATATGGACAGCTAACTGTGGGGTTTGGTTTTGTTTTTCATACACTAACAACCAAGATTTTGCTCCTGATGTTGACAGAAGAGATTGAGTTATTTTCCTTCTGAATGGATTTTGTTGACGGGATGGATTTAGGCTGTTGACAAAACACATTCTGTTAGCATGGTGGCCTAAAGCTTTGATGAAATATGTTTTATTGGCAGGATGGATTGAGATTGTGATGACAAAATGCAAACAGCCTAATCCATCCCATTGATAAAACACATTTATCTAACTATCAAATCCATCCAGTTGACAAACCCATTTTTGTTTGAAACTGAAAAGCATCTTTTTGAGAGGAAGAAATAAATTCCCACATAGCTGCATGAAGCAGCTCAGCTTATTGAGAAGCTGTGCTAGAGCTTCTCTCGCGTGCTGCAGAAAATAGAGATGTGGACCTCTACAACAACAGTAGTGGAAATGGCAGTGAAGACAACTGCAAATGGAAGTATCTCCTGTTTCTGCAGTACAGCAGAGCCCTGCACTGAGTCTACACACTTCATGGATGTTTTGCAAGTTCTCTACATCTTACAGTGGATTTTCAAGGGAGATCTACAAGTTGTGTTCGAAGTTGACCTTGAAAATCAAAATTAATCTCTTAATACTAAAAATCATAGTGACAACAGCTGTGTTGGGTTTTGGTACCTACAGCCTGTCTGACAGTTGAAGGAGCTGGGTTTCACCAGCAATACCTCCTGTTGTTGGGCTGCTTCCCTCTGCCCAGAGGCAGTAATGACTTAGTGCTAACATTTCTGTTTATCTGCGAGGACTAACTCTTCATTTCTCTTAGGTTGTCCCACTGGTTAATATAATGTAGTTTCAAGTTTGTCCATTCTCTGCTTCAATCTCTGCTCCTTTCTCCTGAAGGACTTCTGCTCTGAGATCAGTTTGATCTGTTAAAGGCTGACAGACAGCAAACAAATGACAGCAAAATTCAGAGCTGTCTCTTCAGGTTTCATGTTTCAGATGTTTTCCTTCAACTGTATGGTCTCAAAAGCAGGTATTCCCCTCCCCTATGTGTGTGCAGTCTTTCTGATGCATTGGAAGGGAATATCATGTCTTAATGTGATATCAGATGTAGCATTTTGACCATATTGACATTTAAAGTAATCAGAAATGTACTTTTCCACTCCATCAATGGAATAGTATTCTTCATGTGTCAGAGGATGTAAGAATCAATATATTAATACCACAAAGCAAACATTTTGACATTTGAAGTTATTTAGTTTACAGTTTCTATTTAAAAATATTAGATTTGATCAGGCATGTGAGAGATCTGGAAATTAGCATTCCTCCCCCAAAAGTCATCTTATATAAGAAAGAAAGTTTTAAAACCTGAAATTTATATTAGCAGCTTCTTTTTTCTATACACTGAGAGCAATTTTTCCTTCTCTCTGCAGGGCGATTAACAGAAAATAAAACAACGTCCATGTTGAGGAGATGTTTTTGGCCCTTAGGTTAGCTCTTGAAACATAACAGTGCACTCCTACTGCTGCAATGTAGGGGGAAATGTGTGCTCCTTATAACCCTCCATTCAAACCAGGTATTCTTTGGCATGTTTTGGGCTAATACACTGAGGCAAAGAGCATCTGTACTGCTGCCAAATTAAATGACTTCACAAACGGTGAAGGAAGACCAGGGTGAGCAAGTCTGAAGTGGTGAGGCACTTTTCCTCATTAACTGTTTTACTCTTGATCCCAGCAATTTCCTGTTTGACACCCAGATTGAGCGAGGCGTGGGGTCCTGGGGAAGAGCTGCTTTAATTAAGCTTAACTGTGCAGTGAGGACAGGCTAATGGTGTGGCTGGATAGCCATTGGGAAAGGTTTTTTCTGCAAGATTATTGCTTCGAATCCTCCCATCAGGGCAACTGCCTGACTGTCAGGGTGACTTCTGACTTAGAGGAGTGTTTCCTTGTATTTATAAGCCCAAAATACAGCAGTGACAGCTCTCGTAGGCGCCTGTGTTAACTGAGGAGGGATACTGGCATCTCAGCATGACTAACATCTTGTGAGCAGCGATAGCATTTTGCTTCTGTTTGTCAGAACTTGCATGGTTTTTGCCTCCAAGGTTGTACTCTCAGCAGTGTGGTATTAATCACAGAGGTGGTGGTGTGTGTGAGGTTATGCTCAAGGAGCACAACTGGTTCACTGAAGATGCAAAAAAATCTGTACAATATTAAAGGCTATATTATTTCTAATGACCTTTTTTGCAATATGTGTACATGCATATGTGTAAAGGATGAAGAGAAACAAATTAATACTTCTGTTCTAGATAACCGAGTCCCCGGATAGGGTTTGCAGGCAATGGTAAGGTCTAGGAGCAATCAGACCAGTAGGAAAATATTTCAGTGCCAATCTTGCTGACAGTCAGCAAGACAGAAAGAAAAGGGAAAATGAGCCATAAATGCTTTCATACACTACTCTGTGCTCACATTGTGCCTAAAGGCAAGGTCTAACTCTGCCTATGGAGAGCTTCAAACCACCAGTTACTCTGGTTTCCAGCATCTTTCCCAGGAGGTGACTCCACAGTATAACACATTCCCAGCGATAGGCAGGCTGCATTACTCTCTGTTTCATCCCATTACTTCCAGCTGTTACATTTTGCTATTTACTGAGTCCTGGCAATGTGTTTAGGTCCGTTGCATCGTTCTGCTGTGTCTCCTCTTCCTTTGGTGTCAAAATGGGTTTACCTGACCTGTGTGAGATGGTGTTTGTTCTACCATCCTAATTAATTATGCTGACATGACTGGTGAAGAGGATGCCAAGCACCGTGGCATTAGCATTCAGAAGCATTTTCTCAGGATGAAAAAGGGCAGAGCACAGAAACAAAAGAAAGCAAAGAGATAATGAGGGAGTCTGTGACCTTTCTGAGGTCTCATTCCCAGAGACTCATGCATTATTTCAGCAACTGTGCAATTAACTCGTGTCATTACTGTCCGTGTGTGCAAACCCTTCCAGGGAGGTTCCATGGAACCGAAGGGAAAATGACAACTTTTTGGTAGGCTTGAAAACGTAAAGCTGGGGCTGAGTTTTGCACAGAACACTACTTGTCCTGAGGCCTTTGTTGTGCAGATACTAGTGTATAACTGTGCACAACAGCTCATTTCAAGGAAGTGGAAGCAATCTAATACTTATGTATGCAATATTTATTGCCATATGCTCTAAGAAAAATTCTTTTGCATATGAGAGTCAACGGAGGCCATAAAATAGCATACATTGACTGTAACCATCATTGTTGAGTAAGTTAAAAAACCAAATGATTTATGAATGTTATTTTCTTCGATTAAAGGAGATGACGTTGGTTCCAGAGGCTGCTGCTGTTCAGCAGCTTTCCTTCCTCAAACTTAATGCCACAGTATATATTTTTCTAAGTGAGAGCAGGCATGATTATGAAATGCTTCTAGACTTGCTTCTAGGTCTGATTTGAAATTTTTTAAGTGGGCAGGTCTGCCCGTCATTGTTCCAGTCTTCCTGCCAATTCAGCCCTGTCCCTTTTATCTCTGCCCAGATTGTACCGAGAAAGAATCGGCCCTCTGTGAAAGATCATGGGTCTTTTGACTCTAACGTGTCCTCTTGAACATGATGTCTTGTCTCAGTTGTCCTTTCAGTTCCTGATTTAACAAGCCTAGGCTGATAGATTTTTGTTAGGGAACGATCTGTTTATGCAATTTCTGTATGGTCATCAGTACAGGGGACTTCTGGTACTACAGTTTGTTCTGGGGTGTTGTTATTATAAGAGTAATGCTCATCTTGGTAGTAGAGACTTGTTTTGTGCAAGTGTCTTTACAATTGAGTTTTTCTTGAGCATACAGGTTTTGGCATATTACACACCCACAGTAGGTAATGCACTAAACCACTGCCCTGTTTCAGAAAAGAATACCACAAAATTTCTACTCCTGCATAAGGTCCGACTTACTACTAGACTTAGGATAAACTCAGAGGATTTCTGTACTTTCTTGATATTTCTTTTAATTTGGAAACTCTGGGTTGGCCCCACTGAAGGTGATGGAAAAAAATCTCAACCCACTTTGAAGCCAGGAGTTTATGCACACCATTTTGTCCTACGTAGTGCAGTGTTTTGAGATGTGGGATTGAAAATATAGAACAAGTGCAAAGCAGAGTATTTTTAAATGAAAATGATCCAGAGAAAATTAATATGCAGTGAATATTGTTTCCTTAAAGCAAAGTAGTATCAAAAATCACTCGGGTCAGATCACTAATCTGATGGTTTGTGGCTGTGAAATTCTGGGGTTGAAAGAAGTTGGGGTCTCTGAGCATCAAAAAATAGGTGATGATTTCAAAAACACAAATAGCAGCTGCTAACACTACAATAAAAATAAACTGGAAGACAGACAGTTGATGCTGGACTTGAAAGTGAATTGAAGGGCTGAGTTTTAATTTTGGATTTCCAACTGGTATTGCTGTTGAATTTTAATTAATTTATATTTCTAGCACCTCTCTTTCCTTGTTTAGATAATAAAGAAAACTTGGATATAAGTTTTACATAGCAATTGCATTTATTCTGTGGTTATCTTTTTTAACTGGTACTGTAGTTACCACAGCAACAGTAAAATGGCTTAGTTATAATATGAAAACTTTCTTTACAGAAGCAAATCTGATAAAATGTCATGAACTGTCTTGAAGAAATATGTATGTTCCGATAAAAATCGCTCAATATTTCTAGGGTTACTGTAGCAATGCATTAACAATTCTATAGTTAAGATCTCGTTGGTATCTCCCTTATAAATCTGCCATAGTTAGTCCTGAAACCAGCCTGAAATGTTGCATTGCCAGCTCTCAACTGGGGAATGATTAAAAAATGGCACTCCAAAACAAATGGATTCAATTGAATGTGAAGAGAAGCAGCTCCTGTTAACTCCCCCCTGACACCTCCCCCCCCCCTTATATAGAGACACCTGAGGACCAATGATAACATGAAGGTTTGAGAAGGGTATTTATTTTTAAAATTCATGTTTCATAAGCATAGTTTAGTAAGCGGTAGATGACAGTTAGTAAGATGAGCCACTCTGGAGAAGAACGAGGGTCTCCCTTGCGTGGCACCTTGCCACAGGCATGGCCCGTGCTGCATGCCCAGCTTTGTGCATGAAGCCCATCAATAACCACTGACTGCCACGGCTATCTACACAGCTCCCATATCAAAGTCTGATACTCTCAAGGCTTTCAGTGCATTTATCCTTTTAATACGAAGCCAGGTAGAGCAGCAGTGCTGTTATTTCTTTTATATGGATGAGGTGTGGGCGAATTACCTGCAGATTTTTCTTTTTATCTCCCAATAATTGGTTCACGCTGTGGATATGGAAAGTTTATATCCCTTTTAGTCTTCTCAACCCGTCACCTTCCCAAAGGCAACAATACACAATAGCATTTTTATAGCTAAATTGTGGGTAGGAGAGGGAGGAAGGTTGAGGTTATTCTGCCACTGAGGTATTACTGTTCAGAGTATTATACTGTGCTTGGAAGTTGCTGAGTTTTTATGCCACCTGTTCCCATGCGGTTATTCACAGCTCTGCCATAAATACAGGAAATTAATCTATATATTCCCATCCAAAGATGAGAACTAGGGAATGAAATTCAATTAAAAACGTGGTTGCTGAGAGCCACAGCAGAGAAGCACGAGAGCTGCCCTGTCTGTAAGAAATCCTCACGGACCCAGCAAAGCCATGTCTGACACACATCTGGAAACCAGTTACACTGAAATAAACAGCTAACTCTGTTATCCTACATTTTCATCCAAAATGCTCAACACCAGTATTTCCACTTGATAATGAGGCATGCTGGAATTGATTTTAATAAAGTTGCTATTGAGGAGGAGGCAGTTTTATACCGACAATGTACCGATGAGTAGGACTGGTGTATATTTTCAGGAAAATTTAAGTTTAATGGGAGCTTTTTTGAACTAGACCTCTGTGACAACATGATACACAAGCTGCCACTAAGGTTTTGAAAACCTTCTCAAACATCTCTTGCCTGTTAGAGTATGATTAAGAATGTGGAGCATTAAAGGAAGCATTAGGAAGAAATATAGTTCTAAGGAAAACCAGACATTCTTACCAGATAGTACACTGGGGCAGATGGATGTTCTTATGTGAGGAAAAAAATACTTAGGATCCTCTTAGATAATCAATTAATGTGGAGACCAAAGTGCCTCTAAATTCAGGAGTCTTCCTGTTTAGGAAAGGAGGACATCGCATAATGGATACGTCGGAACGGAGAGGCCATTTCATGGGACATAATCACACCTTCTGGAAGATGTGGGAAATGTGAACCTTGAAGCCCTTTTCTCAGTACGGGCAGCTGCCATCCCCTGTTAATTCGGTGCAGATGAGTGGCAGTGCGAGAGCCATTACAGGCTGATCCACTGACAGCCGGCGCACCGTGCCGTGCCCACTGACTGAGACCCAAGGAGAGACCCCGTCCAGTGGCAGATGGCAGAACACTGACCACACCAGCTGGAAAGGCCCAAAGGATCCGCTGTATTTGGTGACCCTCGTAATGTGTTTTTGAGGTCTGAGCTGCAGATGGGGAGTAATTCATTAGAATACCTGTGCTCCTTGACAGCCACGATGTCAAGGTGGATACCGGCTAACGGGCACACCGATGGTGTGTATTTAATCAAGGGCACATCTGTTTGGATTTTCTTGTTGTGCTACAGAACACAATAGCAGAGCTGTGAATGGGTAGCTGCATAAGTTATATCAGCCTTTCTATCTAGGTATCAGCTATAATAATATTTTTCAGTATCTGGCTAGACTATAATCAATTAATATCTATCTAACCTAGCCGAATTATCTATAGTCCAGTCTTTTTGCAATAGCTGTTACAATCTAATTTGATCTGGTTACTGGTGAGGGATCTTAATTCGATATGTCATATATTTTTACTTTTTTGTGTTTTAAAATGCAAAGGTCAAGATGAACAGTTTGGGATTTTTTTTTTTACCATACTTTTCCTTCGGGTACGGACTCACCATTTTCCAAGCAACATCATAATAGCTGTTTGTTTAGGGACTTTTCTGAATACTTAAAATCAAAAATTATTTATTTCATTTGGTCAGTGTGAATGGAGTGTACTCTTTCAATGCCAGCTGGCAGAATTAGGTAGCTGGGGAAGAGATTGTGTACTGCAGTACCTAAAAGGAAGATGAAGCTTTCTTTGAGTTCTGCAGCAGGGATATAATTCAACTATTCAATTTGATCAAAGAAAACTAGATCAACCAAATTTGCTAAGGTTTTTAGAGTAATTTTTATGAATCTCTGGTTTTACAGCTGGTAGGTACATTTTTATTCCTGTGCAATCTGCTTTTGAGACTGAACTTTGGTAGCATCAGTCTGACAGTAAAATTGGATTTCAAGGCATGCTGCTGTCAAAATGCCCTCTTTCTTTGGTGAACTTGCACACAGTGATCACGAAAAGAAATTTTCAGCCCAGCCAGAATGTGTCACCTGAAGTAATTACCAGCTGTGCAGGTCTGGGGTTAACATGAGGACAGTTCATTGGATATGCAGAGCGGTGCAAACAAGCAGCAAAAGGAAGAATGAAATATATTAGAAAAATAGTTTCTGGGCTCTGCTGTATCTTTTAAAATCAATGAGTTCCTACTGCAGTCTCCCAGTACACGGGATGTTAAAATTGAGCTATGGATGCAGGTCATTGGAGGAAGGTTTGAGCATCAGATCTGGGGGCTCAGCTTGGACTAACACCCCCTGCTACGTCCTGGTATGTCAGACACAGACCTACAGCGGGCAGGTTCCACCATGCATCACACATAAATGCGTCCTGTTGTGTATTGCTGACCAAATACCCCTCTCTCCCACCTTCCAGTGTGAACACAGTTTCAGTGTGAATAAAATTACATGCGCTGTCAGGTAGATAAAAATCTAGTGAATGCTGGTTAACATCACGGTGAGCAACGGCAGCGTAGGCTGCAGCATGCGTTCACATACACCTTGGCAACTCTCCTGTCCATGATTATTTCTGAGTCTTGGGGTTACTCTGCTCTTTGCTTGTGTTTCAGTATTAATAGCCAGACCTGGTCTGTTAGTGATTTTGTGTGGACTCTTCATGTGTTCTTTGCTACCCCTCTGCTCCTTGCTGAATAAAGCTAGTGCACATGCTCCAGCATCTCAGTGTCATGTCATGGACAGGAAAGAAAGGAATTAAAAAATAGTATTTCCCTACCCCACAGGTGTTGTGTAGAGATTTTCTCATGAGCAGCTTTAGACAGAAGGATGTATGCATGCACTGTCATCATCACAGTCATGGCATATGCTAACTCTTAACAAAATCACAGGAGTTAACATATCTGCCCCTACAAGGACGATAAAGCCACGTGCAGTGCAGTAACTGTCTGGAAGGCTTGCGGAGGGCATGTCACCAGCATTCAGCATGAATGGCTAAAGTCCTTTTGCAAGAAAGGGAATTTGGAGGAAATGAGAAGGGCAGTTGCATTCCCTACAGAACAGAGAGTTTATTTTCAGAGATAGGTCTCAGAAGTGTGACCCCTGTTAGAGCTCTCTCACCTACATCTGAGATACTAATCACAAATGTAAAAGCAAATTTTGCAAATAAAGGTTTCTCTGGAGATAGTATGTTGTTCTCAGCAGCAGGAAAAGCAGCAAATATTCTGAAGAGCTAGTAAAATCCTGGAATGGGATTTAAAGTGAAGGACTCCTTTTTTTCTCCTGGCATGGCTGACCTTCCTAGGTGAATCACTGATGACTGCTGTCAGTGCTACCCCTAAGTTTCTTATTCAGATATGAAAGTAGCCCTTTAACTTAGATATTTGTGGTGTACATACTAAAACCATCTATTTGCTAAACTTTATCCTACCCTGTAATTGTTTCTTAATTACATGACACAGTCACGAATCGCAGCCAACTTCAACCTCACCCATTTGAAATTATATTGGTTTTATCTATAATCCACCTGGGGCTTTTGTCAATTTTCACTTTGTCTTCAATAGCTGCACCTCCCAGAAGGTGTATCAGTGCCTTTAAAAGCACCATAAGTGGTCACTGCAAGCCTTATTTGCTGTTTCTGTACGTCTGTGGCTAGTTTGGAGAAAGAGGAATTGGGGAAATATCACTGGAAGAAAAAGTGGCCAAAAGATCTCCTCTTAATTTAGTGCCTTCTGCTATTTGGCAGAAAATACAAACTTAAATCACTTAAATGCAGTAAGTTTGCTTGTGAAGCATGCTTGTGCTGTCTCTGGAGTAATATTGCAAGACTGGAAATCCTTTCCCTTTCTTCTGAAGTCTCTGGTCCTCGTGTTAGACTAAAGAGTAGGCAAGGTAAGGACTGGGAATAGTGTTGTTCTTGCTGTTTTACACAAAGAGGAGTATAAAAGGGGATTATGAAACAGTCAGACTTGTACAGAACAACTGCTTAAACCTGGCTATTACTGCATTTTTTATGTCTTCCCATTATCTCTAAAGCTGATGGAATAAAAGAAATAAAATAATTTCTAAAAGGTAATTGCATCTTACGGAGATAGTTGAAAGGCCACCTAATTCATTAAGTCTTAGACCAAAGTATTTCAAATTACATTAAAAAAAATCCCATCCAATGTTCTCCTTGAGTAGGATTCATGTGAAGGTTTCTAACGTCTCTAATCTGTCCTGAGTGCCATAGTGATGGGCCGTTTTGTCTCCATGATTTCTAAGGCAGAGTAGACATAAAATGTTAACCAGTGTGTATGTATCCATTTTACAGCAGGCACTGTTGTCTCTCTTAGCCCGATGTCCCCTTAGGAAAAAAAAAGTCTCTATTTTTAATCCAGTTTGGGGAGAAATAACACCTTTTATAACTTTTTCATCAGGCAGAACTGTTTTCCCAGCAGCTATATTCCTGAGGTGCATCTGTAATATAATGTGGAAGCAGTTTAGGCTATGTGAATTGAAAATTCAAGTGTTTAATTATTTCGGTGAAGCGTGCTAATTATAGATATTTGTGGTCTTGCTCATTGCACAGCAGAATTTCTTTTATTAAGAGCAGTTACAACTTAGAGAAACTCCATTTCTTTTCCCTGAGGGCTTAGAGGACATTTTCAAACAGAAATGTAGATAGTAACTCAATGTGTTATAATACAAATGTTTTGAGGTAAATAGCCCATTTTCTTAAATGTCATCAAAACATTTGTTGCATCAACAAAACCTCAAGAGTTTACATTTTTCGTATACATCTTAATACATATAAAACAAGCATAAATTCGCAGTTTAAGACACACTCCCACAGCACCAGGGCTCTTTTGCTCTGTAATTGTCTCTCTTAAATGACAAGTGTGAAATACGTAGCGGTCTCCTAAATTATAGCTTGCAGATTATTCTGTCAATTTGCTCATATATTTGTAGTCTTTTTTATTATTATTTTAAAAAGAAAGTTTTTTTCCTTCATCTTCACAATCTCCATGGGTCAAATGCAATGTCTTCCTTTCTAGCACTTTACATCTGCTTGGAAAAAGCAAGTATCATGCCTTGTGAAATATGTCCATTTTAAAGCAAAATATTCAGAAAGGTAGAAGAAACTTAAAGATTATTAACGATTTAAAGTTGATTTTAATCATTAGTGATTTTAAGATTAGTGATTTAATTATGTTTAAGAGCAGGCTCTTTCAAACATGGCCTGTCATCGTGGATCAGCAACCTGCACAATTAAGCTACAATTTTTCCTGGGCCAGAATCTGCGGAATGAAATAAGCAGTTGATTAATTTAGATTTGTGTCACAGGTGTAGCTGTTTGTTTTGGTAGCTTTTTAGTCAGATGATGTTCATTTCTACGAATAACTCTACCCTTTTAATAATCAAAGCTCTTCTTAGTATTCATTCTCATTCAAACTGTGACAGTGTTGGATTCCTTGATACCCAGGGTAAGACACGCAGATAATACAGATGTTATCATGTCCATCCGTCACTCTCCCTTAAAAGGGCTGGGGATGTGACAAATTGCATCTCTCCATAGTTTTTTATTGTTCAGCTTCTTGCTTTCTGCCAACTCTTCTACACTTTTGATTCATACTCGTTTTGATTTCTGTGTCTTGCGCATCTGTGAGCAATTGCTTCACCAGGCAGTCATCTTTATAAGCCATGTGACTAAAATCTTAATTTTCACATTTTCAATTTTCTCTGGTCCCTTGCATTTTCTTTCTCTTAGAAGTACTTACACATGTTCACTGGTATGAGACTTGGGCATGAGTGATTGGAGAATGCTCTTTATGGCATATCTTTTATTTTTGGTGGATTTTTGCTTAATTTAATTCTGCTGTCACTTTGCACATAGAGACACCAGCACACAGGTCACCAGGGACCACAGTGGCACCTTGGGAAGTGCTCTGGATTTCCCCCATGCTGCTTGGCTAATTGCATTATCTTAGCAGTGGAGTGAGAAACAGAAGAGCACAAGCCCTTTGGGGAATCACTGAATGCATTCACATGAGCTAATTTATTGTTAACAGCATATCAGTGCTTAACCTGGGTATTTGTCTATGCTAATTCCTTTAAATGAAAAATTACTATCATGGTGGTATGGCTAACAGGAGGCACTTGGGCAGTTTTATTCTCCTCATCCCGAGTCTTGCCAATCGTGATAAGATATTGCTTTGGAATTAAGAGAACGTAATTTCAATACCTAACTGAGAATATGAGACTCAAAGTGCTTTTTTCTTTAGCACATGTATTCTTGAGACACACTTCTTTGGTCTCTGCAAGGCAATGAGACTGCTCACATACCCTCATTTGTGGTCAAATAGCTAATTTTTCCTAGCTATTCACTTAAATGTGTTATAGATCAGAAATCTTCAAAAAGGCCCTGCCAACAGACTTTACAAGAAAGCTAAGGTATCATCTTGTGAGTCTGTTCAAAGGACTGAGTGAAGGTTTTGGGCAAGTAGCTGCTTTGAAAAGGATGCATGTCCAGAATCTTGAATGCTCTGGTCTTACTTTTCATGACTATAAAAAGGCCACTTGACCCACCTCTCCAAGCAGCTGTGGCTTTAAGTTATGTTCTTAATTGCCTTTCACTAATATCTGGTTCCCTTCCTTGCAATGACTTCTTGCCTGACCTTGGTTTGGTCCAAAGGGTTTGATCCAAACAACTTTGTCCAACGCAGACTTCGGGCTCCTCACGAAACCCCCAACTCCCGCAGGCTTAGTGGTCATCACAGCATGAAATGATGGAAACTCGTTCTGCTTTTGTGAACTGGGAAGCATAAGTGGCTGCAATCTGAGACCCAAGTCCTGTTCAGATGTGACACAGGAGAATGCTTAACACATGCTTCCCACGGATTGCTAAGATGACTCGAACCACAGCAATATTTGGTATTGAAATGCACAGTCTGTAACGGTGTTATTATTGTCCAAATAGAGATATGAAGATAATTGCAGTCTCTACCCTCTGCCTGTGCGTGGAGCTCAGTAAAAATGACTTTACATGTTGGAAATGAGAAGAAATTGAAAATAGCACCCTGAACACAAGCAGAATAGATGGCTTTGAGAGAAATTGCTGAATTTTCTGCCTGTGACAGAATCCCTGTATGAGCTCGGAGAAGTCACTTCTGCTCCTTATAGCTCATCTCTTGCTCTAAAACTACAATGATTCTTTTTTACCAGACAGGATAAACTTCAAATCCACTTTAAGTGTCACAGCCAGATTTTTCTTCTCTTTCCCCATATTTTCAGATAACTCTGATTGTAGTGGTTACATTTGATTAATAGATATTCTTCTCCCTCCCTGGAAAGAACTTGCATACAAATTTGTCTTTTGCTTTATGCAGCCTTGGAAATCCTTATGGCAGGGAAGGTCTTCAGGAAAGTCTCTTCAGGATAAATAAAAATAACTGTGGGACTAGGCATGCAAGCTTAATTAAATTCAATCATCTTGTAGTTTGTCTTCTCCTATTCATGCAGCCCTGTATTCAAGATTGATACATGTTTGGGTAGCATGAACCCAATTACTGCATTTTAAAAACAGCAACAGTTGATTTTCTCCAGGTGAGCCTTGTGGGGTTTTTTCTCGTCAGGGTCTAATTTCAGCCAAACAGCACAGAGCAGCTCTACCATAGATCACGATGCTCTGCCATTATCTATATTTCATGGTGTCAATACAACAACAGCCACAGTCTGCAGACCTGTCACTTGAGTCAGTGCCATCAGGCTGCATTCTGCTCTGTCTTAAATTAACATTACTTCCTGTTGGTGCCCAGCACTCAGAAATTCCTTATTATCAAAGTGATCACTGCAAGGGTTTTTTTCCTCATCCACCACTCTGTCAGTACACTACTTTTCCTTTTGCTAGTTCCCCCCCCCCCCCACTTTCCTTTACTTTATTCTGGGTTTTTCATGAGACTTTTTCTGTTAGTCCACTTTTCGTAGCAATTTGGTCACCTCTGCAGATCTTATGGATTTATTTGGACCCACAGCTGTAATAAAATTTAATTTCTGTAAGTTTGGGTAAAATAGATTTAGTGGTTGGGTGAAGGTATGTCTGTTTTTTGGTTCTATGAAGCACCAGCATATCCTTTCACAACTCTTCTAATCTCTCCCAAACCTTCCATGTGAACACTGGTGAATTTGTTTTAGAAAAACAGTTGACTTGAGGTACACCTAAACCTGTGGAAGGGCAAGTTTTGCACACACACAGCCTTGCATTTCAGCCCTCTCTTGGTGCAACAGAGTTATATATAAGGAAAATTGCAACAAACCCTTATTAACAATAGCAGTTCTCCAAAGAAGCAGTTTGCTTTCTCTCTACTGATACACCCCAGTGCTTAGCGCTGAGAATCTGTCACGCTAATCAGGATGAGCTGAGGTGGATAATGTTTTGTTAAGGACTCATTGTGAAGGTCTAAGAATAAAGAGGGGGGAGAAAGCAACGATGGTAAAAACAGTGAGGATATGTTGCTTTTGAGGAGAACAACAGGGTCATCTTTCAAGTGAGTCTTCACTGCCTAGGGGGAAAATGGAGCAGGGAAAAGCAGGTCACAGTAAGGATACTCTGAATGAAATTTTATAAAGCTAAAGGACCAGGACTGATTTGTAACTGTTATAGATCAGCTACAGCTGCCTTGGGAACATGGAGGCTGACATGCCTAGCTCCTACTGTTGCTTCAATTGCCAACCAGCTTGGGGATGCATGCTCCTTCATTGGCAAGGGTCACGTAGCTGAGTAGGGAGGCAGGAGGCAGCTGGGAAGTTATATATCCATAGGTTCAGGTTAACTGATAAGTGAGGCAGGTAGCACTGTCAGTGTAGGAACTATCTCAAAGTACCTGTGAAATATCAGACACAGCCATCCATCCGCCAGTGACATCAAGACAATAGATCTTTCTGAGATCCAATTGCTCGTGGTGTTATGCTGCACGACACTGTTGCCAAATATTTCCTCCCCGTGGCAGCGTTTGTTCAGGCTGCAGCTCTGTAAACACTTGCGTATTGGCTTTATCTAAGAGTTGGCTGAAATTAATGGAATTACTCAAAGCAAAACACACGGGCAGGAGCCTCATGGAATAGAAACCTGCAGGTTGGCAAAGATGTTTCTCCATTTACAGTTCCCCAAACCATGTGGTTTATAATCAAAGTAATTAAGAAAATGATAGGTAAAATAATGCACAAGGGTGTTTTTCTCCTTTTTAAGCTTATTTTAACAAATATGTATTTGGTGGAGTCTGATTTTTTTTTTTTAAACTTCAAAGTGCCCGAGTTTTAGCAATAGCTGTGTTGATTAACCTAACTAGTCATACATGTTCTGCTTCAATTTTACTCCTTGCTTCAGAAGTGAAAAGGACTTACCTGCCCAAACCCTTGTGTGCTTTTTTGAACTGTCTATAGATTGTTAGCACTTTCTCTAGTAGATAGAATCTGGTTGTGCAGTTACAGACCTAAATTATGATGGTTTTATTTAGCTATTGGTCACCGTCTTGATGGGTATGAATTGATATTGTTCCTTTTTTTTCCTGAATTTTCTCCTGCTGAGGATCTGTCATTGTTAGTTTAGTGGGTATGTTTGCATCAGGCATTTTGGTTTGTACTGGGCCCTGGGGAACATGAAACATTCAAGCCAGATAGTTCATCATGTGACCAATGCCATGTGATCCAGATCATGTGATTGACATCACACATGGGAGCTTGAAGCACAGATGTTTAAGGGAAGCTTTATATTCCTGATTCAGCAAGAAATACAAGTATGTATTTAATTTCCACTGAAATTCAGATTGAGCATTTTGTCCAAATACTTTGCAGGTTGAAGGGCCAGGGACACGGGGCAGCTTGGTGCTTTGGGCTGAGCTGCTCTGAGGGCCGCAGCGCAACACTGGGGTGGGTTCTGCTTGTGGGAAGTTCAACAAACTAATAGTGAAAAACTAGGAGGAAAGAATCAAGGTAGAGCTACCACCAACGGTAAGATAACTCTTGGGGTTGCAGGGGAAAAAAACCATGAGCTGTCTTGCAACTTTATTATTGCTATTGATCACATTTATGAAGATGACATGGAGTTGCAAACTGTTACAATACCAAAAAAAGGCAGTTACAGCAATGCAAAGTGGTCTATCACGTAGTGTGTGTGACAACTTTATTACTGCAATGGACTAATATCGCAGTGGGGAAATACAGTACCCGTAAGTTATTTTGAAACAAAACACAGTAGCCAACATGTTACTATATAAAATTTATTTTTTATGAGCCTCAATAATTATAGTGAGCGATTACCAAAATGTACAGACAAAAGGGAATAAAGTGAGATGTGATGGCCAGAGCAGCTCCTTTTTGTTTCATCTCTTACAATCATTTTGTGCATCTGTTAGCACTTGAGTTCATAGGGACTGATCCAGCACCAGCTGATGTTGATGAAAGGGTATCTATTATCTTTAGGAGCTTCTGGATTAACACCAGATTTATTAAAACTTTCAGCCCGGGCCCAATTGGCAGTTTGGAAGGTGAAAGCATCTTGTTTCCATGAGTGTCTTAAACATAAATTATCTAGGTTGTCTGTCACATATTCAGTATTTCCACAGGTTTGAGCACTCTGTTAGTACTTTGGTAGGTTAAAAAGGTGTATAATATCGAAATGGACTTTCAGACACATGTACATAATGGTCTACTTTGCAGCTGAGGAAAATGCTTGATGTATTTTTGTATTTTTATTCTCTTGAAATGGGACATTTAAGCCTAAGCGTGTAGAATAGGAGTTGTCCAGAGCTCCTCTCCTTTTATATGAACATAGAGGTTCAGGTCCTGACTCTGGCTTCACTCGACTAAATCATAAAATCTAGACTGTATCCCTGTCTGCAAAGTATGTATATTAATACTTATACAGGAGCAAGATTAGAAAACTGTTGATGATTGTGAGATCCTTCACTGGTAAATGTGATATTGAAAGGGTGGATGGAAAATGGAATTATATCAGACATTCCCTAACTTTTTCAAAACCTGCTTTGCAGAATATAATCTAGAGGCTAACTCACCATGAAATTTATTATTCACTTAAATACTGCATTGCTATATTGGTGTTCCAACTGAACAATGCTTCCTACTGCTCACTATCAGAGGGAACAGTCTGCTGCAACTACTCCATAATTGTTCTTCTAATGTATACTTTATTAAACTCCTGCTGTTTTCTTGACTGGTTTATCTACTAAAAATAGTCTGATTAATAAAATGGATGTCAGATGTATCCATCTTTATGTATTTTTCCCATGGAATTAGACAGTACTAAACAGTAATTTGATTTTTTTTTTTCTTTTAGTGTTAAGCAATGTCAGTTATTCTCTGCAGCGGTGCTAGCGGATTGCTGGTAGGATATTATTAATTTGAATTCAATTCAGGTTGGCAGCGATGAGAATTCAGGTGTTAACTGGTCTGTTGTGTCATGGTAACCATGGAACAAATTACGATGCCACTAGCCCAAGTGAACTGAGTCTGGATAAAGGACCTTTTCTTAGATTTTAACCTTAGAAAATCTGAAAATAAACATGGTTGGGAAGCCCTCGTTAAAATCACATCTGCATAATTACATGCTATGCATTTAAATTCCCTCTGTAGTTTCAGATGGATACAGTACAGGTTTGTGAGTCTGTCCTTTGCCTGCTTCTCTCCAAATCACAACAATTATGACAGCATTTCTCTGGCTGTTTTCAGGCTGCAAAGACATTTGAACACAGCTCTGGTGAATGTCATTATGCAGATGTAAAGCAGTATTTCATTCTTCATCTGCGTTATATATTCAGATGTTAATGATGTATTGTTTGGAAACTACAGTTATGTCACAGGATATCAGTGAAAGAAACTCTTTACTAAATAGTTCAACAACATGATACACTACAGATCACAAGATTTGTCCATGCCATTTGACACTCTTACATGTTCCCCATAGGGTTTTGGAAGGAGAAAGGGGACATTGCAGAGGGCTTGATCATCTTCTCATCATCAGCCATGTCACTTGGTTGATTTGATGGCATCCCCCCATTCTACAATGCTATAAATAAAAAGAGAATCAAGTATTATGCTTACAGAAACAATGTGTTACATTAATCTGTTGAAATAATGCTATTGGCTTCACTGGGATTACTTTCCAGGATTAATTTGTGTTTTCCTCCTGTGGTATGTAGCAGGCATTCACTGCTCTGAACAATCAAGGAGTAGGTGTCACACAATCTCTCTGCATTTCTCATGTGAATGGCATCATTCTACTGCAAAAAAACACCTAAATGTGAAAATGAAAACCACAGTCCTTTGTAGGCATACGCAGTTTTCTTGGGCAGGCTGTGAGGCGCTGCTCTGAAGCGTGGCAGATCTTCCACTGCTGTCTCCCTGGGTGTTTGATGAAGAAGGTCAGCAGAACACTAAAGAGAATAAGGTTTTTCTCTGTGAGCATCCATCACCTGAAATGGGAATGCAAGTTAACATCAATTAGGGTTTGACATTGCCTGAGCTGTATTCATGCTCTGTGCAACACAGAGACCGTGAGGATCCTCGCTGTATTCAAACCAGCTTCCTTGCTCAGAAGTACCAATAACTTAAAAGATACGCCAATAATTCTTGAACTGGAAGCTATGCTCGGATACAACCGAGCTTCAAACACCAAGCTAAAAGCTCAAAGGTTTTAGAACTTGATACTTCCAGTAGTATTTCTCTCTGTCAAGCCAGAGGGCACACGTATGGCTCTTTGTACTACCGTACTTTTAGAGTATTTTGGTCTTCTAACATGCCTCTGCACAGAACCTTTCTGAGAAAAGGGCAGGCAAAGAAGAGAGCCTCCTCTTGCTTGCTTAATTTCAGCAAGTACAGTAAAGGGTTTCACATGAGTGTTGTTGGAACATGCAAAAACTGTGAAAAGTGTTTCCCTTTAATGGCACTGCATTGATCCTGTGGATCTCTGCCATTCTTTTAATTGCATTTCCTTTTCAGTGTGAGTAATCAATATCAGCAAGCGATATTTTCTCTCCCAAACAACAAAAATCCTTAGCTAGATGTGAGGCTAAATTGTCATGCAGAAAAACACTGCAAATAAAGCGTTTGGAAACAGTATAATGTACACATGTGTCAGACATGCACGCTGCACTTAAAGTACAGAGAAATAAGGATGGTCCATCTCGCATGCAACAGAAAAGCCTGACGAGTGCAGTCAAATACGAGCTCAGCAGTCGTCCTTTAGCTAGGAGTCGCTTTCTACTCAATAGTTTTAATCTTTTCTTCAAGTGAAGGGTTGCAGCCTGCTCTTCAGTTGCTGATATGCTTAATTCACTCCAAGTGCCCTCAGGGATATCATATTTCATATTGGCTTTTGACATTTTATATTTTAATTAAGCTTACCCTGTAGGAAATACGATGCTAACAACTAGGCTTACCTCACTAACACAACATGATGCCTAGAATGAAATCTGTTGCTCGTGCCCCTTCCAAAGCTTGCACTTTTGTTGTGTATGACATCTCCAGAGAGACCAGGCAGGCTGTCTACAACATCCAAGCCTTCCATCATTAAAACAGGGCATGCTTAATTTCTAGCTTACTATTATTGCAACTTCATTGGGGCGGGAACATTTGTCTAGTTACAGCATCACATTGTCCCCAGGGAAATAACCAGAAATGAACATAAATTGCTTATTTTAGAGGGGAAAAAAAGGCGCTGAAGGTTTTGGGAATGCAAAGAACTTTCTTGCTTTACAGGAAGAGTGCCTCTGAGAGTGCAGGGGTCTTGTTTAATTTGTCAGCACCACTCAGTTTGGCAACCTCCTAGAGTCAAGAATAGCATATAGTAAGTTTTTTACCCACTTGCCCATGTTTAGCAGTGGAATCTGATTGACAGGGAACAATATTTGGCAACTTGGTGTCATGGAAGGGGCCTTTAATACATTTTGAACTCAAAGCACGGACACGATCAAAAACCCATGGGGTAATAACTTACTGTGCACCGAGATGTGGTTTTGTGATCCCATTCATATGGAGTGCAGGGTAATTCAGGTTGATTTAATCTTCCGGTGGTGGTTAAATCAGTTGAAATCACCTCCTATATGCCATGGGAAGCGTGTGTTGATGTGGCCTGGAAAGGTGTATTTCATTGCTCTGAGGTTACCCGGTACAGTGCCGAAGCCATGGTCCATGTACGGTGCTGCCTTCTGCCCAGTGGTGAATATTTTGATAGTTTTCAGGCTCGTATTCTGCTTTAACTGAAGTAGTAGCCAGCTTTTTTTCTGGGCTAGTCACTGAAGATGCAGAAAACCAGCTACAAAATTTCTAGACTTAAAGAGCTCACAGGCAATGTATAAAACAAAAGATGAGAAGGGATAGAGACAGAAAGGAAGCCCAATGAAACAGTGAGACAGCTCTGACTATTGTGAGAGGGCTGATTTCAGCCTAGCTTTCTAAAACAGAAAAGGAGGAGGAAGAGGTTTGTGTTAGACTGTGGGACTTCAACTCCTGCTTGCTGCAGTGACATCGCTTTGTTGAAATTTGTCTTGTCATATGTCCTGGAGCGGGAAAGCTGGTTAAGGAATAGTTTATCTGCATGTGGTTTGCCATGTTTACTCCTTTTTATCCAAATATATGTGTTTCTTTTTGTTTTGAAAAAGTTTTGAAAAAGAATAAAATGTAGTGGCAGTGAGGAATGACTATTGCTAGGCTTGAATAAAACTGCAGTGTGATTATGTGGTTTTCTTCATTTGCATTATGGGAGAAGAGCAATCTTCTATTCCAGGAATATAGCTAAATCACAGGTGGCCTCAAAACAATTTTCAGCTTTGCCAAATATTTTTATGTATCAGATACGTTATTTAAATATTTTCTTTGCCTCCATTCTCCATTTGGAGTGTATGCTAATACTCACTTGCAACATATAGATGTTGGAAACATGAATGCATTAATATTTTGCAGAAGGGAGTGTTCAGTTTTGGTATGAGATCAGGGTAGCAATGCAGATACCTAAGCTACTGAGGGGGCTAAAATTACTTTTTCAAGACCAGTCAGAAAAGCAGAGTTTTAACAATTAAGTGTCTCACTGTGCTGCTATGATCAAGGAAAGAAGGAATGTGACTACTGGGTGATTATCCCCCCCCCCCCCCCCCGCCCCCATTTGCTCATGCTTGGATTTAATTGCAGACAGAATTACAGCCCTTTTGCAAACTACTAGCAGAAATAGTGGGGATGTGCAGGTTTGTAACACCTGTATCTTACTCCGATGGGCTCCCTCGAGCCGACTGTGGTAGCCAGAGATTCTGTGCTTCACGCAGGACATCTGGAAGGACAACCATTTACTAAAGCTGCTTCTGCCAGTTTAAATAGTATCCTCAAAAGACACAACCACTTTAGTGTGAAGACTGAGCTGCATCGTTTCCCTGCCCTCTTGAACTTGTTTTTCTGATGCTAGACTACTTTGTCTTTCATTTCTCTGACCTGAAACACTCAGGTCACAGATGTTTGGGAAGTGATGAACAGAAGTTGCCCAAATGCACAGTCCTATTGCCAGCACCATACAGTGTGACAAGCTGATTTAGATGTCCAGGTCAAACGATTCTTTTCAGTTGACCGCATCAGCCATCCTGGGTGCAGTTGTTATCTTCTGCATTAAAGCTTCATCCTGCAAGGTGCCAGGTGCTTTTTGTTATTTTGACTGGACTGGAGAATGCAGTTACTGGCCTATGACTAATGTGTGTCACACATTTCTTGTCAGAATGGGACACCAAGGTGCCAGCTTCCCTCTGCCTTGCCCAGACCCTTCCAGCACAATGTGGTTAATACAGATGGGATATGATGTTCCCAGGAAGAAAGACTGCAGGACAAATCACTTCATGGAGGTGCTTCTGGAGAAAAGAGACTCAGAAAATGCCTTGAAAGCTTAAAAAAAAGGGACAAAGAACTGAACATAAGTCTCTTTTACAGGAGAGCAGAGTAAGGGATCTGGGATCTGATCCCTTCTGGACTTAAAATGATTGAATCGATGCAGCCTGGTATTGACCAAGCACCTGAATTGAAAATACATATGGTACTGGCTTTACTAGTAGGAAAACCAGAAAAACCAGTTACTGCTGTTTCCATATACCTCAACATAAATAGTATCCAGTGGTTTCTATGCAACAGCAGTTAGCAAAGTTAGTGATGTACTTTGTTTTTATCAAAGATGGTGATTCTGGAGATATAGCAAGCTGGGTTAATTTCAAAATTTGTAAAAAAAAAACACAGAGGAAGAAAAATCAATGAATCACAATGGCTTTCCTTTTTCTTGATGAAATTTAAAGTCTGCACACAACTGAATCCTTACTGCTACTGTCTGAAGCCCCAGCTGACTCCCCTGGTCATTAAAAAGGGGATATCTGGATAATTTTTTTTTGTAGCTTATCACAGGTCATTTCTTCTGCTGAATGGACACAGACAGGCAGTAGGCTGCCTGCAGATCTGGGAATAGATGCTGGGTTTGAATCCTGGGTTACTTCTTTGGCTGCTAGCCCATACTTGTAATAGATACTGGAAATTCCTGTGTAGGTCCTGTTGGTGCTCTTAAGCCTGCACAATCTTTTTAACAAACTGAACAAAGCAGATATGTATGGCAGCAGACTTGCTGGCTGCCTTCGTGAACGTGTGCTTTGCTGACTTTTTCTGAAAAAATAAGCAATGAAAAAAACCAACATCCAAACCTCAAACTAGCAGAAGCTTGTTTTACAATCGCATTAACAGGTTTAGATTTAAGGAAGAGATGCAGTTTCTGCTGCCTCTCAGTCACAGGTACACTTTGGAATCCTTCTGGCTTCTCTGATTCATGACGCAGTCTAACTGGGAGGGCTTGGTGGGGTTTTTTGTGTCATGTGTTGTGCAGAGTCTTGCTGGTCATGTAAACTCGTGAAGAAGTGAGAAGGTCTTTACGCTCTGCAGTATTGGTCTGAGGCTCAGGAGATTTGAGTTTTATTTCCTAGCTTAATCCATTTGTGCCTTGGTCCTGTGTTTCCTCAGCGCTGTAGAGAGGGGACCGAGCCAAGTCTCTCTCCACCTGAATCATTCATTACACAGAGTAGTTCTAATATTGGTCTTCATTCTGTAAACACTTCTGTGTTCACTTGTTTGAGTCTTTAACTTGAGTGGTCTCCTTTCCTTCAGACATAAAATTAGGCATTGTGTGTTATTTTTGCCTCTCAGTCTCAGCTTTTTATCAGCCCTTGGTTATAAGCACCTCTCATACAGATGGTGTTAGAAAGTTATATTACAGTTTTCCATGACTGCATCGGCAATTGCTAAATTTCAATCTAGAATAAAGTACTGTTCAATTCCCGAAGCTCTGCACAGTCTGTTAGTCTCTGCTGTGTTAATATTCATTTATTAAATAGCATTTTCTTGAATAATTTTTACTAAAAAGGTCATTGACAATCCATCTCTCTGCCATTTCACTAGTGGTAAAGTCACTTAGGATGCTGTAGGTTTCCACTAGCTTTCATAATTTCTTTTCTACTGTATCTACAGTTATAAAATACAATCCAGAGGCCTGTAAACCCTTTGAGTGATGGTCTTCCATTAAAGCATGTTTTATACAGGCGTTGCTGAAAGCAATAATGCAGAGTGTTTTGTTCACCCCAAGCATGCCATAAATAATGCAGTGTAATTTTCAGACGGAGTCGTCTATATGCCAGTGCAGATAAACTATATCACTGTACAGATAAGCTATATTACAGTAAGTAATTGATCCCAAAAGTTTTGAAGTAGTGATATTTGGGGGGCTCCCATGAAACAACAGAATGTGCTGTCTGTCTCCTGCTTAAAGGACTAGGCTTGATTAAATGAAAGCACTGTAATACTGAGATGCAAAACCAGCTTGGGACGTCAAGAACCTTTCTCTAGCCTCTGATTCTCCAAAACCCAAGGGTTAGGGATTTTGATTAAATGGGCTAGCTCTCCTTCTCTTCGGGTTTGGAGCAGTTTTGGAGAGTGTGGGTAGGTGGCCAATAAATAGGGAAAATACCAGCAGATGGGCACTAATGAATGCATGGACTTGGTCCTGGGTTTTTTTGGGAGGAATGAGGCCACTCGGGTACTCCAGGAGCTTCTCTGAGAGCACATCATTAACTCATTCTTTCACTTTACATCTGACTCAGTTAAATTGTCGTTTTCTGGGTCAATGGTACGAGCAGTAAGGATTTCAGTATCGCAGTGGGTGAGTGAACAGACCTGTGGGAAACGATAACCCATACATATCTAAATAGCTAAAGTAAATCAGAAGTCTACCATGTTAGACATTGTACAAAACTGCAGAGGGACATTGTTCCTGTCCCAGATACTGCAGTTTCTAAAAGTGAGCAAAATTGGGCTATGAAAGAAATAAAGTATTACCCATACCATTTTAGACAAGCATGTAGAAAATGGATTTAGGGCCCAGGTGCTCAATACTCAGCAACTCTCATTAAGAATTTCACATGATGTTTTAATCAAATTTGAGATCTCATATAAAATTGCTGCCCAATTTCTTTTTAGCTTTTGTATTTGACAAAATGTATGTATGTAATTTAACCATTTTCCTTGAAAATTCCCCAAAAGGAAAAGCCCTTTGCAAGCATACAAAAAAGAGCAAATTGAATAATAGCTTATAATGAAAGTTTAAAAAGGGGTGGGGAGGAAGAGAAAAACTAGGTTACAAAATTGAAAGTGTTTTGTATGAAAGTGGATTTTAAAATAATTAGAGTAGACGAAATCTCTTTAGTATTGTGCCTTTATCAAAGCTTGTAAAGTGATTTGAGATTACTTGGGGGATGGCACTCTGAAAGTGAAACTTGCCTTTGCAGAGTGGAATTAAATTCCTTTCTCTTTTTTAAAAATCTGAAACCGCCATGGAATGCTGAGGAGTTTTCATCTAGGCTGCTTAAATGTCAGGAATTAGTTTTATCTGAGCAACCTGTTTATCAGAAAAATCCGGAAGTTCAAAGGAAGATAACTGAAGGCAATGGAAGAGTTGAAACAGGCTCACAAATACATTTCTGTCATGGCTTTATTCCCTGGAAATAAGTAGTACCACTGTTCTTAGCTGTGCATAAATAAAAAGTCAGGTGTGCCCTGAAGGAAGCAGGAAAAGATCAGTTTAACACTATCGTTAGTACTTTGACCAGCAGCCAGATGACAGACTCCAAACCTGTATTACAGGTCTGCACAATTCCAGAGCCCAGATTCCCAGCCACCCTGCTCCCTGTTCTGTGTAACCTTGCTTCTCAGGGGGGCTGAAATGGAGACCAAAATTCTTGATTTCCACATTAATTTCTTTTCTACTTGTTTTTTTCTACTCTTTTTTTTTTTTTTTTTTTTTTTTTTTTCCCAGAGACACTGTGAGCAGAAGTCAGAAAGCCTTTCTCCATTTTAACCGTGTTTGCTCGCTAACTAGAGTATCTTGGACATTTTATTTTCTTTTCATGTTAAGTCATAGACTACTTGAGACAATCCTGATTATTCGTGTTCAGTTCCTCCCCTGGAGTACTCTTGGCAGAAAAGCTAACTGGGTGAACTCTGATCTCTGTGCTTTCTAAAAGCTGACAGCAGAGCCTGGAAAATTGCTTGTCTCAGGGGAAAGTAAAGAGTGAGGTATCAGGGACTGCCATGAAGAAAAGCACCCAAGAAAACCAGGGGAGTTGGGTGGTCAGGAGCAGAACTGATGCTGTAACAGCAAGATGTGAGTCAGAAACATGATAAGACCGTGGGACTGTGCAAGGAGGTCATGCTTTTCAGATAGGAAAGAATAAACACATCATTGTAACTATTAGCAAAAGGAAGTCTGCATAGGAAGGAAAAATGCCTGATGTATATATGGCGCTAGAAATATTGGAAACAAAACAACCCCTCTGCCCATGCACAGTGTTTAAAAAGGGCCAGTGAAGCAGCTGACCATCTTACCTGGGTGGTGCGACGAGCCGGTTCCCACCTGTACTGGGTCTAGATGTGATGCCTCCTTGCCTCTGATATGCTCTATTTCTCTACATGATCTTACAGTTATTCTTCAAAGGAAAGACGTTTTTAGATGCTCAATACTGTTGTAATTTAGTGCTGAAACAATAAGCATGTATAGTGTAGCAGTTCGGTTGTTACTGAAATTATCAATTTTTTTTCCCTCCCCTTTGTACCAAATACACAATATAAGGGATGCTAATAGGAAGAAGGTAGCCTTGTGTGCAAGAATGGGAAATTTACATTACACTTCTACAAAAATTTATTTCAATTCTCTAGTGGTTCCATGCAGTGTTCAGAGTTGATTGGAAGACATGGGTAGTTTATGGCTGAGCCGTATCAAGTTTTGTTGGTTTTTTTTTTTTTCAATAAATCTTTTTTTTCCCCACCCAAGACTAAACTGAACTGTAAGGTTGAGAGTGTTTGTGCTATCTTTAAGAAATCAGAAGGAAGATTTTTTTTAAAAAAGTAAGAATATATAAAACGCTTTTTTTTCAATTTTCCCTTCAGTTTATTTGATGCGAGTGGTTTACAAAATACGCTTGAATTTTAAAAACACTTTGATGTTGCCAATTCTGTGGCACTTCTTGCATCCCTTGCATTTTTTTCCAGTGGAAAAAGTATTTGAAATGTAGTTTCAGTTCTCTCTAGTCAAGCATACCAAGGAGGAAATGGGCTTTGCTCGTAAAGACGGAAGGTGTCCAACGTTACAACATTATTTGTAGTGTTTTTTCCTGAAGGAATGCCCATTGTTTGAGGGAGAGCGAAGGAATTTCACAGGAAAGCCTTGGGGTCTGTGGTGTGCAGGTCACTGGAAAATCCACCAATTTTTATTAATATTACTGGGTGTCTCAACTGGTTTATACAGTGCAGCATTTCCTAATTGTGTTGGGATCTGAGTTTCTGAAGTGAAAACGTGGCCCTGCCAGTTAAATGCAGCAGTTGTGTGTAGGTGGAAGATGGGTTGAAAGAAGTCAGTGAGTATTCACCTTTGCAGTGTTATAAATGTTATAAATGACAGGACTAATTGTAGTCTTAATTACAGCGATGTAATTCTGGAAAAAATAGATTAAGGCATAAAAGTTAGACAAATGTAACAGCTATTAAATGAGATAAGAATCAGGCTATCATTTTATCGCTATGTAATCTGAAGGCTTCTGTAGCTTTAAATCAACAGATTTGGATATTAGTTTATTCCAGATATTTTTTAAAAGACTATGAAATGTAAGCCAATAAACTTCAAGTGGTTGTCACTGGTGAATGAGCAACATTATCTCTTAGCACCCAGGCACAGAGCAGTGGTGATATATTTTCCAAGCAAACACAGACATTGTAATTTCATTACCGTGTTAAGTATGGTGATTGTCTGGGGTACTATAACTACACTCCTTTTCCCCTCTGAGCTTGTTCCCACATCATGAAATTAATCCTTGTTTTGAGCAAAGTGTAACTCTCATGGCACGCCTGCAATATTCCTGCCAACATTGCTCTAATAGCGCTGTGGCACTCTGTCATCAGGCTACCGTCATTTGGATAATCCATGGCTGTAATACATCATTTATGTGCTATTGTTTTGATGATGTATGAAAGTAATGCATCATTATGAGACTACCAGCAGAAATATCCCAGAGGCTGTCGTGCTTTGTAAGAGGAAAAAAAAAATCTTTATAAATGTGCAAAAGAGATTAGTTATTTATGAGAGTTGAAAAGGAGAGAGGTTAGAAGGGGAGTAGAATGAGGAGAGAGCATGTAATATAGGGATGTTTTGATTTCCAGAGGTACCCAAATCAACAGGAGCTGCAGCTGTTTATTAAATCCTAAAATTAGGAATGGGAATTTCTGTATTTCCAGTTGCATGCTTTAAGCATAGTCTCCTTTTCCCCCCTTTTATAACGGCTGAAGGCACTATTTGGAGCCAGGAGACATGAGCTCCGTGCTGGGCTCTCCTGACCAACGCCTTTCCCATGTCAGTTCAGACATACAGAATAGACACTTGATGTTCTGATCTGTCTGTGCTGTTTTGTGCCCACCACTAATGTCATTGTTAGAATCAGATGGGTAATTATTAAAATAACAGTATTAATAGAGAGTCCTTTTATTTAATACTGTACATTCACATACTGGAAGGCTACCATAAAGAAATTCAAGGCTGAAGCCCTGGTGGAGTTTGACACTTAAATAACACATAGTTCAGGCATCTGGCGTCACTGTCAGGCTCTCTGCAATTAAGGTCCTTATTGAACCTCAGTGTCAGCCCTGTAAGCGAAGATGACTCACTACGATTATTTGAATAACTTGGCACAACAGGTGCTTTTTGTCCTACTAGTAGAAATACAGCGTGTGCAAAGATGGCCTGCCTCTGGATATCTCCGTGGTTACTCATTTTGTAAAGAAAGCTGTGTGGAGAGACCTTTGATTTCATACAGCGTCTTTTATATTTTAGATTTTTTGTTGCTTTTCAGCTCAGTGCCAGCAATTTGGCTGATCTGGTGACATCTACTCACATTGCCTCAGTTACCACCCCAAAGCAGCCAGGTTTAGGGGGCTTTCTGCGGTCCTCCTGAGTGGCCCTGTCTGCTTACAGACTGAGGGATGGAGAAGTGTAAACATTTGTGATTACTGGAGATTAATAAGAAGCGAATAAATAAAAATACATTGAACAGACTCTGTCATGGCTCCTGGGCTGTCAGGGACTGCATTTTAAAACCACAGACTGGGGCATCATGAGGACCTTCTTGTCATTCTCTTCCTGCTTGCCAGAATTGTAGCTTATTTCTCCTCTTCTTATTTCTAACAGGCTGTAGAGTCTCTCTCTGCTCTTTTCATTCTGAACCGGAAAGTGGAAAAGCCTTTCAGACTCAGTCTCTCTCCATTTCAGATGATTACTAAGTCGATTGTCCTCTGATTTCTTTTCAGCCTGCCTCAGAAGTCCTGGTTTCTATTTCCAGCTTTTGATCACTAATTCTTTCTTTGGTAAAATGCCTGTCTGTGTTGCAGCCCATCTGATTAATACGGTTTGCAGTAATCAAGAACCAGTCAGTACCTAGGTGATAGGATACAGACATCATTATGTGATGGGCAGTACCTTCAATGCAGGCTTAGACATCTGGGATTGGTTTTTTGAGGAGAAAAGCTGGCCAGAAAAGTGTTTGGCATCTTGAAATTCCATTTGGGTAGCCCTCTGAGGCTTAATCTTACTTTTGGGGTCAAGAAACATCTCTTTATGGTTAAACAGGCTTTAAGGCTTAGAAGTTAGTTTTATACTTGTTCTGTATAACTTCAGTTGATGTGCTGCTCTTACCTAACTTTTGTTCTGACTGATATGAAAAATGTGGAAAATTAAAATGAAGAATGAATGTACATTTGGACAAGATTTCCATAGAGCTCAGCTCTGCTTCAAAATTGGAATAAAAGAGCTGGAGTCTATTGATAACAAGCTGTGAAAAATCTCATCTGAACTGTGAGTATGTGCACTTAAAAATTTGGACCTGCATGTTGTTTGATTATACCCCCCCCCCTTTTTTTTTTAATTGAATAAGTGAGTAAATTTGGCTTTTACCTTCAACAAGTCTTTAATTCTCTTATCATCCCATTGACATTGGGGGAATTTTGAGTGCAGGGTTGGGTAGTAGGAAGGACTTGTTGGCACAAAGGAATACCATTTCTTTGAGAAACAGTTTGCAGTGCAATGGTTGTGTTTTCCACCGCCTCGTCCCAACTTTCATTTTTACGCAATGTGAACTAAAATAACGCACCTTGGAGAGGGAGGATAGTGCTTGTAACTTTTCACCCGGAGTGATTATGCCTATTCTTATTTCATTACCACAAACTGGGGAGCTTTTCATTTTAATATCAGGCAGCGATATGCAGAGGCTGGAGATACCCGTTACCCTGGATGCACTGTGAGCCACCATCTGTGCAGGGCACGTCCTCCAGCTCTGGTGGAGCATGGCGACGGGGTTGGTTTACTTTCCTGGCATAAGAATATTTACACAAAATTAATTGTATTTCCACTGTAGGGCTCTGCTAGTTATTGGGACAAAGATTGCTGTTTAATACACTCGTGCAGCGCTTTGCAAGGGCCTTCATTCTCCCACTGAAGGTCTACGGGTGCTGCTGTAATGCTAAAAGTATTCTCCCTGATTGTTTCCTCTGTGTCCTCAGCCGCCTTCATCTGCTTGTTGATCTCATCTCACCTGCTGCTCGCCTTTGTATTCCTTGTTTTCTCTTTTCTCTTCAAACAGTATAAACATGAAAGCAATGTAAACTAATCCCACCTTGCACGTACACCCTCAAAACAAATCCCATTTGGAACAAGCAAAGCAGTCCCTTCCTGAATGTTATCTCAGGGCTTCAGTTACTCGGTTTGGCTTCTGTACGTAATGCCAGTTTAGGTTTTGGCAGCTCAGCCAGGATAGATTTCTGCTTATGATGATCCCTGCAAGGAAGCAGTGGCTGGCATATAGACATGCAGAGCAGAAATAATTTGTCTGGCATCCATCTCTTTCTGGTACGTTAGGTGACACCGGCGGTCCTCATGGGTCCTGGAGAAAGTTAATGCTAGAAGATGCAGACTTAAAAGCCTAAGTGCAAATTTTGGAGACTGTTCAGTGATTGTGATTGAATTGTCTTGTGGATATGCACAAAATAAAACTAAGGTGTGTGGAGTTTGTCACCTGGAGTGGAGTTATCTTGCTTAAATGTGTTTAGGCAAAGATATTGTGCAAGCCATCATTTTTAGATATACTGATAAACTTGCAGATATGTAATGGTGACAGAAACAGCAAAGGTAAAGAAGTGGAGTAATTTACCTTTTTGTGAATGGAACCTATGGCAGAGAGACATACAATGAAGCTGTCTTTATTCTCTCCCTTTCAGGAAATTCAGATTCTATCAGAAAACATTATTCTCCTCTGCGTTTGATCGCTTTTTAGCGATACCATTCAAAATCAGAAGCAATGCAATTTAAATGAACATGGTTACAAATCTGTACAATTGATGAAAAAGCCCACTGAAGTGGGGAGTAGGGTTGTTTGCATCCCAGCAAATGGTCTGGCAGCTGCTCTAAGTGCATTTTATTCCTTGGCAAGTGATAACACTTTTAATATTCTGCTTGCTACTTTTAAATGACTTTATATTGATGCTTTATTCAAATTTCAGATTTTTCACACAAAAGGAGCAAGAGTTTTATCTTGAAGAAAACATGGGTGAACACCTCTCATTTTGTAATTAGAATTAAAAAGCAGGGATAAATTTCAGGGAGGATGTTGTATGTTTTCTAACAGGTACTAAGTGTATAAAGGGTTGAATCATGCACAAGTTGTAAGAAAGGGAAAAAAATCTTTTGGCTCTTTCTTAGTCTGATTGTCTCTTTGGCATTTTCTGACAGACTCAGATGGAAATCAAGTCGATGTAGCAAACATTCTATCAAAGTGCAATGATTGAAAGTTTCCAATAGAAATAAAACATTTTTGCAGATTGTATTAAAAGTCCAGGGTAGCTCATCTATTAATGCGTGAACTTTATGCTTTGCAGTAAATCCCACATATGTAGAAAATGTAAGGGGTCTTTTTTTGAATTTCTGCATGCATTTTATTTCTTCTGGTGGTCCCATTTCATTAAGCACACATATCTTCTCATTTCAGCTGGTTTAGCTGGTACTTGAAGTGCAGGGCCTCTGTATTCACAATTCATAAAGCATCCTTCCCAGTACTCTAAGCAGAAAATCTCAATTGCCACATGCCATGTTCAGAAGAGCAGGGCTGGGGAAAGAAGGGTGGAGAATCTGCATGTCCTTGGAGTTGAGCATCTCAATCCACCAAAGAATTTGGATTTAGGGCAATGGTCAGGAACTTCAGAGCAAAACATTCCCTCTCCACTTAGCCACGGTACCCAGTGGGACCCCAGACAAGGCTTTTACCTTTGAATTTAAATTCCCTCCATATCAATGTCATCTTTCCCAGTGCAGAGTTAGTGTCAGACTAAATTCCTTAGTGTCCATGAGATACTCAGATACTACTCATAGCCTAATGAGTTCCGAGGTGTAGTGGAACAGTGCAGAACAAAAAGCAGATGGTGGTAGTGAAGAGAGACGCTCAGCAGTATTATTGTATTTAATTTCTAAGCAGTTTAATGACATAGGCCAGTTACCACTAACAAGTGCTCCCAGAAGAAATGATATGCGGCTTCACAGTGTTTGCAGGACCAGGTTGCCTGGTTTCTAGTTATTTGCTTTGTTAGGGTAAGCTTTGGGTTTTTAGTTCAGAAGCATGTGTCATGTTGAATACTTCTATGCCTTTGGTCAACTGTGGTCCCCTCAAGATAAAGGATTTGCAAGCAAATCGTCCCGTGACTTGTAGTTAAATTGCACCCTTGAACGTTTTATCAGGGACTAGGAAGGAAAGGTGTCTTTGAAACATTGTTAATTAAATAAATTTAGATGAAGTGTTAAACAATTTTGGTGTTTCTTGACATTTATGTTTTCTTAAACCGTTCATTATGTGTTACCCAAGGGCCAGTATGTTAACCTCCCGGGCTGTCCCAGTGTATGGGCTGGGTGAAAGCTGAGGGATTGGTTTCACTGCATATACTAACCCTGGAGTCAGGTCTCCTTAGGCAGACAAACCATTATTTTCAGTTGGGTTTTCGACCCCAAAGTTCATACTGAATAACAGTGACATCCTTGAATATCCCCAATTGCACAAATACTGCTAATTTCTTTTGTGTGAGGAGCAATGTGGCATATGTGATTTACCCCTTTTAAATACTACTCTCGTCCAAAATCCAGAATACCTGGATGTACAGTTCTGACTTTGGGGAAAATTGCTCCAAATACAAACATGACCATTGCAGTTTATGCACATCGTATATGCAGTCAGGAGTACCAGTACCAGGTGGTGCCTCTCTTGCAAGGACCATCCTCATTTTGAGAAGCCCTGGGTGAAAGTTGAATAAACTTAATATTAGTTGTGAGCTGCCTGGTAGAGGTACACGCTGACCCCTCATCCAGTCAAGCATACCTCCACGTACGTTTTCCATGCGGTGTGAAGGATCAGGTGTTCAGTTAAAGGGACTACAGATGTATAGTACAGAAAGGGGAATATTGTCACTGGTTCCAAGTGATGGACTGAATATTTAGCTTTAGTTTGTCGTGAATTTTTAATCGGTACCTGGCAGAATATTGGCTAGGCTCTGCTGAAAATCAGAGTCTTAATTGACCTCTCCAAACTTCTGCGCTGCATGTCTGTCAGGTTTTGAAAACTCTCCCATGTTGTTTTGCAGAAAACCTAATGCTTGGTGTAGCTGATTGAGCTAATATTGTGACACCGCGCAGTTGTCATCTGCCACACGTGGCGTTCTGCAAATAAGCACGTTTAGCAGTTTCCTTCTTCCATCTTGCACCAAGTTTAGTCCAGAAAGAGCAAAACATCCAAAGCAAACAAGCTGTCAGGAGCCTGCTGTTTCTGTGAAAGCTGAACCAACTGTGCAAGGAGCAGAGGCAGGAACCGTTTGGGGTGTGCTCTGACTTATCTCATTCACTTTGCTCTCTGAAGTACTGTGAACAGATTGGTTCGTGGTCTAAACCATCCCTCTTTCCATATCCACCCCCACCCCTTTCACTGCAGTACCTGAGTATTGGGACAGTGGAATGGTCCTCCCATCCCTCCACTCAAATTCAGTCATCTCAAAGTGAGACTGGAGTGTCCGAGAGTTGGAGAAATCAAATGTCTTCTAAGGCATGGAAGAGGTTTTGTCTGAGGGAAATCTGAGCCAGCTCCTTAAAAATCAGGAAAAAAAACTTGCATTGAACTGAGGCAGGGTGTTTCAGTGAAATGTGAATTTTATTCTCAAGTGAGAAGAGAGTCAAGGGTTTAGGATTCAAATAAAAAAAGGCAAACAAACTGTTACATAATGATTTCTTCTTCCATTAAGAACACATTGCTTTAAATATGGGGGTTCTTTAATGACTATGTTAGATTGCTCGAGAGAACCTGTGCATAATGAAATCTTTTTAATATACAGTATGAATGGTTCTATATCATATGTATTTCCAATTTGTAATTAAGCACCTTTAAAAAACTGCTCACAATTAAAGTGTCAGTGCTTTCTTGAATAGTCTTAATTTCAGTAAGCTTTTGATGCTTTATTCATGGAGAATATTAAAAGGCACTTAGTCATCTGTGGAAATATATGCACGGTGTATAAGGCCAGAGTCAAAAGGATAGATGAGGAATAGTAGTCAGAGGTGCCAGTTCTCATGGAAGGAGAGATTTAACAGTTTTCAGGAGTTACTTCAAAAGCAGCAGAATATGTATACGTTAATATGATTTCAGATAATTATCTTCCATTAGCTAATTTGGGGCTCAGTAATTTAGATGGCTAAAAACTCAGAAACTCTGCACGTGTTTTATGTGGGCCAACCTTATCGGCAAGTTATTTTTATATGCCTTTTCTTTGTGCCAAGTCAAGTGTTCTCATTTGTCTTGGAGGAACCTGGCTGTCTGATTTGGGTTTTTTGAGGTGTGGGAGATTTTTTGTTTCGATTTTTTTTTTTTTTTTTTTTTGTATTTTAAGTTCACTTCCTACATAAGTGTTAAACAGATGCTGATTTGAATGGTAGCCTGGTATATTAATTACTGCACATCATGAATCTCAGAAAATGTAATAAAGGACTAATTGGTGTCAATAAAAGTAACACTGACAAATGCTGCCTTGTATAATGTAAATAGTGTTTGGTATTGCATGAACAAGAGAAAAAAAATCCACCTCCCATGGGGAATACTCTGCCACTTCCTTTACCCCTGGAAGAAAGGCTTTAGCTGGATGCTAAATAAGTAAGACAGCGAACATATGAAGGACAGGTGTTCATCAGCCCTGTTGGCTGTTTGCATTTGATTTTATTGATTTCTGTGCAAGAGTATTTGTTTTAAACTCAGGAGAATTTCAGCTGTAGCAGTGTGATACTGAAACAAAAGGCGATGGCACCTTGGCTATCGTATTTGTTTTCTGCTGTAAAAGAAATGTATCATGGGGTTGTGTCCTGGTTTACATTCTGTCCCTGACTCCGTGCTTGGGGCATTCCGGTGGACTCCAGAGGTCCTGGATGTGGTCAGACACACCAGACACTGACCCTGAACCCAAGGGTGGTCTGGGGTGTTGTGTGGCCCTACTTGCCTGCCCAGCTGCAGCCTTTCTGCTGACTTTCCTCAGTTTCTTTTCAAATTACGTGAAAAGGGATAAACTTGACGGCTGGTGCCACAGGATGTCAAGAGCTCAGCTCCTGGTGAAGTCACCATGTTCACTGGAAATGGCTCATCAGACAACTGTTGTAATTTCACATCATCCCTTTCTCTTTCCCCAAAGCTCAGGGCGTCTGTCGAGCATGACTACTGAAGTTCTGAGTTTTTATTCTGCTTTTCTCTTTCCCCTACTCCAAATCCTCCTGTGTTGACATGTTCTATTTTCATTGCTTTGCCAAGAAGTCTTTTCTCCAAACGTATTTATTAGCACCCAGCTGCCTAGGGTTTCTTACACCAGTCTCCTCTGCTCATCAGGCTCCCGTCATGGGATTTGCTAATAGCTTAAGCATGAGTTATCAAGGTCAATGTAAAAATAATATTGTGCTCCGATGTGGAATTTCTTGTTTTTCCTAGCGGCACTAACAAAGGCTCAGTTACAATAACACTGCCTTATCTGCCTTTTGCTGACATTATAGATTTCACAGTTTAGGGTAATGTTTTTGACATATTCTTTACTTCCCTTACTTAAGGCTCTCTGAGTAAATTCCTTTCTTGTTCCATTCTCGACAAGTTTCTCCTGATGGTTCATTAGCCCTGATGCCTGTCCCTTCTCTGCTCCTCTGTCCTTAAGCACATTTCCCTGGCACCCTTCTGTTTGCTTGCATGCTCTTACCCTTAAATAAAGCCCCACCACCTTGACGAGATTTCAAATGAGATTTGCAAAGAAACAGATCATCAGAGACATGCAGGAAAGCTCTGGGTGTAAAGAATGAATTTAGCAAGCTGGGTGGTTTACTCTTTATCTCCCATCCCAATTTAAATGTCAACACTAATTAAATTTTCCCTAAAATTAATCCAAAGCTTACTCAAAGCTTGCATTTTTATTTGTATTTTCTTTTTTTTTTTTTTTTTTTTGCATTTTCTTCTCCACCATATTCTCTTCCCCCTCCTCTCTCCCCCCGACCCCATCCCTGCTAGTGGAATTGAAAAGGTCTCAAGCAGACCTGTTTCAGGTTCACCGGTTCCCCTACTGTCCATTAGACAGAAATTCACAGCACTTCTGTTCCCTCCTTCTGCCACTGACTTGCTCTATAACCTCCCCTTTACTTATTCTGCTAATTATAGCTGTGACGGATTCAGGGCAGAGATGGTCCCACAGGACTTGTGTCTGTACCACACCAAGGATCTGGAGCTGTGGCTGAAATTTTTATTGCATTCAGTAATTCATATCGAAGTAGTAACTGGCCAAGGAATGGAGATTGGGAACAGGTTTTTAAAAAACAAAACCTCACATGCTTATTTCTTTCTTTTTTTTGTTCTCTCCTGGAACAGTTTTCCAAAAGAAATATGTACTTGTACTTAAATAAGGACCTGTTCATGTGTGTGTAGATTTTTATTTTTTTAAATTTTCATATTCATACCCTTTCTTAATGATGCAGATAACTAATTTAGCAAAACCCATAATATCCAGAAATGGTTATTTAGGATCCTTACATATGTGCAAAATACTTGATATTTGGGTCTCTAATTTCATCTGTAGCCTATAGCTACAGTAGTATTATTAATAATCTCTGTGTTGTGTATCTGCAGATGTTCCAAGATCTCTTTTCATGGGGAGTTATATAGCATACTAAATTTTCATGCAAGCAGTCTCTCCACCACAAAGGTATAAAATCAGAAAACTTGGATAAATCCACCAAGGCAACCGAAGGAATATGGTTATTTTAGGCAATAACTTTAATAGAATGGGCATATACATAGCAATAAACGTCCCCTCAACTTTACAAAGAGCCTGGCAAGGGTCACAGCACAAGGTGTTTATTACTGTAAGAGTCATTAGTGCTGAAAAGACAGATTTCAAGGCATTTGGATTGTCACTATCAAATGTCATCTTTGATATAAAAATGTAAATTTCACCAGTATCTGTCGACTCTTTGTTATAATTTAATTATCAGAACAAGCACTTTTTCATCTAGCGGATGCTGCTCTCAGCAAATTGAAAAAGGAGGCAATTAGCAACTGCCAGTTTCCCAACTATACGGGACTGTTGCAGCTTCTTGTTGTTTTAACAGGTATTTGAAGTGATGTTCCCATCTGGGCTCAGCCTAAAAACCTACGTGGCACTGGAGTTCTTCCACTTCAGGCTTGACCACTGACTTAGTGACTTGCCCAGCCTCGTAAATTGTGGGCAGCATTGGAAAGTAAGAGGCAAAAATAAATTTAGGTGAGATTTCAACTTCTTTACAAAATCAGTCTGAGAGAATTTTGTAGACTTAGGTCTCAGTTCACTGTTGTTTGTAACTCTGAGCTGGCTGGAGTTACTCCCCACTTTGGCAGGGTTATTTTTCTGCCTCCATATAAAATCTGTGGACACTCTTGTGTGCATCAAATATTTCAGAAAGCTGCTGTGAGACTTGCTTTAATATATTTTCAGAGCCTGATACTTCATCAAGGCTGCTAATCAATGTCTTTATTACATCTTTTAAATCTTGGGACTACTTATCAGTCCATTCATGTCTTGATTTTTATTTCCCAGGTAAGGAAATAATTAAGAATTGACTTTGAAACCGGGAAACATGTAACCACTTATCATATAAATAAATAAATAAATAAACAAACAGAAATTATTGAACCAAATCGTGCAGGTGAGGCTTGTCAAGGATCAGCAATATAACTGATTTGTAGCCTGAATTCTGTCACAACTTTATGGAACCAACCACTTTATGAACAAAGTAATTGACTCCTGGATGCCAATTATGCCTTGTACTAGTTAGTTTTTTATAGTGCACATACATTATTTCATCAAATGTGAGTTTTGCATTTTAAATCCAAAATTACACTTTGATTAACTCCAGTAAAAGTTGAAGGTCCCCATTCTCTGAGACAAAAAAAAGAAAAAAGAAAATCCCCAAACTCTCACACTACACAATAGGAAACCTGTATCAGTTTGGTCCATTCATCTATACAGCATTATGTTATCCAACATTTTAGAACAGAATTAAGAAAATAGTGCCTATCTAATATTAAAGTATAGCTGCACTTTTTCTAATTTTCCTTCTTTACTTTCTTGCAAGAGCTGTAGGGTGATGTGTGTGCTTGATGTTTACAGGGTCAAAGTCAGATGTGCTTGTTCTTGCTAATACAGGCTTAAGATGTAGTGATTTAAAGTGTGGAGAGATTTCTGAAGCTCAAGTATTTGTCAGGTAGGTATATGAGGAAGAAAAAAAAAATCCTTTATAATTTGTATTTGTGCCACACATGCAGTAGGTTATGCTAACTGAATGGTTTATGGAAATGAAGCCAAACTGGTGATAAAAGTGTTATGCACAGAAGTGCGTAAGTGGCACCTGGTAGAAGCTGACAGACAAAGTATAATAAATATTTGACATGTCCTGTAAATATGTGACATTCGGTCAAAATCCATTTGAGTCCCAAAGCACCTAGGGCATAATAAAGCCTAATAGCACCGTTTCAATTTCACCCATTTGCTTATGATGTTTTATTATTGGGATCTTTCAGCTGTAGAATTTTGAGCTCTAAATTCACAATTTTAAAGCACGGGCCTTCCAAGAATATCAAAGGACTGACTCCCTTAGATGTGAAAGATAGATTTAATCTCTCAGTATTTATAATTTTCTATCCTTTTGGCACAGCTACAACTTGTGCTGAAAGCATTCCAATGAATCAGTGTCCCCTGGACTGCAACAAAGAGTTGTAAACTCTGCGGCCTTGTTTGAGCCTCATGTGAAATACTGAGCAGCGCCTACAACTGAAAGGGAGAGAAATAAAACTGAGGCCACTCAAAGAAATGAAATGGAGACAACAAACCCAAAGGGAGGCACACATTGCTTTGTTGCTGGGTGAAACCAGTGATTTATACAATCCAATAGTCGATTGGTGATCAAAGAAAGCAGCTATAGCTGATTTTGTCATGTCTTGCCTTAAGGAAAAGCCTCCTTAGCCCTTCTGGTTAAGGCTGATACAGGTCATATGGTAGCTCTTTAGAGGAGGGGAGTGCAGCACCGGCTGCGATTAATCAGCTGCTTCTCTCCTGGAGAAAGCTGCGATCAGCTCACAAAGCAGAGGGATGCTATGGGGAAGCTCTTGCAGGAACAGCAGGGGGAGAGTGTGGTTGAGAAAACAGAAATAAGGAGGCAGGAGCTGCTTTAACTTTTTTGAGCAGAGAGTTGATTGATGTTGAAACAATAAATGCACCCCTGGAGCCAGGGACTGAAATATAGACATTGATGTGCTGCTCTGTAGAAAAAATAGCTTATGAGGGGAAAGTGGAGGCTGCAGTGGATTCTAGTGCCATGTAAGTGTTGCTCTGCAACAAAATTCTTGTTTATTTTTGGAGGTCCCTCAAACTGTAAGAAAATATTCCCCATAAGTCTGTCCGCCATAGGCGTGCTAACAGGTTCCACAGAGTAACAAGAGCACTATATTAAATCTTATGCTGACTCCTTTTGAATTAATTTTGAATTCTTCTTTTCTCATTGCTTTCTTCAGCTAAGTAGCTACTTACGCCTGTAGCTGCTGTAAAACATGAACCGCGCTCCCCATCCTGCGTTGTTTATCTTTGGGGGTTTGCAATAATGTTGAGAAGGACAGTTTCAAATGTGTGTACGGTTTTTATCCCATTTCAAATGTCTAGAGGCCAGTTTCATCTGAAAATTAGTGTGAAGGCAGGCAGGAATCCCACATACGGACTTCACCTGGAAGGATCACAAATCTAACATAGCATTTGTTAGTGGCCTATAGGGAAACTTTGCTTTCTTGCTTTTAGCAGCGCAGTTATTCTCTTCCTCTTCTGGGTCGATTATTCACGCAGTAATAATAAAAATTTTCTTTAGATTAGCAGTGAAAATAAGTAGGAGGAAAATCTGATATATGAGCTGGTCGCACTGCCAGGGTAGTGCTGAAGCCAGTAGAATATTATAGGGACAGAAGCTGGCTCAATGCTATTTAATTTGAACTCATAAAAGCTGGTTGGTTATTCTGGGCATGCATGTATCCCTGCACAATTAGATATATGTTTGCCCTTGTTCTGTTTGTGAAATAGCCAAATGAGGTTTAAATTCTTTCTGCCACAGCAGCTTATTGCCAATGTAACTAAGCCTGAATTCAAGGAACAGACTTTAATGAAGTTCATGGACCTGATTATTTTTCGCTGACCGTTAGGAGCTTTGTCCCAGTTCAGTTTTCAGTGGACGGTTGTCCAAGTTACAAAACCTGCCATTACAATTGGCACTAATTGGGCCCCTTGTTGCAGTCATAACACCATTTCCAATAATTCAGTGGCCCAGACATTTGAACCCCTCTCTAGGCAAATGCTCGTTAGCCTCCAATGGTGGGAATGGATGGGGACTCATTCGGCAGAGAAACTGAGATGAATGGCTGAGTAGTGCAGTGGAAAGCAGTAAGAGGTATTTGTGTAACCTCCCTTCTTGGAAAGCTAAATGACAGTGTCACTGCCTTTAATGACATTTCTACAAATATTGAGCTTGTGTGTCAGCACAAAGAGACATTTTCCTGGCAATATCTCAGCTGCTTTGCCGTGCTGCCTCACAAAGCAGCTGGGAATCTGTATGACCAGGGAAACAGTTGGTGTAACATGATGATCATTTCTCTTCCATCAGCCTGTCTCCCCCTCCTCCCCTTTTCCAGAGGCAGCAGAATCAGGCCCCCACCTCTCGCTGCTCAGTCCTTGGGGCTGTGATGCATTTCTTAGCAGCAGTTGCTGTCTTGGTGAGTCTGGAGGTCCACCTAAGGCTGATCTTCAGGGGTGATCAATCCTGGATGCTACCAGGATGGGTCATACTGATTAGCTAAAGGATAGTCTGTATAGAGGTTTTCTGTCTGTATATGAAGCTGAATACCACTTCAAATTAAGGCTTGTACTATTTTATTCCTGCCTCTCAAGCAGCTTTTGCAGGCTCCACCGTACAGAAAAGCAAGGGCTAAGTTTGGCGATTTGTTTTCAGTGCATGTAGAATTAAGCACATGCTGTGTTGTGTGGTGAGATCTTGTCCTGATTCAAAGCAGTGGAATTACAGCAGTGGACATGAATGTGATATTCCTTAACACATTGAAGAAAGGTCTGCTGTCTTCTAGTAGAAAGACTATAGAGTACATATTTCCCTCCAAGTTTTAATCTTCTTTCACCTTCTTTCTCAATTTTGTAACTTCTGTTAATCCCTTTCGTTCCTGCTTACTTTATTTCAACAGATTTTCCATATGTAGGAAAAACCCAATTTTCTACTGCGTGGCTTTCAGTTGTTAGTCTAGGGCAGATTTATTGGTGTTTTCCAGCCATACTTTTATTTATATTTGTGATCAAATACTGGCCAGGTACCTGGTAACTGAAAGGATATTTAAGCAAATAAATGTCACCCTTGCCTAGAAAGAGAAATAGTACTGGAAAGAGATTAGATTTATTCAAATTTGTGGACGATATATAGGGGATCCTCATGGTTTTTTCTTCTGTGCAGTCTGTAGACTTAGAATTGACAAAAGATATGCAAGATACTCTTTGTAAAAATAATTGGTCCATATTTCTAGGGCTTAATGATTAATAAGTCATGAATCATGTCACAGGTGGTTTTATGTTGCATATTAAGTACTTGCCAGTCATTTATTTAAAACAAGTGTCGGTAATTTATACATAGGAATGGGTGATGGGCAGGGAAATATCTGCTAATCTGTTTCCAAGTGAATGAACGGTTTTGAAAATCCTATCCCAAAAGTGATTTAATCTTTACAGCCTATGTAATTTTCATTAAGGGAAAAGGCAGAAGTACAGGCAGATCTGCAAGCTGTCAGCAGAGCTGAGTTTGTACTTCTGAATGAGATTCCCCAGGGACAGGATGTACAGAAAGAGAAAAGGACATCAGGAGCAGTTCCTCTCCATACAGTTGATGTGGGAGGGCAGAAACAATGAAATAATCTGTATGAATTTAGAAAAGAAATGGAGATGAAGCATTAGCTGGAGAAACAAGTGTGGTCAGAATTTTTTATTATTATTATTTATCGAGAGAATAAAATACAGCTGTACTCTCTTGGGAAGGAAGCAGGTGCACTGGATCAAGGGGAAGAGTGGGCCAAGGGATGAGAAGGGAGAGCAGGAGGTAGGGTGAAATCACTGCAGATGTGAAGAAGAGGGGAGGATATTCCTGAGACTGTGCTGGGGAGAAGGAGAAAAGCTACAGGATGGAAGGAGAGTCCAAGGAGGAAAAACAGGATGAGTCACTGGCAGTCACTTTTCTGCTGGGGAAAAAACCCAAACCCAGGGTATATTGTACATAAGAGATGGAGACCAGAACGGCAGAACGTTTGCAGAGTAACTGATGGTGAGGAGGGGCTGCTCTCAGTAACTTACTGAAAAGCTATTTATTCTAAGGCTTACAGGGTAACACAGAGGTTAATTAAGAGCTGAGCTATCCACTATTCAAAGTGGAACTTTACTTTTTAGACAGGCTCAAGTGATACAAGCTTTGCTTTAGAAGAGGTCTCAAACTCCAGCAGCTGGTTTTCTCTTTCCCCTTTGCTCTTTCCTTATTCTGTTTTTCAGTTACTTGCTGTTTTGACTGCGCCTTCTTCCTATCCTACCTTTAAGACTGAGCCCAATTAATATTGTGAGATGTTTACAAACACAGAATCTCCAACCCTGATTCCCAGTAATCCCATGGGGTGTGTGCTTCGTGGTCTGTGTCCGTGCTGACACTGTGATGTCTTGCTGTGTGGTGCATTGCCATGGAGATTCGAATTGCCATGGCAACTTGCACCTTTTCGAAGGCAGCAGCAAAGGCTGAATAAGAGGAGCTTTGCAAAAGTGAAATAGCAAAATCTTGGGATCTGATATTTAAACATCAAAAAGAAGCCAAAAATTTTCCTGTCTGGCATACTCCTCTTTTGCTTTGAGAATAACCAAAGCATTAATTGCTTAAATAAATGTAGTTTTCTTAGTTTAAGTATTAGTAAATAAAGAACCTTTTGAATAGGCTTGGCATTCATACAGGGCTTAACAAATAAGGAATATATTTAGGAGCAGAATAGCAGTTGCTGTCCGTCTTTCTGCTGCCAGTGAATTTAAAGGCAATCAGTTCAATAGAGATCGTTCCCTCAGTTTACACCTCCATAAAATGGGCATGCGAAGCTGATGAAAGGAAAATGATGTTGTTTGGGAGATGGTTTTAGGTGATGGGTTGGGGTAGAAATAGCAGCAGCAGATTGTCATTTTAGTCCCTTCTTGTAGGAGGGACTGAAAAGAAATGCCTGCCGAGCCATCCTCACCTCTGTCCTCTCGCTGATGAATGGCAGGTAGTGAATGATGAGGAACGCTTTGAGGAGACCAAGTCTTGTATGTAGGCAATGCAGCAGTGTGTGACACTGCTGTTATGTGGCTTTGCCCCTTGCCTTTGGGTGGGAAAATCCCCATCTCCTTGCTAACACAGACAGGTATGACATAGCCCAGTTTCCAAAACTGGAGGAGCTCTGGTCTCTGCTGACAGGCCATTTGGATATATCAGGGATTTAAAATATTGCCAAGGAAAACCAAAATTAAAAAAAGCCCACTTACTGTACGTGCCAGGCAGAGTTTTAAAAAACTCTATTATGTATGAGAAAATGACTGAGTGGATCATCAAAATCTTTTCTTTGTTTTATTTAGGTTAACTTTCTCCAGAATGGAAAAGCTGTTTTCACGTATTTTCCATATGTATTTTGCAAGTTCTGAATGACATTTTAAAATATCAATAAGATACAGGCTTTAGGCAAAATTACTTTCCAACCACTACTTGGTGTTTGAGAATTTTTTAATGTTAATCTGTGCCTTTATTTTTTAAATAAAAATCCATATGGAGAACACAGCCAGTAGTGTTGCAAGCCATATGATCATGAAACTATATGTAGCTGTTTTTCTTACCTTTAGTTAAAAGAAAATAATAAATTCCTACATATATATATCTATGTATGAATGGTTCTAGCACTAACCTGTCTTTGTGAGAGGTGGACATGTGCTATGAAGGAAGATTTATTTTGTGCACTGGTGGATACAGATATTTTTTTTTTTGGTAGAAGTGGAAAGAGACAGGAAAGTGCTTTTCTGGCTGCCTGTTTTCAGCAAGAAGGGGGTCCTCTCTGAAAGCATTTTAACTGACAGACTAGCAAGCTGAAGCGTACCATGTATAATTGCAGCCAGTCACAAATATATAATCATCGCTACAGTGGATGCAACAATACGTTTAGTGGGAGTGGATGAATCTATTGAGACATGAAGAATTGAATCTTGAGGGAGGTGTATAACATTTCAAATGAAAATAATTTCAGTAATAGAAAAGTCAAGGTGACTTGTCCTGCTGGGGTAAATAGTCACTCTTAACTCTCCAGGCATGTTTACACTTTGACAGTAGGACACCACTGGGCAGAAGAGAGGTGTCTTGGCTTTGCATCTCATTGCTACAGCACTCGGCTGGCTTTCAGTCTTTGCCCTCCTCGCTGTTTTTCTTTCTCTCCCCCTCCTTGGCTCATATGTTAAAATAACATCTTCCCAGCCCCTATCATAGCTACTCCTGGTCCTTCACTGGGTTATACAAAATGATAAAATTTGCTTAAAAGCCTGCTCTTGAGGAGGAGTTCATCCTGAGTGCAGCCTGGATGTTTAAAGAAGTTTGCTGTACACTGGCACTTGCTGCAGTCATTTCAGTTCAGCGTATTCAGGCTACTGGTGAATGATAAAAGCACACACAATTTAGAAATCTTTAGCACTTAATTCTTGGGAATTGTGGTTGCTCAGCAAAGGTGTGCCCTTTATTCAGCGATCATGAGACAACAGTAAATTGCTCCAAACGAGTTCAGCTGAAAAAAAAAAAAAAAAAAGGCAAAGAAAGGAGGAACCCCCCCAGTCTAGAAATTACTGTACACAAAACCACATATTTTCTTTCACTGTAAAGATGTATTTCAAACCAATTCAGAAAGATTAAAGTTGGCAACTTTGCAATAAGATGATTTTTCCACCTTTTAAGTTAATAGCATGATAGATACAACTTTTGTCTCTGAGAAGTCAAGTTCTTTTCTCTTTCCTTTTTAAGTGGTATTTTTTTGAAAGGTACAATCAGTTGCTTTTGTTGCAGGCATCTCAACATGTACTTTCTTATGTGAGTTAAAATCAATGTCTGATATAATCTCTGTTGGAAGTCAGAAATGGAGCTGCTGGTTGCAGCCAGTAAGCGAAATTTTGTGAAGATTCACTCTGGCAGCGCTCCTTTCCAGATGTCTGAACGCTTGAAGTTTTATCCCTAAAACGACCATGGAAAATAAGTTTTAAGGGCCTCAAGCTGCTACTAGAAAGTTTGCACTTCAGTGCCTTATTTTGATGCCATCTCTGACTTCCATATTTGTGTTTTAAAAATACTACAGTGATGACTACTGAGACTTCTGTAGACCCAAAGTTGGGGGCCCTACGCATGGGAAGCTGCTCGGTTGTGTTTATTTGTATTGGCAGGAGAACACTCACTTGTTTGAAAAGCCAAGATTCAGGAGATGATGATTGTGTTCACTTTAAAATAAATAAGTAAATAAGAATCTAGAAAGAAGATTCTTTCAAGTGGCATTGATAGAGTATATGAATAATTTAAGATGCTTCCCGGGAGGTCTTCCAGACGAGCAGACTCCTAAGCTGCTTATTAAAGAAGAAGAAATAATTCTGTGCCGTCTGCTCACGGGATGTCCACAGACAGATCATGATTTTAATGGTTAGGTCTTTCAGCTACTGTTCTGCTAGACACTATTCAATGTGTAAAGTTGCATCTCTCTTGGATCGAAAAAGGGATTTGGATTCAGTCCATGAGGAGAGCTTGGCAGGCTTTGGGCTATTCATGCTACAAGGTGTCTAACCAACAGCAAAATATCATGTCTAACGTTCCACAGCCTGTTCTGTTGTGGCATTAATGGATGGGCAAAGGGTCATTGTGGTTGTCTGGTAGAAAAATGGAGATTGCTTTCTTCAAGGCAGTGTGGGACCCTGTGGGAAGGGCCATCTTCTAAGCATTGTCACTCAAATCTTTGCTGAGCCTACTTTGAACATAGCTCGATTTTATTATCTGCCTGTAAAAAAAAGATCTTTCTTAAAAAAATAAAAAATTAAAACACCTGTCAGGGTATTTTAAGGACACTTGCAAGAGAAAAATTGCAGCTGGTCAGATCCTTGATTTTTTGCCTACAGCCTGGCCATATAAACCGCAATGATAAAATCAGCTGGACCACAAAGAGCAAACAGAATAAATGGATATTTTACAATATGTAAACAATTACAGAATGACATTTGGCTTTAGGTTAATTTCTCTGCCTACTCTGGAAAATTGCCATCTGTAAGCAAACATATTGACTAAATTATTTTCAATGATATAGAAAAAAGGGCTAAAGTACTAGCATTTCAGATAATGACATCAGCATTATTATGGAGTTATGTTAAATTAAATGGCAGGTGGAGAAGTAAAATTGATCTCCTATGCTAAGCTGTACTGCATAAATAAAGAATTCATTTTTTTGATATATTGATTCTCTGTGGATTGCTTGCCAAGAAGATGCTAACATCAGCTTATCTAAATTAATACATGGTATTAGAGGAGGACACCGACATCAATATTCCAGTACTTTGCAGACCACAACCTGCATTAAGTCATGATTCAGATTCATTGATACGTACTTTCCGTTCAGGAAAGCCCTTGCACTCCTTGGGCAATGGATATTAAACCTGGAATATTTAAGCCTGTAGGATGTTTAAAGACAATCTGTTTCTGTTGGTGCGAGGGTCTGGCTGGTGCAGAGTAGAAGCAACTCCATGGTCCAGCTGTTGGTGCCACGTTTAGTGGATTATGTTTGGCCGTGGGTCTTGTTTTAGGGTTGTGGAAGTGAAGGGGACTGTATTCGGAATCCACTGAGATCACATCATCCTTTCATTGTTGTATGAACTGAAGCAACTACGGTGTTGTAACCATTAATGGCATATGGGAAGGATGCTTTTATGGCTGAGATGCAGAAGTGGGGTTTGAAATACGAGCATCAGTTTTTAACTGCATGACCCTGAAAAGAAAAACCAGAAACACTTTGCTTTTTCATTTGTCTTTTTGATCTGTTTTGTATTTGTGCAGCTCCTGGTGCAATGCAGCCACAAACTGAAAGGCATACGTGTCCAAGTGACAATCCAGAAAGACAATATTATTAAAATACAGTGTAATTCCAATCATGCAAAATTCTGAATTTAAAGAGGTTGAATAGTCCCATTTTGCTAGAGGAAGGCTACTTCAAAGCTCAAAGTTAAGAACAGAAGTTTTTTTGGAAAGCCTAGAGAGTAACAATTATATAGAGATAAAGATCTAAAGATAAAGATAAATGTTTTATTATATTTCAGCCCAGTGCTGATCAGGATGGCTAAGCGTTACCCATGACAAGCAGGGCCTTGTATGGGAGTAAAAAACCCGTCAGGCAGAATAGATTTACAGGATGTTTCCTCAGTTACACTGTAACAGTCATTTAGATGTTGTCTTTGACTTCTTGCCCCATTTCATTTTCAGTATGTAATTTTTAAAGAAAAGAAAATAAAATTGCCATTTTTTGGATCATCAGCAATGAAGCACTGAATTTTTTTAACATAAGAAAAAAATAAGCTGCTGGAGTGCAGTACTGAGTTGTAGCCTGCTCACTGATGCTTGTTAAATTGTATAATGGTTTTCAGCTTCCCTTCATTGCTACAGCTGTTGGCTTCAATCTGGTTTTGTGGTTTGATTAAAATAACATTTTTTTTGGTAACTTGTCAATTGCCTGCTGTTGGGTAACATAAACGGACTCATCCTTTTTTCTAAGCTGAGTCAAGGTATCTACTTAAAAACAAATCACCAAGATACCTAGGTAACTGATACAGGAGGAAAGCAAAATAAAATCTAGGACTTGAAAAATTTTGCATAGAAAATCAGCGGAGAAGAAAATCTGTGGAGGTTTTGTACTGTGTTTAACCCATTTAGCTAACCTCACCTCTTTTGCATGTTTAAGTCTCGTCCCACTGAAAGGGAGGACAATTTGCCACGGTGCTACCTTCACCAGACACCAGTTTAGAAAAGCCTTTTGTCCAGTGGAATTATTAGACAATTTTCAAAAAAGCTCTAAAGAGAATCTGACAGTAAACTGAGGTAAACTGTCATGTGTTAATTGCTAGAGGAAACTAATGAACATTTCATAGGAGGTGCAAATAAAGATGTGAAATTCTCCTCCAAAGACTGGGATGTCATTATTTTTTCTTCGTGGAAAGCAGCAGTCTTTTTTGTGCAGGGTGTCAGATTTAAATAGGCCAGAGGAATGAAAGTTGGGCAAAGAGAGAAATATTGTTCCCATTTTACGGCTGGGGAGTTTTAGCACAGGCAGTTGAAAGAACTTACACAATCTCATATAGGAGCAGTCAGAATCTGAATTCAGATTTAGTTCCAATAAGCAGCTTTTATCACAAGATGTTTTTTCTTCCTTTTATAACTTGTAGTTATAGCATATGCATAAATAACCAATAGGCCTTTAAAAATGGAATCCCTCTACTTCTTCTATTCCATTTCTAATTCTAATCCTAGTTACATTGGCCAGTTTATTATCTCAAATATTTACTTTCCACTATAAATGGAAATTACTTCTTTCCCTTCTTCTTCATGTTTCATGGTCATTATATCCTCTAGCGTTCCATTATCTCTTGGTACCTATGATAGATCAAAATCTTATGACGTTGCTCTTTCTGTAATAAATTCAGTTGGCTATAATAGGAAACTTAAGTATCTGTAATGTTTTTGTGTAAGTAATGGGTAAACTGGACTTTCTGTAGCTGCAATTGATTTCTAAATCATTTATCATGTTATGTAAATTAGTGTAAGAAGACACAGTGTAAGACTAGGAAAATAACCATCCAGTGTCATTCTGAATAGTTTGTATATTTATAGGGACATTGTTCATTAATTTTTGAGAACAGTCTGAACTACTATTTATCAGACACATTCTTGGTTCAATGCTTGTTATACTGCAGTCACTTAGGCCCTCTAAAACCTTGCTGGAAAAGGGAAAATGTCAGGGAAATTTGGATCAAATGATGCTTTAAGCATCGATGGAGATAAAAACCTCTTTTAAATTTATGCCAATTGTCACAGAGAAAATAGGTTTACCTATAGCATGAATTCAAGGACCCTTCTAAAATATTCCAAGTGGAAAGCTGCTGTTGGAATTCTGGTGCTTCAATTACAATTTCAGCATCAGTTTTTGTTGCTCTCATATTTCACCAAAGCAGAAGTATTGATCAAAACACAGAAAGTATTGGTGATTCATCTTGAGTCGTGGTTTTGTACATCTGTTTTGTGTTTAAGTTTTGTAACAAACATTTTGACACTGAGCCGTTGAGTTGACTGATAAACATCTAACAGCTTCTCTGTATGTTAAATGTCATAAACTCAATGCATATCATAATTCATTGCTTACATGTTACTTTGCTGCAAAAATAGCAGAGTGGAATGGGTCATGGTTTGTTTGCTGCTCTTGAGAACTTGCTGAAATGCGACCTCTGATGTACAGCAAAATGACGGGAATGGAGAGTGGGTTTTGTGGTGAGAGACAGAAGTTGCTCGCTGCGTTGCAGGCGGGGTGCTTTGTATGTGCTGATCACCATGAATTTGGGTTCAGGCTTGGAATTAAGGTGAAATACCGCTGCAGAAGTTTCCAGTTTAACTACAGATCCATGCGCTATCTGGTACATAAAAGGCATGACTTTACAAATGGAATCAACCTTCAGAGGTTGCTTTCTCCCTAAAAGCAGCAGAGGTTTAATGGAGTTACTTTACTCTGCCCCATTTTGTGCCTTGAACTGGTCGTGCTGGGTGGAACAGGAGTTCTGGGTGGGTGGTGGAGTGCTGAACAGAGCACTCCTGCAATCTCTCTGACTTTTGCTGGTGGCTGGCAGAGGACAACAGTGTTGCAAGGGCCATCTAAAAGCCTTTCATTCCTTTGGGAAGCCTGAATTTGGAGAAGAGAAGAATCCAGCTTTGCAATTCTAATTTATTGTTTTCAGTTTTTTCCCATCATGATTTTCCTGTTCTTTCTCCTGTACCGATTTCCCTATTCTTTTTCCTCTCACAAATAATGCGTTGGCAGGATTTTCTATATATGTACATGCTGCTGCGCGCTGGTATTTCAGAAGATGGCTTGACTCGGTGTGGTGAGGCTCGTACCAGTTTGCTTTCCTCCTCCTTGTCCGTTCTGAGCCTCTGACGTGTTCCCTGGGTGCCCTGACTTCAGGAGAGATGATCTTCATCCTTACACCAGAAAGTCTCCTTGTGCCTGAGGAGTGGACCTGTCAAACACGGTCCTGGTACGGGAGCTTTAGATGATCTTTTAGGTATTCAGATGGTCAACGCTGCCCAAGGCAACTGACAGCCTTAATATCTGTAAGAGGAACAGCCTCAGATCCATCACTCAACACAGATCATCTGTCACACAGCCTAACAGCATCTTGCTACTGTGGGAAATCCTTAAATCCATAGTGTTATTGTGACAGGTTTATGCTTATCCGACGTGGATAAGAATTTTTACTGTAGGTGCAGAAAAATCTGGGGAGCATAAATACCCAAAGGAAAAACAGCAGAGGCACTTGGCAAGCCAATAAACCTGTGCTTTTTATTTATAGGTCTTCCAATGAAGGCTGTCTTTTGGTGGGCTAATACAGACATCTTTGAATAACAAAACTAAGTAGTACCAATAAGAGAAGTAATTAGTTCACTGAAAGCAATCAATATCTAAAACTTCAGTGCATGCAAAAACTAACACAGAATATGGAGGATATGGAATGAGCAGTAAGTTTAATGGTATTTTTTTTTCAAAAAGAATTTCATTAACTTGACGTTATATTGTTGGTTTATGCTGGGTTCCTTAAGTTACATACAAATTAGCTTTTTGCTTCATATAGACGGTGTGCTTAATGAATATTCTGAAATGGTGTTTTATTAATGTGCCGCCTTAATTAGTGGATAAAAAAGGCTCCAAACACCTTTAAATTGTGTTATTTCCAAGGTAGCATGAGAGAAGCAGAAGGTAACAGTGAATTTCTAATTCCCTTCAGAAAATAAAAATCCAAAGTAATGGCTGCAGCTATTTGTGTCAGACATAAAAATTGATATAACATGTGGTAAACCTCCTATTGGGTATTATTACAAATGATTGATTTCTCTCTCCCCCTACAGTTTAGATGGCGCAGTGCTAACTGTACAAACAACTCATGAAAAGTCAACATGTTTTACAAGTAAATAATTTATAGCCACTCTGCGGAATACAGAGTAATATTTTACATTAAGTGACATTAATTAGAGTAGAAATATTCAAATGGTGAAGAACTGGGAGATGACTGTTGCAAAGAAAATTTTTTTACTTGCAGTCTAAATGCAAATCAGAAGCTCGGAGAGTCACGAACACATTGCTCTTGAGGGAGAAATAATTCCCATTAAGTACCCAGCTCTAAAATTATTGCAAGATTTTGGGAATGTGAGCCAAATTCAAGTCAGTGACAGTCTCAACTATTGCTGCCATTGAAGGTTTTAGAAGCATTTTAGATCTGTTTTAATTAGAGGTGAGATATGTCTTAGAGTCTTGGGTCTTAATCCCACAAACATTAAAGCACGTGGTTATCCTGACCCACAGCAGCAAACCAAGTGACTTAGCAGGACTAGTTTCATAGACCTGGATTTTTAAGGTCAGTACAGACTGCTGTGGTTTAATCTTGCTCATAAAATGTGCCCTAGAATCACACTCAGTAGTTCTTGAATTGACCCTGGTGATACCTTCTGACTGAAGTTGTGTGTTTTTTCAGAAAGACAGTGGTAGATTATCTCCCACTTTCCATCCACCATCAAAAGGCTGTAGTGTTCCAGAGTTAGCAGAATCTGTGTGTCCGTTATGGGTTTGTCTAACTTCATCTGTCTGCTTTATGCCACTCTGTGCAATTCAAAAAGTGATTTGACGTTAATCTTACCTGCAAGTAGATCAGTGATAGATGGACTTTGTTACTATTTTGTAAATGTGCAGAGGTTTGGGGTGGTTTTCAGTTTAAGCCTTGCTGCAGAATGATGGATTTCTTCTGCTAAGCAATGTCCATGCACATGCGGTAAAAACAAAGCCCAAACATGGGGGTCAAGTCCTCCACGTACTTAAGTCAGTGCAACTCTGTTGACTATAGAGGGCTGCACAGGCTTGTGTAGAAGAGGTTTTCACCACCTATATCACATGCATTCTGACCTACATAGAGCACGAAATGAGCATGCCATTTGTCTGCTAGACCGTGTTAAGAATCAGATATTTAGTAAGTGTTTTTCTCCTTTTATTTGAAATCAGCTTGATACGATTGTTCTGCTTTACCAGTATGAATCTGCCGAGAGCTATTTACTGCAATTGGCTGTGTGCAAGGAACTCGGAAAAATAAAAATCTGGAATAAAAGGAAGTGAGGAAAGGAAACAAAGCCTGTTGACCAGACTTCTTGCACCAAACGTCGCTGCACCTACATAAAAAAAACTCAACCGGTATCCTGAGGAGAGCTGAGCTGTTGTGTCTCTGTGCAGCGTTTCTGCTCTAGAAACCTTCATCAGTTTAAGTCACCCCCTGCAGCCTTAATGGGATGAAAGGGATTGGGGGACAGTGTTATACCTTCTGAGGTATGATATAACCCTGTATAAAACCAGTCTATGTATATTTCTGTAAAGGTTGAAACAAGAAAGGGCAGCGATCATCAAAACTAATTAGACACTTAAAGAGAAAAATTAAGAGGGGGGGGGGGGGGGGAAGAGATCTGGACACTGGTTTGGGGCGGGGAAAAGCAAACCATTGGAGGTAGGGAGTCTTATCTAGCTCCTCGGTTTCACAGTACGTACCATGAAAACCACCCACCTGGTGTTTGAGTTGATGATATAACGGCCTGGACATCCAGTTTCATGTGCAAAGTGATTTTGTTTGGTTGCACCCCGATAAATGTTTCTTAAGAAGTTAATAGTATGTGTATGTAAGATGTACTCAAAAATTTGCCGGATTTAATTTTTACAAACTTCAAATTTCACTATTCAGAGTAGAAAAAAAATGAATATATACTTCCCTTTCTTTTTATGTGGAGATTTGTTTTATTTTGGAGTTAACTGTAAACCTCATCAAGCAGTATTATACTCTAAATCATCACTGACAAAAAATTAGGAAAAAAGAGGTTTTTCAAGATTTTTTTTTTTTCACTCCACTTTCACCAACTTGTTAGTAGTTAGAACAAATAAACACAATTACCTCTAATAAAACTAATGTGCCATTGATGCAGAACAGAAGACTTCTCTCTCTTGGAATTGGGAGGCATATTGATGATATATAATTTTCTTACAAGCATTGTGACTAATCTGGATGATTTACTTTGGGATTTCCTAGCTCTCTAAACTTCACTCAAAACCAGATTTCACATATTAGATATAAATTAAGCTCTAATATCTTAAAAATAAACACAAACTAAGAAAAAACCTAATATGTCTGCTGCTAATTGCAGTTAACTAGCCTCCTACATTTGCACTTAATAACTGGGAACTGCTGATGTTTGTACATTGTGATATTTTAAATGGAACGTTCATGCCCTCTGTAGAAGTGATTTATATTATGAATGATTGTATCAAATATCTGCTAGAAACTGGCAGGATAATTAAATAACTCTTCTGTTGCTTGACATGCTACAGAAAACTCTCTGCTCTGCTTTGGGCTGACAGAGCTGCAAAATGCTGTAACGGGCTGCTGACTGCTTAGTTAACTGGCGAAAGGGTATCCGTGGAAGGGAGGGAAAAGTTTGGGAAAGATGGAAATGGTGGAAGTTTGATTGAGGCCCCTTTGTGCCAGTTCTCCAGATTCTTCTGTGATGCCTGATTTATTAAGGTCAGTGGCAAGGTGTTGAATAAAACACAAAGTTTTATAACTAAAGCTTTAACTTGGAAGTTTTAAACGTCGTTTGAAAATATCATAGTTTTTATATTCTGAAAATCTGTTATGTGCAACGCAATTAGACTTAAGTGCTTTAAAGTTTGCAAATGATACATTGTCTTTCATGAGCTGGTCCATCATTACATTCATAAAAATATTTATATTATATAGAGAGTATTTGTTACGTAATATAGCTACTTCTCTTTTGCAATGCTGGCATAAACTTAAACTGGTGCAATTTCAGCCCTGCTAAGAATTTGCTAGCTGCCTTTCTGCCTAAGAAAATTGTATAAAAGCAGTAGGTTAATGTCAATAGAAAAAAAGATTGAAATCACTGTTTAAATAATTAATGGAAAGAAAAGTTGAGGGGTCCTAAGCTTTGTACAGTTACACAGATTAGTGAAAAGCCATTGCAGTATAATATCAGATCAGAATAAAAATGACGTATACCCTTTTTGTGGTTATAAATAATTTCACAAGGTTTAAGGCGGTGAAGAATGTTATGGAAAAAAACCTTCTGTAATCTCCTGAAGTGTGAAAATTAATCACTCATAAGCATTTGACAGCATGGGCTCCATACTTGCAGCTAGAAACTTTACCTAGCAGTGAAACTTTTATTAATTTTCAATTTACAATTTATATTTTGCTAATTCATTTTTGTAGTGAGTTTATTTGAAATTTTCATTGACAAACTCAAAATCAGACCGATTATGTTGAATTGTTTAGAGGCAGTTAGGAGCCCCTTATGTGCCTCTGGTTTTGGTCCAGCCTAAATACATTTGTGGTTTTATCCCTTCCCATGTCTACATATCCTTTGCTGTTGAGCTGGCTGTGGATCATCTGCTCGTCTCTGCACAGCATCTGATTGAAGTGCCGGAGAAGATGAGCACTTCAGATAGCACCTGGCATTGTGTGGAGTAAAATAAGTCTTGCCAATTAACTGTAAAAGCACTCTTGCTAATTATCTTCTAACTATCCATTCCAGTTTATTATCCACTAACAAAAAAAGATGAACTGTACAGAATCTTGTTTATAAAACAGTATCATTTAACAGGAAATTAAGCTACATGGTTCTCAGTGTGCCTGTACATCTCCGTGCTGTTTATCCGAGTTGTTTAAATGTTTCTGTGCAGTCCTACGCTCCAGTTTGGTGCTTCTCCTCCCAGCACCTTCAATACACTTGGCCTTGCAGAAACTGGTGTAATTTTATCCTTTCTGATCTGGAGTGCTCTTTGTTTCACTTAACCTGCCAGCCTTTGGGGGCAGTCCATTTTTTTTTTTTAGACATCACCTTGAATTTTCACCACCCTTTGCCAGCTGCAGAGGAGGGATGTTGGCACTGACCGTATGGACCCAGTAGAGCCCAGCGCTCCTTTCTCAGGGGTGTGTGCGATCCATTTGGCAGCTCGTGACACATATTGCACCGTGCTACTGCAGTGTGCACAGATGACAATCATTGCAGTCTACGTACTTTAGTAAAATCAATAATCATACTACAGCTTTTTTTTTTTTTAATCCATTCCATTCTTTCAGGGCAAAATTTATGCTTAAAATATCACTGATCGTGTTTGGATTCGTTGGATCAGTTCCTTTTTTGATCTCTCCTTTTTGATAGTTTTTAGCTGCATCCATTCATGTTATTTTGCCTGTTTGCTAGCTTTTTGATCCTCAAATTTCATGAACTGCATGAACTCCAGAGGACAGTTGTCTGTGTGTTTTCCATCCTCTGGAGCTTGCATGTAATAAAGATGAAAACACTCTAAGTCTGATTATGCACGGTGCTAAAAGAAGGGTTGGTTTTATGATTTAGGCACTAAATTGGCATTTGCTTTCTGAGAGGAAAGCCAGAGCTCTCCTACAGGGTTTCTGTGTGATATTAACAAGTCAACCAGACTAAGATTTTAAAATAACTTAAAAGCCTCAGCTGTGAAAATTGCATTGAAGTTCTGTCTCTGGGTTTGTAAAAACTCCCAGCTCCAAACAAGTTTTGCAATCAAAAAGCTGTTTTTTGCAGAGTTAGGACCTGATCAAAGCTTTAGCATTTTAACACCCCTCAAACTTTAAGGGAGGCTGGTTACAGGTCTGAATTTCATCACCACGTCAAGACAAACCCCAGAGTCCAAGGCACTTCAGTTTCACTAAAGTTGGATTCTCATGGGAGGTTAGGAGCTCATACCTGTGAAATTCCAGTCCCAGAGTCACAACGGGGCTTTTGCTATTAATGTGGGGATGAGAATTATCCTATAATCACCCAGCGATGCAATCTAACCAGAGGTCTTCAGCCCATGGGACGATTGTAAGGATATGTTTTGCTGTCTGTTTTGTGTCTATCCCTTACCCAAGTTTTTTATCTTCTCTTTAGGTCCCGTCTCTGCTCTAAAAAGGACCTTCTGTGCTATTGTTCTTCTTCAACACCTACTTCATACAAGTTACACATAGAGTCTCTTCCTACTCATTCTTTTTAAGTCTAAGGTCCACTGGGAATACAGTCTCTTGCCACATAATGTATTAGTCAACAAGTGTGCATGGAGCGCACACTGTGGCTTAGCCGTTATGGTACCCAAGGGAGCAGCCTTGCCACACAGCCACTCTACAATTGATGGGTTGGAGCTCAATGTATTATAATAAACAGATTATTCCTATTAAATTAGCTTGAACATCTCTGGGAAAATTCATCATGCTCCAACATTCAGCCTGTCTTTGGAAGTGGAAGAGGAATGGGGAATGTCAAAGGCAATTTATTTATCTGTAATATGTTTCCGAAGGTTGTGTCTTGAGTTCTTTATATCCACAGTGTTCGGCTGCACAAAGTAATATAATGACGCGCTTGCTGCACGCTGTCAGGGAGAAAGTCTTTAGTTATAGTACACCATGGAGAGACAAGACAGCAGCTGTTGTCTTTGCTCTTTATAGAGCTGTTTGGGAGGCGCTGCCTATCGTAAGGTGAAACATTCAATTCAACATTCAGTGTCAGAGTTTGCTGACAGCAGAAACTTTTGATTTATTCCAAAAGGATAAAGATGGGAGTGTGTTGCTAAATCAGTCTGTGGGCAGCCTGGTTTCTGTACAGCGGAGTAAGATACAGGCTAATTTTGGGGTCTTTAGTAAGGTTTCAGATCTCCGTGCTATCGCTGTCTATTCTATCTTAGTGAAACTATACAGGCTTGGTTTACGTGACGGAGTCTTTGCCTGAACATTTGGTAAAGTCTTAGTAAAATGTGGAACACATCTTAGTGCTTCTGCCTCCTTCCAGTGTCCTCTTCACTTTGCTTATATAGCATCTCCCATCCAGGAGAATCCTTTTTCTACTTGTGAATACCATTATTTTATTATTGTAAAATATTAACTTTGGGGCTAAAAGCAGGCGCACCCCATACCTTTAGATCCTTCCGTTTGCACGTTATCAAAGCCTTAGTATTTTGGCAAAACCTTCTGGAAGGAATCAAAGCAACATTTTACAGCATGGAGAAAAACAGAAGAGATAATATCTGATTTTTCTCCTCTTCCTTCCAGCATGAAAATCTGTTCCTCAGCTTTTTATTTCCTTGCCCCCACTAATGACCTTTCTTTCACTGTTGGTTTCAAAATCTTGACAGCTCGTTAGAATCAGGAGAGGCTTTGCATGATCAGAGTGATAATTTTCAAATCACTTTGTGGCTGAAAGTAAGTTTAGGATCATTATTTATTCAAATTACAAGCATGAAGGACCACATGGGAAATATGGAGGAGTGCCTTCTGTAAATGACAGCTTAGGGAGAATTTTCAATTGCATGAGACAGCTGTATCCCAAAACTTAATCTAATTACTATAGTGTAGTGAAAAATGTCACCCTGAATAAAATTGATACCATCATATATGTTCATGGTAAATTTTGACTTACATATGGCTGTGTTTGGGATAACCTTTAAATTCTAAATCCATCTTGGGGCTGATGTAATGCTTTTTGTAATTAGAGGAATTTGAGTGTGTGGAATTTCTTCCTTGCTCTGAGCAGATCAGCTCTGCTCGCAGCTGTACAAAGTTCAGAATAGCCCTTTCCTGGAACGTATACTTCCTTCCTAGCATGCGTAATGAACGGTATATAAACCTTTGTTTTGTTTCCTTTTTCAAAACCCATATTTCAAAATGTTTTCCAGTTGTGTTTCAGAAATGTAAAAAGAGGGAAATTACTCACAGAGCACTGGTGTGCCGCCCCCATATGCTTTTTCTGTTTTGTTGCACATGAACAATTGTATGATGACTTGAAAAGTTGAGTTTCTGGAAGGCCTTCATTTTCAGCTGCTGGTGTATGCCAACGAATCTGAATATTAAATCAGATGGAAACCAGCAGCTTGAAAACATGCAATCTGCTCTGTGCTGAAATGCACATCTGTCTGATGTGTACTGCAGATCTTTGGCTCCCACTAAGGTTGTTTGAGATAACAAAAGAGCATGTTTTGAAAGCTCTGAACGTTTTTGTTTTGGCTTTTTCTTTCTTCATGTGTAAAATGCTGAATTGACTGTACTGGAGCCAACAGTTTCTTGATTTTCCACAAAACCAGAGTTAACAGAATATAGAAATGCTGGCTTTCCTTACCTTGTTGAACCAACGTGCTCCCAACCCCTTGGTACTGACAGCGCCTTTCCTCCTGGAACGTTGTCTCAGCTAAAGATGCTGGAGAGAAATACAAATATCATTGACTTTCTGTATCTGCTTATTTCCCAGTGAATTCAGGGGAGTCAAGGACATGCTCAGCACCTCAAGGACTGATCTCAGAGAGAGCAATCAAGCAGGCATTGTGTGCGTCTGCTAGCGAAGAACTTGGGAACCAGTTTCTGCCAACAACAGGTAAAAGCTGCCAGGGTCTGTTGCTTGCCTGGGAGAACCCACATCCAGCTCTTTGGTAATAAACAGTTTAAGAATAACATTTGCATGCAGCAAGGAGGGAGCAGACCTGCATTTCAAACTGCTGAGGAAGCCTGTAGGCCAGCCTGGTATTCTTAATCAAAGCGTCCTTGAAAAATGGAATCGGTGCCGACGTGTGTGTGCTTAGACTATATCCAGTGCTGATGATTTTCTGGGGCTAGCTGCTGCACAGCAAAAGCTCAAATGGCTGTTGGATGTGTCTCTTGCATATCTAAATTTTTCACCCAGAAGTGTACTAGGAGAAAGAAACTCTGTAGAAATACCTTGTATTTTGATTTTTTTAAAAATAATGTCTGGATTTCTACAAAGTTCTTAACAGCTAGTCTGAGGACCCCTCTTAAGTGGACAGATCTCTATCACGTAGGGAGGTGAGGTGACATTGCTGAATCAAGGCTCCCTCTGTTTTACCATTTCTGCTATATAATGGCACATTTATGTATATTACAAATTGCTAGCAAGTGGGGATGTGCTTTTATTGACGTTAATACCAATGACGGAGGGCTCAGGCAAAGCTGAGTCCTAGGAAGTGGCAGTTTAGAGACCTGCTTCTGTTTTCTTTTTACCTTTGTGAATTAACTTTATTAGAGACAGACACTGCAAATGTGTAGACAAGAGGGAACATGGAAGCTGTCTAATAATTTTAGGCCCAACCCATACAAATCTTGAGGGGGTTTGCCCAGCTAAGTGTTTTGCTGTTGGACTTGATCCTCCCAGGTATTGAGCAAAGCAGAGAAGGAATTGAAGGAGCTCAAAGTTTCCAAGACCCTTAAGACTTGCTTCTGCCCCTGCTCATGCCACTAGCAGAACCTGCCTTGTTTCAGAGGCCAGCTGTAGCTACAGCCAAAAGTGAATGGGCACACATCTGTGGCAGCATCACGCTCTGCAGATTGCATGAACATCCAGAAATGTGCTGCAAAAGATCGCTGTGGGGGGAAGGAGGAAGATGAGAATGAAGCGCCTGGCTCTAAGACCTGTGCTAGAAATCCCTTTGGCTGTGGACAGTTTATCTGCTAAAATGCCATGCAGCCCTGATGCCCGGGGGCGGTATTTCGGTACAGCACTGCTCCCAGTACCAGCACTAGCTTCCAAAGCCTCTCGCCATTCTTGCCTTCAAGTTGCAGTTTCAGTCTCATTTGTGGCTGGCAAATCACAGAATCCCAGAATCATCTCAGTTGGAAAAGCCCTTGAAGCTCCTCCAGTCCAACCATGAACCTCCCCCTGACCGTTCCCAACTCCACCAGATCCCTCAGCGCTGGGTCAACCCGACTCTTCAACCCCTCCAGGGATGGGGACTCCCCACCTGCCCTGGGCAGCCCATTCCAACGCCCAACAGCCCCTTCTGCAAAGAAATCCTTCCTAAGAGCCAGCCTGACCCTGCCCTGGCGCAGCTTGAGGCCATTCCCTCTTGTCCTGGCGCTGGTTCCTTGGCTCAAGAGACTCATCCCCCCTCTCTGCACCCTCCTTTCAGGGAGTTGTAGAGGGCCATGAGGTCTCCCCTCAGCCTTCTCTTCTCCAGACTAAACCCCCCCAGTTCCCTCAGCCACTCCCCATCAGACCTGTGCTCCAGACCCTGCACCAGCTCCGTTGCCCTTCTCTGGCCACGCTCGAGTCATTCAGTGGCCTTCAAATCATTAGCATCAAGATCTTATCTGTGCTATAGTTTGGCCAAAGCTTGAAAGTGGGTTTTTCTGTTTTTTCTGTTTGGGGTGTTGTGGGTTTTGGGGTTTTTGTTGGTTTTTTTTTTTTTAACAATATAGTAGAAAAATGTTGCCTTTCTTGGTGAAGACCTGTCACGTGCAATGTGGATGATATGTCACCTGCTTCTTATATAGTCAGCTATCACCTTAGGGTAAAATCCTGTCTCCATTCTGGTCTCAGTGCATCACTCCAAGTTCAGAAATTCTGACTGAAAGCAGTGAGATGATGTCTGTGTAGAGCTGTATATGAAGTAGATGTTAACCCGTGTAGTTTTTAAAATATGTGTATGTGTAGGTGTGTACAAAGGCACGTTTTGTATATGAGCGTATGTACACACACCCACACTTCCTCTAGTTTTAACTGATGCTCCTGATAAGAAATGCAACAAATGATATTGGTGATTCATGGGGTAATGTTGTTCTTCTCCTGTTGTTACAGATGCATACATGCTCTTTATGAACGGATATACAGAAAATAAAAGTACAGTTCTTATTTGCAAAAACTCAAAGGCTCGGCCATAAATTCTCTTGTTCCAGCAAACCAAAAATACACACACACAGCTGTAACAGTGCTCCAGCATGGTTATGCCTCTGTTCCACAGTGACTATTTTGTAAGAATAGCTTTATTTGCCATTCCTAATGGCCAGCATGGATATTTACCAGATACAGGCATTTTAATTTCTGCTCTATTACTTGCAGCTTCCCTGCGTACTAAAAATTCCTTTTTTTTATGTTGCAGAAAATGTGTTTGAGGACTTCTCCCATGGCTCTTCCGTAGATGTCAACCTCAGACTACACCAACGTTGTGTCAGAGGTGTAAGTTAAGCATTATATCATGTTTCCAAAGCCTTCACGTGTATATTCTGATGGTGAAGTTAAACCATATTAAATGCTAAGTTTACCCAAGGGAATTACTGCTGTTTGGCTAATGACCAGGGCATGTGGCTCCTGTGCAAGCCACTTGACCAGGTAACTGTCTCAAGCTGTCCTGTTTCTGAAACTGTATGTACAGCACAAGGTAGTTGAGTGGTCTGTGGATTGGGTGGAAGTTCTGTGTAAGATACCTGGTTTTACCACCAGTGAAACAAATGTCAGTCTTTCTGTTGTCTCCAGTAAGCTTGGGAGCACGTGCGAAAAACAATACCGGTGATTCAATAGGTAACGTGACTTTGCTGTTGCAGAACTGCCACAGCCATTTCATTTGCTCTGTAATTAGATGTCCCAAGACACAGTCATAAACCATTATGTAGGCTTTGATAATGGAAATTCTTGGATGTAACCATGTGGAGCTGGGACCTAAGACTAGGATTTAGAGGTGTGTCTGTGTCTATCCATTCAGGTGTGTTAGTGGGATCTTCAGGAGCACTTGACTGGGTTAGATGCCTAACTCCATAGAAATCAGCCCTGGATTGAACATAGTCTTTGAACATCAAAGACATTTAGGTTCCTAATTCCTACCAGGCATAAAAGTGTCTTACTTGTTAGGATCCCGTGGAGAATTAGGCATGTGATCTTTGGGAATCTAGATCGGTTCCTGTATTTTTTTCAAAAAGTCCACAGTGTGCCTTCTTGCATCTTTCAGAGTTTAAATAATTTTTGAAACCTAAGATATCTCTAGGAAAAACACCTGATAAGGCTTTTATACTGCCATTTATAAAAACTTTGGGATAAAATGTACTCAGTACATGTAATTGTTGCGGTTTGTTATTTTTTTTAAAACTGAGTGCTATCATTAAGATGTATAGTTATGTCAGTAGATAACTTCCCTTAAACTTCCCAGAACACAGCTGACAGTAATGACTTGTTTTGTAAGGGTACCTGAGTATGTTTTGGTGAGTTAATTCCTTCATTTCAAGATGAACAACACTGTGGACTATTCCCGTTCAAAGTGTCCGATATGCAATTATTAGTCTCTAAGCACCACTGACTCCTGAGTTAATCTGCTCCAGGCATCATTTGTTTGGTACATCTCTGACCTTAGTTCATTTGACTGATAAGAAACTTGGGGGGGGAAGCCCACTGAATATAATTAACATCTGCTTATTAACAAAATTATTTGTGAGAGAGCTGACTTGAGTTCAGTTAATGGCTGGAATAATTTTTGCAAGAGAGAAAACCTTGCCTAATTGTTGAGGTGCAGCTACACCAACCCGTTTCCAGAGCTCGCTGCCTGCTGCTGTTTTGGGGCCTGATGCTCAGTGGATGCTGGTGGGCTCCAGTCACGGAGCTGTGCTGATCTACACCAACTCTCCTGTCAACTCTGAATCTGGATCTGAATTTATACCTGCAGGACAGGTTCATCAATAGTGTTGCTTGGTGCAGCTCCCCTTGCAGTGTTAATTATGTAATTCTCCCAGAGCATGAAGCTGTGTTGACTTGGAAGATAAATTAGTTACCCTTGCACTTGCCACCGGCTTTCCTCTGTCGGTTAAGGATTATCTTGTTCCCCTCTCTTCTCTTTGTGGATCAGAAAGTCAATTAACTGGTTCCCCATCAGACTTGAAATCTATAGGGGAAAAAAAACCCCAAACTTTTCTAAAGCTTGGACTGGAGTTGAACCAAATTTCATTCTTGTAACTTTGCAGCTCAAGGCAAGTTTTTATTTTCCCTGTAACACTGAGAATCCTTTCTTCAGTGCAGATTATCAGCTGAGGCTGGTTTGTTTTCCAGATTCTCGCTTACTTTGTGTGGTTTCAGGTTGGGAGAAAGTTTTTATTGTTTCTCTGGTTTGGTTTTGTCTCACATAAAGAAACATCTATGTGAGTGAAAATACTAATATGACAAATTAGGCCAACCTATACATATTCCGGTATAGGTCTTTCATTTCCATACAAGAACAAATAAACCAGTAGGAATGACCTTTGTACTGACAGCATCTTATCCTTATTAATGCAGTATTTTTAACAAAGTGCAAACTTTGTGCCCAGGTAACTCCTAAGTGGCTAGAGACAGTGTATGTGGTAGGATCAAGGTGTCTGAGGGACGGTTGGTAGGAGAAGAGTTCTAGTTGTGCTGGTCCTTATGGCTCTTTTCTAGAGAGTTGAGTTGTAGATCCTTAAAACACAGGAAAACTTTTGCAAGATTGGGTCTAATTCTCTGAAGTGTTGACCTTTCCCACATCCTCCCAGTTGCCTTTTGGGGTAGGGAGCACAGAAAACCCCATGTCATGTCAACAGAGGCATTGAAATTATTGATTCGATTCTGGATCAGAAATTACAGAAGGGTTAGCAGAGCTTCCCAGCGCCGTGAGCCCTGCCTTGCGAACGCCTTGCCTAATGACTGTCTCCCCCTTGCAGCTGGTGGGATGGCATGATACAAGCAGTGTCTGATTTGAGTTGTAAAGGTGTAAATTTTCTTGGGTTTGAGGAAATAGTCCCTCTCGCAGCTGTGTTGCTGTGCTCTACAACTGCTGCACCTGCTGCAGCACAAGTCTCTGAAGTCTGTGATTCATTGCCTTTTTCTCAGCTGCATAGAAAATAACCCAAGCCCTTGGGTTCTTCAGTCCAAAATGATTGGGAATATTCTTGCAGAACACAAGTCGCACATCCTTGTAAGCAGGTCGTATTTTTAAAGGGATTACAAAGGATTATGAGGAGTTACTGAGACCTGTGCATCTTTACCAGGCCTCTTGCTGGCATAGGATTTATTGGTTTAGAAAAGTCTTAATGAAAATAGCAGATTTTCCCAGAGACAGCAGGGAAATTAGTATTCCTCTTGCAAACATCTAACTAGCCTGCTTTGTTGCAATTTCATTGTAAAAAGTCTGCTTATAGCTCTCTAATAAACACTGGTTCCATTCCCACAAAGTGACACTTGCTGAATAATGTGTTACAGCTCTCAGTGACTCCTTTCCAGAGACTTATCGTGAAATCTGCAGAGATAATTACCACAGTAGGAAACGAATACAAACAAATGCAATTTCCCCCTTGTTTTAGCAACTTTCTGAGATTGCACTCGCTTCCTGCTCTGTTGCCAAGTACATTTTTCCTATTTTTTTTAGTATCGTTAAAACGATTAGATTTTGATTCATAAGGTCTATCCACCTACTTAAAGATGATTGCAACAGTCCCACTGAGTTAAACTGGAGCTGCAGCTTTATCCAGAGAACAATTGCTGTATGGGCTGAATTATAACCAATTTCTCAAATCACTAAAATTGGTTGTCCCAGACAAGCACTAAGATTAAATCTGTCTCATCTGATATTAGGCATTAATGTAGTCAGCCTTGCTTAATACACTCCTACATCAGATCTGACTCGCCCGGGAATTGCCTCTCTCATCATCTGCTGTTGACTGACTTTATCACGTGCAGCTTCCTAATTTAGATGAGTTGAGTCCAGGAGTAAGTGTAAATGTAATATGAAAAAGTTGCCTGCTGCACTCTGTTCAGTTCCTCAAAAAACCAGCGATACATAGGATGCTGCTAACTTGACTAGTGTGTTTCTAAAGCTGCAAAGATTTCTATTCTCTAAGGTTTCTCTTTGGATGAGTGGGTTCATCTTCTTGCCATGGTTCTTTGGTCTTTTAGTTATGGTTATTTAAAGGTTCTCTGTCTTAGAGCGACTGTTTATCTCTTTCCTTTGCAAAAAGAAAAATATTCAAGTCCTCACTAAACCGTGTTCTGTTTATTATTTCCTCTAGCAGATGAATTGAATTTGTTAAAAAACAAACAAAAAAAAATCAAGGTTTTAAATCTTTAGATTCAGTTTTCTATTCCAAAAATTATCTGTGTATTAGGATACTGGGAAATAAAGCTGGCAAGTAGGATGCCACAGGAGACTGTAGTCTCAGTGTAAATAAGATTGGTTTATATTTCTTCTCCCTCTTATATCCGGTAGGATTTAAGCAAATGTTGCAATTATTTCTCATTACATGATGTTTTTAGCTTGACCATAGCAGTGTAAGGGGAAAAAAACACATACAGAAAAACCCTAGAAGAGGAAAGCTTTGAATTTGATTCTGATACAAATAACACTATAAAGATGATGCAAAAATAAATGTTACTATTCCATTTAATAGTATGGTATTAAACATGTTCTCTTTACTGCACTGTGTAAGTCTTTTGTATAGTCTTTATTTAGTGAACTCTTCCAGCATCCTTTTATTTGTTTTGGATTACGTTTTCAGGTGCTAGTTGTTTATGAACACCCCATAATTAGAAATTTAAACTTCTCTGCAGTTGCGGACACGGGATCAGGCAGATTCTCTGCTTCTGTAAATTGCCAGTGTTGGGTTAAAGTCAGATATTTGGTCTGTGGTTACGGGGGCTTTGTAAAGGTCTGGCAGGTCTGTGTTTGCACTTTTATGCGGGATGAAATCAGAAGAGATTCATTTTTGTTTATCTACTTTCATAGGCAGGTCCCATATTTGTAATACTCGTACGGGTATCAGTGGAAGTTCTCTAGAAACATATTTGTAAGAAAATATTAAGGCATAGCTTTGAGTTGAATACTGAGTTGTTTTGCAGCAGTGGAATTGCAGAACAGTCTGGGTCGCTTCTCTGTGCAGTCTGTAACACAACCAGGAACCCAAATCCCATCTTCTGAACCCCATTCCAGTGTTTTAGGCAACAGGATAGTCCTTATCACTATTTCCCACTGGCCTTTGTCTTTTCAGTGGATTGAACTAAATTTTGGATCCACATTTCTGCTCTAAACTTTGCGTGTCACCTGGGCTTTGTGGGCCAGCTGGATCTGTGCTTCAGCTAAGCTGCGGATAAGCTGCTTAGCCTTTAGCAGTAATTGAATCAAAGCCAAATTCCCAGGCCCAGAAGGTTCATCCCTGTTTAAACAAAGAGAGACGGCAATGCGTGTGTATCTGCTACCGAGGAGGAGGAAATTACTCCTTTGAAATTGAATCCAACAGGGAGATTGTATGTCTTTACAATTCATGCATTTTCCAATAAATGTGTTTTCGTCATGTTAGTTAGCTCATAAAAGTGCTTTATACAAGTCAGTCTGAAAGACTTTAGGAGAATAAATCCCTTGTCATCAACTCAGCAGGGCAAGTTTTTGCCTTTAGTGGCCACTTTTAGTCATCCTGATTTTCCAGCAGAATTTAATTTATCTATTAAGTAGATAACAATCTGGCTTCAGGCCAGTACCTGTCCGCATGGAAAATTTTGACCTCAGTGCCTTAGTGTAGAGGTGAAAGCTATGCACAGAGCACAAGCAAGGAAATACCCGAGGTATTTTGTCAAACTTAGACCATCTAGTCTCTGCTTTCTTTGTTGTGTCCATGTGGGGTGTGTAAGACAGATAAGTTTGAAGAAATTCTAAGAGAGCTGTAAACAGCTAAAATAGCAAGGCTTCACAAATTTTTATTGATTTTACTAAAAGTTTCTTAAAAAAAAAAAAAAAACAAAACACGCAGCACCAAGATTTCCAAATACTGAAATACCTTATTTGAAAGTTTAATGTATGAAATACTTTTCCTAGTCATTTATTTGCAATCATTGCTTGCTTCTAACGCGTTTGTTTTCTAAACCGTTAATGAGAAATGAAGCTTGTTTTCCTGGATTCCAGCAGTGAACTAAGCCCGTTTTGCAGCTTCTGGAGCAGAGCTGACACCCGTCTGCTGAAGAAGCCTGCAGCTGGGTTGCGCTCGAGTGCTGTGGCACAAACACGTACCTCGTGGTCCAGGAGATGCAAAAGGTTCTGCTCGGTTCTATTCACCATCCTCTAATCTGGTCGCTGCAAGATCCACCAGACCAGATGACCTCTCCAATCACTTTCTCATTGCTTTTTAAAATTTATTTATCAGCTCTAGATTGAATTTTATAGCGCTGGGTAAAGGTGGAGCACCGTTCCATTGCTCCGTACGCAGTACACACGTACGCAGCACACAGTCAGTTTTACCTAGCTCTTTCTCCAAACTATCTGTTTTTAATCATCTGTAATTATTAAAATGTTATGCTTTTTGATTGTATATCTGTTCAGGAAAGCCAAGATGAAAGTCAAATATGGTAACGTTTTTCTTTCAGTTTATTCATAAGGCCTCAGGAAACTAATGAGATTTATTCTGTGAATTAGTTTATAATTGTGCTTTAACTGCACTGTGACATTTAATAATGTCAGAAGGATTTTGCTTTAGGCAGAGTGATTTCAGCCTCTGTAGAAAATTAATTACCATTTTCTGAATAAACTACTTTTTTTTTGTGAGCTAAACGGTATTTTCAAGGTTAAGCTGCTTTCTGATATTTTGAGGGAAAAATGCATTGAAGATGTGTATCTCGCTTCCCAGTTCACCTACAAGAAGCTGACTGTGTTAAATAACCAGAACCTATTATTATAAGATTTGTCAAATTTTGGCGTTCTCCAGCACCCAGACCTTGTGTGTCTGGTTTGGGGAGCTGCAGAGAAACCTGCAGTGCTGTACAGAGCTGTGGAGGGAGCTCCTCTCACCTGCAGCCCCCCAGCAGTGGGACCTGCTCATATCACCCTTCACGTTTATATATTTCACTCTTTTGCTTGTTCAGGCAAAACCTTAATGAGAACCCAAGTCTGTCCTGCACAAATATCTTATTCTGATGCACGTAACAAGAGGGCACTAGCTTATTCTGTCTCTTCCACTGGACCTGCAAAGCTTTTCAGTACAAAAACAACTCTCAATTATATTTTTGTAGGGGACCCAGAGGAAAAAAACAGCTACTGAATTTACAAATTTTATTGCACAGGATCAGAGTTTAATTACATATTTCATTGTTTGGAAAGTGTGAATCAAGCTAAATATTGATAAAGCTTTCTTTAATATGATTATATAGAAAAAAATAGCAAAAAAATAATTCTGAGGCAGAACTAACGGTTTGTATAGGATAATTTTGAGTGTGCTTATATGTATGCATTAGATTATAAAATTAAATAGATGGAGTTTTTTGAAAAAAAACCACATTTTGAGGTTCACATGTTGCTTTAACCTTTAAAGTGTATTTATATAGGCATCTCTTAATAAGAACTGAGAAAACTGTTGCAATTGTTGCTTTGCTGTGATGTCAGGAATAGACACTTACACTGGAGCGTGTGGGCTTTGCGAGGGCATAGCAGTGAGGCAAATTAATTGAAACTGTCCAAATGGCAGATCAGGTGGATTAATGATTGTCAAAATGACAGCTGCATTTACATGCCTTTTAGCCAGATCACTTTATATCAGATCCAGTGCTTATTGAAGTCAATGGAGAAAGCAGCCTTTGATTTAAAGGGAGTGGAAATAGTATTTATGGACAAATATTTGTCCGTAACTGTGTGTACTCCAGGCCTTGAAATTACTGTAAAGTTTCAGAAACTGTCAGTTTTAAAATAGTGTGCCTGCTCGCTTTTCCTGTGGGTGGTATTTCCACTGACAGCTTTCAAAATCCTGCTGCTGACGTAACGAATAACTCCTTGATGATCTCATCCAGGCCCCTACCAATTTAAAACTTACTCTAGGTACGTGGCACGCTAATTATCATTGTCCCATGTTCTGTAACAGACCTGTTTAAAATAAAGCTCAGTAGGAAATGGCTATTGTCTGAAAATAAATGACTGAGACTAAGGCAGTGATGCGCAGGGAGATCTCATCAGTGCATTTTTCAGGAGGATTTGCCACCGTTTCCAAGTCGGCCGGGTGTTCACTCTAATTTATCGGCATAGCACCGGCGATGCCAGAGCATTGCACTGCCCTATTGGGGTGGCTTTGTGTTGTGTGTTCACTGTCCCCCAAAGCTTTGGGGGAAAGCCACAGGGATATTCTAAATTTATTTGTGTCTCAAAGAGATGATATTGAAGAAAAATGATAGTGGAATGACACTGGCTAGAGGTTTATTGGTGCTTTGGGAACCAAAGGTGAACAAAGCCAAGAGGAAGCAAGCCAAGCCCGCGTGCCAAAGGGCGAGTTTCTCTTACTTACCCTATTTTGAACATTTGTTGCTCTCCATTCAGCTGGTTTGTGGAGGGTATTTCTGCCCTGCAGGTGGAATTTTTATTGCTTCATTGTCCTTGCTGCCTTATGGAAGGAGGTTTAAATGGTTCCTCTCCAAAACTCTTGTACAGAAACAACTGGGTCACAGTTGTTCATCCTGCTTATTATGAGTGTTGCATAGTAAGTCAGACCAAAGTAATCTGCTCATCTGCATGACCTTACTTTAGCTCTGGCTTACAGAGCTGGCCGGCTGCTTGAGGCAACGGGAAGAGGTACTCCCCAGGGTGATGGGTTTAGGCTCTGGTTCATAGGAACACAAAGAGGACTGTTAAAGTTTCAGCAGACCTCTGTTACTGCAGTATAAACCTGCACGAGGGATCCACATGCCATGGGCTGTCATTGAAAAAGCCAATAAAATATGAGTTAGTCCCTGAAATTCATGCCACAGTCAATAGGAATTTTTTTTCATTGACTTCAGTTGAGCTAAATTTCATTCTATTTCTGCCTTTGGAGCTCACAGATCTGATATTGGGATCTCTATTTTGATACAGCTCTGTAGTTGCTGCAGCTTCTCCTATACTTGGTGTCCACGGCTATAACCGCTCCTGGCCAGCGCTCACATCGCAGTTAGAGGCATTCACCAAATTCCGTGTAAAGGAAGGTGCTCGCTGGTCTTCAGTGGTTTTCTGATTGGCTCTGAGTTGGGGACTTTGTGGGAGTTGCATTTTTTCAGTTGTGAAAGCTGTCACAGTGCCCCTGTGAGTTAGGTGAGTGTGTCGGCTTGATCGAACAGTGTGTTGAAATGACCTTAGCAAGGGAGAGGAACGGACTGCTCCGCTGTGCTGCGAGCTGCGGGTGTGCACAACAACAGCTGAGCTCTAAATATCTTATAGTCTTGGGGGGGTTCAAGGTAGGAAGAAAGAAGGATAGTTGACTAATGAGTGTGTGTAGCAACTTGGCAAAAAAAATTAGGAGCCATCCTGTGTCAAATATGTGCGTTACTGGTCTCCAAACAAGTCAGATACAACCACTTCCCTTTGGTGCTAGAACTCATCAAGAACAGTAGCGTTGCCCAAACTCCTCAATTTCTCATTAAAAACCCCACAATTTAAAACAGATGGTTTCTCCCAAATATTTAATCATTAGAAGTTTCATTATAATAACAACTTCAGGGTGCTTCCAATTAACTTAACAATAACTGTATCTTGGGCTAATAAATGTTCAGCTGTGGGCCTTGAATTTATTAGCCCAGGAAAATGGTTATTGCCTCATAAACAGGAAGCACCTTCAGGTGATTTAATGACTCATGTTTCTCTCACCCTTTTTAAATTTATCTAATAAACAGTTGAGATGAGAAAGATATTAAAAGTAAAAAACAACAAAGTTTCCACTGGCAATTACTTAATGACAAAATTGTGTTAATACATATTTGAGAAGTCAGTCCACGACATTGCGGAATAATCTGAAGTTGTTGCTCAAGTAATTCACACAATGTTAGATATTTTCTATTTTATTTTATTACACAAGGAGTTGAATAAATAATTGCTATGGTAATACATTGCCTTTGCCATTAACGTGATGTCTTACATTAGTGTTCAAGGACTGCACCTGAAGACATGCAAATGAATTGCATATTCTTAATGAGGATAACAACCTGCTCATTTCATCAGGCAAATTTTGATGTCAAGGTTGTGGACTGCTGATTTTCTGTTTTATTTTTAAAATGCTGGATAGTATGTTACCAAGAAAAAAGACTTACTGTGTTTTTCATACATATCCTAGCAAACTTTTCCCTCTTTGGTAATGCCTAAGAAGCAGCATTTGGGGTGGCGGGGCAGCTGGAGGTGGCTGTAAAGGCAGGCTGCTTATGATATTTTGGTAGGACGTTATGTATCTTAGGTTTATGATTGTTTTAGTGGGGTCCTGTTCTCACATATCTGCAGCCTCTTTTCATGTTCATTCAGCTCTCCTTGTTGTCCGTTGCTTTCTTGTTGCAAAATAGAATTTTGTGGTTTTGTAAAAATGTGAGTGAAGGACATCCAGCACCACGTTATTAAAATCAAAGCATGTCTCACTTTTTACATGGTTTAACGTCTCCCTATAAGAAAGTTTAGAATCCAACACAGATAGCTCTATAAATAGTTCTACACTGGGTTTTAAGGTGTTTTAACTCTAAGATGCACTTATTTCAGCATGGTAACTTTTTCACAATCTAATTTGAAAGTGTGACTTTCCCTTTTCTGTTTTTCTGGACTTTTTGAGATCTCACATGTTGTGTCTTACTGCAGACAAGTAGCACTCTCACTGCTCAAGGCCGCTTCTGTAAGGTTGTTTGGGCATTCACAGTGTGGATAGGTGACTGGGGTTTTCAGAAAATTCGTAGTTTAGAAATGGGATTTAGGCTCCTAAATCTCTTGGACACAATTGTGAATTTTTCCCTAATCGCTTCTGTGCCTCTGAAAACCCTAACTTACAAGACTTGTTAATATCTGTTCTGTCCATGAAGAATAAATGATACATTTCAGAAAGTTTCATTAATATTGATGAGCTTTACATATGGCTAGTTAGTATTCAAAGTATTTCAATTTGTTAAACAGAAAGAGTTTCAACCATTAATTATGTTCTGGTCATTCAATTTTTATCAAATTGAATAAAGTAATGTATTGGAACAGAACGATGTGTTTGCACCAAAAATATCTTCACTGTTTCTACCTAGAAGCAGAACAAAAATGTCTTGCTCAGCATTTTTTCCACATTTGCATGGCCTATATTTCATGTATTCATTTTGTTTTGCTAAGGTTATATACAAATATATGTCCAAAAGGAATATGCATGTTCCTTTGTGTTGGAAATCCTATTCCTGCTTGCATACAGATGCAGAACTGAGGCAGACAGGGACTCCGGTTTACATAAATATTTAACATAACTGAGATAAGAGCCAAGAATAATTTCATGGAGGGAAAAGTCATACAGATCTCTTACATTAGGGTAAAATTGGAATTCAAGATGATTTAATTCTCTTTGGATCAGAACTGCTACAAGTTTTTCCACTTTCTCTTAAAATGCTATAAGACTGTCTCAGTAAGAGGTAAGGAATTGAAGAAGGCAAACTTGCCTTTTGCATGGCTGCCTGCAGAATATAAAGTTTTGGTTTTCGTATGGGGAAATATTTTTACGTACAATGGAAATGGTTATTTTGACATGCGTTTGTGTGTGCACACACATGTATTTCCCAAGGAAGCTTTGCCTTTATTATCCCAGATGACAGCAATGAACTGAAACTGTATCTTTTGGTTTTGAAAAACAAAATTTGAATTTGAATTTCTGAATTTCATGTTGTTTTGGCAGAGTAAGTACGCTTAACTATTTCAACAGGTGAAAATATATTGAAGTGCTTTAACAGTGAATTACACAGAACATCCAACAGGTACAAAAGGAAGCAAAGACACAGAGGGGATGTTCTTTGCCGGTCATCATCTTCAGCATTGAGCCAGTCTGGGAGCATCTGAGCTGTGCTTATTTGAATGTTTCAGTTACACTTGAAAAAATACCTCAGTGTCATATGATGCCACCACACAGCAAATTAATCCAATACTTTACATTTTAGCAATTAAATCAGCTATGAAGTAATATTTTAATTAAAATCAAGCAGTTTTGCTTGTTTTTCAGTTGTTAATGAACTATTGGTTGAAGATCAACTTCAGCTTCCTACGGGCCAAAGAAATGGGTATTTAAGATACTGGAAAGACTGTGGTGTTCAGACTTACGGATCATTTAAGCACTTCTAGAAAGGTTACCCTAAATTAGCATTTTATGATGCCTACTGCAGCTATGCAGAAAATGATTCTTTCATTTTTTCTTTCCCTAAGAAGATGTCACTTTAGAGACTTCGTAAATTCCTAAAATAAGTCTTCTGTAGTTACTGCGAAAGTACTTCTAAAGTGTCAGCAATGCTCTGCCATTAGCCTGGAGTAAAAATTTAGATCCTTTCCATAGTGTGTCTCAAAGTATGCCTTGTGGGCCCCAAGAATCGCTTTGTGAATGATTTTTATTGGGGGAAGGGGGCGAGATGGAGAATGAATCTTAGATTTTAGAAAGATTTTTCTCCTTTCAGTGTTTCCCTGAATAGCTGAAATGCTGGCATTCACCATAGGAGTCATTAGTGCTGTTAACTCAAAGTCACTTTGACATTAAAAAAGCGGTATAGAATTGACTGCTGATTGCTGGAGAGCTCTACCAGTGCACAAATGGCAGAATATAATGGGTTTTCCCTGTTAAATTATCTCAATACACTTGCATTACCAGCTACTGAGTACTCTTTTTTTTCCACCAAATTTACGTGCTCTCTGTGCATGAGTCTTTAGACTGACACCACAGTTGACTGTAGCTCAATATAAGAAAAGCGGCTAGAAAAAGAGAGTTATTACTATTCGAAAAGCAAAGAACCGGAAATAACTGGTTATCCTTGCTTTGAACAGGGGGTTGGATCAGATGACACCTGAAGTCCCTGCCAGCCTTAGATATTCTGTGATTCCAAGAGATGGAAAAGGACGTGATGTTAGATGAAGTGAAAGGAGTATTTTTTTATTTGTTTACAGCTGCTGAAATGTAGCTCTGTTGAACAAGAAAAAGCTGAAAAGGTTTGTTGATATTAGTGAAGCCATTTTTTTCACATTTTTTGCAGGTTGATTTTATCAGAACAAAGTTAATATGATTACCGGTAGCCAGTTTCCTTTAGCCTATCTCAGTTCAGATTGTTTTGTTTCAGAAGTGGTGTCAGCAGACTTCAGTGCATGAGAATACTCTCTGTTTTTCATCCTTTTATGTTTTTGCTGGTTTCAAGAATGGCTTGAAATGGATCAAGTCTCATAGACTTTGAGGAGTCCTCTTTCATTTGTTCTTGTTTCCTGCAGTCAAGTACCTACAAAGCGCTACTGTAGTTAAGTAGCTAGGTATGACTTGACTTCTTCAGAGGAATAGATTATGAATTTGAAGAGTATAGATCTGAGACAGTTGTCTGGGCCATGGAGATATTTTGGAGGCAAGAAAGAAGAATTAAATTCTATGGAAAGGCCGTGGTTGTGTTTTGGTTCCTTAAAACTTGCAGATAAGGCTGTGTCAGTGGGTGGCCTGCAGCAAAATGTGCCAAGCTGGAGGGCTCCTCTACAAGATGCCATCTTCAATCCCAGCTTCTTTCTGACTGAGGTTTAGGTTTTCGGACTAAAATTACCATCCCTTGGGATGGTCTGTAACTTGTTTTTTCTGACAGGAGGAGATGCCTGCAGCTAGCAGGAACAGGTGAATATTGCTGAGCTGCAACATGCCAGGGCTCAATCCAGTGTTTAGGAGGTCACTGGGAAGGTTCTCGTTGGCTTTAAATAGCACTGGATCTGACCCCTGTCAGGATTCTCTGAAAACTCAAGATGGTCTTTGCATGTTCATATTGATCACACTTCCAGTTGCAGTGGTTTGTCCCAAATGAGAGGCTTGTCCCTTAGCTGAGTGAACTCAGGAGACTGCTTTTTTCTCCCAGCCCTTCAACTACCCAGTCTTGCCTCACCATGCAGCTGCAGTTCAGTTGTCTCTTCACAACTAATGCATTATTACAACAGATGCCATAATGTGAGTAACGTTTTAGTAGCTCGGATCTAGCTGATGTGACATTCTGCAGTGAGGAAAGGCAACTGTTGAAAACCACGCACCTCTTAGGCATGCACATACAGAAACCATTTATCTTCTTTAAGGAGTCTGATGAACTAATCGAAGATGTGAAGGACTGCATTTTGTTACTATTAAAATTAAGCACCATTGAGACAGTTTTGGCTAAATTCGGGTCTTCAGACAAAGTAGGCGGCCTGTCATGAACCATTTGGGAATGTGCAGGAAATGTTTTTTAAACAGCAGAAGAGGCTGTAGAATCACTTGCATTCATAAAGCAGGATAATCCCTTGGCTTTATTACCAAGTAACTTTGATGTAGCATTAAAACAAATTTGCATTTTAATACCTAATTCTCTGTACTTCCTCTTTGGGGTAATCCTCTATTTTGGAGAATTTATTTGAAGCATACTTTGGTTGCTTGTAATAGTGTTCCTCTAATGAGAGATGGAATCAATATGTTACAGAAAAGTTCATGCACCAGAGGGATCTTAGGAAGATGGTGCTTGGAGAGACGTGATGTTTAACTACCTGCATCCTGACTCTAAGCATTCTCCTTTATCCAGACACTCCCAAATGGAAGTTTTTCCTGGAGAATGATAAACCATTGTTGTGGGATCAAAAGGAAGTTCCTTAGCATCTCTGCATCTTAGCTGCACTGTTAATGACAGAGTATTTACAGGGCAGTTGTGAGAGAAAATGTACATGAAGGCGCCACTACTGTGTTTTGACCGCACCTACAGAGGAGGAGGTGGATGCAATTCCAGTCTGGGAGCCCGTATGCCCCCGAGGGAAAGGACTATTTCATATCATTCCCAGCAAACTTCTGCCACCGCTTCATTGAGACAGTGTGCTTCCAGGTCTGAGGAGGCTTTGTGGGTTTATTTATTCATATATTTTTATCCACACTTTTCCCTGCTATGTGGCTCTGCAAATCTTTTTAGTTATGTGCCTCTTTTTTTTTTTTCATGTATAAAATGATGCTTTTGATAGCTTCCTAAATGACTCTGTGATCCAGAAATATGAAGCACTACATGGAAACAAGAATGCTTACTTTTTTTTCTGTTAATAATGTGATTTTTTTTTTCTAAGAATCTCTAACTTCTGTTCCACCAGAATATATTTCCAATGCTTCCAATGGTGTCCAAAGCAAAGAGCAACTTTCAGTTGACCACATTTGTCAAATGATGTAATTTTTATTTAATATATATAGTGTCCTAGAAGCCACACTAAAATGTAAGATGTAATCCTAAAAGTTCTTAAGCTTCCTCCATACACATCCACTCTTTGTCAGCTGAGAACACTTCAAACCTTGTAGGTGACATTCAGTACCATGGAAAGTATATATTTTTATTCTTAGGGTCAGGTCTTCCTGAGGGTAGAATTTGGACCAACAAATTTGTCACTCTATTAATGGACCATAAAATAAACTTCAGTGCCTCAGTTCTGCCAAATCTCCACTAAGCGTTGTGCTGGAATCAATACCTTGTTTTTATATTATAGAAAGCTCTTTAAATCTTAAAGAACATGAAGAACAAGAGATCAAAGGAAGCATTGGGAAATGGCACGTACAATGAGAAAATTCAGAGCTAAAATAGTGCCAGTGATTAGGTGTTCTGAAATATTGAAGGTCTCGGTGTAATTCTTTTGGTGTAGCAGCTCCTGGGCTTTTCCTGGGAGCAGCTGCTACAGCTGGGCTGTTTCTGACAGCAATGTGGATGGGGGGGATCAAGAACCTGACCTGGGCAGGAAATTCCCAATTTATTAGAATCTTCTGTAAAGCTGATGTTAGACTTTTAAATATCTTTTCAGTTCTGTTATCACATAGCCCAAGACAAGGAATATTTAAGGGCATAAGAGAAAAGATATGATTTTATTTTGTTTTATCATGCATATTGAAAAGTGATTTTTTTTTTCTCTTTTTTTTTTTTTTCTTCCTGTGGAGCCAAGTAGTTAACACCTCCTTCTGAAGAGAATTAAAATGGAAAATATCTTTGAGCAAGAATTACAGAGGTGTGTAATAACTGCCTGGTCTTTCAATACACTCTGAAAGCAGTCTGATGCTTTAAAGCAAGCATATTGTCCAATTTATCATCTTCCATGCAGTGTTTTTACTTTTAGCAAGGGACATACATCATAAGGCTCAGCAAGTTTTAGAAATGGCTTCTCAGCACGGACAGATGGTGTTTAAGATGCCTGATGAGAGGGCTGACTTTCTCAGAGTGTGGCAATGTCAGAAGAGAAGACAGCTTTTTGGGTTGTTGTCTCATTTTCCACGAGTGACCAGTGTTTGAAGTACAGCACATTCAGCTGCTGCAGCACTGAGCCCAGCAAAAATTCTTGGACAGGCTTGAGGCAGCATCGATGTGAGGCAAACAACTGCCATCCACCTATGTGCTGGCAGCCTGGAAAGAGCGGCAGAATTGCTGAACTTGAGATTATTATCAGCCTTGCTGAGCCGGAGGACTCCTGACCTCCCTAAGTGATAGATTTGTGAAGCATTTTTCCTCCCTGTTGCAACTGGGAAAGATATCCTAAAGGGCTCCATTGCGTGTTCCAAAACAGGTGAATTAATAACGTGATTTGTACCATGAGCAGTCTCAGATAACTTGCAAGATTTTTGTGCTTTGAAACTAGCCACGTACTTGCAAAGGTCCTTCCGATCTCAGCTTCCTTTGTCTTTTATTAAAGTAGAACATCATTTTTAATCAGCTTGTGTGTACATTGAGCATGCCAAGTGGATGCAGTCGCAGTAGCTTCCCGAGCGGTAATCCACCGCGGACAGCTGTTAGATGTGCCGTACACAAAATAAGACCACCCACATCCTAGCACCTTTATTGTAACACAGGAACTGGAGCTGGGAGAAACTAAACTTTTATTCGGGTGCAATAGCAAGAAGAAAGGGAAATTCCTTAACCTCTCACTTTCACGCAGCAGAAGCCTGCAGTATGTTTGTGAGCATCCACAACTTGTAGGCATTGATTAGGATCCTTCTATCCCATGTATTAAACAGGCAGGGAACAGAAAGACCATAAGAAATCTTCCAGTAGAATTTTAATATCTGTCTCTGTGCTGCTTTGATATCTCAATATCATTTTGTCCAACAATGGTTTGAATATTGTATGCTCTTGAATACTGAATAGGCTTCAATCATGAGGAAGCTGAAAGCAAAAGTTACGCCTTTCAGTCTTTGTATTTCATGGAAATTTTATGTTTTCTTTAATATCTTGGCTGAGAAAAACTCTAATAGTTGAAGATCTTTCTTTTACCTGTTTTGCAAGAGCTTTATACAGGTTAAATTTTAATTAATGGTTTTTTTCCTAACAGCCTATGAATGAGTAACACACACATAGCTGACAGCTTTCTACTAAAGAAGCCTTATAAATTGTTCTTTAATGGGACTGCCAGTTTCCTTTTCCTTTAACTGAAGTTGCTTGTTTTGTAAACCTTGTTAAATATCTTCATTTTAATGTGTTAAAAATACTCAGAAAAAAATTAAGTAATTTCTGGGCCACCTGTCTGTATTACCATTATTATGAGGTCCTTTTTTTCCTTCCCCCTTCTTCACAGATACACTTAATAGGCTCTCAAATGGTTAACTAAGTCAGGGTTAACATCATAGCACATCTCGAAAGCCTAGGTACGGCTACTCATTTTCTGGTCCTGAAAGGAAGGTAAACCATTACTGTACATTTGTCAAGGTCTTCCATGCAAGCGTAAGCAATTAACATTAATTGTTCAAGATCATTCTTGTTCAAGATCACGCTGGTATTATCTTTCACTAATGAAAGCAGAGAGTTAATTAGTTCTTTCTTACTAAATGTTTTAGTCAAATATCCTTTATCTCAAGTGTGAGTGGGCATTTGGGCTACAGGACATGCCACTGAACCTTGAAAAAACATTTGGGGGAGAAATGTTGCAAATTTTGCTACACAGTGGTAATACATACTTGCCTTTTTTTTTTTTTTTTTTTGGTCTAGGAAGCCTTTATTTTAAATTTCTGTAAAATTTTCTTTCACCTTAGGTTGTCTTGTGTGGTTTGGGGGTAATTGGCTGGCATTGGTGCATTGCGTGTTGTTCAAATTAACCAGCAGACTACCAGAAACTGCTGTTGTTTGGGACAACCAAAGAACAGCAGGGTTGTGCCCCTGCTCTGCCTTCGATTTGATGTTAGCACATTGTGATTGCAAATACATGTAATCTATGCCAGCAGCTGTGGATCGTGACTTTTGGTAGTGGCCCACAGTTTGTGTCCATCTTGTCTGAAAATGAAACTTCTTTATAATGAAACAAAAGTTCTATTTTGGAAATCAGAAATGTGCAAGCACTTTCTTCTGCGAGTCTCTCTGATGTGTTGTGATAAGATTTATAATGTTTAGATGCTCCCTTGTTCCTTATGTGTGTGCTGACATGGAATTAGATATTCATCATCAGCAAATAAAACTAAGTGGAACTGAATGGGGTTTCCAAGGAGCTGCCTCTTCAAGGTGTTGAGTCTTCAGGCTGAGGTACAAAGAGCAGCTTTTTTATAATGCAGATCACAATGTAGCTCTTAATTTTCCATCTGAGATGCTTAGATGCCTCCTGGTGTCTTAGTCATTAATAAAATAAATTAACTTCAACTATAAATAAATTTAAAAGTTTAAATCTTAATGAGGTCATTGAGGTGGAAACAAAGGAGCTATATACATATCAGAGAAGCTGGGGGACATAGTGCAGTCACGGCAATGCAAATAGTAAGAACCACCTTCTGCCTCTGCTAGTCAAAGTACAGGACTAGAACTGTCTACTCAACTCTACTAACAGCAGTGCAGGTGTTAGTTATCTAGTTGATGTTGAAATTTCAGAGATTGTCAAAAAAAAGAGGGGAAAAAATGGGTCTGAGTCCAGCGTCATTGTACTTGAGAGGTGACTGTAGGAGACCAGTTTTTTGGAAGCTATCATCTTGCTTTAGAAATGAACCTCCTGTCTGCCTGAAGTAGATGTTCCTTCTCAAAATAACTGACCTAGAGTATCTTTGAATTTACCTTACTCCAAAAAGACAAAGTAGCCCATGGAAAATGAAGTTTCTGTTGAGTCACTTCTCGTTGTGGGTTTGTCCACCTGTCCTGAGCTATAGGAAACTCACGGTATTATTCACTTTATTACAGACGTTCCTAAGGGTAGGAAGGTTTCATTTTAAAGATGACCCCTGCCCCCATCCTACCTCCAATAAAACAAATCCTTTTATCATTAACTCGGACACTTTTAAGATTCAGCTGGACAGGGTGCTGGGCCATCTTGTCTAGACCAGGCTTTTGCCAAGAAAGGTTGGACCAGATGATCCTTGAGGTCCCTTCCAACCTGGTAGTCTATGATTAAATTGCCTTTTACGCAACATCAGCCAGTAACAGCAGGCTAGCAAAGCCTTGTCTCTTCTCTTTCTCTGCAGACTAGTAAAAGGTTAAACATCTGCATGTCCTCTACGTAATTAGGATGTGATGGGACGGTGTCTTCTTCCCACCAGCTGCCAGTGAGCCCGCTTGCATGACTCAGCCAGTCCTGAAACACTGAGAAGGGTCAAAATTTGTATGAATCCCATTAAAAACCATATGTATAAATGAAAGCTTTCTGCTCTGTGCTCAGTCCCAAGGACATATTACAGATCTCAGATGGTCAGAATTGGACACAGTTCATCTGTTTTGTCCATTTAGTGCCAGAGATTAGGGAATGTGAGCTGAGCTGGGGCGGCTGAATGCCCGCGTGAAGTGCAGAGGGAAGAGCCGGGTAGATTAAGGGCAATTGGATCAGCATGACAAGGCCACTGAGATGGCACAGCAGTCCAGATGGCAAGGTCTTAGAGTGTAAAGAAGCAATGAAAATATTTCTAGCAATGTCAGCTGGGTGTTTTGTCTTAGAGGAGAGTCACAGTGTGGCTGAAAATTGGGATCTCAGACCGAACCCCTTGTTGTGTTGAGGACTCAAGGGTTTGGTGCAGTTGTATCAGCCAACCAGTTACTTTTATTACAATGTAGTTTGAGAAAAATTCAGGAAGCAGGAGAAGCCACTTAATGCATGAGTAGAAATAATGGTGGCCTGCATTCTTCTTTGTGCTGGAGGCTCCCACAAATTTCATGCCAGAGGAAGGGTCCAGGGACAACTACTCAATGTTGCGAAGTTAAATGAGCAAACAAAAACCTCTGCCACCGCTGGGATGGTGGCAGCATCTCAATCCCATTTTGTCTCTGTAATGTGTTTCTGATCCAGCTTTGCTCAATGAAACACAGGGATCAGTTCCACTTTTTCTTTGCACTCCGTTATTCTTTCTGAATTTCCTGCATCAACACAGCAATGTTGTTCTTCGGCTTTGTAAAACAGAAATTATTTTCTTCCTCACAGAGTGCTGTTAAACCCAGAGATGGGAGTTATCTATCCCTTTCTTAGCAAATGTGACTTAAAAATATCATCAGCTGTTGACCTAGTTTGTTCACACTAAGTTTTAAGAGGCCTTTTCATAGGCTAAATGCATTGCTGTTTAGAGATCATGTACATGCTAAAGGTTGTTGAACTGAGGTTTGGATTTCTGATATAAATGTTGCACTAAAATGAATGTTTGGCTGAGATTCAGGCTCAGATAGGGCTTTTGAGGATGTATTTTGTAGCACTCAGGTTTTGAGAAGTGTGAAATAGGTTTTTTGTTAGTCCCTGGGTGAGTTGTAGTGATGAAACTTGGCAGATATATAAAACTTGCAGATAGATCATCCTTGATTTTTTTTTTTTTATCATGGGGCCTTGTCATAGTGTCAGAGAAGAGCAGAACTTGTAGAGGCAGAAAATATGAAAAAGGGTGGTTTGTTTGTTTATTTTTTAAATGTAAAGGTGCAAACAGTAAAGAGAGTTACAGTGGTTGGCAGAAAAATATTCAAAAGACTATAAATGTTGCTTTCCTTTATTTTGACCTGTACTTAACAATGCCTTGCTCTTTATGTGGGTACTTTTGACAAGAAATTGAGAAACATCACATTTACAATGACTCTGGTAACCTTGCACACCTAATTTTTGAGAACTTTGTTTTGTAAAATTAAGTTGCTTGTTGCTTTAATGTAAAGAGTTTATAATCTGTTTGTAATCCCATTCTCCTTTTTTTTCACTTGGAGATATACGTGTCTGAGGATGCTGGACAATGTACCTGCACCCTGTTACCAAGTATGGTCATAGATATGGGACAAAGACCCCCAAAATTTCACAGTTGTGCAGCCATTGTCAAACTCAGGCTTCAAATTCATCCCTGGTGTCTATGTGGAGAAATCCAGGCTTCTCATTTCGCTTCCTCATTGACCAGGACGGAGTGAAATCATGCTGGAGAGTAAACACAACACAAGCAAAGCCCTCTGGCCTTTCAGCTGTAAAGTCCTGTCGTGGGTATGCATGGATCTAGATGTCAAATTAATTAGCTGAAGTTTAATTATCTGTAATTGAATTGACCTAAAATTTCCTATTACTTGACTGGAGTATACTAACAGATGCCCTTTGCCTGTCCATTTCTGACTTCCTTTCCCTTAAAAGGTGCTGTTGCTAATATGAGATCTATGGAAATGGCAGAAAATTAGCAGTCATTTCCATATCTATTACAATTTATGAAGAACATTTGACATTATGAAGAACCCTTTGACTTAGAGGACATCAAAACAGACCAGGTTCTGGTCATCCTGTTCAGAGACGTATCTAATTAGTGCTAACAAATGGAGTGACTTGTGGTGAATTATTATGAAAACTCATTTTCAGCTCTGCCCCGTAGCAACAAACCACACATAGGAGTTCTCCACCCGCTTCCTCCTCCTCACGACAAACTTGAGCATTTATTCTCTACAGAATAATACCCTTTCCTAGTAGGAATATTATTTCTTTATTCTTAATCATACAATCCTCATAGGGCTACTGTAAATAGTACAGCATGTATGTGTGGACTATTCTTTTAAATAGTCTCTCTGACCAAAGCGAGATAATTTTTTGCTACCCAGATTTAGGAAGTGTTCAAACACAGTTAAGGAACTGATTTTCTTCATTGCTTTGTCCCATCATTCTTCCTGCCTTCTGGTGATAAATTATGCAATAGCCACTCACAGCATCTGAGACTCTCTTCTAATTAATTTGCTATGAGGACATCATCATGGCAGTCACACCAAGAGCCTCTTCTGGGAGCTGGGCTGCAATTTGATATATTTGTTAATAGAGTCACACTGACAATATCTTCTATGATATAATTGATTGGAAGACTAGCAATGTTCCCAGTGTGGTCTAGCAGGTAAACATGCAATAAATTAAAAAATAAAATGGGGGAAATAGTTGCCTAAAGGATAATAAACTAAGGTGATGTACAAAGCACTAAAACCCATGCAGCTGTAACCGTTCAAAAGGCACTTACCAAATTACAGAAACTAAACAGGATTTGGCTGAATTAGCAGTGAGGTAGGAGGCCTCTAGGGAAAACCCAGATGCCGCAGATGCTTTGTTTCGGCAGGTGCTGCTCATTCTCTAAATAGGTATTTAATGAGTGCCCCAGGAGGAACTGGAAAGGAAGGGAAGCTGAGGGTTTTTTGTGGTTTGTGACAGTAGCTGTGGTGTTTCTGCCACCCATCAGTTTGAAGGTAACATATATTCAGATTTCTTACGCTTACTAATGCTTCGGTTAGAGAGAAGTTCCTTCTGCCGAGTCCTTGGAGAGGTTGGTGTCTGAAGGTCTTCAGTGAGCCAAGCTGATCTCTCTTCCTGAGAGCAGCCTGTGAAGTGCTGTTGGTGTTTTGAAAATTGTGTTTGGGATGAAAGGAGATCCTTGATATCTTTGCTAGAAAAGCCTGTGCTCTGTTAGAAAATGAGCATGTTGACAGTCTTACGTGTACATAATGGGTCCCTGTTGCTTATTTAGGAACTACTATAATAGAAGTGACTGGTAGTGGTGACATACAATGTGAGTCTTCCCCTTGATTTTGGTGTTGTTTACCATGTTAAGATTCTTTTTTCTTCCCTTGCTATGCATAAAGTCTATAGGAAATGCCTCTTAAAATAGCAGGAGTGTTCTGGGACTGTTCCTAATTTATCTCAAGCCTGCTTTTCCCCACTTTTTACATCACTAAGAACACTAGAGGACCTCTTACATGTCTGTAAAGGTATTAGAATACATGAAAATAGAATCAAGATTTTCAAATTAGAAGGTTCGTATCCTGATCTAATCCTCTAGCTGCTAGGCAGACAGAGAGGATTGCTTCCTATGCTCTTATGAGCATTTTAAGATCACAGATAATGTCCAGTTGGCCAGGAGCTCTGTCAGCAGTAGCATCTGCCACCCTGCTTTTCTGTTGATATTTCCTTCTAAACTCTTGGGAAATGTGGAGCCTCACAGAGCATGTTTTTATCAGATAAGGGATGAGTAGAGTGATCCTTCCTCCCACTGCCAGGTAGCATTTCAGGAGCTTTTCTGGATATGCTTTGTGATATTTTGTCATGCAGAAATAATATTTCTATTGTTTTTCAATTTCTGAGTGTAACTCATTTTTCTCAACTTTGATCCAGCAAAGCCCTGTCACTTTGTAAAATCTGTTTATAACAAATGATATTAATAATTTTTTTGCCACCCAGACAGATTTGTGATTGTGCTGGTCTCGGAGATCAGACAGGGTCAACACCTCTATTTCAGGAACCCATATGATGCTGAGGTTGAGTTAAAGCACTCCAATTCCTTTACTCCACGAGAGAGGGAAACTGTTGTTTTCAACCAATAGTTCTAACATTCCTAGAGAGACTTCATGCCCTTTTTTATTTTTTCTTTTTTTATATCTAGTGCTGAGAAAAGGAGAATGCTAGCACTCTCAAATATATACAGTTGTACAAGTCCTCTCCTTTCATCTCATGTACTTTATGTAAACATCTTGGTCCTTTTTCCAATGCATTAATTCCTATAGAGATCAGTAGTTATAGACTAAAGTCTAATTCTGAAATCCCCCTGCATTGTGGAGGTGTTTGCAGAGGAGAGGAGCAACAATAATATCTCATCTGAATCGATTGCAGTAGATGGTGGGAATACAAATGTTGCGGAAAGTGGGGAATCCTACTGTCTACTGGCAGCTCAATAGAGAGGGAATACGAGCTACTAGATTTCTATTTGTGAAGTAAGATGTTTTGGGTAATCAGAGGGAAATAGTTGCTTCTTTAAAATTCATCCTCTTTTTTTCTGTACTCCGTTTTTTGGTGTTATGAACCTTTCCTATGCACTACATTAATATTGCATAGCCAAGTTTAAAAGACTGTTTCAGAGGTCCCCTTTGGGCTATCCAGTTTTATGTAGACAGGGCACTGAGGAGCACTGAACTGCCTATTACTTTGGAGCAGAAATGGTGCTGCAGTGAGATTGATAGCAGCCATGTGCCTCCATATACAATGCTAGCTGCATAAATTACAGCCTCTTAACGATAAGGCATAGCTAAATTTCAACTGAAGTGTAGTTGTGCCTCTATTATTTCAGTTCTCTCTAATACGTGAGTATGTAAATATGTATGCCAGGAGATGAAACCTGTATCTGAGATTGGGGGTGAGAGTGGGGAGGGAGTGTAGCTGGAGTATAAACAAATGAAAATTGCAATCAAATCTATAGAATTCCCTGTGTTCGAACCACACCGGATCTCAAACGGCTTGGCATTTGTAGCATGGCAGGATGTTTTATTATGGTGCATTCCCACAAGGTGAATTAAAATAAGGATTAAAAAGCCCCTATAAATCAGAATTTATAGCTGCCTAAACCACCTGCAAACTGTTGGTACTTGTTTTCAAAATCCACCATCATTCTGCTGTCAAATTGATTTCGGTTTCATTAGCAGAGCTGGCATTGCCTGTGCTGGCATAATCCACTGGCTGCATAAATTACTAGGAGTGTAATTGTAAGCAATGTCTTATTTTTGTCAACAGCATTCCAGAGTCCCAACGATACCCTTTATACACTATTTTTAATTGTCTTGGCTGGATGTTTTTTCAGCAAATTTTACCTCAATGGGAAATAACAGAAAGAATTACGTGAGCCTGTAGCAGTTAGTACAGGCAGGAAGATGCTGTACATGAAACCCAAGAAGAACATTTACCAAGGGACTCTCCAGTATTTGTAAACAGTTTCTAATTAAAAAGGTAACTTGTTAAGTACTGAGAATAAGTGAAGGAGCATGTTTTGGTTGTCCTGTGTAGTAGGGAGGCACCAGAAAGCATTGCAAGTGAAAGCTGGTAGTGTGAGCTTCACTGCAGGTGGGGGAGTTAAGCTTTGGTTCACAGTCAGAATGGTGCGAGTGCTAGAGGTGATGGGAACTCTCTGAATTGTGGAGGAAGAGCTTGGTTCCGAATGGCTGGGCAGCCATTGCACCATTGGTGGGTTGTTTTTTTTAGATCAGTGTTTTGCAACATGGCACAAAATCTGTAATGAGCCTCCAGCACATTGTATGTGACCAAAATAAATGTGCAGGGGTGTTATGCTTCACCTCTCCTTAAGGTTTCACCAATGTTGACTACGTGAAACATATGGAAGAAGATAATGGGCTGCGTGGTCTGTGTCTTCAATTTGGTGAATTGTCTCAAAATCGTTCTGTATGAATGAGATGTCTATAAATACGTAATTAATGAACATGAGAGAAGCTAACAGCCAGCAATCAAGTCTATGTACTATAAATCCTGCGTAGTGTGTGCTCAGTAAGTTACTCTGTACCACAATTGATTTTTACAATTGAAGACTTCAAGTAGAAGCTATCTTTTTCTATTTGGTTGTGAGTAAATGTAGGCAGTGCAAGTAAGATTCATATTATGGTGGGAGGGAATGCATTTGCCCTGTAAATGTGGAAAGTTAATGTTGTGGTGTATCTCTGCATGAAATAAGTCTCAGTAAGGTGGCTGATAGGTTTGTTCCCTTCCTCATTCAAAAGCATTCATTATTAGCTAGCAATACTCTGTATATTAAATAACATAGTAACAGATTTGTTAAATGTGAAAGTAAGAGTCCTTCTGTTTCAATTTAAAACCCGCAGCAGATTTTGCTAATGCATGTTTTACAAATAACCATTTATTTCTTTGAAAAACCAAAGGTAGAGCCAGGGAATTCTTAAAAGCTCTCCAAGGCTGTCTGCTGTGCTCCAGGCGCTCTCCCTCCTCTCTTTCTTTAAAACTCTGGATGGAGCTGACCATTGCAGGAAGAGCTTTTCACATCAGTCAGGACGGGATTCTGGTTGCCAATATGCAGAGAGCCAATTTAGCTGTCTGCTGGAGTATGTGATCTAAGTCACACTGAGGTTAAAGCCTTATCTAAATCCTATTAAAGCCAGTGCTAAGACCCCATAAACTTAATTGGCTTTAGTGTAGATCTACTTTACGGATTTCTCTTTGTATCTGAGCACACTTGTATTTTTTGATCAATGAGTACCTTTTGATAAGCTGTAGTTAAACTTGTCTGGGACAGTACCGTGTATCCTTACCCTTCATTCTTTTAAATTAGAGTGACATATAATGTGTAATTTGGGAAGACAACTAATATGTCTACATTCAGGCAAAACTATCCACAAGTGAGCCTGACCTTTTTAAAAACCATCTCTGTCAATTTTGGTGACCTGGTGGTTGTGGTTTATGTTAGCTATTTTGGGTATGGGGTCAGTCCTGCTCCGATTTACAGGTTTTGGAATTTACTTTATGAAAGGCTAAACTGATGAAAATTAATGTATTTTAAAAATATATTTGTTATATGAACTGCCTTAGTTATCACACTACAGAAATTTGGCAAAATAAAGCTGAAATTCTGTCTACAGAGAGGGCGTGGTGTTGACCTCATTCATTGAGGAGAAATTTTCTATCATTTAAGAAGGTTAAGCAAGTTCTTTTCCATGACGTTCCTGTATTTCCATTGACTTCAGTAAACTTAGTCTCCATCACAGAAAAGTGGCTGTGATAAAGGTTTTATTTGCACTTTATTTGCCTCTTTATTCATTTAAGTAGGTTTATTGAGTTAAAGGTAGAAACAGCGTTTGTCCCTTGAGTAGATACTGTCATCTGCACTCCAAATGATGTCTCATATTAAATACTCAGTTTTGACAGTGGGCCAAGCTGTAGACACCCTCTTGTTGGCAATTACTTGATTGAATGAATAATTTTACCAAGTTTGATAGAAGTAATCTTACAACTAAGCGCTCACTGAAGTGACAGGAGCTTTGGCACTTCGACTGCTTTTCAGTCCTGATGATTGATCTATAGACTGGAGAAGAAACGAGTTGTGATGTTGTTAGCATCCTTGATAAGTTAGCAGAGCTGTTGAATACATGACTCCTTGTCGGCTTACCTGAGATTTAGGGTTGGGGTCCTAGTTGTATAGTATTGGTTAAACACCTATTGCACAAGGTGTTGAACTCAGCGGGACGTTTTATGATGACTTCCTGGAGACCAGCCTTCTATGAACATATTTTATTCATTAGCTGAAAACTCTTATGAAGAAATAAGTGACAGCGATTATTAAACATTTGCTACATTTAATTTATTCCTCTTAAATTCTTCTGTGGCTTAATAGCTAAGGAAAAAGTTTGCAAGGTGATAGTGCAAGACTCCATCTGTTCAGACAGATTAAAGTAACCAGAGGACAACTTTTAAAGGATGAATATTAAAGGTATTGTTATTGCTCTTGCTGAGTTTAATTACAGAGAATAGGGACCGATAAATATGTCTACAGGACATATTGATTGCTCAGTGAATGTACGTATCTATTTAAAGGCAAAGTCAAAGATGTTCCAGCTGGATATGACCTATCAAGACAAGTATGAAGCTGAAAGGCGAATATTTGCCAAATTGTATTTAGTCACTTAGATGCTTTCAAAATTTCTGCCAAACTTGCAATAAACTCTTAATTAACCTATCGTTGTTACAAAGAGTGAATTTAGCAGAAATAACAAATTTCCCCAGTGAGGCCAATAACTTGCACTTGTGATCATTTTGAATAGGGCAATAAGTATGTATATTTTAGTAGCAGTCATTTCTTCCTTTTCATTAAAAAAATTGAAGTTGCAAATATTTTTTTTATTTCCATTAAAGGTTATCTGGGTTTTTCTCCCCTGTAGGAACCAAATGCTCTAAAGACACACTAGATTGCTTATCCAATTATGGCTGCTTTCCTAACTAATAGTTTTTAGATATTCATTTTTAATGATTTTTATGCCTCTTGAAAATGCCACCACTATTGCTCATAAATCACTGTCCTTTCCTTTAGCTCTCCTGGATTAATATAAATTCACTTTAATTACTATTCTAGTTGGAGCAACTGCATTTAATCCTACCTGGTTTTTGAGGTAGGTATTTAGCTCTGTACAGCTCATTAAATAGCAGTGGTATAAGTTGGTGTCATGATTAGATGTAGAATGAGATACTGGGGGAAGAGGTGTTCATATGCTGCTAGAGATAGTGCAGCTTGCCTTAAGAAGCATTATTTTTGTTATGCACAGTTATGCTGTATGTTTTTCTTTCGATATTTTCTGCTTAGCACCGTATCATTGTGTGTCAGCTTTGTACACAATACTTATATATCTTTGCAATAAGTGCCTGCATAGTAATGGTGATGGTAACCAACGTGGGCACCGCTCCTCTGGGGGTGCCCATAGACAGAGGTATGACAGAACGTGTTATATTTAAAAAAACTTTATTTTCATCTGGAGGTCAATGGTTGTTGGTAGAAGGAACCAAGATTCACGATGGCTTGCAGATGTAGGGTTGAGTCAGCAGTGTTTGGTGTTACAGGTTCCCTGTCTCTGGCCAGCCATGATGTATGGAGGTGTACTGAACCCTGTCCCTTGCGGGAAGGGAGCTCCTCTGCCACCTTGGATATCCACTGGAGTATAAATGCCATCATTTCACATCCATGCTACGCTAGAACAAATGCAGGGAAAAAAAATCAGCTGCAGTTAAGCTGTACTGAATATGATAAAACTGCTTTTGATTTATATTCATGAGGAGTGGAATCCAAATTGAGCCCAAAGGTGAAAACAGAGGTGTAAAACCTTATGTAGCCCACTGCCTCTTTAAGAAAACATCTATTTCTTTTGCTAAATATCAATCCAGGGAAAAAGACTTGTGTGTGTCTCATTTTTCTTTGCTGACGTTTTGATGTGATTAAATTCATGGTGCTGCAAGGAAATATTGCCAAGCAAACCTCACAGCTGAAGAAATAGTGCGGCGTTCTTCCAAAGCCAGCAAATGCATAGCAGCTTTCTCTTTAGCATGATTAGTAAAAGCACAGTTCCACTCTAACCTGTAAATCACTTTTTCTCTGCATGGGGCACTTCTGTTAAATGCTATCTTCTTTCTATCAGCTGGTACAGCTAAACAGGGGAAAATACTAACACCTTAACACTCGGTGAGACGTTTGGGGAGTCTGATGCAGATGTGGAATCAACAGAGAAACTCTGCTTACATTGAGCATTTTCATTTCTCTAGCCATTCATTTCTGGGCTACTGATGAACTCATAATTTAGGAGGCTGATGTGATATTTATAGTGATTGTGCTGGTTGTTGTTGTTGTGTTTTTTTTTAAAATAAAAAATATTGTTGTGACTTACATTTCTTTGCATGTCTCAGTTCCCCGGGGAAGTCTTGTTTCTGGCATTTGACTAGGCACTAAAACACTTCTCAATTCTTTCATAGTGGAAAAACATTTATGTGCAAGACCAGTCCTACTGGTTTGAGCAGACAGGTAGTGTTATGGCTGAAGCACTGTCTGAGCCTCTGACTTGAATATTTTAACTCTTTTTAAAATTTTCTGACACTCAGAATCACCAGAGGGAGTTTTTGATCCGAGGGGAAAATAACCAACTCACACTGATTTTTGTACTTGAACCAATTTCAAGAAGAAACCCACCTTCTAGCCAGCCTTTACCAATTTATCTTTAACTGCCTAATGGTCTGGCCCTGTTCTTTTGTTCTCCGTTTTTTCTTTTTTAAAGGTGATAAAAATGCTCCCCTCATGGTCCTCTGTTGGCTGGTTGATTTGTTGCCTGTGTGCAGCAGTGATGGTCCCCGAGTAGAACCCTGTACAGCTCCTAGCACACCCCAGCCCTAACCTTAGCTGCAAGTTTTTGTAAGTATTCATTGGCTTTCCGTAAACATTTAAAATGCCAAGGTGATTGATTGCATGTGTAATTACAGCCTCTTCTTCCATAAAGCAAGGTAGCTATTCTACCGTGGCAGGATTTGGTTTCTTGAAAGAAACCCAGAGCTCTTCTGAAACAGCCAGCAGCTGCCCTCTGCAATGCTTGTGTGTAGTAGATAGGATTGGTTATGCCCAGTTTTGTATTGGAAGGCTGAGTAGTTATTTTCAGGGTCACAAAGTGATAAAATAAATGAGCTGGAAATAGGAGCAGAGAGCCCTGGTTCCCCATCTACGTGCTCGTAAATACCCTGCCTTCCACTGTCACCTTTACAGGCATCCTTTGCAAAGGTGTGCAGTTGAACAGAGCACGAATGCACAGGGAGATTAAGCAAGACTCACAACTCTTGAAAGTCAAGAACAAAACACGGGTTTCTTGGTGTTGAGCCAGTCAGTCTTCCACTAGACCTCAGACTCCTTTTACCCAGTACTGGGCAGAGGTCTCCTGACCCTTGCATCTGTGCTCCTGGAAAGTTGGGCGTTTGGGAAAATGTGTGGCTTAGGAGATGTGAAAGGCTCTGTTTTGAGCTCTCTCCTTTTCTGACATTGGAAGAAGACACTAAGCCACTTACTTTTTCAGTACATCACATAAAATGCAAAGTGTGTTTGATGAGGAGCCACTTACACAGTTCTTTACAACATGTAGACAGAGTTATGAGGTTGGGCAGCAGCTTTGTTGATGAAAGAATAAAGAAGTAGATTTTTTTTTTGCTTCCACCCTTTGAAATGGGCAGAATAAAAATTTTAATTACTTGTTTGTCTATAAATAATTCAGAGAAGCTATAGGTTGTACTTATACACATGCACGCACAAGTGAGATACATATCTAGTGCCAGAAAATTGCTTGAGCCTCTTGTAGGTAGTAAATTCTCCATGTATTTACGGTCAGTAGTAGATGTTCCCACGCAGGCTGACAGAGAAATCGTATGTCAAGGTGATCAGCAAAGGGCAGCAAGAAAGTCTTTTCTGTGAAGGCAGCCAGGTGTCAGGCTTTCTTTAGGGAGTTTTTCCTACAAAGAGGTTGACCCACCTTATGGACAGAAAAAAATTTCTCACCTTGGCAGGGTAAAGACCTGATTGCATGTCAGATTCCTCTCTTACCCATAGTCTTGCAGCCACTCATCATCATCACCATGTGTTCCTTAAACCCTCAGCCCGCGGTTCCTTCTTTCCTGATGGTTTGTCACGTTTTTAAGAATGTCCTGTACTCTGCATTTATGTTTGTACACCTGTCAGTGCTGTCTGTCTCAGGTGTCCAATGTGACAGGGCAGTCTGGACACATGCATTTGTGGTATGCAGGGGAAGCTGCACTTTGCATTCAGTACCTATGCACAGCCATTTCCTTATGGGGATGTGTTTCAGCCCAGTCCTTTCTCTTTCCCCAAATATTCTTGAATAATTATTTGCAAGATGAAATGTGAAGGAATTTATAGGTGAAATCGGGTGATTCTTGAATACAGGAAGATTGATAATAGAGCATTTGGGGGAGGAGGAGTTGTGAATGAGGATGGGTAATTGTCTATAGAAATCTGTGAATAGGAGCTAGCTACCTATCAATATAGAATGTGTGTTGCTTCATTTCTTTAGGAAGAAACGAGATTGAGTCATATATCAATTAACCTTAAGCCAGATAAGTGGCTGAGGATTAATTTACTAGATAATACTGGAATCTGGGAGGATGTGGAGGATTTGTTGGAAACTATTTAAAGTATAATTAATGTTCCTTTTAAATATACAGAGATATAACAGAATTAGTTGAAAAATCTTTTTATTAGAAAATGGAACATTTTCAAAAGAAAATAACTTTAAGCATCAGTTCCCAGCTGCTGGGAGGTGATGTGGTTTCATGCAAGACAAAGGAGCTTTCCAGAGTTACATGGTAGAGGATCACGTCCTGGTATTACAAGGACAGAATGTAAATGCTGAGTGTTTTTGCAGGCTGCCCATTAGGATGCTGATAGTGTTAATTGGAGCTCTTTTGCCTGGCATGGGGCCTCTACACGCTCATTTGGAACAGGATTTGTCTCGTGCCTGTTGCTGTGATGCACTGAATAGATTTACTGGGGTCCTGAGCTGCTTCAGTTTCTGCTGGCTTCTTCCAGGGGCGAGGTACCAGGAGAAATTGTCAGTAGTTCTCTCTGTTTACCCTTTGGGGCAAAGTGCATCTTCAAAAAATGTAAATATTTCGATTGCTAATTTATACCCTTGGCATTCAGGGTGACTTTTTCAAGTGACTGACGTGCTGCATGATTAGTTGCTCGTAGCCTCATAATTAGCTGAAATGTCATTTATGTTGCATTGCCTTGTTGCATGTTTTGCTCTGTGTGTAATCACTGGAAAGGAAAGCACTCGTACGGATACCACTGCGGTGGCAGCGTGGCTGTTGAGCTGGGGGACAGTCTCTCTTTTAGATTAGCAACCTGTTTTTTAAAAAAAAGGTACTATTAATAATGATGTGCCATCTTTTACTTCAGTTATAATGCCATAAAAATGGAATCTGTGTCTAATTTGTGTGCCCTTTGAGAGTCTGAGAGGTCCTGACCTAGAAGAATTACACCCATGGAGAGCCTTTCCTGTGTGCATATGCTGATTGGTTTGGGTTTTTTTCTTTTGATGCATTTTTCATTTGAAGATCTCAAAACCCTTCAAAATTTTCTGCCAAGTTCTTCACCTGCAACTCCAAAGAGTTTAGAGATGACTTTTCTGTTCTCTGCTACAGTTAATAGGTTTCAGAAAGCCAATGCTTTATGCTGCAGATCTAAAATAGTGTTCACATGTACCTTTCCACTGAGTTTTTGATTTGATTTATTTTCTGGCACGTTTAGCACCCAGGTTCTGCAGCGTCCCACTGATGTATTTCAAGTGCTACTTTGAAGAGAGATTACGTTTATGGGTAAAGGTCAGATTTTTGAAAGGTATTAAGCACTTAAGCTCATTTCAAACGTAGCCTGTGTGTTACAGGAGGCAACGTGTTGGGATCTATTGTCCCCCGCATTGTGCCTGGGACACTTTTACTTCATCAGTGTTGCTATGCCTCAGCTTCTATTGTATCAGTACTGGGTTTAATGTGTTCCTGGGCACAGGGTGCCCGTAGAGAAATAAAGCTTGAGCCAGCTGCTGCTAACAGGTCTGGAGGAGAATCTTGCAAAACCCTTTGCCATCCGTTTAGCACAGTGGGTAAGTGGTTCTGGTTAGCTGAGGAAGCCAAATTGAGAGATGTTCTTTTATCATCACTTTAATATCAAAGAGTGTGATGGTATTTTTACCCATCAGTAGGATGGAGAAGTGCCTCTTCCTTCTCATCCCTATATAAACAGATTTCACATTGCTCAATACAATGCACTTCAGTGATTGGAAATGTCACAGTGATTAGGGAAAGCTGGCATTTTGGAAGCGCTGGAGTGTGTCTATGGCTACACAGTCTGGCAAGAAGTTTCAAATTATCTTAAACTGCTAAAACACAGACTTTCTAACCCACAAATGTGACGTTAATTTCTCTTGTGGTGCAGATTATGGAGGAGAATGACCCTGCTCGGCTTTCCCTGGTTGTGTTACGCATTCACAGCAGTTTCTGAGATAAATGAGTCCAACTGATTTATTTTGGGTATGAAAAATCTGTCTTACAATAGCTGTAGTTCAGTATTTCCTTGCATTTAGCCAATATACTGAGATCATAATATTGACGATGATTTCATTTTACCTTGAAAGGTGATGTTTTCTGATATAGTCTGCAGCTCTCCAAGCAGTAGCAGCAGTCCAAACAACTGTTACTCAGAGCTTTGCAAGATTTTTGTTTTCCGCTAGGAGTGCGTTGAGCATAGCCTCATTTAGAAAGGATGTGCACAGGCCAAATTCAGAGTGACTGGAGGCCAAATTAAATACCCGAGAACCTGAGTGCAATGTGTCTGGCCCTTTCAGGTGTGTTAGGAAGTTTGTGTTAGACATCAGGCTCCTTTTACAGTGAACAAAAAGAAGCGTGAGCCCAGTACCAACAGAAGATGATTCATGCTTCTGCAGAAGTGGTTTTAAAACAAAAGATAACAAACTCTTTATTGAACCTCAGATGAGTATAAAGTGAGCCAAGCAGCTTTACAGAAAATTAAGATATTAAAAGTGTTTCCTGCACCCAGCTGGTATAGTTTGATGGTGTCTCTTGTTGTGCATCTGCATCGGTTAAAAATATTTCTGAAATGGCAAGGTTCTTGGGCCTGCTGATGCCTTTGGTTTTTTTCTTTTTGCAAATAAGGTTTTACTAAGAAGGTTTTATCTTATGATTTATGATGACTTGCCCTTTATCAGAGTACTTGTTTCATGTTGAAGTCTTTGTAGTAGCACAGCTGATGGAGGAGCTGGGGCATGAAGAAGTTATCAATATTAAAAATATCCTTTCATGACAGCAGTGCCTTTGTTAAAGAAAAGTTTTCATTATTTGCTAAAAATGGTCAGACCCTATACTCTTCCACATGTCTGGTCTGTTGCCAGGCTGCCTTTATTGAGGACTTTTTTTTTGCACATTAGCTTCTGTGATGAACAAAATTAGAATGGATATGTTGTAATGAAAAACAGATATCTGGAGTCAGGTCCAGAAAGGTAAATAGGGGGTGGGGTGTGGAAGACGTAGTTCACATTCAATTAAAGTCACTTACTGCAGTAAAATATCTCCCTTTCAAGTCCCATTCTGCCTTTTGAGTTATCTTGCCCTGGCAATCTCTGAAGCCTGCCTGAGGGGCAGAGTTGGGGCAGTAAGAGATCTAAGAATGGATCATTACTGCTTAAGTAAGCATAAAACATCCATGTATTTCCCCACTGTTCTGCTATGGGAAAATAAAAACTCTGTTTCCCCCTATTTACTGTAGTGGGTTAGTAGTAATCACCATTTATGAAGTCACTCATAAGAAAGTAATAGCCTGAGTAGTGCTTTGGGATTAAAGCACATCTTTAAATGGTACTATAAGGAATCATTTATGTAATGCAACACTGATCTGTAGCCCTGAGATGGGTTTACATCCCATGATTGACCAAACATTGCTGGTTTTATTACCTATGATGATATGTAGCGTTCTCCTATTTTTCTTTCTGTGTAAAAGTAGCTTTTGTGGCTGGTGATACTTAGCATTGGCGAAACACAGGGCAGACAGTGGCCTCACCAGGGTGATGGAAAGTGATGTTCACACCGGTTCCAGATCAATAGTGGGTTTCATTTGTGCCAGGTGACTGCGTTTGCCAAAGGGGGAAGGGAGCTGTGAACTGATGGAAGTTAAGAGCTGGGTAGGTGAGTAACTGGAAAATATCCAAATGCCATTTTTCTTTTTAATGAACACCCAGGACCAAATTCAGTGGCAGTATTACTCCAAGCACTTGCATCAGAAATCACGGTGACAGTTTATTTGCATCCTGGGAATGCAGGGAACCATGCTGTATACCCTAGGGCCCTCTTGAATAAATGCAGTACAAAATGAATTAAAAAATGGTTCCTCAGACAGTTTATGTGATAGTAATTGTGAAAATGTCAGCGTACAGGAATGATTTTTCTAGAAGAACCATCTTCAAAACATATACAAGGAGTCAGTGGTCTGCACTGGATCTCACTGTGGTGATGTTGATGTGTTGAAACTTTTGGAGAAGGAAGGTTTGGACTAGATTTTGAAATCTCTCACAAACATGTTTCAGTGAATCAACAGGCAGATACAAACACTCCTCCTTGCCCCTTAAACACTCTATGCTGTTGTGTCAAGAGATGTGATCATGCTTCAGTTTTGTGTATGAAGTGACATCTTAGAAATTCAGCAGTCGAGGCTGGAGAGCTGTGACTCTTGTGGTGCCCTGAACACTTGACATCTCTTCCCAGTATCTCGTTAGGAAAACCACAGCCTCCAGGAGCGGGCCCGTAAGCCCCCCTCATTATTGACACACGGCTTGCAGACAGGTTATATTTGCATTTGAACCAGGGGTTTGTGGTTTTTTTTCTAAAAATCTTATTCACCCTTCCAGATCTGAAACAGCTTTCCCCATGGCCTTCTGAATACTTGGTAAAAGCCATTAATTTGGAGCAAGGATGGCAATTATGTTCATGAGAGCTAAAGCGACTGTTTTGCTGCTTTGGTTTATTGGATGACTGAGCTAAGTCATTATTTGTGTGGGAATCTTTATTTTTTACTGCTGGATGGTCATTCATTCAGGACTGTAAATCTAATTAATTTAAATACATGAGATTTGCAAGAGGGTGTTTCTGGTTTGGTTTAAATATTAGAAATAATTAGCTAGCAAAAACTTTACTGCTTTGTAACTAACTTTTGGCAGGTCTGCGGTTAAAGCTATAGGCAGTATATTAAGTCCAAGAGGAGAATATGGTGATTAAAAATGAATTCCTTACTACTTGGACAGTATCAACAGCTTAGCTTGTGTTTGTTAGGAGAGGGCATCTGTCTCCCTGCCTTATTAGATGAGGAGAAGGCAAATATAAACACAAGAAAGAGCCAATCTAGCCCCCTACGTTGCTTCCACTTTGCCAAAAGCCACTGTACTGACTGTTCTAGTGGGCTGCTGCAGCTGCGAGTACATCTGCTGCCACTGTGCCTCTTGCCACGGGGGTCCTCCCTGTAGGTTTTCTCTAAACTGGCAATCTGTCAATACAAATATTGACAAGTGCCATCGTACTGCTGTGTGTTTTAACCAGACTGGGTTTTCCCAAAAGGAATGGCATATGCAGAGGTGCTGAACAGTAGCTGTACACTTTGTTTCTATGGATAACAACTGGCAGAGACAGGCTAAGGCAGGGCAAAAAGGAATGTCCTGTCAGCCTTAAATATTATCTGCAGATAAATGGATGTGATCAATTCTTGTTTTGTAGTTAGCAGCAGATTTACGCTGCCTAAAAAGGAATACAAATACCTTGACTTTCCATCGTTTTATGTAGGATCCATATGCTGAAATACGCTGGAAGCCCTATTGCCAAAAGGGCTCACGTGTAGAGGAATGTCCACAATGCCAGGGTTCAGATGGTGTTGCCAAGGCGCAGTGGTAGGACGGAGGGGGAGGTCGACTTGCAGCATGGTTCCAAGAGAAGCAGGTCAACATATGGAAAGGACACACGTTACAAAGGGTACTTCTGAGACTGAAGACCTGGACGGAGTGGAGAAAATCTGTGTTTAGTTCCTTATGTCAGCGTGAGCTGCCTGTAAATTTTTTTCTTTGAATGAATTCCTATATTCTGGGTACCTGGTGTCAGAATGGCTGTGTCCTAGGGCGATGAAAATAGACGTTAATGAGTAAAGTGGGCACCACAAATGCTCCTCTGCTATAGGCATCCTAATATATGCTGATAGCAACTGAGGAAGCCAATACTCTGAGTGCTAAAACAGCTTCAACAGCTCTCCAGTAGAGATTGATTACTGGTGAGAAGGGAGCAGGGACAGTGGCACTGATGTGACTGTGGCCGCTCCGAGAGCACACGCAGCTGCCTGTCCTGTGCTCATAAAGAGCCCGGGCTGATATTAATGGAAGCAGTGTTTGAATTGCCTTGAGTAAAAATTTAGTTCTTAGAATATGTTTCAATGAATGTAATGGCCCTGTCGGCATTTTATATAAATCTTAGTGAAATTTGAATTAATGACTCCTTTAAAAAGAAAAACCCGCATGCTTTGGATAAGACTGCTCACAAGTATTTTTCTTCATGGGGGTGATGAAGGTGTCGTAAGACAGGACTGGGCAAAGCCTGTCATTCAGTTTCTGGCTTTAATTTTTGATTGAAATGTGATCCCTATGTTGGCAAGTGGGTATTTTGATGAGATTCTAGTGATGTGAACTGGGAAATGGGGATGGGAGAGGAACAGGGAGGGTCTGTGGGGCTGAAATTCATTTGGATGATCTATCAGTCACCATGTCTACTACTGTTGGTGCCTGGCAGCTTGGAAGTGGATGCTGGAGCTTTTTATGATCCCGATTAGCAGAGCTGGCCTTAATGTGTCAGTCGAGCCTAACGCTGTTTACTCAGGCCCTATCTCTGCTGCAGCAAACCACCAAGAATGGCAATTCAGCTTTTTTCAGTATTTTGATGTTGGAAATCTCTGATAGAGATTTGGTTTTGGGGTCCCTGTTACTTGAAAATTAATGCTAAGAGTTTTTGCAGAGAACAACTGTAGGACAGTTATAGTTTCTTCTGCTCAGCTTTGATTAAAGCCTCTTCATATTTATTTTTAAGAGAATCACAAGGCAATTGCTTGTCGCTAAATATAAGCAGGATGACTCAAAGAGAATGCTGAGGTCCAGATTTTGAGAAATGAATCAGTGAGACGCTTTAAGCACTATTAAATCCCACTTCATATTTTGAAAGTTGCCAACAAATGTAAACAACAAAAATTAAGATAACATGTTGTTTTGGTCTGTATTTTTAGGATGACATATGCTGCTGAGTCTCGGAGAGCACCTCGCAGACGTGCGAGTGCTTTAATACTGTGCTCCGTAAAGATTCATATATATGTGACAGTTTTTCCCTAACTTGGACTTCTGCTACGCTTCTAAAGGAGACTGACTAACGTTGTTCCCATGTTCAATTGGACACTGCACCCTGCTTGACCATCCCTGCACAGTTTTGAGTCTTTTTAAGGTATTTGGGCATCTAAAGAGCCATAATGGCAGGAGTTGTTCGTTTTGATGGGTTTTTTGTGCTTAAGGTGTTTACTTTCATTTTTACATGGTAAGGTATTTTCGAAAATCCTGGAGAATATTTGTTTACACATTTAAGCAGGTAGGCACCTTCAGAAAGCTTCTCCATAGAGAGCCTGCTACTTATCACAGCAGTAAGAAAGATTTAAACCAAAACAAAACCACATCATTCTAGTTTCTAGGGTAAATGTGTGATAAAGCCTCATAGATAGTCTCTAAGTGTTCATTCTAAATCTGAATTTTAAACCATGTTTCTTCCAATGACTTCATTCTTTTTGCTAGGGCTGTGATCTTGTAGCTTTTAGTCCAGCTTCAGTTGCATTTCAAAAGGTTCCTTCGCATGCCATAAATATTTTAAATCGGATTAAATGAGGGAGCATGGGTGCAAGCATCCAGCCTCACATGCAAATCTGTTTCTCCTTTTGGAACTGACAAAGAGCTGTTTGACTGTGCCTGAAATGCAGCTGCTTAAGCTTTAAAATGTTATCATTTCTGTCTGTGATTGTGTGGTCACAAAAATATTGATGTAGTTGACCACAAGTGCTAAACTGAGAGAAAATATTTGACACAGTCAGAGCCTAAGGATCTGGCTGAGTATGTGAGTGAATTCACAAGATGTATATGTCTAACTCGTGTGTATCCTTTTAAAAATAAATTTGTAAATGCTGATGCATATATAACTTCCACAGAAAGAAATATGTTGACTCTTTTGTTAGATGTCTTTCTATTCACAGTGCTACTTCAATTTAGGTGTTATTTTTTTTCCATATCATTCTATTGCAAGGAAAAAAATCCCTTTACAAAGAGGCTGTAGACTATTAGCATGAAGCTTATCCTATGTAGAGGGAAGGATTCAATAATTTGAAGTGACAAGAATCATTGTTCTATGGGCCTGAATTTCCCATTTATTGCCTGTTTACAGAGCAGGATTCTCACTTGTGCGAAGCCATTTGCCCATAGTCCAGACAGGCATGAGGTGCCCTTGCACTCAAAAAGTAGATTTCTTTGATTTTTTTTAAGTGCTCTCTTTCTACTTTTGGGACTAAGACAATTCATATCAAATTTCAGATGGGAACAGAGGAAGTCCAACTGCTTTACATCACACATGAAAACTTGTATCGACTCTGGGTTTGAAGTTGGAAATCCTAATCAACTAGAGTGCATTCTCAAGTCTGATAAATCTTAACAGACCTTTTAATCAATATAGCTTAGAGTTGGTGCCAGAGCACATAGCCAGCTGTAATATATACGACTTTCGGTAAAGTTACAGAATTCCTGCACGTGTTTATTTAGGATAAGTAGCTCTCTAAGATGTTGTATTGTTGCTTTATGGAGGGATTTACACTGACTCTGAGTTTAAATAACTGGATTTTTTTTTTCTTCCCAATTTAGAGCTTTTTCAGGTGTCACAGTCTAGGGGTACTATCATTTATAAATGAGGCAGGCCTTTTGAATGGTTGTGCCAATTTTATTAGATGTGTATGCATGTGTAGATGTACTTGTGCTCCATTATGCACCATTTCTCACTTTTTCAAGTGCCACTCTTAGTCATTTGCATGACCTTCCCGAGAAGTGCTGGACTGGATATCACTGAATATTGCTTATGGGCAGGAGCTAAAGGCCAGCGATGTCACTTTGTCACTTGGTTCAGTAAGCTTTGGGTTGAGCTTAACAACAGAGTTTTTCTGTGTTTGCAGCCCTGATGTTTTTGGCAATCCGTTTGTTCCTGCTGCTGCTTACATGTAAGAACAGATTTACTACCTCCAGGTACCTTGGAACTGACTCGGGCGTAGCTGGCCAAGCTGGTCTATATTTACGGGGTTTTGTGCTGTAGATGAGAGCACAAATTGGCACCCACTGCCTGTGCCTGTGACAACAGCCTTTCCATGGAAGACGTGTAGCAGGAGCAGCCTATCTCGGGCTGCTCGCCATCTCCCTCTGGGCGTACACAGCCCCTGTTCCAGTAGGTCGTATATGGCATTTAGTTTTCTTGCTAGCTCCGTATGGGAATGATTCTTGTGGAAGCAAAGGTTAGTCTAGCTGAAGTGGTTTCTGCTGTAGAGGCTCTGTATTGCCTGTGTTGTGTCTTGATGTGCTGTGGAGGTGGTTGGCGTAGCCCTTACCCAACATCTCTGTCTTGGGCACTTGCAGTAAGAGTCGTACCCTGCGCTTGAAAGCAGGGTGGAGTGGGGAAAAACTATTTTCACTTCTCTCAACAGTACATTTATAAAATGTTAAACTTGAAAAGCTCTCCCCCTGCCAGGGTTTCTCTAAAGAAAAAAGATAACCTTGGCACGCTACTGTAATTGTCACTCGCTGTTTCCCTTGGCACTGTTAGGACAAGTGTTGCTTGTACCCTGAAGGCAGACAGCAGTGCTAAATTCTATCCGACTGTGACTGTTGCTTTATTACCATGAGGACTCGGGACTGAGCAGACGCTGCAGAGGAAGATATTTCAAACTACTCTTATACCTTCAGTTTGGGAAATTACATTTTGCCATGTAGTTTTTAATCTGTCGGTATAGACCATACAAAATGACAAGTGAGCATGATTTAATTTTATGATAGCACTGCATTAGATGACCACTTTATGTTGCTGTAAAAGAGGGATTTGAAGTGGTGGTGTGTGTGTGCTTTGCTCTTCCTTCCACGTTTGAGATTCTTGTTTCTTGAGGTCTGACAAAATTTTAAGAACGTTAAGAACAGATTTACTGTTGTCTCCTGGGGCCAGGTTACCTGTGTGGAGTCACATTTGGCAAAATAGGTATCACACAGGCACTGAGTGTTTGCATCATTTTATCAGGACTTGTCAAAATGTTTTATAATGGAGATAAAGACTGATCCCTTATTTCACAGATGGGAAAAAGCAGGCCCAGGGGGAGTGTAAGCAATAAGGAGATGGCCAGAATCCAAATCCCGGTTGGGTTATCTGTCCATGCCTGCATATATGAGCTTCCATCGCTCAGTGGAGCGTGACACAGAGCTACTGGATATGGCACATCCACGTGCTGTGGGCAAGTACTGCCCATGAGCACTAGCCAGCACCCTGAGGGCTCGGGAGCGGTGGCTGCATCCCAGCCCCGCGTGAGCTCAAGGTGTGTGGCTCCAGGCGTGGAGCTAAGAGCGTTAGTGTGGGCACCTCTGCTCGGAGCAGGGTTGTGCTGAATAGATGTGATCTGGCTCCAGAGAGCAGAAATAGCCGCATCGGGCTGATGGTGCTCTGCGCTCGGTTAGCAGTACCTTCGCACAAGGGAACGGGTTGAAATGGTGGACGGCCTCGGCTGCCACTCAAGGTTCTGCATCTTGCGCTTGCCATGAGCAGCTGGGTCCTGATTGTCTGTCGGTCTCTGTTATTTTTATATTTATATTGCTATAAATTCAGTGCAAGTAGGCAGTGGTAGTTTCTTACATCAGCATTGCAGCTGTGCAAGAGAACAGAATCGAAATTATATTGGGCACATAAGTATGAAGAAAAAACAAAACTGCTTTCTGTTTCTAACCGTTGAGTAGAAGGGAGAATAATATATATTCTTCTACAAATTGAGTAATGCAATTGGTGTCACTGAATTTTTATCTTGATAAAATTGAGGTAGGGAAGAACTAGTACTACCGTATGTGATTCTGGCAAAACCTTGTCCGGAAAACTGTTTACAATTCCAGGCACTTGTATTCAAAGATGATGGACTGAAACAGACGCAGATCAGAGGTTTTAGGCTGATTGAGGAAATGATTAACAAGAGATTAGAATACTCATGCTTCATTAGCTTATTGGAGAAAACCGATAATGCATCATGTGGGGGTATGCCAGGGAAGAGGAGGAATAAGCAAAAATTAAGGCTGAGGTTGATGTGAGTGTAAGTGGCAAAATCTGGACCTGAGAAGTTTCCTTCTCATGAGAACAAGCTCAGTATTTGTTTCAAACAGCTTCCTAACAGGAAGGGTGTGGGTAAAAAGCCACTTTTTTGAGGATGGTGGCCTATTAAACTTAATTTAAAAAAAACCCCACCAAACAACCAAAGCAATAACACTAGGATTATAACCTTATCATGATGTTCTCTATTTTAATTAATGAGCAAATTGCTTTTAGTCTCTTCCAAGTCTCTGACACTAGAGCGCTCTACACCATCTGAGAATCTGATCCGGAATTTTCAGAGGTAAATTAATCTATTTTATCTGCTGCATCATCATGGGAAGAGATATATGTTCATGTGCAAGGGAAGAGAGGAGGGAGGCAGTTAAAATAAGTGCTGTTCCCCAGTGTCCCAGCCAATGAAAAATCCTGTGACTGCAGAAGGACACATAAACATTGGGCTTCTGTTTTGGGCACTCAGTGAGGGAATTTAAAGCAATGACAAATACCTAGCAGTTCTGTGTAATCATCATGCTATCTATTCTATTGAACCATGGAAATGAAATAAAATCCAAGGTGAGCATCCACTTAAGAGTTCCTAAAGGGTTTCTTGAGAATGTGCCAAATGCAGTATGTCTTTGGGTGCGTTAAAGTTCATGCAGAGAAAACACACTGTGCTGCCAAAATTTATTAGAATGGGCTATTATTGGAGCTCTGAGGACAATTGCTTAGAAGGCACTTGTTTCATCATTCTGTATCTTAATTATAGAAGTGATGGAAGTCAACAAGGCTAATCTGATTTGTGGGAGTAATTGAGGTCAGTGTTCAGGGAAGAAGGAGAGAAAGGGAAGGAGGCTTGCCATTTAATACAAATAAAATGATAACTTTCACTTCAGTAAGTGGAGAGCAACCTTAGAAACAAGTCAAGTAAAATTTTCTCTAAAAACGTGTAGGGCTTTGAAGATTTAAAAAAAGAAAGGGGGGTTGGTTGTGCAAACCCCACAAATTTTATAATACTCTGTAATGCTTCATAGGAGATTAGGCAGAGAGGAAAAAATCACTACTGTGCAAAACAGTCTCAGTCTATTCGACTTTAATTATTTCACATGCGCCATAATTAAAAGAATCTTAATAAATTAATGCAAACTATTACAGAGAACACAGAAGGAAAAAAGTCAAACCTACTAGGAGTTGTGGTGTTGGGAGTCCTGGAGAGAGACTTAGTTGCAGGCTGTCTTACTTCCCCTCTAATCTTGGTGCTCTACCTCATCCACGTTGCAGATATCACAAAGTTGTTCACTCACTTTTAACTGAACTAGAAAATAAAGTAGGCACAGCTAATACACCTCAATTTCTTACTCTGTTAGGTTTCCAGTTTTAGGATGCATGATGGTCTTAAGTCGGCACACACTTTGTGGTGAATGCTAAATGCTTCCCCTCTATTTTATTTTTCTCTCCAGGATGAAGTGATGGGCTTTCCAGCACAGATGTGTACTATTTTAAGATTAGTCTATTCCCACCCACTCCATCCCACTCACATAAAATGCGTTTAATTCTTCTGCAACTTTGCATCTTAATTATTGAATCCAATTCTTTTTAGATAACACTGTTCTCATTTACCAGCAGATGAAGCCAATGATTTGAAAAAATGGGAAGCAAGAGGGCACAATTATTCCTAAGAATTTCCTTATTTCTTGGCATTACAAATTAGAGATTAGACATCTCTAGCCTAGCTGATGTTTTCAACAGTTTCAAAAACCGGAATGACTTTGAATTATTTAACTGTGAACCGAGAGCTATTTTCAGTTTAATTAATAGCCCTAATACAAAGACATTAAGGGAATGGATGGTAAAGAATAATAAATGTAATGAATGACAGCTTTGGGGCCCCAGATGTGGCATTCCCAATAAATGCTATCTGTTCACTGATGCGTATTAGATCCATGTGTTTAGTCAGCATGTGGGATGAGCCAAACATTCTCCCAAATAGTTCGTATTTACCTGTGCAGAAAAAAAAATCATCCTAGAGGCTTATTAGTATGTGTTCACATCGTCAATAGTGCTGGTAGGGTGCTAATTGAGATAATACCTCAACATCGAAGTGCAGTTACAGCTTTCAAAATTGCCTCTGACAGGGCAATTACAATTTTCTACGCTATTGACATAGGGAAGACAATTGTACCATGTTGAGCCCTAGCCATGTTTGAAGCAGGCTATTTTTTCCTCAGGTATGCAGGATTTGAGGGTCAAATTGCCCTGAGGTTTTTAACTTTGTGATGAATAGCTTCCTACAAGATATTTCTACTGCTGTGTCTGAAGGGGAAACATCAATTTTTTCCTTTTTCTAACATTTTTTAAACCCATGAGACATGCTTTAAGAGCTGCTTGTTTGTAAAGGAAAAGGAGTTTTCTTTAAACCAAAGCAAATTAAAAGCTGCTTTTAATGCTGATGATTCCCTTTATCCACAGTTTGGGAATAGCAGCCTCCAAATACTTTCCTCCTTGGTTGTGGCTTCTTGTATTGTAACCTGGGCTGGAAGAGCAAAGTCTGGGCAAAAAGTTTTCCTGGCTTAAGGAGTGAAAGTGGTTGGTTATGGTGAAGTGGCACATGGTTGGGAAGGGAACTGTCCCTCCTCTTAGGAAGGAGCAATGCAATGGCTTCTTAGGTAAGAGACTTCTAGAAAGTTGCAGGACACTTTAATCCCAATGCTTTGTTCTGCAGGGATAGACCCACAGAAAGTGAATTTATTCTTTTTGTTTGCTGCTTTCCCTTCCTGGATCAATGATGTGATTTGGTCAGTAGAAAGATAATGCTTGATGCTATGTGGTTGAGTCCACATGTAGCGCTCTTCAAGCCACGCTCCTCAGTGGTGGTTGCAGGAGCTCACACAAAGCTAGGCTTTAAATGTCTGCAGACACCTGGGAGGTTTTGGATTCTGCATCGTTTTCAGCTTAGAAGTTGTGTTCTTTTCACAGTGAGTTGATCTAAATAGCTGTGTATCTAAGAAGGAATTAAATTGATTAGCCAAACCTTGTAGCTAAGCCTTCCCAGATGAGAGAGCTGCAGCATTAAGGAAATCCTCAGTTACAGACTGGACAATTAAGGTGGAAGAACAGGTATTAGACTTGCACTATGTTCAGTACTTGCATGAACAACTAACTGTGAGTTAAGAAAGGCAGTGCCATCAAAGGGTCTCAGCTATTCTGTCTCTCCCATCGGTTTTCTGGAAAGGTGATCTGTTCTTACATCTCTCCACTGAGGTTTAGAATTTAAATTAAATAGCTTCGTGTTGAAATTCTTACTGCTTTTGGTCAGTTTTACTGTCAGGTTTTTAACGGATGTCTTAGTAAACTTAGCACCTGTGTTTTGTACTGCTCCCCTGAAAACGTGCTCCCTTCAGCGCTGGGCTGACCAGCCGAAATGCTGGTGCATACGTGACCATACCACTGCTAACATATGTTTGAATTTCTGCTTTGCTTTGAATGTAAATGTGAACTTGATAAGCTAACAAGGACACTTCTGTTCATACAGAATTCATGAATGCATGTTAAAAACTGCTATAAAAGGACACTTCTTGTCTTCAGCTAAATTGACAGCAACTCTTTCAATATATACTACTTGTGCTTGAAAAATCAAGACATGATTGTCTCTTTTTCGGCTAAGAAAAAAGATGTCTTTTTGATGTCTGTATGAGTGAAAATCTATGCTATTTGCTATGATGTTTCCTTTCAAGAGGTACTGCTTTGTTTTGGTATATAACTATTGCTTTTCCCTTTGCTTGTCTGTCTTAAAACACAAATTTCCGTGGGTATACACATCTGTGTTTAACCTCCCTTCCTTCCACTGTCAGTCAGAGTCTTCTCAGTAAGAGGTTTGTTTAGAGTTTAACAATCATGATGCTGAGAAGTTGCCCAAAGAAGAAATTTGAAGATAACATGTTGTGGTGAGTGGGATTCTTTTTGTTTTTTGCTTTTTTTCCTTATGAATAATATTGTGCTTTGTCATACCTGATGGCAACACGCAGAAAGTCAAGAAGTTGATTCAGCTGGACAAAATGAGGCTAAAGGAAAAAGGCGAAGGTGGGGAATCATCTGCTTTTCATCAGCAGTTTTTTTTCTCTCTTCAGTAATGGGGTATTCTGTGTAGTACCCCTTAATGTCTAAGCAGATGCACATGGAAATGATCAGATATTTTCTGCCAGCCCAGATTGTGCAAATGGATATCCTGCCCTTAGATAGTTATTGCTGCACATGCTGAGGCTGTTGTCTTAGAACTCTGCTCCTTGCAGGGATCATGGAAACTGGCTTTAATCAGCTTTGAATGAAGCCAGCCAGCTTTGCTTACAAAACCATTCTCGGTTATTAAGCCAACTTGACTGATTTTGCCTAAGGGATGTTAAGGAGCACAAACTGCCCTCCCTGTAGATCTTTGAAGAAGGTAACTTCCAGCCCAAGGGTTATGTTGCAAGGCAACAACATGTTTATCCAGCCTGGGCATTTACAGAACAGATGTCTTTCTATCACCTTAGTAGTGGAAGTGTTGAGATTTAGAAAGAATTTATTAGCAGGTTTTTTTAGTATGGGTGTGAACAAAAGTACACCTTGGACCCTCCCCACAATAAAGTATGTATCTAGAGATTACCATGAAAATCAAGGTAGGCTAATTTCATGTGTCTCTCAATTCCCAGTCCTCGAGTTCATACAGCTATTTTCTGCAGCTGTAAGACTGTCTTTAGAACTCCAACATTCTCACATTTCAGGTACTGGGACTTCAAGAAAAATATTGCTTAGAAATATTACAAGACTGGTGACAGGATGAGAGATGGTCAAACTCCTAGCAAGCTTTGACAGGTGAGCTCTGAAGAATCTTGCTTGAATTATTTGAAATGTTGCAGGGTCAGCTTTGTACCCCGGCTACCTTGCTGAGCAGACAGGAGCCCCAGCAGAGAACAGTGTGAGCACAACAGGTACGTGTGTCTCTTCACTGACCTTCCCAGTACAAGGCTGGGTATCTTTGTTTAAACTGCTGAAAAAAGGTGTAAGGGAGAAGGGATGATGTCAGAAAAATCAAAAATTCAAGTGGCATCTTGAGGTCAGGACAAATCTCTAAAATCCTTCAGCTTCCCAGGACAGTGCATATTGAGATTCAGAGGTCTGGTATAAGGATCTAGGTTTCTTTTGCACTTGTTTAGGTTGAATAGACAGTCCTGGCCTGGATTGCATTTTCTTCAGATGTATCTCCTTCAAAAGTAGATTGAATTTCGTCCAGTGGCCTGTTGAAGTTGGAGAGAATTCCATTTCTTAAGCTGTTTCATGTGAATAGGAAAACACTGTATAGATTTAAATCGGAAACCTGGGTTCTACAATCAGACTGGAGATCTGCAGTAAGAACACTTGTCTACCTGAACCTGGATGAGTTCTACCAGTTCAGAGAAAACCTGTTCTCCTTCAGTATTCCCAATGAAGTTGCAAAAGAGCACTCTAAGCAAACGTGGTTTGGCAAGATCTCATAGGTCACGTGCGTGAGGAAGGATATTCAAAAGGAAATCTTGACAGGTAGTCTTGATTTGCCTAGATACTAGAGTCTGTAAGTGAAAAATACGTGTCCCTGAATTTAAAAAAAAGTGTTGTAATACCGACGTACCACAGGATGGAGTTACAGACTTAACTTTAGATTTTCTCGCCTTCTAGCCAAACTATTAACATTTGTTGTAATATGGTGGTTTTTTAAGACTCTGCACTTGTAACAGATGTTTACAACTGTATTGGAGAAGATCCTCCCATCTTGCAAAGGGCAGAACAAGGTTATACCTGGCCTAGATCCTGCCTGTGTTTTATGTTGGGGGTACAGGTTTTACAGGGTGCTTGTGTATCACTCTGAGCACTTCAATCTGCTATGATTCAGTATTCAAGAAGGATACATTTTCTCCAAAGCCCAGCGGACTGGCTTAGGAGTTAGGTTCAGCACACTGCTTCCTTCTGGGAAAACACGCTGAAAAAAACAGTCCCTAGGGGCCGTGGACCTGATGGCGGTGAACGGGATGGTGGAGCGACAGCATTGCATGGGCAGCGCAACGTTACTAAAAATGTGGGTTGGAGGCAATAATGAGCTGCAGTCTGGAGCAGTAATAGAGAATTTTCCAGGCAGGATTGCTGCTAGGAGTGAAAAGAAAGCAGAAAGGCATCTTTTGGTTGTTTCGGGGGTGGTTTTGTTTGCTTGTTTGTGTTTGTTTTGCTGTTGAAGGAAGAGGCTGTGCTCTTGAAATTCTCTCTCTAAAAGGACACCTAATGCAATGAAGCTGAAATATAGTAGTTCTTGGAGCTGGTACTGCAAAACAGCCAGTAACCACTGCTGCTGTGATTGGGAGAGGCATTCCCAGGGGTTTTGTTTCCAGGCAGCCAAGCTAACCTTTAGCAAAATTAGTATTCTTCAGCTTCTCTGTCTGTAGAAAGGTGATAGGATTTAATTACATACTAAAAAGAATTATGAAACTGAAGCTACTCGTGTTTGCAAAATGCTTGGAAACCTTCATGTTGTAGAATTGGCAGTATTAATAATTACTATCTACATCATCCTTGCAGTTTTCTGCCTATCAATCAAGATACAGGAGTACTTTCCTCTTGGAAACTTCAGAAACATCCTTTGTCATTAGCAGAGCAGCTTCAAAAGAGGTGGCTGCCCATTTGTGACAGTCTGCAAAGCTGCCTTCATGTGGAATGATGTAAACCGTCTTGCTTCTAATTTCTCAATTACTTCACAAACATAATTGAAATTTTACATTTGCCAAAAAGCTTGTCTTCAATTTTAAGTACTTTAAGTCTAAAATTATAATTCAAGTTTTAGTAAATGCACTTAATTAAAAGCTAATAAAAACCTTGTTCAGTGTTTTATAACTTTTAAAGGCTTTTTTTATCACCAAAGAATAATTTGAAAAAATATGCCTGTGTGTATTCATGACAGGTTAATTCTGAAGGCAAAAGGTGTCATGGTGTTCAAACTCTGCTTTCTCCTCTTGAGATGTCTCTTCCTATTCAGTATATTCATAAAATATTAAGCAAAGTCTTGGACATTATGCCCTATGCTAGAGAGTTAACATGGAAACCTTGATTTTTTGTAAGCTCTGGACATCTGTATCCTCATAAAATAATTAAATACGGGGAAGCTTTTTTACTTGGAGCTGTTTTTCCTTGGTCTCTTGCCTTGTCAGTTCTCATATAGTGAGACAGATTGGGTCAATACCTGGATGAGAAATCCGAAAGAACAGGAATTGGAGTCAGTGAGTCACCAGTGAGTGCTGCTCTCTGAGTCAGTGCCTTGCAGCATGGAAGTAACTGAATTATCATCCTTTGGATGACACGTAAGAGTAAGGTTTTTGAGAAGTGATCCAATCTGCAGAATCTTGTAATGAAAAGAGGAACACAGAGCTCTAACAACTTAAATACTAGATGTTATGCTGTTTTTGTCTAATTCATAATATTGTAAGTGTTCTTCTCAAATGATTCTCTCTATCGGTTCTCACCAGGAGAAATCTCAATTCAGTAGCAATAATGTAACGTCTGAAGCAATTTTCTTCTACTGACTTTATTTCTCACATCATCTTGTATTAACCACATGGCAATTCAACATTTATTCTCTCTGTGTGGACTTCAGATCACTTTCAACTATTGGCTTCTGTAGATTGGGGTAGGAGCCTAAAAGCCCCTTTAATATTTTGTTGAATATATATGGACTTAATAGAATGCCCAGTCACTTAGGGATATGGCTGTGGGTTCAGTTTAAAGAGGAGATTCCTTATGATTAAGGTATTGCACATTTCAACTTATAAATGTCCAGGTGAGTACCCTACCCTAAGTGGAGATAAGGACTTGATCATCTGTTCTATTAATTGGGGTGTTCCTGTCTTAGACCTTTAGATTTGATCTGATAGAGTTTTTGGAAGCAAATTGCTTTGGGTTTTTTCCCTGCTCCTCCCTCTCCTATTTGCCATTTTTTGATGTGCATTGTGAGGTTTGTGAGCTGGATTCCTTTAGGAAAACATTTTTGTGGGTTGCTTCTTTCATTCCTTCCTGTGTCTCTTGAGACTTAACATGTTTGGACATGATGCAAGTGACATGTAGTATGTTGTGTTGTGGTTTATCTGCAGACGGCTGGGGAAAAGCAGCATACTTCAACTGACTTACACTCCCAAACAGCAGTTGGGTATTATTACCCATAAGGGGTTGACTGGGAACTACCAAGGATCTGAAAACAAATTTAATTGTAGAGATCTGAAAGAAACAATGATTTGTGTTCAGTCTCGCAGCAGAGCTGGGCTCCTATCCTCATCCAGAGCTACGTCAGGTGGACTTCAGTGTCTCCTAAAATTCCTTTCTGGCTTCTGCTAGTTCATGAGCTGCTCCCAGAATAAACAAATGGCAACTCCTTATTTGCAGGAGCTCAATTTGCTTTAGGGGACACTTTCCAAGCCATGTGTTCTTTTTTACACAGTGTTGTCAGCTTGTCTGTTCCCACCTGCTATACTGTCCACCATGCTTCTGGGAAGACTGTAAGAATAGTATTGACATTTTAGCTAGCTTTCAAAATTACTTTTGGCTGAGTAACATTTTCACAGCGTTATTGTCATCCAGAAACCTTAAATTGATAGTACCCCTGCATTGAGCGGAATGTCATGGAAAAAATGACAAAATTATTCTGGTGTGAAGTTGATACAAATGGGAGCAAAACCTCTCCATAAATAACATGATTACATGGATATTAGTGTTAGACTATTATATTGCTTCGAAGCCACGCATACCCAAAGATATCCAAAACTTTAAATAATGTTGAAAGATACTCTGAGAAAATCAATGACTGCTGTTGGCTGCCTCAGGTAATGTGAATGGAACACGCAGTTATTGTGGTGGTGTGAAATCTCTTGTCACCCAGACTATGAAATTCTTAATTTCTGTGGGTACCAAGCAGACAGAAAAATGGGAGTTTCACACTAGAGTGTGTTATGATTAGGATGTAGCTTAATGCCAAGTATTCAAAATAGCTTAATAGGTCTAAGCAATCAATTATGGCAAGGTATGAGACATGGTCAGAGCACCCACCTGCTAGTGTCTGCACAGCCTGCAACTCTTTGCCAGCCAGGTGTTGGACACTTGCAACCCCAGGGAGGATGAGACTGGAAGTATCCACAGGTTTCCGTGCAGGAAAAAGCAGTTATTGTCACTTAGAACTTCCTGTATATTCATGGTCCATTGACTCTTGCCCTGCTATCTGTGTGCTGAGTCTGTAACTTGTTTGTTATGAATGGGATCTGTTACAAATATCCAGTCTTTCTTTAAAATCTGAAAATGATGGCAAGTTTACTGCATCCCTGCATATGTTGTTCACATTTTCCCATGAAAAATGTCTGACTCTAGTCAGGATTTGACTAGCTTCATGTAAAGTGCCTTCCCCCCTCTGCCATTAGCAGGATATCTTAAAAAAAAAAATCTTTCTTACATAGATACTTCTCGATCATCATATGCTAATAATGGGCTATATCCTCTTCCTGCAGTAGATGACTGTAAAGCTGTCAACAATCATTTGGGTTTACAGCAATAGCAATTATACTAGATTTTTTTGGATTAAATTTTGAATGTTACGTGAGTAGTATGGAAGAATAAATTACCCTCAGTCAGAATTATGCTGGCTAGATATTTCATTCACATTTGGGATCATGAAGCATTTATAACAGAATTACATCTGCTCTAGGTATGCAGAAAGATTGTGCTTAGTATGACAGAATAGATTCCCTGTCCTACTAAAGATTGCTCACATTGATGCGGAGTAGCTGTTCAAGTGAATGTCTTTAAAGCAATTAAAAATGCGCTGAGCCTGAGATAATGTGGTGAAGGAGCCTTTTGCACCTATCGATAGAATACCGTGAGACATCAGGAAGTTCTCTAAGGAGCTGTCTTTGGCCAAAGTCTGTGCTGTGTAAAGGGTCCTGGTTCTGCCAAAGGTCTGCGCAGGTATCTTTGCCTCAATTTACTGCTATCAGTAGTAGCTCTCCAAACAGATGTAAAGCTCCCAATTTTACGCTGATTTCTAATTGCCATTATTATCTAATGCTGATATCTAATTGCCATCTATTAAGAAATATCAAAGGGTAATTCTTTATATGAAGCCTTTAAGACATGCCAGTTTTGGACAGTAATGAGAATTTGCTTTATTAATAGTAGTTCTGCAGCCTGGCCTGTTGATGTTGGCCTGAGAAGTATTCCAAAGGCAAAATGAGAAATTGCAATATCTAGCTTTTGTTGAACAGTGTTAAATCAGATTCAAGATAATCCAAGCATGTGATCAGAAATAACATGTGCTTAGGTTTAAGCAGGTTTCGAAGAAACTTAAGTACATGCTTGCCTTAAATGATACCTAAAAGCTGTTTCTAAAAGGGCCATTTTCCTGAGTAGGCTAGGAGATGGAATTGAGAATCTCTTTGAACCAGAGACTCTTAATAATGGAGAAAAAACAACACTCAATAAAATAAATGAATGTAGTGATATTTCCAGGAACCCTTTTATATAACGTGTGTCTCTTCTATAGAATGAATATACAAAGGAAATGTATAGCTGTGGCATGGCACAATAATGTGGCCATATATCGCTTTGGCTGGAGCAGAAGGAAGTGGACTAGCAAGATACAAAGAAATAGAAGGATTTGGTGTTAAAAGCAGGATGGTGATTTTTGGTTGTTGAAGCTGTGCTGTAACACTTAGTGTGCATTAACCGTTTGTCTGAGTAACTCTAAGTGATAAAATTGCTATGACTGGATTTACTTAAAATTAGGCTGGACAAAAAGCTTTCAGTTCAATCTCCTGAGCAATATTTTTATGATAGGACATGGCAAGTAAAGCTGAATATGTGTCTAAAATCTGTCAAAATGATTGAAGTGAGAGGAAATTTCCATGTGGCGGATGATAGAAAATACTCTTCAGGACATGTTCTCAACTAAAGCGTATCTGGGGAGGTTTATGTACAGCTGCAGAGGAGACAGGGTGACAAGTATCCTTTTGTTCTTCAGCTAGTCATGCTGCAAGTAGAACGATATTTTCATCTAGTGAAACATTCTGTGTTTGTGTATTTTGCTGCCTTACATTACGCACAGTGGCTTGTATTGTCCTACCGTGAAACAGAACCACATAAGTAGCATGGAAAAAAAGCGATGTTTGTGATCCATACAGCAAATGTTAAAAAACATTTTTCAAACTTGCTAATGCGAATTTCGTGTAGCTCTGTGTGTGGAAGCAGTAAGGTAGTAGAAGAGAACTGTCTCCCCAAAGAAAGCTGAACCTCATGAACTGAACAGGTGGTTAACTTGCACTTGGTTGAGTTTGAGTGCAGTTGTTAGATTTTATTTAATTTTCATTGGAATCTACGCTTTGAGTCAAATTCTCAACTGGTGCAATGTGGTACAGCCACATCCCAAGTTAGTTGAAACTACACTGACTCAAGTTAAGGACCTGGCTCTCCATCAGCAGGTGAGGAGTCAGAAAAGCATCTGCTTCTATTGTGTGTCTGTCACTGACAATCCAGCTTAATACTGAAAAACCAGGGAAAGTGGATAGGTAGAATACAAAAACCATGGCTTTATTAACAGCTAGCAGTTTCTTTGTATCATTTCAATTATGCTCCCCCGTAATGAGTTCAATATACTTTTGTAATGTTACTATAAAGCTGCCTATGGGATGACAAGAATATATGGTATGATGTTACAGTCCTTTCATAACATTCCGAAGTAATTAGGACATAAAATTGAACTGAAACTTTAAAACACATTTCAACTCTATGCTATATATATATTACTCTTCAGTGGGCAAGGACAGTAATTTAATATTGACTTCTGGCTGTGAGATTACCATATAATCTAAATGCTAATAACAATTAAAGCACAGTGTGGTGATTAAAGTGTCTCTTGGAATATTGAAAATACAGGTAATAAATGGTGTAAGGCTGTGAAGCAAAGAAATTAAGGAATTTAAGAATCTGTTCTGAAGGTCTGTGTTGAGAAAAACAGGCTTGGCTAAAGAAAAGTTTTCTACATTTCTGTGTACTACTTTCATGCTGAGCCCTCGAACACACAGTTTTGTTTGATACATTTTTATTCCATGCTTGATCATATGGAAACCAGACCTTTGAAGCCCAACTCTGCTCTTTTTTTTTTCCTTTTCCCCTCTCCCTTTTCTATAAGCAATAGTTTGTCTCGGGAGATGTCAAAGTAATGGCTTTCCTCACAAATTGAGAGGAATATTTTCTTTTGAAAGTTAATTCTTATTAATGAAATACACACTTCAGAGTTTTCTAGGAGGCAGAGGAATCATGAAAGACAGCTAAAACAAGAAAGAAATGAAATGCATAAACCCTTTAAAAATATACAGCCATATGTGAAAATGCGTGAGATTTATTAAGCAAGATACATGCATGCACAAAAGGTCTCTTGGCTCAGCTGTTAGTTCTTCCAAAACGGTGTTTGTGTTTAGCTTTGCTTGTAGCTTAAAGCAGTAGTACTTGTTCTCCTAACATTCTGAATTTCATGAAATTTTAATGGGTTTATTCACAGTAGCGTAATGGATCTGGACTATAAGTGTGGGAGCAGTCAGGATCTGGGTTCTGGGTCGGTACCTGCCTTGCACTGGTGGCTGCCAGGGCTACAACAGCAGGGGAGGTTTTGGTGGGACCCTGGTGACATGGCTGATGCCAGTGGATCCAGGATTTGTACTGAGGTCTTCCAGTAACCAGGTCATTTTTGCCTGTGTAATAATATATCGGGGGGGGAAAACCACCTATATGGCTTCTGATTTCAAATTGCTGGGTCCACTATAGCGCCAGACCTTCAGAAAACATTTGAGGACGTTCATTGATGCGCTTGTGTAGAAGGCAGGTTCAAAAGCATCTGTATCTTTTTCAGTCAACAGGTTCATTTCAACTTCTGAATTAATTCTCATATGAGAACTGAATTTGGTTTTTTAAGTGATAAAAGCTTTGCAAGATTGTTAAGTTTTTTTTTTTTCCTTGGTCTCTAAATTTCTCCATCTGCTGCCACAGCTGTAGAGTGACCCAGCAGTGCATGAAGCGGTTGTCATAGCCACACAGTGGCTGTCCAGGGATCTTTCCCCAGACAGTGGCTTCTTGTGGTTTTTTCAGCCTGGTTTAATTTTCTACTTTGTAGAACTCACAAGGCTGACAGACTTGTTTTGCCGTTTTTCTATTTTTTTCACTTGCATTTTTGGGGAAGGAAATGGATAAAACAAGGCTCTAAAACCAAACTGATTACCAACTCTTCTAAGAAGCTGTTGCAGCAGTTTCTCCGGGCAGTGCTGCTCTCTCTGGCTGAACTGCATGCTCTGAGCTGCAGATACAAACGTGGCATGTTCTACTGTCACTTTGCAGTAGACCTGTTAATGTAATTAGCCCTTGAATAATGGGGCCCTCAACATTTCATCCTTTTTAAGGAACAGGGACCTGCTTTGCTAGTATATACTAAATTTGCTTTTGGTGCAATGTTTTATGTTGGATAAAGCATTTAAAAGAAACATGATGGGGATGTGTTATGTTCCAACAACCAGATATGTAACAAGTGACTTGACTTTCTCTTCCCCTTTGTGCTCAAAGAAAGGCAGACAAAAGAGAAATAGTTGAAATTATTTTAGTTTATATTTTTTGCTTCCTTCGCTGTTCAAATGTCTTTGAATTGTCAGGATTCATGTAGGTAGAGATGCTGTTTTGGTTTTCTGTTCTTTTCCTTCCATTTCTCCTTTTCCCATCCCATAGTTCAGGATTTCCATAGTGGAGCCAGGTTTAGCATGAAAAATCAAACCATCACTGTCTCTAGTGGATTTCCCTACAGATTCCTTTTGCAGGGATCTATTAAAAGGCCCTGGCACTGAACAGCAAATTGTGCCTCTTGAGCATGAGCTGCTCGACACTTTGAAGGGAGCCAACTTGTTCAGTAGCTTGTCGGGAGAAGGAACTTCTCTGCTACGGGTACTGTTCTACTTTTCTGTGTGACTTCTGGTTACAAATGCAAGCTACAGGTGGTGGATCTTCACTTGTGTATATGGGAGGAAATACTGAAAATATTTCTCAAATCAGCACTTCAGTGCTCAGGGTGTTGCTATAATAGTGATTGCAGTGAAGTGAAGCAGTTTAAAATACAAAATCCTTACGTATGCTCCTAGAAAAGTTAATTGGCAATAGAGCCTGAGTGGCTACTGTTCACCTCTAACCAAAATGTCTAAGCCTGCCTCTTCCCTCTGGCGTCTTGGGACACTCTGTTGAGTTTGAACGTAGACCTGCTGCTTTGTCATGTCTCTACGTCAAAAGGTAAGTAGGACATGAATGAGACGAGTTGTGGGCCCCAACTCTTAGGGATGTTCCTTGCTCAGATCTGTACATTAAGGGCACAATATAATCCTGTGATTTGGTAAGGAGCCATCTCTGAAGATAGTTTGTTTCCTAGCTCCTAGATTACCCACAAATAGTGTAGGGAGAGGAAGAAAGGAGTCTCACTGTCACAGTGCTTCATCTCTTTTCCTTTTTTTCTTTTTTTTCTTTTTTCCCTCTTTGTGAGGCCATACAATAGGCTGTATGCATGCCAACATCTAGTATGAGAAGCAGAAAGGCATCTCCTCAGGCAGAGAACAACAGAATGTAGTAGTTGGGTCATTTTTGATTGTTTAGTCTTGCAGTAGCTGATTGAACAGGGACCAAGATCCCCGTGTTGTTGTGACTTGGGAATCAAAGGCATTGAGTTGTCTGTGTGAAATACTGTTTAAAGGGAAGAGAGGGGGAAAAATAAACTCACTGTTCTGGTAACCACTTGAACAAAAATGCAAATAAAATGGAAAAGTCTTTTGTGTGTCTTGGTGTGTTTGTGAGCTGGGATTTACAGTGCACATACGTTATTCTTGATGAAAACGTTTTGACTGCTTTCTGTTAAAGCCCTTCTGTGCTATAAGTGCTTCTCTTCATCATAATGGGTTTTCCTGATGGATATCCCTGCCTGAACCATCTTAACCAAACCGAATCCAGGCTTTATTTCTTTAGAATTTAAGATTGTGTTTTTTATGATAATGCTTTTACTGTGGATGTTCAGCAGTACCTAGAGGTTTAAGGCATTTATTATTGTTAATAATACATGTTTAATAGATCTGCTTTCTTCTGAAGATTGCAGAGAACTTGATTAATTCTGCAAATGGGGATTATTTCACCTGCTAATGAAATGCCCTTATCTCATGGGCAAGAGGAGAAATATGATGGGGTATAGCAGTTCAGCAGAAGAAATACAGAATAGTTTATGCAGCTGAGGTACAAGAAGAGAATTGGACTGAGGGAACGGAGCCCCAGCCTCCTTCCCCTGTAGTCTCAAAAACATTGGATCTTTGTTCAGACTGGCAAGAAAACAGCTCTTCATTGTCCTCTTGCTAAAGGCTGAAAGGAAGCAGTTGAGTTGGGAGTAAGGAGGGCTGGTGAGCTCAAGTAGACCACAGTCTCCTGGACAGCTTGCCCTGGCTTGCCTACAGTGGTACACACTGACTGCCCGGATACGTGCAGATGACTCCATCCAAGTTGTCTACAAGTAAGAAGTCATGATCTAACATAGCCAAAGCAATTAACTGAATAAGAGATGATAATCTACATCCACAAAGATATTTACTTAGCTCTTATTGATATTTTTTTCCTTTGATCCGGGTCATACTCTTCTGCTCATGTAATTGTTATGGGCACTTGATTTCTGCGTTATTACTAAAACTCTCAAGTGGAATTCTGCTAATAGGCAGATAAAATGGTCAGGTTTTGTTCAGGGTATATTCAGTCTGCTAGAGTTCAGAGCCCCCAAAATTCCTGGTAGATATTTAGGAGTGTGTGTAGGTCCAGCATTTTCATTTGGTGTACCTTTGGATGATTTTTGAACTGCTGAAAGTTATATTTGCAACGGGGGTCAGTGGAGAATTTGGTGGCGGAGGGGGTGTGAAATTCTGTCAGGAAATGTGGACAGGAAGCTGCCTGACTCATGCAGGGAAGAGGGGATGGAAAGCCCAAGAATTTCCCACTGGGGATGGGAGGGGCATAATCTCATTAGTGTCCGAATCACTGGGTATGTTCTTTGTGCATGAGGTCTTCCTTCATTGAGTAACTTCCAAGTGAGTGAATCCGGAAGGCTACAGGTAAAAATTTCAAACATAAACCAACAATTTCTATGTTGCTAAGACTCACCCAAATAGCCTTTGTTATCTTTTGTTTACCTCTCCATTTCAGGCATGCAACAGACAAAAACATTTAAGTGTGGTGCAGATGGAGATTAAAGTCATGGGGAGATGAGGCAGGGTTATTTGCATGAAACAACTGAATTTGTGCAAGTAGGAGGAACTCTGGTTTTACACTGTCTATCAAAAATATATTGGGCAGAGCATCTGCTTGGGCCCACAGGAGAGAGTAAGTCAATCTGTGCAGAGGATTTGCTGTGAAGGCATTATTAATTTCAGCTGTGTTTGATTTTTTTCACTCTGTTTGAAAGGTGTACTGCTTGACATTCCCTGCCCAAGGATAGGACACAGAGTTCATGTTGAGCCTCAGAACATTGATGTTTGATAGGGTGCTGACTTTGTCTTTATGCTTATCTGTAAATACATCTTGTATAAGATAGTGACAGAGAATTGCAATATTTGAGTCTCCTGGGAAGGGTTTTTTAAGACAGATTGGAAAATCTAGCTGATTTCTATTCCTGTGAATTACAGGCATTTTGGCAAAAAGCAACAGGAACTACTAGTAGAAAATGGTCCCCAGAAATCCTTTGCCATAACACCAACAAACTGACTGAATCTGTAACGTGCAATCTTCTAGGTTTGTGTTTTTCTAAAATGTAATTAGCAATGATATGGATCCTGAGTACACAGGCGAGACTGTGGTTGTCATAGTCAATGGAGAGTTTAAGACTCCTTGGTAAATGTCCAAGTGGAATATTGTCAGGGTCCAGGTTTCTGGACGGTATGTTGCTTGTGTGGAGCTATTCAAATGTACATGGAAAGGACAGGAAGTGGGCTGGGGGCTCAGTAATGAACAGGACAAATGGATAATATCCAAGATCTAAGGGAAAGTGATAGTGACTGTTTCCATCTTAGGGAGATATCTGTGGTGTTTGAGAGAAGGGTGCTGAATTGTGCAAATTCATGTTGGCCCTTATCATTGCTGATGTGACGACTCCGAATGCTTAATTTTTGTTTTAGACACTTCCAGTCCAGTAGGTTGAAAGCTTTACTGTTGCAGCTGAGTTTTGTTCTCCCTGGGGGGGTTGTATCAGTCCAACCTTTACTGTGTTGTGAATTCTGCCAGAAAGCGGTTATAAACTTGACTTGGGAAACTTTGCTTTGGCCATTATTAGAGATGCTACTCTAACACGTAGCCACGTGGAGTGATGACTCTGTCAATCCCACCTTATTAGCAGAGACTCTCAGAATAAAGACATTTTAAGGATAAGAGATGCTTACCTAGTTTGTCAAATGCCATGGCTGTAATTCTGCTGCATGTTGCATGAGCTAATGGAAAAATAATTTTTGCTTAATTTAAGGTTAATGATCTGAATTTCTTTAAGTTAAATTCAACTAGGAACTAATTTGGGCTCACTAAATTGTGCCTGACAATTGCATCAGTTTTACCTTATTATGTCTATTAATTTCCATTATATTTCCTTTCATAGACTGAACTTGACTGGCTTGACATTACTCTCCTTTTTAGAACAGTTTCTAGTATCTTATTTTCTAATTAGCACTTAATTTTTCATCTTGCTTAACCCCTTGGCATGATGATATTCTTAAGAGGACTAGCAGGATGGATTTTTCAGCCACTTAAATTTGGAAAAGTCCAAAGTTTAAAGCACCAGCAACTGTACCTGTGATTCAACTATTAGTTTTAATTGACTTTAAGAGCATCCCCCCACCCCTTCCACTGTTAGGACTCTGATCTTAGAAAATTGTGCATGTGAGCAGATTTGTATATGCACAGTCTTCCAGCTGGCCGTGAAATACCGCAGGTGAATGGCAGAACCAAGAAAGATGGTCCTGACTCCCAGCTGAGTGCATTTTATTACAGGCTCCAACAATTCAATATTCAGAACAAAGCAATATTTTAAAACATTCTGAAAAGCAGTAGAGACTTAGTACTAAAAATAGCAAAGGCTTTCCCATTTAGCTGCTCCGGCTGAGGACTATTGTTTGTTCTGAGATAATTAGCAGCCATCCTCAGAGCTTTCTGAATGGCTTTGTACACATAACTGACAGTTTAAAAACACAGAAGAAATACAGCAAGGCTACTTAGAACATAACAGAAAATACCGGATTAATGAGTCATCTCCCAGGCTGATGGAAGAGTAAGAAAAGTCTTGAATAAAAAGAAGTCACTCCTTCAGTAATACACATCATCTGTCTTTTGAGCTTGTTTACCATCAGGCCATCATTCTTCCCTGTAAGCTTCCTTGTCATTATGATGCAAGTGCTGAATCTTTCTGGTTGGAGCCAAACATGTCAAAGTTGAGACCTGCTTTTTTGGGAGCAGGAGGGAAATTTGCCCCTGCAGAAGACTAATGTGAGTGTTCTAAAACCCATATATCCAGCGAAGTATTGGATACCACAACTAAAACTTGTAAGAAATAGAGGTACATCTTAAAGAAATTGTCTTTTGTTTATTTTTAGTTCAGAATTCTGTAACTTCTGTGCTTTATTAAAAATAACAATTTGCCATCTGTAGCAACTGATAGGCAGTTAATCTGAGTTAATCTGTATACGTGAGCCAGAGCTGCAAATATTCACACCTCTAAGTGGTCATGGCCTTAAGCTCCATGACAACCCAGCTACGTTCATTTGGTGCATCACTGCTTTGGTACTGATTGTTTCCGATTTATCAATCTGCCAAGTGAATTTCTCTTCTCTCTTTTTTTTTTTTAAATTATTCAGTGAAGTTGGGATGTTGTTTCATTACTGATTTGTTGCACTTAGTCCCTTGGACATACCTCCCCAGTCATTTTGACCTATCTAATGATAAGGCAATCAATGACTGATAAGCAAAAGGGAAAATTCCCGTGCTCTGAATGAACAGTTTCCTGGCTCTTAAGTTCAGTACCCTCCCAGACATGAGATTTGTACATCCAACTCTCTATATGTCATTGGTTGATGATGTTGGGATTTATGTTTTATTTTATCCACAGTTGTTTAATTACTTGCTGTGATTTTTCTCTCTTGGACAGCACAGGTTGAGAGCCATAGGCTGGCAAATATTGAGTCATTTGTTTCAGCAGCCTTTTATTTGTGCTAATTTCTGAGGACCTGCAGTGTGGTCTAGAGCAGACTGTTGAGAAAAGTATGTGTTAGAATCCACTACCCATATCCTTGCACATGTGTGTCTCAGAACTGTACTTTATGATCCCCATGTCAGGGAATAGTGGGATTTTTCTTCCATATTTCCACAAAGAGATCAGTGTTTAAAGATTGAATTGTAGACAAGAATATGGCTTGTTAGATCAAAATTACTATGAACTGTGTGAAAGGTTTTGATTGTCAAAGGAATGTACAAATTAAGTACCTGTGGCTTTGATTTCTCTCATACATTTGCTACTTTAGTTTAAAAAACCAGAAGCTGTCAAAGGCCATCATTTTGAAGGTACCTACATGCAGATCTTCCAGCGTGCAATGTGCACGATAAATTGGATTGTTTCCTGTTACAGATTTTGTCCATCATGCTGCTTGTAAAGGTTTTCTTTATCTACTAGTTGTGCTTTTATGACAGTCTCTCAGTATTTAATATGATTTCAGTCTTTGTTATTGGCATCTGCATATGAAATGCAGACGAATGTCTCTGCGGCAGAGGATAATGTGACCTCAGGATGTGCTGTATGATTACAAATTATATGAAATTTGTCTTCTGAATAAACTTTTATCATCATATGTAAGGACGATTTATAAGCAGTTGTGTTATACATGGGGTTATTTAGAGCTAGAGAATTCAGTCCCTGGAAAATTCCTGTTAGGAAAAGCCAAAATCTCCCACAAGGTACATGTTACTTTTTTCTGTTTAATTTTTAACAAGCAAAATAATTATTTCTATAGCACTGTCAAGGCAATAGTAATTCTAATCTCACTTTGATTGTATTTAGTATTTTAATATCGCAAATGTCAAAGGCTCATTGCTCTCCATGCAGACTTACTTGACCCTATGTTGAGATTTTTCACTTTGCTCAAGCAGCATTATAGGGTGCAGATATTACAGAGTTCTTAAAATTATTAGTAAGCAAATGGTTAAATTATATAAAAATACATTCTGATGCTTCTTACTATGTCTCTGAAATAGTCTTAATTATTGTTACTTGTAAGTGTGATATGAAAGAAAATAACCTTGTTATGCTTTGCTGGCTGCCTTACTATTTGCATCTTCCCCTAATGCAAAGTGCAAGATCTGTGGAGGACTCTGTGCTGTAATGCAGCTGCACCTAGGATTGCTCTGTGTTCTCTTGTTGTTCTGACTCCTGCACAAGGTTAAAGGTTCTCAGTAACAGTTATGTTTTTATGCAAATGAGTTTTCAGTAGCCTCAGAGGAAACAAACCTTTGAATGCCTCTGCTTTGTGACAGAACTTCAACATTTTTTTAAATATAGGAAACCTCATTATTTCTTATTTAAGAAATTAATCTTTAAACTTCCAGTGTCTAATCTGTTCAAAAGTCGTGCATTTGTAGCATCATTCATGCCCAATACAGGTGGTACAGACTTCATACTGCTTGCTCAGCAGTATTACTCCTCTGTTGTTTAGGTTTGTCCTTTCTGGGTCTCTTCACAATATTAGACATGATCAAACCAGGAACTTCCATCCCAAAGACAATTCTTGTACTTGAAAGCAAAAACTTAAGCTCAAAATTCAAGCTTTCATGAATGTAGGTACTCCAAAGCATTTTTACTGAGAAACAGGAATAGATCGTGTTTTGATAGTGCTGACTGAAAATGAAACATGGTTGATTTTTTCTTTTTTCCTAGTAGAAAGTGCCACCGATAATTTTACAAAATTGATCAATGCAAAGCTTTTTAATTTGCTCAAAGCACATTTCCAGACATAGATCACTTTCATTTGTGATGTTATACCGTCCCTTAAATAATACAATAATGCCAAGGAAATAACTCAGTAATCCTGTCCTTAAACCCCAGCTCTAATTGCTAAAGAATGCAGTCTTTGTAAGAAAGTGGTGATGAATGCAGAGCTCTATAGTTCCTCCATATTCCTTGTGACGTTTATGGATGTCACGTTCCTTTCCATTCACCATTTTTAGCTCCTTTCTGTAGTTAATCTTGCAAAAACTGAAATGTGCTGACTCAAATGCAATTCAGTGTGTAACTGGTGGCGCAGACCCCTGGGCCACGTTACAGTGTCAGGAGCCAGCCAACGTTGTGCTTGTCTTGGCTACAGGAGCTGGGATGATCTGACTCTTCCTTGTTCTTTGTACAAGTGCAGTGAGTTGGGACGATTGGTGCTCCCTGACTGTACGTGGAACTCCTGTTGCTTGGGAACCATATCTATAATTCCTGTGGCCTGCATCGTAGCCCGCTCTGGAAGGTACCTGACAAGAAGTGTGGCTGAAATGAAGAATTACTGACCAAAGTCAATCCTCTTGCGATCCTATAAATCGTGACCCTGAGACCCTTTGAGCTCTCCTGGATCGCAGCGGGCTGTGACCAGCATCTCCCTTGAGTTGGGGCATCTCTTGGGCACAGACTCCTCAAGGTTTAAAGACCATCCGCTGATGTGGGGACCAGGGTAAAGTCAGACTCCTCAAGGCTCAATTATCACCTGTTGGGGAATGCTGATGCGTTGTGAGTATTTACTCTAAGCTCGAGAAGAGGGAGATTGTGTAACTATAGGCTAGCCTCTTCCATCCACCTCTGTACGTGTTTGAATACGCACATTTGCCTTTGCAAGTGTGGGTGTCTACATATTTTACTGGATCCAAGTATTTGTCTATGTCTTATGCTTATACATACATACTTTGATTTAGGGTACCTTGTAGTAAGTTAATGTGAATCTTGTCATTCTTGAATCTGTAATTAAGTTCCTGTTTTAATATAATCTCTGCTACCAAATCACCTTGTTAATATTCAAACTGGTCAGTCATTAAGTGCTGCTAAAATTCAACCTTTTGATCCATCTCACACCATTAATAAATCCTAAATTGCTGTTTAATCATAACCATGTCAAATATTTCATCCATGACAGTAACAGGGCTCTAATGCTGTTTATTCAGCTCACCTTTTCGATTAGCAGATGTGCTATTGTTAAAAACATCAGTGAGAACCCACTGAAGCCTGTTTCCTCTTGAGTGATTTAAGCTGAATTCTGAGAAATGACTGGTTTTGTCAGCAGGTGTGTGAGCTTAGCTAAAGCAGCCTCCCCTCTGAGCACCTGGAGGTCAGCCTTATGAACCTTCGGGATCTGGCCAGCTGTGGCACTTGCATATAATGGCTATTAACTCTCTTGGAATTGTGGGGAGACTTCATTAAAACTGAAAAGGCTGTTCCCGTGTATACCCTTACATAACCTCTGGCTTTACAGGGAGTTGAAACTGAAAATTTCCCTGTGGTAGGACGATCCCATCCAAGCATTTTGCAAGTCTCTTGCAGTTGTTTTTAACTTGGAATAATGAGCAAGGCCGGATTTTCTAACACTGCACTAGAGCAGTGGCCCAACTTATCAAGGTTTTGTACCTTTTATTGGCTATTATCAGCCCCTTCCAAGAAAACTGTGGCTTTATGTGCACAATGTACAGGCCATGGTAAAGTTCAAAGAGCAGTGACTGAAGGAGCTGAGCAGAGAGGTTCTTGTCTGTGCTCTGTACACAGACAAGAAGAAAAAGGTGTCTCACGCTGGGCTTAGAGTCTAAGTGAAAGCTAAGTGTACACAGGAGATGGGTCTTTGGATTAATTCAGAAATTCCAAAATGAGTATCTCCTATTGTTTGTTTGTTTATTACTGTAGTGCCTGCTGATCTGACCAAGATCACTGAGAGAGATGATGTACAAACATGCTCTGAATGACAGCTCCTGTTGTGCTGCACTTAGATAACCAGCGATATAAAGCGTAGAAGGGGAAAAGCATCTCAAAGAGTTGCTCACACAGCTGGTCAGCAACAAAGCCTGAAGGGTGATGCTCACTGTGGTGTATCACTTGCCAGCCTAGATTCCTCAATCTTTTTTCCCTGCCCTCCCAGAGCACCAAAATATACAAGTGTAGAAATATCAGAGAATTGAGACCCAGGAGGTATTAAATAGCAGTGGCAAACCGCAATAACAGGCAGAAACAAACAAAGCATCTACTTGGCACTATGTGGAAAGTACTAAGGCTCCTTTTTTTTAAACATAGACCAAAAGGCAAAAGAATTCAACTTGACTCTTTAATATAAAAATCTTCTGTTAGAACTTGCTAAAACTTGGGGACTCAGGAAGACTTCAGAGCTCTGTAATCTGGGTATCCTTCATGATTGTGTCATGACTTTGGGCTGAGGTAAGACCAAAGTCTACGCTGTCTCTTATTCATTCACCTTTGACTCTGTGGGGAATAAACCTGTGTTCACAGTAGGGATGAAGCCACATTCAACCAGGGTAAAGTCTATGGAGCTCACTGTGCTGTCCATCTGATGTGATTTAAACAGTGACCTGGTGATTTCTACTCAACCAATGCACAAGTCTGCAGGGCTTATAACTATGTCTGGTGTGTCCCAAAAATGGCTACTCTTATTTTAATTATTTTTTTATTATTTGTCTCAGAAATTTGGGGCATGGTGTACTTATAAGTAGATTTACTACATATAATTTTCTAATATGTTCCTACGGAATAATACAGTATTCTAATGAGTTGTGTGCTGTCTGTATGTGTGTGTCAAGACAGCTTTCCATGTTGCTCCCTATCCGTGGCTGCAGTTTAGTGGCTAGTGAAGAGCTTCTCAGGCAATATGCAATTCAAATCGGTATGGTTGGTGTCAAACTTGTATTAAATCTCAGCATGATTTTACTACACTAAAACTCACTGCCCTTTGTCTTGTTGCTTAAATAAAATGAATGATCTTTACTTGCATAAGACCTTTGTGGTTTAGAAACAGAAGTCATGATGTTTGGAATTCAAAAGCAAGATCAAACTAGTTGTTCAAGTACAGGAAAACCACATCTTTTCTCTTTTTTTCACAGAGATACATGAATGACTGAAGAGGGTAGATTCCATTTAAAACGGAGGCTAGGGAGAAGACTCTCTCAACAGAGTCTGAATTTCTGGCAAACATGTCATTCTTCTGCTTATTTATCATTTACCCTTCATAAATGTCAAGTGTAATAACAAAAGGTTTTAATAAACCTGTCAGAATTGTTTCATGTCATATTGAGTGAAAAGGTTATGTATAATAATAAAAACAAGACCTAAACCAATACTAAATTCAGCTTCAGGAAGAGTCCTGGTCTATCCATCTCTCCTGAGAACTTAGTGCTTCACTGCTGCATGAGTTAGAAAAATAAATTCTTTTGTAACATGCATTAAAACCTACATCAGAATCATATACATGCACACAGTACCTAGTAGAAAAAGAAGTATTTTAAGCTAGTCAGTACTGATGACTCAATCTGAGGAGCTGATGACAACCTCCCTTTCTGAGATATGTCAGATAATGAGAAATATCCTGACACCTTCGTGCTCTCTGAAATTGTTATTTTTTTGAAGCCAACAAGGATGAGAATAGTTTTTTGGACCCAGTTCAGGAAAGTCAAGTACTTGCCTCACTGCTTGACTTTAACTGGATACGTGCAATTTGTTGCTATTTATTAAAAGCACAGAGTACATCTTATCACTGAGTGAGCTGCTGTCCTCCCACGCTTCCTCCAATGCATTTAATTCTCTCCTTTCCATCCGCCTGCATAATCATTCCATTACAATTGCTTGGGAAAGAAGTAATTGGTTTCAAATGTTCCTGGTTGACCAATTTATATTTGAACACTCAGTTGGGGACCCCGTGTTCTCAACGGAGTGCTTCATGTTGCCTATATTACTGATGGTTCCCTGAGTGCTCATCTTAAAGATTTCCTTCTCACCATGCTACTATTTTTGCTTGACCTTGCATAGGCATATTCATAAGAGGATGTTGTTGTTAAGATGTTCTGAACTGAATGACTGTAATAAAGTATACAGAGTGCCCAGCTCAGATCAGCCATTAGCTGGTATAATTACTGCTCTTGTCCATTTTACTGCTATTTAATGTTTTGTGTTATGTTCATTCCCAGAAGCACAAAATGAGTGGGCCCCGACACAGCGCATGCTGAATGTGCGTCTCCCCAAGGTCTGTGGAGGCAAGACACTTCGATTAACTAAACAGACAAAAGAAACAATAGGTCACAGGGATGAATACAGGTAGCAATGTATCTGAGACTCCACTGTTTGTCAGTGGCAGAGCTGGGAAGAGTCAGCTTATGATTTAGGAGGGTGAGTTTCTTCCATTAGCAGTAGAATTCCTTTACCCTGCTGAGTGGTAGCAGATCGTCAGCCGGCTTAGGAGCAGGTGTGTGATGTACACATACCTGTGCAGCATCTAGAAACGTGATAGGAAGAGTCTTTCAGAAATGTGGAATTTCTAAGCCTCTTCACTGTTGAGAAATAAATTGCTGCCTGTGACATCTTGCTACTTCTGTGCTGTTCTCTGACTTCCCACTTCTCAGAAATGCACGTGTATTTGGGGCAGCTGACCTATTCCACGTGGCAGTGGCCCCCTCGCAGTGGCACGTATTAAAGTGTACCAAAATGTGAAGCGATACTCTGAAGTCATCAACCTGCTGATGGTGACTATCTCATTAGTAGTTTTGGTTGGTCCATGTAATACATGTGTGTTTGATTCCTGTGCTTGTTAAAGAATGATGGAAAGGTGGGGTTTTGTTCAATTGAAAAGGGAAGAAATGTTTATTAAAAAAATTTCTACTGATTTGTATTAGTAAGTTATTCTCTAATTACTAAGTAGTTCTAAACTTTTTTTGGCCAGTGCCCTCATGAAAAATGAAGCCCAAAATTTTAACTAGCAGAGACTGATGTATTGTTATCTATTTCTTCCTCTCCTTCCTTTACAGCTGTTCAACAGTGGCTCTTCGTGTTTGATCAAAGATCCGTGTACAGCTCGGGTTATTCTACTTAGCAGTCTAGTGATCAGCAACTGCCTTCTGGGACAACCGAATTCAAACATGCCATGCATACTAGCAGAGTGTTGATAACTTCCCAATGACTGGATTCATGAAATATTTAAAGAGCAAAATGTTTTAGGTCAGGTATACGCCGACAGTAACTAGCTACTGTGCTTTAAATTGGAAGAATGGTTATGGTACCAATCAAAGGCAGTGAACATCTTCATGTAGGCTGCAAATTCTTTTCTGCCTCAATTCTCTGCACCTCTGTGTTAGATGTCTCTTTATCTAATTTTGCTGTTTTGATTCTTGTGTATAACCTTAGCTGCAATGCCAGCATAAACTCATTGGATTAAATGGTACTGGAGCTGAACTTTGCGGCTGCTCATTCAGGAACTGTGCTAGGCTTTTCCTTCCACTGATATATCTTGCATAGTAAAAGGAGAGATTTGTGGTGCAAGCTGTGTGACAGCTTTAATTAGTACAAATGCTCCTCACTTGTGATTTCTGATGATGGAGGTCATCACAGCAATGTAAAATGTCCAATACAGATCCTCTGCAGTCTGACCTTCACCTTAAGGCTATGAAATTAATTGGGACTTTGTTGCACAGTAGTTACTTTGCCCTCTGGTTAGGAGGCAAGGATGCATATGAGCATCTGTGAATGAAAAACAAAGATGAATTTTGTTATATCCAAAATATATTCAATAGGTTAAACTGTGAGGTGTAGAACTTGAGTAGAAGGCTGAAGTCTGGCTCTGGAACAGGTGCAGCACAACAAAATAAGAGGCTTTAGTAATAACATGGGTTTGAAATGAAAGGATTAGTTTGTTTTGCAACAAAAGCTAAGCAAAAGAAGTAGCATGAAGCAAAACAAAACAATTTTGGGTGTGAGGAAAAAAAAAACCCTAAAGGTGTTTGGAGAAGTTCTGAAGTTCAGCAAGGACTGTAAAGATTAAGGTAGGAGCTCGAATACTGTGAAATATACTGAGGGATAGAGAACTGATTCTGTACTATTTACTTATATTACCTTTATTTTTTAGATGTGCTGGATGAAAGACATGAAAAAGAAATATGAAAACAAATTAAAAATAAGGGAAATTAGGGGGAATTAATGAAGAATGTTTCAGAATTTCTTTTGCTCCCCTTGTTTATTGCTGAATACTTAGGGCTTCCCAAGACAGCTCAAGGATTTAGATTCCTGACACGGACTGTAAATGTTTTACTTCCTTAAGTGACAATGTTAGAGTTTTACTTGGGACTTTGTCTCTCCTGCTCAGGGTGTGCTGGCTACTGTTGGCGTTACTTAGGGAATGGTAAAGATGTTTCTTTGTTTACCAAGATTTTGCTGGAACAGTTGCCACTATCATTTAATACATAAGAAACTCCTTGGATTTTAACCTGGTCAAGATGTATTATACAGCTGTCACTCATCACAATTCTAGTGCCTGTTTACAAGGCAGAGTTGCAGCAGCAACAACCGTTGTTTGTCGTCTCTCTGATTTTGAACTTTGTTCTTGTGTGAAGAGAAATAGTTGCAGAGTTTCTCGGTGATTTATGCTCAGACATTTTTCATCTGGGAACTCTTGAGAATTGTTTTAGCACTATCACACCTCTGATTCATTTTTCTCTGGGAAGTCATTTCTAGAAGGCCAAATTGCTGGGCAGAGACATATTGGGAGAAGGGGGGTGTTAGTGATGAAAGAAATAGTAACATTTGTTTCCTGATATAGACAGTGCTTTAACTGTAATTCTTAGTGATAGACCAATTTCAAACTCTGGTATCTTCTAATTCTCTAGGGGATGAGGGATCCAGTTCTGTAAAAGATAACAAATATGTGGTATCTTTATTGTGTATTATTTAAGTTTTCTCACGTGTTCTAGGACTTCAGTGAACTGAGGTTTTAAGTTTTCCAGTCGGGTTTGCATCTGCTATATACTACATTAGAACACGACAGACAAGATGTGTTTGTGTGCCAAAAGACTACTTGGTTGTTTAGACACAAGACAGGAATGTTATTGCTGAAATCTGTTTTCTGGGACGTGGGTCCAGAAAAGAGTTTGCTAGAGGAAGAAGGTGCTATTCCATTTGTGCTCTGACCGAAAATTATGAAATATGCAGGGGCCTATTGTGTATTGAACAACTCTTGATGGAGAAAGTACTCAGAGAAGAAATAGGCTTGTATAATGTAATTACTTCTGTTTGACCCCAGAGTTATGAAGCTCACTGGCTTCATCCTTGTTTAATTTAGTTGTGACAAAAAGAGATCACATAGGCCTGATACCCATTTTCATCAAGGCTATTATTCTGAGAATCTTACTGACTTTTTGTGATGCTGAAATGGAATAAAGGAGTCTCAGTAGAAATGAATGTTAAAGCTTCAGCAATGTATGTTTCTGCTGTATGTTGCAATGAGGGTAGACATTTTTTAGAGTTCCTTTTATTAGCCATAAAGGTTATATACAAGCAGTAGTTGAGTGGAAAACTGGAAGCACAGATTTTAGACACAACTGCCTACCACTTAATACTTATTGTGAACACTTGAGGTGCAACAATCTTGTGTTGGCTTTTTTATGAGTTGAAATTAATCCTTTGTCATTGTAACTATTGGCAGCTTGTATGTGGTAAAAGCTAATGATTCCCAAATATTAAAATTTAGAATATAAATAGGAGATTTTCTTGTTGTGGTTTAAATTCTAGTCCATGCCCTAGATATCACTAGCCTGGAGAGTGACACTGATAGTTACATAACTGGCACACCTTGGATATTTTGTCTTGGTGCTGGTTCTTTTGAAAATGTGAGTGCCCAATCAGGTCCTTAATGATAAAAGATTTTTCTGGATATTCAGTGCATTTTCTATTTCACAGTAATGGTATAGTTAAAACACGCTTTTAAAATTCCAATATATCTTTAGTCTTTTACCTTCTTTTGACCTCCTAGGAAAACTGATCAAGGGATTCTATAGTAATACTATTGCAGCTGATAATTGAAGAGAACGTCTTTATTTTCTGTGGAGCCTACTACTGACAGTATTCAGAACGGATGGCCCTGTGGTTCAGATCAATAGATATTTTCTTTTAGTGCTGATTTAGCTTTGACTGGAAAGGAAAGCAATTAAATCAGGCATGGAGAATTTGTAAGTGTGCATATATGTGTTCATGGAGATGGCAGTTTGATGACCCACTTTTCATGATAGTATTGAAATAGTAACATATTTCAAGTAAATATGAAATGCTATCCAAACAGTTACCATAGTAACGATAAAAGAAATTTAATTTCAGTCAATCAAGTGAATACTCAGTTGATCCCATTAATTTCCATAAAGGTATTGTACACTCATTTCATAGCAGTGTTTGGTGATATTCAAACACAGACACTTGGCCAACAAGTTTTTTTTTCGGAGTGTTTTTTGTGAAAAGACCATTGTTGAACATTGGCCAATTGCACTGTTACTTTAAGACAGTATTCAATATTTATTAGTTTCTTATAGATAGAAGAAGATAGATACCCAAGCCAGTGGGAACAGAAGTCCCTAAGAATCGTGCTTAGGGAAGAGTTATAGCCTGACCTCATTTCTTTGGAGGAAAGCAACAACACAGGACTCAATTTGCAGTTGAGTTATCTTTTTTTTTTTCCTAATGTTTAAGAATAGTGTCATGTACAGATGAATGGACAAATTCTAAATGATTTGTTCAAGACCTCCCTGGAAATTTCTTGTGTAATCTTGGTTAGGCTTCTATTCTTAAGCTTGCATATTCATCTTCCTTGTGAAATGTATAGCTTATGCACGCTATATGGATTTAAATATCCTCTGTTTAGGATAAAGACAGTGCCTGCAAGCAGGATGTGTTAGAGATGGCAAGAAGATGGATCTACCCCCACCCCCACAAATCTTTTCTGGCCATTATTCTATTATTACAGGATGATAACGAACAACGCATTTGGTCAGCAACTGTGTTATACTACAGTGCTGGTGTCTAACAGTGATATAACTGCTTCCCCCCCGCCCCTTTTATTTAAAGATAAGCATCCAAAAATGTTAACCCATCTAGCATCTATTACCAGAGCTTCACAGAAAAACTGACTGAAATGGCATGGCTGTGTTCAGTTTATTTCAGATGGGGGAAAAAAAAGAAAAGATGGTGCTTCAAGTATAGTTTTTAACAGAATTTGTCCAAAACCCTGGTGCTCTTTTATACTGGTTGCTCTCCTCCATTGTCTTGATTATTCTGGTCCATGTAAAAGAAAGCATGGACTTCCTTAGAACCTAGAAGAAAATAAGATCCAAGTCTGATGTCAGCCGGAGCCTGGTAGTCAATAGTCTGTTCACAAAGCTCTTTGGCAACAATGAATAATGTTTACATTTTTTAAGGGCAAAGGCTTTGTGTTTGTGGAATTAACCCAGTAGGCTACAACTGTTGCAATTACAGCCTAAAGTCAAGGTCTTGCCTTTTCTGCAGTAGTGTTGGGTATTTCAGGGTTGTGAAAATCATTGCTGGGTCTTGGCTTGTGTTTAGATTAAGCTAGTAGAGAACAGCAATAAACATGGGATTTGGTACAGTTCTGGGGCTTTTTTGGTCATCTTGTTTTTAATAGAAAAGCTTATGGAGTATTAGAACAAGAAGCTATGTTATACTGAAACCCATTTGGCAGCACTTCAGTTTTCTCTTAAGCGTTTGCAGATTCCGAAAAGGGCCAAGTGTATCCTGGTACAGCAGCAGTCCTGTAATGGTCTCATATGATGATGAATCCATGCCTATAAAGTTGATGATTGCATTTCCTGTGAATTACTTCAGTTCTTCATGTTGCTTATGTTTATAAGCACTGAGCAATTATTGAGTAGCCTTGTCTTGCCTGAAAGACCAGAAATTGAGGTCTTAATGAAATATAAAGAAAGATAATTAATGAATGCCAGCAGACTGCAGGATCTTTCCTTGAGAACTGACAGCTGGAAGGCAGGACCATTTCAGGGGGTGTCCTTGAAGATACAACAAGGGATAAAGAGGTTCTGTTAATCAAGGAAAATAATAGGTTTGGTTTTTTCTGCTTTGAGTCACACAGGTGTTGAGAGCGGCACAGGCTTGCTGGAGTATCACTATGCATTACTATACTCCTTTAAAAATAGTGGATTTTGGTAATGGTTGCTACTAATGATAAATATTTATTTTCACTTTAAAAAGGAATGCCGTTGCTGCTGTCTTCAGAATGTCCTTGAGTACATTTTTAGTGTAACTTTAATCAAATGTCATTTTAACTCCAGTCCTATTCTGCAAATCTCTAGTGAAATTCTATTAATTTTCAATTAAACTTCAAGTAAACCAATTAGCATTTTCATTTCTATAGAGCAACAAAGGCAGAATCTGTAATGAGTCTATCCAGTTGCTCACAGAGGAATAAATGGTCTGGATAGATTTCTCCGGTGTATCTTTCTGTGAAACTTTGTCAAGTATATTACCTTTATCATTTTCTCCTCTAGTTTAGGCTCCAAATTGGATTTCTTGTGGTATACAAAACTGTATTCAGCCACTTTTTTCCCTAAGCTGTATTCCAGTATTCTTTCCATCTTCACTGCAAATATGTAATACTGCACTATTGTGTTTTAACCTCAGTCAAAACGGTGTCTGAGGTGGGTGCTGTAAAACCCTTCTTGTCCTGAACAGCTTCAGGACCTCAGTTTGACAGGGTGCAGGAGAAGGAATTTTATCTTTTCATTCTACATATGTGAATAGAAGTGTCTGAATTATCACAGCTGGAAACAGACTCAGACTCAGATCGTTCCTGTCTCCATCCAGTATTTCATCCTCTCCTCCACTTTCTCTTATTGCTGTTACCTCCTCACAGACAGACGTGATCCCTGCCCTGAAGAGCTTCATTATAAAGAATATATAGTCCCTGAGAGGGAATCCTGGAGTTCTTCCAGGGTGGGTATGGTATCATAAACTTTCATCATTACTTCAAGCTTGCAGCTGTCTGTAGTGGTCTGCCTCTCCTTTAATGTTGTGTTAATCTAATTGCTGGGTGCTGTAGTCCCCTACCCTCGCTTGTGCCAGCTCCACTGCTTCTCTGACCCTGTGTAGAGCTGTCAGAGGTCAGCATGCTTAGCAGAAAGCTAATTACTGATTTTTGGTTGGGTTAGTTTTGTGCTAGGTTAACTGTCTGAAATAGATCTGCTTAAGCTGCCATGGAACTGCAGTTCAAATCAGCGTTGTAGCCAAGCTGTAGTTATGCTCGCCTCTTCCAATATCCTTTAAACTTGAAAGTGTGAGAGAGGCTCACCCTGGTTAAGTTTCATACTGAACATAAACACTCGAGTCAGGAAGCTGGTCTGCTGAGGTTCCCTCAGTAGTTGAGAGAGGACTGTGCTGTCTAAGAGACACTTAGAGCACCTCAGGTAGTACCTATTGTGAAATCCTAATCACTGAGCGCAGAGGGTACCCACGGAGCTCAGCCACCTAATTCAAATAATAAAGTTATTTCTGCTTACAGCAGAAGAGATTTAGCTCAACCAAATATAAACCAGACAGCCCTGGGCTCGCAGAAGCGTGAGCAGCTCTGACCGCTAGCCATGACCACAGAAAAGATGCCCAGCTCTTGCTCAGCTGGCGCTACAATGTGTCCCATGCTGCTCTCCTCTTTGCCAGACCACGGTGCCTGCAGGTCGCCCTTGCCTCAGAGAGCCAGCACTGGCTTGTAAACACCTTCCTCTGATGTTTGTATATTATTTTCCTGGTAACATGAACAAAGTGTGTTTCCTCAGCTGTCAGAAGTGTGTGACTACACAACACAAGTTTTTGTAATAAAGCTGTTATCTCCAGCAGAAGCTGACACAGAACACATTTGCCTCCGTAATTCGGATGCTTCAAGGCAGTGTGCAGTGTTCAGAAGCAGCTGTATCTCAAGACAAATCCCTAATTAAGGATCCCCTGACTGTTTTCCAAAGCATTCATGAGTTGGGAAGGGGGGGAAGAAATAATGTTGGGTACATTTGACCAGCTTTACAAATATACGGCAAGAGCACCTGGCTGTGTATCTGTTGTTTTGGTGTGTTGGCCACCTGCAGTGATTTTTGCATCCACTGCTAGGTGTAATGCCTGTCAGTGTTCATCTAACGTGTGAAGGAGCCTTACTCACCTGAAGAATGGATGAAGGGTTAAATTACTGGAGTTAAACTGGGAAGCCTTGCAGCTGGAGCTGGTTGTAGTGCCTGTGAGAGGAGCTCCCATGGCAGCCGTGTGGGAGCAGGCTCCTTCCCTCGGTTCTTGGCCAGTGCCTGGGGGAGGTTTTGCTTTGTTTGGCTGCCTGGTTTCTAATTAGTGAGGGTCAGTCTCTTTGCTGGGAGGACTCGCTGCTTCCCGCTCTGGCCGCCAGCCTGGCTGGGGGAGCGCGGAGCCGCGGCGCCCTGCGGGGCCTTGGTCAGGTTTTGCTCCCGCTTCTGCGGGACAGTTGGTGGCAGCACCTGAACAGGAGAGAGGAGACCTGCGAACGGCGTGTCCTTCAGCCGGGAGCCCAGCCGAGCCCTTCGGCAGCCCGGCCCGGCGGGGGTTAGCGGGGTTGGCCGCGGTGGGGGCCGCAGGGCCGGCCTGTGTGGGAGGTCCCGCCCGTCCCAGCCGGCCCCGCAGCAGACAAAATGGCGGCGGTGGCTGCTTGAGGCCTCGACTGCTGGAGGGAGCACATGGCAACTCTGAGGAAACAGGTTTGAGGCAGGGCCGGAGGGGCCTGGGCAGGGGACAAGGGGTGACGCTGGAGGGGGCAGAAGTGGAGATGCGGGAGGGAGGCCTGAAGGGGTAAGGTGCTGCGAGCGAAGCTGTGGTGCTTTCTCTTAAGCGCTCATTTAATTCTTGGTTGTCTCTATTTCTCAATACCACAGCCAGTAAGTCAAAGTTTATGCTAAGTGGTAGTAAATTAAGTGGAATTCCATGACTTGAGACACTTTTGCCTCAGACACTAGACTTAAATCCAAAGATGGGGGAGAAAAATGTGGTGCCAGATACCCCTGTGAGATTTCACTGTTTGTGGGTGTAAAGATCAAGTTTTCAAAAGCTCTTAAACAAGTCACAGTGAGATGTGCAGGTTCTTACAGTGCTCAACTCTTTAAAATTTTGTTTGTCTTTGCTATCAAGAACCTAACTACTCCTAAACAGCAAAATTTTTGTGTCTCGGGTGAAGTCCTCGCTGTGTTTTGTTGAGCCAGGCCGCAGCTGAAAGGAATAGCATTTTACTGACATGGCATTTGGCCCTTTCTCGTTACAGCCCACACAGACTGGTGGAGTAGTTAAGTGGCCATAACTTGTAGAAACAGGAGAAATCATGTTAAAGTAAATAGAGCAAAGAATGTGTGTGTTTAGGCAAGAGGGGATTTTTATGATACTGTTTTGCTACTTAAGGAGAGAACAGTGGGGAGGGGAAAATCCAGACTTTTGTTACTATTCCTAATATAACATACTGAAAGATGAAATGCAGTGAAGATGTTAATCCAGCCAAGAGGTTAGGTGGATTACCAGAGGAAGTACAGCAATTCGTTGGCCAGGTGTCTGTCTTGAAGCTTGAAAAACAAAACTGAAGAGCAATGAGAATACTTGATTGAGTCTTTCTGATATTCAAGGCAAAAGGATGCACCAAAATGTGAAGCAGTGTGTGGCAATGACACGTTGCAGATGTGACTGTTAATGAGCCAGCAGTCCCTGCCTTGTTCACATGCTGTAAGTGAAAATCTTCCAGCTCAGCACCTATGCCCTGGGGCAGGCATCCAAATGACATGTGGGTGGGCAACATGACAATTAGTGAGCTATTCTAGGCAGGTAATACATGCTGAGCATAATAAAATCATATCCACATCTTGGAGGTTATGTGGGTCTTTCTGATGACTCCATTCCTGATGTAGTATTTCAGTTTTAAGGTATCAATCAAATCACTTAAAAAAAATCTTTCTGCTGTTATCAAAACTATTGAGTAACCTGATGAGTCAAAAGGTAGAACACGTTGAGTTAAAGGTTGAGGTTTTAGGGTATGCAGGTTCTATACATTTCATGTTACTTTTGACCACGTAACTGTTAGCCTGAGTTCAGGCTCACGGAAGCAAAAGACTCTGCCACTGTGAATGAGAACAGCATCCTTTTTAAAGAAATTGTATGCAAATACTTTTTAATTTTCTTTTGACCTTTTTTTTTTTCAGCAAAAAGGCCTATGCAAGGTTAATAATGCTAGAGGTTATAGGATTGACCTTATGGTTTGACTGAAAGGCATTCTCAATTCTAAATTACTTTTGGGTCACATTTATTTGTATGGTACAGGTTAAGCTTGAACGAAGTTGGGTTGTTTTTTGTTTGTTTGCTTAGGAATCCTAAGCACTTAGCTGATTTCTGCCTGACAAGTCTTAGTTGTGAAGAACAGAATGATATTTTCTATGAACCTAAAGAATTCTGAAAAGCTTACTATGAATAAGTTTCCATTATTTTAATAATAATAGGTATTATGTTGTGGTATACAAAAGTATGGAAATTGAGCATTATGTGAGAAAACTGGGACACTGCTAAAGTGTTTTCTTACACTTTTGTTGTTATATTCTAAGGGTTTGGAAGTCTCTTTGGTTTAGATTTTAAGTAAACAGTTATCACATCTACATGCATTTTGGTGCTGCCCCTGAGATCTTGCTTGTCTCCTGGCTTGTCTCTACTCATTTTTATTAGAGTGGAGTTGGTTCAGGATGCTCCACTTCGGGTGTAGTTATGATTCATGCTCGCTTTGTCCTAAGGTAGGTGCTGACAGAAGATGCGTCACAGGAGAGGACTGGGCTCTGGGTGGCTTTTGCATTTTAGCAGCTGAGCCAACATGCCTTATGTTTTAGATTATCCATATAGTGAAGCATTTAAAAATGATGGCCTTGAGCAGACTAACAGCATTGCTGTGACCCCTGGTATTTGGAATTATTGATAATAATAATAATTTGGGAGTCACTTTGTGGTCCCCTGATGAAAGTGAATGTGTAATTAGTTATTTGAATTAATTATGTTGCACTTGAGTTAACTGAGATGCCAAAAGGCTAAATGAGTCCCCCAGGGGCTCCTGACAAGTTGGTGGCAGAGCTGGAAATAAAACACAAATATCTTAATCTCCATGCCTTCCCTTAGCCATAGACAAAACTGGTAATTGCTCTTACTTTACTTTTTTTTAAGGAGAGGCCATGTGTTGCGAAATACAGGCTAGGCAAAATGCCAAGCATTGAAGAAAGAACAGCTTTGCATAAGCACTATTTGCTTTAGGTTGTCCTCAGTGTTTTTCTGTCTGTCTCCCACAGACTGAGAGGGGATGCTTTTCCATGAAAAATGTATGGTGCGGTCAAAGAGCTGAAGAGCCTGTAGAGAGCTCCGTTTGCAAATTCTTCATTGAGGGTAAGTTATATAAACACACTTCTGTAAATCAATTTAATTTATATAATTGAGGCAACAAATTAGAGAAAACAACCTAGTGACAAACTATTGTAATTATAGAAAATCAGCCAGTCAACTAATTGAAGTAACAATCTATCAACAAAACTTATATAGTTAAACACCACACTACATACAGTAATTCCAAGGGTAAAAACCAGTGAAATGCCATCTTCCTCTTTACAAGGCGAAAAAATAAGTGGAAGTCTGAAGTTTTTAAGGCTCTGTTTTTGGAAGTTGAGTAAAGGTGAGTTTGTGTCATGCTTTTGTTAATGCTTAAAGCAGTCGGCTGTAGGCAGAAACTCTTTGAGTATTGGATGAGATCTTAGAACCAGTGACCTCTTTGGAAAGGAATTTTTCTTTGGTTTGTGGTCCAGCAAGAATTCTTGTGACATGAGTTTTTTAATAGGTTGTGATAAGTGTATCTTATGTTGATGTATGTGTTTTTCCCCAGATATACTTGGAATACTATCTCTGAGCAGCACTAATCATAGTTAATTATTAGTAAAATTGGTCAGTTATTATTAGTATAATTGATCATTTTGAGTAAATAAGCTCTTAATTTGCATTCGTGCAGCATTTTTGTGCTTATCTCTAACAGAACGACAAATGAGCAGGAGCAGAGGTGTAGTTCTGCTTAGCTAGGGTTATTTTTGACATAGTATATAATTATGTCTATAATTCCATTTAGTACAGTGCAAATGCGACTAAGTATAAGCATGACTTCCTTGTACAAGTACCCCAGCCTTCTGACACAGCCATGGGAACTGGAGTGTGAGAGATGGGGTTTTTACTCTTCCAGGCTTGTGCCCTACTCTGTGAGTAGGCCAGTCAAGAACATTAAGCCCATCTGCACAACAAACAGCATTACTGATTTAAATGGGGTGCAAAAGTGAAGGAAGAGCACTGCTACTTTACCTTTGGACTGCAAAGCTTCTCTCCATGGGAATGCTGGGGAAGAAATAGCCCTTGCTGCAATATTAACAGAAACTGTGCTGCTAATAATGCTCCACGTAAACACTTTGAGAAAAGCTGATGGTATAAATAGTAGAGAAGTAAAAAAAAAGGCATATGGGGACTTGTTCAGGTTCCCAGCAGCTAGAATTTTTATTATCTTACAACACAAACCAAGACAGTATCAAAGACAATGCCAAGACACAGTCACCATGATAAAGGATTTGCACACATGTTCTTTTCTTGAAAAACAGTATGAAAGAGAGAAGAGATTATGAACTTCAAAGAGCTGCCTTTAAGATGGGAATATTTTATACACAAGCTGTCAGAAGACTATTCTTCCCTTGCTAACACAGGAACAATCTTCACTTGAGTCAAGTCTCTAAATGAAAGCCAGAGCAATAGCTAGCCTTGAAACTTTGCATTGAATTTTGGCAATTAGACTGTTGGGATGGCACTAATGTCAAACATTGTTAGTGCAGTAAATGTTTGCATGTGTGCAACAGTTGTTTCAGATTCTGCAGTTCTGTTGGTGCGTTTGCTTTGCTGTCCAGATACATGTCACAGCTACAAGCACTGATTACAGAGGTTATTTTAAAAACTTTAGGAGCTACAGGCACTGAAAACAGAGGAGCACAGGTACACTGAGGTGGTTCATTCCCTAGGTGTTTCTCATTCTTGTTTAGAAAACTGCCATTAAATGAAGGAAAGGCTAGCAAATAGAAGCCTAGGATAGACGATGTCCTTCCTTCACCAAAAGAGAGTGGGTGGGAGGAATTCAGCAGGTAGCTGAGACTAGGGCAGCAGTGGATCAGATCAGAAGTGTAAGGATAGCTCCAGACTGTTGTTTTGGTTGTTCAGGCCCAGCCTGCATGTAATATTGGTGCCTTTGGAGTCCCTAAAAAGAAAAAAATAAGTGTGTGTGGCGTTTGTTTTTTTTTTTTTAGTTTTGCATGCCTGGAGTATTATGCATTGTGAATGTAATGGGTGTGCCAGTCCATCCTGTGTGTTTTCTAGGATACTGTATCTTGCCTTGTGACTTGGCAAGAAGCCGCTTAAATACATCCTAAATACTGTCTGCTAAGCAGCTTTCCTCATGGTTTCAAAGATACATGGTTGTTTTTTGAGGGGGAGGCGAGGCTGGCAAGGGGTGAAGGTGAGTGGTTTTAGTCATTGAATGCCTGACTGAATGTGCTAGAAGGTGTCAATTTTAGGCAGGGTTTTACTGTAATTCTGCAACCATTTGTGCAAAGCAGAAACTATCAGAATATAAACCCCTAAGGAGCTGAAAACCAAAGTAAAACATAGCATCCTTTAGTTAACTTTTTCAACAGGAACAGAATTATGCCACTGACCAACACTTGCATACGATTTTGTTTAAGACTTCTGAGCTAATTTTACTGATCTTATTCAGTCACTCATTTTATAACCAGTTCCATTTAAACCAGTAGTAAATAGGGGCATTTAAATTTTTTCTGATAGATTTCTTCGTCTTGAAACATTCACATCATAATTCTCTTTGTCCTTGTATTTAGTACATGCAAAACTGTTGTGAAAATATATTGGGCCTTTTGAGTGGTTATTTGCTATATCATTCTCCTCTTGTTCCCTGGCACAATTTGGCTTGCTCTCCTCTTTGTGATAAGATTCATAGTTGGAAACTTTGTGGTCTGTGTGTTTATTTTACCCTCACTATTTTTGATATGTATCTGCAGAGAGGAATGGGCAATGTGTAGCCATTCACTAAAGGCTGAGTCTTATTTTAGTAAGAGTTATGCAAACACATTTCACTTGTTTACTGAACAAACATATATTCACAAAGCTTTGAGTTACACTGACTTCTACTACAATGTAGAGTGGAAATGAACACAGGGATAAAAGTGGGAGAATAAAACCAGGAGGGATGATAAAAGTGCCATTTTTTTCTCTTAAGAATAAAGCTGTTTTACACTTGGCCACAAACCCCTTCTTTCTTGGTAATATATATTTAGAATGATTTAAAATACTTTAGCATTTTCGATGCATATTGCAGGATTTCTGAAGCTGGGTACTTTTTGTGGGGCTTGGAATAAATGAAATATCTTAGGTATTGTCCTCCATTACTGTACTATCTAAGGAACTCTTAATCTTTAAGGTACTTACTCTGACAACACCCCTGTGAGTTATGGAAGTACTATTATCCTTTTCACAAGTGAAGAACTAAGGAACAAAGAGGCTCAGACTTAAGACTTTCTTCTTAGGCTCCTTGCCTTGATTTGAGTGAGAACTATGTTATCTGAGTGTCTTTTCTGCAGTTAAGTTTGTTAGTGATGCAGTATTAATTAGGGCAACATATAAATTCCTTTAAAAAAAAAAAGGAAGGTCAGTAAGGAATATTTTGGGTAAAGTCAGTGAAAGATAAATGATCTGATTTTAATACATGGTATGACTTAATCTTTTTTGCTAAAGGTAAATAGTCTGAACTGCTTTTTAGAGGAACTAATTGGGAATTAGGGGGATTATGAGATACGATGCTTGGGATAGCACACCAACACCTTTTCCTTCAAAATCTGAAATAGTTTGAAGTGATTTTTCTAAAGAGAAAAAGGGGGAATTGAAAAACTTAAGTAGAGGCATGTAATCCCTTTGGGTCATGATTCTGGCAGGCTTTAGCTGGCTTTGTGTAGGGGGGGAAAAAACCTGCACATTCCTCTAGTGCCCAGACGTAGTAAACTGATCTGTGGTCAACTTGGAGTGCCTGAAACTTGCTGAGATTTGTTGGGCTGGTGAAGAAAATTGAGTCATTGTTTCTGTGGTTGTTCCCTAGAAGCAGAACCTGCATTGTTTGGGTTGCTGTCCTGCAAACATGGCTTACAAAGCTGCCAGGATGCCAGCGTAGCCACTGTTCGTCCCTTTTCGCCAGCTGAGCTGGTGCCTCTTTAAAGCACCTATACAAATATATTAATTTTTTCTCCTACCTTTGTCATATAATTTGATTGTACATGCCTGATGGAGCCCTGACTTCAAGTATTATTTCTTACAACTAATGAACTGTATAACCAGCTTGTGGTTTTCATTATATATGGTTTGAACTTTATGATTTTTTTCACCCAGAAACAAGAAAGCTTCTAGCAATGCCTTGACATCTTAGTGCAGTGTATTACTTCAGAGTCCCAAAAAGACATTTTTTTTCCCAGGTCAGCAAATGCTTGTAGGTTTTGATAGATATTCTCAATTATGTCTCTAAAAATGAATTATGAGTTGTGAAAGGAACAGAATACATACACTCTTAAGTCTTTGGGGGATTCAGCTGTGTAGTCCCAGAGCTGTTTCTGAAAGGAGGAGGTTATAAGAATTGGGGAAAGGGAAAAAAAAAAAAAGCAGTATTACTTGCACCAGCAGTACTGATGAAGGCTGATGTTGAGTGCATGTTGTATGTATTTGTAGATGTATTCACGCTGACTGAAAACGTTTTATCAGCATGTCACTTTACAAAAAACAGTTTTTCATCAAAATGTGGCTTCTCAAGGGAAATAGCTTCTTATAAACATGCTTTGGTTTTCTTCAATATGAAGAAAAATTCCCTATTTCCAACACACAGACATTATCCCTACAGTGCTATTGTGTCTCATCTTGCACGTGTCCAGCATGTGTGGGACTGACCGAGACTCCAGAACTTGGATTTCTACTGCAACCCCTGCCAGGTCATGCATGGATCAAGATGCTGATCAAGTCAAATAACTTGGTTTTATTTTCATATTCATTCAGTGCAAAAATGAAATGGATTTCTTTAGTTGCTTTGAGATTCTCTGATAAGTGTTGTATCCCTTGGCTATTTACCTATAATACACTGAATAATCGCACATGCAGGTACTAGATAATAAATTACACTATGATTATTTGTTACGGCTGAGGTTTTTCAAGGGATTTTCAGAAGACTAAACATCAGGTTGCTGTGTGTTTTTTCTGTCGTAATTGGATGCTTTATCTTAAACCTGCATTTTCATGCACAAAACTTCCTTTTTGTTTTTTTAGAGATGGTCATGGAAAAGGTCTCTTGTAGGTCAGTCAGACTATAGGGAATGAGTTAATTTCTTTTCGCTGGTGAGATTATTTTGTAAATGCGTGCCAGTATGTTAATTAGGTAATGTAATATCCTAATTAGCAGTCAGAGATGCCAATACTGAAAGACTTGTTGTCTTTTGTGGGGTTTTCCTTGAATTTTAGATCAATCTAATGCTGGGAGGGAGGGAAAACCAAGCTGCTTGAGAAAAGGAAAAAGGTTAGTGAGTTCAGCTGTTCTTTATCAGTGGAGGTAAGAGGATTGTCTTCATTATTATCTGTTTACTTCCTGTCTAATTTGCAGCCCCTTTCCTGGTGCTGAAAACCAGCCTTCTCCTTTGCAGCCTATGGGGGGGGGGGAGAAAAACCCCAGTCCTTCCTGCACTCAGGTTGCATTTGTGTTCTTGCTACTTTCCTCTGGACTTTTTTGAGTTGATGTGCATCTTTTATTGGTCTGTAGCTGTCCAAGGCAAATGCAGTTCTGTAGCCAAATTCTTACTGGTGATGGAGTTGTATGTCTTCAGCTTTTGTGGTCAGGTACTTCCAACACGGAAGAACTTTAAAGATAATGTCCTTGATCTGTGAAGCTTAGGGCACTTGAAGTGAATCAGAGCTTCCAGGAGCCTTTATTGTTTTTAATATTTTGGCTTTACGTGTCTATGAACATTACTTTTTTTTCTTCCTATACTTCTAATGCATCAGGAGGAAAAAAATAAAGATATGGTCCTTCTAAGTAAAATAGTAGCAATTGAACTTACGTTACTTGTGGAAGCCACAGTCTGAAGTTGAAGTATGATGTTGGTTTTAAACCAGCTAGTGTCTTATGCAAAGATTAAGAGAACTTAAATGGAAGTAGAGCAACACAGTTAAGGAATACAGTTTTAACAGCAAAAGGTGATTTTTATGAGGATTTATTTTAGATTCTTAACACTTATTGTAGCACTCAGTACTGCAGACCATTTTGGTGCTTTGCAGTTCCATTAAAGGTACAGATTTTCAGAAACAAGAGTGTGGTGTATGTGACAGTAGGCTGCAATTAAAACCTTGGACATTGAACAGTAAACGAGAAGAGTTGGGTTTAGGCATCGAAAGAAAGAATGCACTAAGTGTATACCTACTATTTAAAGCTTTATAGTGCTTTTTGCTATATTCACTGATTAGATTGAACAGAGCTGTGTAACATAATGACTAAGCAAGCAGCCTCTTCGGTACTTCAACTAGAGTTTTCTAAATGAAGTTATTTCTAGGCTATTCATGGTCCATGAAACAATTGCCTCCTGAGGACAGAATAAAATATCTTGAGTGTTTCAGACAACATCTTTCAAACTACTGTGGCCAGGAAGTCTTTATAATAAAATGTTTTACCTAAAACAAGAGAGGGGGCAAAAAAACCCAGAGACTAAGCCACCACCACCAGATCTTTCTTTGGGGAAATGCACCATAGTTTGGGTTGGTTGCAGCTGTATTTGTGTTCCCAAGGTCGCTCCTAGATTTGACAGGAGCTGCAAAGGCTCAATGTGGGGAAGAGTTTGGAAAGTGGTTTGAAATGCATAGGAGCAACTGCATCAAAGCCAGTAAGGTAGGAGCATGGCTGTTACTGCTCTTTGAAACATTTTCAGTTGAATGAAACTTTCCAAAGATACCATACGTAATGAACAGAACTAATAAACTGTTTTGCCCAAGCCTCTGAATGCAGCACCTGAATTTGAAGTTGCATGGTAATAAGCTTGGAGGCATATTTTGCGAAGTTATACTGACTATGGAAATACAGTAAAGCTTTTAAGCTCTGGGAGTTCATAAGTTTTCCCCTTGTCTCTTTATTCTGGCAGTAGCCATTTACAACTGCCTTTTTTAGCCACAGGAAATCCCTTCTCTTGAACTGAAGAGGTATGTGAAATGTATTCCCTCTAAAGGCAACATCTGTGCTGCTTTGTGAATCATCAGCCAGAAAGGGTGATACATATGCTAATCAGCTTAACCATGTTAATGGTAAGGAATGGTAATTATTTTCAGGTGGGAGTAGGTGTTGTTTGACACCTCAGGAAGTAAGATTGAGACCATAAATTATTGCAGACATCTGCAAAGATGTACTGCTACAAGTTGTCTATTTCTTTCTGTTAAGCTGCCTGCCTAAGTGTGTTTAGATTTAAAAAAAAAAAGGGGGAAAACCATGCACATCAGTAAAGTCTTCAGTTAATCAGAATTTGATTACAATAAGAGCTCAGAAATCATCATACAGTGTTGTTAATTATTAGAAAGATGATGTTGTATGTTGAAGTAATTGCAGTAAACAGCCCAGCTGGAAAAAAATTGTTCAAATTTTCAGCCATTAAACTGTATACTTTGAGCTTGTTTCTACCCCTGTCTGTTAATTGCTTTACTGTTAATTTATTTCTTTGTATTATGTAGATGCCTGACATTTACCACCTAGATAAGTACATCACTGTCATAGGAATTTTCTAAACACATGAGAAAACACTGTTTTCTGAAAGGCTTCCTGTATCTCTGTGCCTTGTTTGTGTAGTTAATAGTATCCTTTGTATGTCTTGGCCATCTAAGGTACTAGTTTTTTGGCCTGTCTCTGTTTCAGGTGAAATCAACTGGCCCTGGCTACAGCCTGGGTTAATAGTAGAAACAGCAAATGACTCCCTGATCCTGTGAGTGTCTGCCCAGAGCTCTTGGAAAAACCCATTTTTTTTCAGAAATCTTCGGGCCCAGGCATTTTTGGCTCTCCTTAAACTCAGTCTTTCCTGCACTTGTCTTCAGGATTGCTGGACTTCAAGATGATTAAAAATACTATTTATGTATTAATCTTCTCCTCTTCCTCTTCAAGTTCTCTAATGGATTATAAATTTCTGCCTTGTTTGACTAGTGCTTCAGTGTATAAGCCTCTGATGTTGACTTGAAACTATAATGTTCAGGCTGAAATTCTACACCCTTCCTGAATTTTGACATAAATGTGATTACCAGCAGTGAGATGTTGATACAATTGTTTATTTTATAACTTTCTTCATGGACATTTTCACCTTGAGAGATCACTGGATAGAGCTTAAGTGCATTGAAAGATAAGCTGTTTCACGCCAACTATGAGGTATGTAGGGCAATGTGGAGATTCTGGTAAGTAGGAATTTGTAGTGGTAGCACAATGGTCTGTGAATGTCTTTCCATGTTCTAATTTGAGCTCTTAAAATAGGTTTAAGTAGTTCCTAAGGCTCTTGTTTCCCTGCCAGCTGGTTGTATGGCAAATAAAAAATATGGATGGGGCATGGGATGCTAGCAAGTAACTCAAAGGACAAAGGTTTAATTCCTCGTGACTTTGTGCATTTTGCTTAAACTATGCCTATGCTGGAAGCTGTGTTAGAGATACTTTCTTGAATGCAGTACAGTTGTACCTAGGTGGCCCGATGGACCCCCCAAGGCTTCGTGTTCCGTTAGCCCCAGCAAAGCGTCGTGGTAGGGTGAACATTCAGCGCTGGTGCTTGAACAGCATCGGTGATGTCTGTGTGGCACACCTATACCCCTGGGGTCATGTACAAGTTGTCTTCTCCGGTAGAAGAAATACTGTGCTTTTTCAGGATTGTGATTCAGGATCCTCTTCATGTTAGTAATAGGTGGCAATATAAAATCTCAAATCTGCTCATCTTTTATGACCTTGGCAATAATAAAAGGTCCCCGCTGTATAATGTTAGAACACTGAAATATATATTCAATATATCTCATAAATTAGTGGAGTTTTGCAGGTGTTGAATTTCAGTTTGAAAAAATAGAAAAAAAAATGAATTAGTTTTTTGAACCTTAAAATATGATGATCCAAGTAAATGTTAAATCCATGTATGTATACGTAACTTGGATCAATAATTTAGTCCATTTCTAGTATCAAAATGACATAGCCAGCATTTTTTATGAAATGGAATGGTATTGATTTACACAGTAAGTACAATTAAAAACCCCAACAAATAATTCAAATTCTGTTAGGGTCTGTTTGAGCTGTTTTGAATGTGTGTCCTCTTAGGTTACAAGGAATTAAAGCAAAACTGATTATTGCTATGATAGTCCATGTATTTGGGTGTGCTGCTAAAAGTCAACTAAAACTTTTTGCTTTGAAAAGAAATTGTTCTAAATGGTGAAATGGGTTTAGGAGTTGCAATACAATGCACCAGGGATGGAGTAGTGAAGCAAATTATTAATTGCATTTAGAGGTGGACAAATTTAGTATGCTTTATGTTGAATAATGGTAGTGGCCAGGTCTTAAATATGAGATTGTATGGACTCATAGGTAGTGCTGTGAAGCTACGTAAGATTTGGATTTGATTTCCAGCTCTTTCCCAGAACTACTCTGTGAGCTAAGGGAAGCCATTCCCTAAATCTGTTCAAAAAGAAATGAGATGTTGCGTAACAGTTGCAATGACTCTGAGCTTGAACTGAGGAAGAAATTAACCCATTTCATGAGGAGTATTTAATGAAATCTTTAAGATCTATCCAGAGTCAGTCCCAAAGGGGACCAGAATTCTTCACTGCTTGAGTAAAACTTTAAAGCCATGCAGTCTTCCCATACAGGTATTTCTTAAATTGTGGTCATATTCTTTCATTGCAAGAGGAGTTCTTAGAATTGACCAACAGAGAGCTCCTTATTTAATCGCAATTTAAAACTTACCTTGAGATAACACTAGAGAGGTAAATTACCTTTCCCAAATATTAAAAGCAATGTAATGTCTTGAAATAGACAGCATGATATCACTTTTTCTTTAATAACGTAGAAAGTTTTCATAAATTTAGGCATAGAAACAAAACACTTCAACTTAAATTGAAATTACAAAAGGGCTAATTGTGTGTGGCACTTCTATATGGTAAAATAGAAATTTTTGCAACTACAGATCTGACTATAGGGGAAAAAAGTCAAGGTTTGGAGGCGTTTTCTGTATTCTTTTATTATGCTAGTAATCCATCCAATTCCTCACAGCTACCTATCCATTCATCTTGCCCTTACCTCAAGGGCACTTAAGCTTTTGTTGTAATCCATATGGATAGCCATCAACTCATAAATTATAATTTTGCAGTAGAAGTGCTAGAAAAATATCCATCAGTCTACCAGGTCTTTAGCTTCAGGCCTGAACCTGCAGTTTATTTTTTCAGTAAAACAAAACTTAATAATGTTCTGTTGCTCACTCTGCATGTTAAGGTGTGTGGGGTAAACACAATTGTACTTTAAGTTACAGACACTTAAAAGTCACACAAAATGACAAGGAGTTTTTTTGGCAATGGACATCACTGATTTAGTATGAAGAATGTTCATAGGCTATAAAGAAGTAATTCCAGTTCAGATATAATCTGTGAAGGGCCTATTAGTTTTTTGATTGCTAGGCCTATAGTAGGATTACACAGCAAAGCAGAGAGATTGTATTTGTCAAAAATGACAGAGTTTTTCTAAGAAATCCATACTGCAGAAGCTATAGAAGAATCAACTTGGTTTTCCATTATTGGAAAAACAGATTTATTAAGCATTTAGAGCAGTACTTAGGTTATAACATAAGGTTGGAAAGGACAGACCAATAGGCCAAACTGAAAGGTAGCTGAAAATGCATCTTTCCTTGAAAAGAGTAATAAAAACTTGCTAAGCAAGTGTGCAAATGCTGTATGAGAGAGCATCAGCACTCTGTGAGGCTAATCTGCAGCATGGATCTGTGATGGTGAGAAGAAAACTACAGTGTTTACTGGGCTTTGGGTGGACTCCTCTGGACACTGTATTCCTGAGTGGAAATGCTGAGGTTCCCAGTGTCCTATGGTGTAAATATAAAACCTAGCAAGTTGGACAGGTGTTGGTAACGTAAAAATAGAGCTAACTACTGCTAGCAGAGAGAAAGGAAGGCTGAGCAAGCATACTAATAAATACCAGTGGAAACCCTCTATTAGCTAGGTGGATTATTCTGTAAATTGGGGAGGACAACTGACTACCTAGAAAGGTGGTGGGGGGGTTGTTTTTGGTTTTGTGGGGTTTTTTGTTTGCTTGGGGTTTTTTTAACAGAAGTTTGTCCTGTTAGAGTCTGAATTGCATCGTGGAGAGGAGAGCTGGAAGTCATATCAGAAACAAAATGTAAACTCTCTCAACTTTGATCTGTGCATTAGTGACTTGCCTCAGCTGTGTGAATAGGTTTTAGGAGAGATGAAAGATGGCAGTCGCAGAGAGGGCACTGAAGTGTCAGTGAGGTCTGGCTTCAGCCGTGCTTTCTGCTTCTGCCACAGTGTCTCCCAATGTTTCTAGTAAATCACTTAGTTCTTATAGCAGCTCCTGTGGTATTTATTTTTTCTGGCCCTTGTCCTGTGTTTTCCGATGATGCGCTTTCAGAATCTTCGCTTGATATCTTACACTAATAATTTTGGTCTCTAGAAGAGACTGAAATACAGAAAATAAACTTGTTGAATGGATGAAGATGGCTTCAAGGATCACAAAGTTGAATTAATAGAATAGAGATTTCATACGGTGAGTATGTACTGGTTAAAATGGTTCTTTATCTGGATTCAAAGGCTGTTAATAAATTGCTAGACATGGAGAGGCAAAAATGGAGGAAAGACTAGCTCCTCGGGCATGAGGGTAACTCGGGAGGTGTTTGAGACCTTATCCTGAAAGGCATTGAGGATCCTTGGCTCTCATGGGCGTTTAGTCTCTCTTGAGTTCCTGTGGTAGCACTGGGACTGTGTGAGTATGATGCAGTTGCTTGGGGAAGAAGTGAAGGGCTTTAATGTATGCAATTTAAACTACTGAGGATTTTGATTAGGAATGGTGCAGCAAGGGTAGAAAATGATGAAAACCTCTAACAGATGAGAGCCATCAGAATTTTAGTGTTTCCTGTAGGAGATGAGGAATGAAAGGGGACTTGTGTAACTGTGTAGGAATAAAATAGTTTGTGGTTTGACTCATAGTGTGTTCACACCCAGGCCAAGATCAAAGTTTTTATACCAGTTAATTTCTACCTAAATCTTTATAATGCCCAAGCTGTGAATTATGATTGTTTTATAGCCTTACTTTCCCTGAAAAAAATAAAGTTGGGCGGAATTATCTTAATAAATAAGCCTTTTCAAAGGGGAAATATGTGTGAATTCCAATGCATGCAGTTTGACTTGTGTGCCCGTGTTTGACTAAACCTCACATCATCTCTTCTGTATCTTCTTACCACCAGGATAATAGGAAAGATAATGTATTCTTACAGGAAATCTTGTCTATGTATATGGATTTTTTTTCCTCTCCTGAGAAAAATAATTACATGGTGAGGAATGTTTGCTGAATGCATGTGCCTGTATTACAAATGTCATAAGTGACAGTTACTCAACAACATTTGAAATGAGCATTTCACCCGTGTTTATGAATTTCTGCATGGAACAGAAAATGGAAAGGAAATATATGGGAACTTTAAGATATGTGGAAGAAGAAAACATTGGTCAAAGTGTCCCAGATAGCCTCTTTGAGCTTAATTGGGTGAATTACCAACCTGTGTACAGAGCCAGCCGAATGCATCTAATCGCTGTATTCAGCCTTAAGCTGATGGTATGCAGACCCAAGCCAGGATAAAGTCTGCCCTACAGGTTGACCTTCATATCTTTTCACTGGATTAAACTGCAGAATTTTGATTGTTTATTTTGCAGGAAACACTTGTCTTATGTTATTGGTAAATTAAACAAAATTTTCCATTTATGCCTTTGCTAGAAAAATCGGAAGATAGAAAAATGTTTATGTACAGTCAGCATACTGTTTGTCAGTTATGTCTCTATAGGTGGCAAGGTCATTAAACATTGTCTTTTGGCTCAAGATAGAGTGGAAGATGCTATGAACTTAAATGAAACACCCCCCCACATGCCTCAGGGAGAAAAACCCCAAACCCCACACCTGACAAACTACAGAAATTCAATCAGGCTTGCTTATCCCTTTGAGAAAAATGGGTTTATTAAATCATAGATTAAAGATAGGAAATTGTTGATTTTATCTCTTTCACAGACAAGATCCAATTTAGCTGATAGAGAGCTGAATCTGAAGAGAATTCTTCAAGTTGTTTATTTTCTTCACAAATACGTAGTTAATATTTAATTTGCAAAATATGTCCTTTTCAAACCTTTTATCTGTCATGAAGATTATGGAAAGAAGTTGAGGTAACTTGTTGCATTTTATTCAGCTCTGGAATCAACCTGGGCTTTTTGAAGGTCAGCAATAGCCACGGGTGTCTAATTCCAGAAACTTAAAATGGGTTCTGAATGCTCAAACCCTCCTGGCTTTGCTGGAGAATCTGCATCAAGTGTTTAATTTTCCACCTTTTTTTTTTTTCTAAATCTTGGTAGCATGCTTGTGTAACAGAGCTTATAAAGAACACCTGTCATCTCCAAACTCATAAAACTTTTCATGGGACTCCCAAGGGCACTGCTGTTGCAGTAGAGGTGGACAGGAAGAAGAAAGTATGGTGAAAGTATGGGGAACTTACTACAAACTGTACAAATAAAAAATTATTAATAATTATTCCTCCTATCTCAGCAGTGAGAAACCAAATTTTCCAATTCAGTTTTCATCTTTTAATCAAGATTTTGGTCATCTACCATATTTGGTATTTCATTGAATGGTTGAAGATTCATGAGGCAGGAACTCATGCAGTGAGTTTAGGAGACAGTGTAACCATGTGAATTCAGCAGACTGATTTCTATAAGCGTTTCTGTTTCCCTCATCATTGCACTAGCAGAGGGCATTGCAAATGCTGAAGGACTCTGAGGTGGGAAACTGGTTACTTCTGTGTGATAGATACCTAGCTGAGATAGGAGGAAATTAGTGGCTTGTCTGGATGTAGAAGGTAACATTAGGTAATGAGCTCGTGTGGAAATATCATTGTTAGCTCTGATAACGCCCTTTGAATTTCCCTGTCTAAAATGAGGACTCGAGAATGGAAACGCTCTCCCATAGCTCATTAGTGTGAGCAGAGAGTGGATGCTTGTTCAGCTTTAGCATATAGTCTGTGGAGTTATTTTCTCACAGTACTTACAATACTCTGGATTCCCTTAAATGATGAATGCTCTGGAACAGGGAGCAAATTGAAGTGTAATGGCATGTCAGTTAGAAATGAAATGAAGTGAAATGATATACAAATAGAAATATCGTTTATTTTAAATGAAAAATAAAAAGGGCTAAATATCTCCATGAGGATATGTTTGGTAAAATGTTTCAATTTAGCTTGTTGTTCATCTCGTATAAATAATGGCATGCTCCTCCCTCCGACCACCCTGCATTACAGAAAGCACTGTCAGATACTGCAATCAGATGTGTGCAAAAGAGCTGGATTTAATTTTCTGTCAATTATTCAGTTGACTGAATATGTTGTTTGTAATTTGATATCTGGATGTCTACAGATCAGCAATAATTCAGGTTAGATGTTTGCCTGTTCAGATGAGAGTAGATGCCTTGACATGGGGAAATTGGACGTGTGTTGGGTTTTGGTGTTTCATGTTTGCCATACTTGTGCTTCTCAAAGCTAATACTGTGTTGTAGGATAGACTTTGCTATTCTGACAGTGATTTTTTTACTTGTATGTGAAGCAAACCATCTGGAACATGGAACACTTACCCTTTCTTGTATTACTGTGTGGTTTTGTGTTTTGGTTTTTTTGGTTTTGTTTGTTTTCTTTGGTTAGTTCCCCCTTAGAAAATTGCTACTGTTTGGGTTGTTTTTTTTACTTGTGCAGTGTCTACTTCAAAGAGATGGTAAACTGATTGCTAATGCAGTGTAAGCTTAAAATAATAGTATTGTGGTGAACAGTTGTGAGCACCCATCCATCTTCCACACAATGTTCCTTGCAATAACAGTCCTGTGCATCCCAGAATGTTATGCTACTGGTGTGTTTGGAATATCAAAGCTGTGGGAAAGGTGGATGGTGTGAATCAAAGTCTGCATAATACATCACACTTTTGGGTCTTTGTGGGGCTGAGGTCCTGGTTTGCCAAACCCTTCGCAGCACAGGTGAGCTCTACCGATGTGCCTGTACAAATCCGTATGCGAAGGTAGCCACATCTTGGCAGGGACTTGTATGTGCTTCTTGAAATGACTAATCACACCTTCTGACCACGCTTTTGCTGGGTGCATTTATGCAGCACCTCATCCTGCTGCTTCTTTTGTACAGACTGTTAAAAGAAGAATTTTCAGAGCCTTGAGAATTAAAGCTCCTTGAACTGATTTGATTGATGGTCCTTTTATCAAGTGCTGTGCTGGTACTTGTGCATACAACATACAAAGTATCGCACACGTTTTTCCAATCAAATGACTCTTCTCAGTGAAGAAAATCCATATTCTCTGCTCTAAACAGTGTAGACCAAAAGTCGAATGAACAGTGAAAAACGAATGGAGTAACCAGGGATTAGCAGACAGTGCATTATGATGATTACCCACATTGTCTTCAGCTTAATAAATTCTGTTTTGCTGTAAGTCAGTTCAATTGTGTGTGAAAATAGAGAAGGTGGAAAATGAGACTGAACAAGAGGGTTAAATGACAGTGTGCCATTCCAGAAGCAATTAACAAAAAAACCCCAACCCTTGAGGAAAAGAAAAAAAGGAGGTTTTGAAGTGTAAAGGAGGTTTTGAAGTGTAAAATAAAATCCGCAATTCTGTTTTAATGTGGGAAGCTAAAATAGTCTGTCCAATCCTCATCATTAAACCCATACAAAAGCAGTTGATGAAGTACTTTTTAATGCATCATGTGGCACTTGCAATGCTGCAACAACACTGACTTGCGCTATTGAGTAATCGCTAAAAATGGGCAAACAGGAAGTAGCAGTAATTCCAAGTCATTGCTTTGGCGTCCCGTTCACTGAATCCGGTTTAAGATCCCTGAGACTTGCTATGATTCAGTACTTGCTCTGGCAGATCCTGCTGCAGAATAAGAGCCTTTAACTTTGTTGTAAGTGAATCACTCCTGAACAGATGTGTCTTGACTCAAAAGAGTAACCTTGCATCCAGGAGTTTTTAAAGAGATGTTTGGAAGGCTCAGTTAATATTAGCCCTTATTTATTTATCTGCTTTGGCATGCCTTGGTAATTATGGGATTTTCAGTAGACTGCAAGAAAACTGAAAATGTGTAAAAAAAAAAAAAAAAAACAACAAAAAAAACAAAAAACAAACAAAAAAAAACCATCTAAATGGAACAGCCTGATTGCACTGGGGAGAGTAAGTCAAGCACAAAGTTAAGGAAGAAGTATAAAAACAAAACTTTGCAACACAGCTGAGCTGTTTATCTTGCAATTTCTTAATCATTTTATTTCTGTGTTAGGGATTGATACCCAGAACTCCTGAGCATCCAGAACTACAGCTGGAGCCAACAAGAGGTGGAATTCCTTAGAAACCTGGGAAAAGTGGGGCTGGTATCTAAGGAAGTAGTGTCATCTAGTGGTTGAAGAAAAGGACCAGGAAAACAGGACTCCTCTAAATTATATTTTTAAAATTTACTACCTACTTACTGGTTGATGAATTTACTTGAAAATCTCAATATCCCATTTCTCTGGGGGAAGGGAGGAGGAGGAAGATGACGATGACAGACTATGCAGCTTTTGGCCCAACCGTTTTCTCGGTTTTGAAAAACGAAAAGGTTAAATGTTGAAGATGTTGTGTGCCACCATCAGAACTCTTTTGTACAGAGGCAATTTGAAGCAAACTCAGTGCTGTTTCAGAAAACACAAGGAGGCTGCCTCTGGTGCATTTGTATTTAAATGTGACCAGAACAGTTTAGAATTTGGCAGTTTTATGTCCCACAGAGTGCCAAATCCAGGCATGGGGTAAGGAATGTGCTTGTCAGCCTGCTTGTGGATAATGGAGGAGCGAGCAAGCTGCTTCGTGTGTATATATATATTCATAGTAGGCAGCTTAAAAGCAGTTTATGGTGGTTCAGTAGTAGTTTTGTTCATTGCTAATGATCACTTCCAATGTCAGCAGTTTGTGGAGGACTCCCAGCTGTACCTTTTGTTTCTATCTGCTATAATCAGTATTATCTCCTGCTCTTCTTGGCAGCAAACAAGCTGGAATGAAGGATACAGTAGTAGAGATGAATCCCACAAAGCTTGAATGTGTTGCAGTTGCGGAAAGAGAAATGCTGTAATGGATTTCTCCTTTCCGTGATAGTCCTTTCCGAGAAGGGTCTCGGCCCCAGCAGGGCAGATCCGCAGCCGTGTAGGTGTTGCAGATCCTTCCAGTGTTTTGGGTACCTGGCGCTGTAGCGCATGCTCGCCCGACCGAGGAAGATCCTGTCCTGTAGACCTGTTGGAAGTGGATGATGACAGGACAAGGGCAGCAGAGCTTTGTGCATAGTTTAGAGTTATTAACAACTTTTTCTCCCTGAACTTTGAAGGTTTCCACTGAACATTTACAGCATAGCTAAGCCTGCCTGCTGCAAACTGTTGGCACCAAGGAATGAATTTGCATGAGGTGCCCTCCAGCTAACACAGTGCAGCAGCCTTAAAACAAAATGACACAGGGTTATTGGTCCCTGTGTTTTTGCATTCAGGGTTGATGCTCGTCGCTACCGTGGTACTGGAGTGTATCACACTCCATTATCAGAGATGACACGTGTATGGTTTAGGAAAGAGTGATTGATTTCCTATCTGTAAAGTAGAAATAGGTATGGAGGGACTAAGGCAGGGATTTTCGTAAGTGTTTGTGTATGTAATTCTCACTAAAATCAGTGGAAGTTACGCAAGAGGAGTATTTCTGAGAGAGGTTTGTTCAAGCTCCCTGATGGCACGAGGAGCTGAATCCTCATCTCTCATGTTGCATGCTAGTGCTGTTTGCTTCTGTAACATTCACTCAGAGGCTGTCCTTACATTCAGCTCTCTCCTGACACCCAGATTGGCTCTCCCTATGGCAGATACTCTGTCTGTCTTAGGTTCGTTGACTTGCTGGGCTAACAATATTTCATTACCTTAGCGATCCCATCAATAAATGGCCTGTGTGATTCCCCCCCCGAGAGCGACCTGCAGATAAATGGTATGAGCAGGGACATCTTCATATTTAGTCTTCAAGTGCCACATATGGGATTTTTCATGTAGATAGTCTCCACAGCTCTAAATATGGGCTGCCTCAGTACTCCTCACGGTGCTCAGCATGCTTTTGCAACAGCCACGACAGCATGGGAATTTTCAGGAGGAAGGCTCTAAGAGTTCTCGGATGTGTTCCTGCACCTCCTGCTCTGTGGAAGCTTTTCTTGACTACCTGATACCCTTGGTACAAAACATGCAGACATTTTCATGTTGGCAGTGAGAAAATGCTGGACTGGCTGACCCCTCTGAGCAAACTTTTCTTACCAAGCTGGCATGGAGAAGCCTCATCTCAGTTGCTGAAGAGCCTGAGGAATGCACGGCAGTGTTTGGATCTGCAGCCGGGGCCACGCGATTGCACAAGGGGAGCAACATAAAGGGCAGCCGACTGCAAAGCTGTTAGCATTCTGCACGGCACACAGCTTCAGCTCAGTGTTAGATCTACTATTATAATTCTCTGTTAATTACATAGTGTTGATTATATAACTACTTAGCAGTTCCTCCTCTTTTAATGAGCACAGCTGTTTTCTGTCCAGCTTCAACAGGGAAAATTTCCCATCTCTAATTTAAAAGTAATACACTCAAAGAAAACTCCAGAGGGCTCTTGGGCTCGCGCTGTTTAATATGTTTTAACGCTCATGGTGCCTACAGGCTTCCTTCAGCCTAGAGAGCACTTATGGCCTTCCCGCTTACCCTCTTAAATGAATCTTTATAACTAATGAACTTTATTAATAGAGTTAAAAAAGCTAACAAAGCCCGCACCTTGTAAAGGAAAGAATTTTATTTAGGCAGACTGATACAAGCTGTCATGTCACTATGCTAATTTGGATCTATGCACTGTATTCACTGTTTTCTGACCAAGCGCTTCCTACAAAGTGTGCTAGTGGGCAGTTTTTTGCCAAAAACTCTCCAAAGAGTGAGTGACATAAACGTGTATTTGCTTATGCTAAGGTAGCTGTGAGTTACTGCTTTCCAGGAGACAAAGGTATTAACATCTACTGGAGACCAGAGGCTGAGGTGCTGGAGCATTAAAGGAGCGTAAGGTGTAGGCAAACAGCAGCAATGTGCTGAACAAAGACCTCAGGTCATTGCTTGCCCCCAGGTTCATGCCAGACATGCTGCGTCCGTGATAGTAACGTCTTAAAGAGCTTGCTGAGAACGCAGTCCGGTTTTACACTCTGCAGTGGCAGTGCAAACGCTTTGGGTGTGGACAGTTTTTCTTTGGAAAACATGTTTTTGTTGTAATCGAAACAATTCCCAGGAAGATGTAGGCTTCAATACAGTTTTAGGTGGAAGAATTGTCAAAACAAATCACTTCAAGTTTCTAGCTTGATTTTCACAAAGTCAGGTCATTTCACTAACGTTTTTATAACTTTTAATCTTTCAGGTATATGATAATATGCTGGCATGTTTTGACACTGGCAGAATACAGTCATTGTGGGTTGAACAGAATGCACAAGAACGTTCAATAGTGTTGGTTTTTTTTAAGCTTTTGGTCTATAAGCAGTTTTGAAGGTGTGACCCAGAAGGAGGAAAGGGCTGAAGCAAGTCTGTAGCAGTGGCAGGAAGTCTGTAGCAAGACTTGTGCTTTATTTCCTAAGTGGAGGCTCATTATTTCTGCTTCACGGTTCTCTGTTGTAATCTCTTAGATCCGGGATTTTCTCAATCTGTTAACTTGACCCTACTTAACAGTATTTTAAAAGTTCGATAACTGATAAATACTTGAGCAAATGATTGAACATGCTGTGGAGCTGCAAGCTGGTTTTAACCACCTAAAATAATTTTTGTTGATGTGCTTTTAAAGCACTACTCTCATCCATAACATCTATTAATTATTTATTAGTCTGTGTACCCTTTATAGCTGTAACCTTAACATAAATTGAGACTGCTTGATCTATTATTGAGAGCAAAGACTGTATTCCTAGAAAGATGATGATTTATCTGGAAGTCGCTCTCTATCTTCACCATTTTTAAATAGTGCACAGATAAATATGTCTCTTTAGCTAGAGTGTCCTTTTGTTTCCCTAGTATGCTTGATTGTAAACATACATCAAATTGTTTCCCTCAGGGGGCCCTGTTCAGATGCATCTTGAGTTACATTATGGTAATTATGTTCATTCTTTGCATTAATAATTACACTGAATGCCTCCTGTTCAGCAAACTATTGTATTTCTTTGATGTTTTCCTTGCTATTATGAACTGCTGTGCTGTTACTGTGTAGTTTATGCTGATGATGCAGGTCGCCCATTCTCCCTGTTGTGTTGATTGTGGTTTTTTTTTTTCCCTCCATTACTTGTGCTTCTAGATAGTAACATATCATATTGGGTAGAACAGAGTTAGGGGCAGCTAATCCACTCAGTTCCTAGATCTGACAGGTAAAGACAAACTGAGCATTGGTATTGACTACCATGCTGCTGTAGTGAACTTTTCTAATAAACCCAGCAATTTCCAGAATCAGTTGCTTCAGACAACAAATCATAAGAGTCTAAGATAATGGCTAGTGAAAGTACAATGTTTCTAAGATTAAAAATCAGTTGCACCTGTTTTTAAAAAAAGCAGGTTATTGTACTGGTTGTGTGAAGGTGATTTGGTGTTGTGGATTTTTTGTTTGTTTTAGTTTAATAAGCTTTACATAATTCCATTGAGTTTACTGACAATGTACTAAGACTGAATTTGGCTCACAGTAAGTGATTTAACAAAATGAATTTGTAATACTATGCAATGTTTGCATTCGCTAATGCCAGACAAACAGGGTTTCCCATGTTTCAGATGTAACTTCTGTATCTTTTTTAGACCTAAATAATTAAGTACTTTTTGGTCCTGTAAGTTGTTCCCATTTTGAGAACAATTAGAGAGAAGTAAGGTATTTTTATGTAATCTTTTTGGTTTACAAAGGATGTTCAAGTTTCCCTAAAGAAAACTGCAGTCAAACGTTAGAACAATTATTATTAGTGCTTCATAACCCCTTTTAAAAATCAGCAGTGACCAAAAAGTGCTTGTAATTTTTTAATTGTCTTTTTAATGTCAGGCAGTGGCTGTCCCCCCACTGTCACCCCCGCCTTTTCCTCTTTTTAGATTTACAGCTGCATTATCTGCATTAGCCATATTAACTCAAGGAATCTGTAGCTAGTCAAAATTTGCAGTCTGTTTGTTTTGTCACTTAATTCTTTTGGTTCCGTTAACCAGTTGGAATGAGGGAATTTGTGTTTAATTTTCACACTATGCAGGAAAGCACTGAAACAACCAGCATGCATGAAGCTTGGTTGAAACCAAAATGTACAAGAAGCTCCCATGCCCTGAACAGCCTGTCTAGATAGGAGCTGGGAAGAAAGAGTTTATCCACTTTTGCAAAGGAGGAAATAAACTCAGATGTTGACTGGCCATAAGATCAGATTGGAGTTTCACTTCTATGAAATTAAGATGTGTTTGCATTTCTCATTGAATGTCTTTACCATAAATTATTTTTCTTTCCTTTGAGTGGTGATTATTCTCCATGGATTTTGCGTTTCTGGGTAGCTTGAATTCATCCAATGTTCTCCTGGTGCTTTGCAAATGAAGGGCATCTACATATTGTACGTGAGGAAAGTGGACCACAATGGTCTCATAGGGTCTTTTTTTTATCTATTTCTTACTGATACATACATTTCCTATAAAACCTCATGGAGATTTTTTCTTTTATATTGGCAGGATGAATTGATTTAGGTTGGTTCATGTATTTAACGCATTGTTGACTCCTACCAGTAGCTTCTAGGTGGTGTGTTGAACCTGCATGTGTACTTGAATGTGTCTGAGAGAGGGAGCCAGTAAAAGGTGAAAAAAATCCCGCTAGTAACACCTGAGCATCCTTCTCCTAGGAGGAAACCAATCCAGTGTAATAAGGCAAAGCCCCACAGCAGTGAGGAGGGTAACAGCAGCATTTACAGAACCTGCTGGGTAGATTTCCTGGGCAGAAAATATATAGTCTGGGACTGAAGATCATCTTTTAACCTGGTTGCATATTGCAACTTTCAGTTTGTTGGTCAAGTTGAAAGCCCGTCCAGAAAAATTAGTAAAGGACAGAACGATTCTTTCTCCTGGACAAGATTAGGGTGAGAATTATTGCGGAGAAACTTCTTTCCCCTATGAACAGTGGAAGGGATGGGTGAGGCGAAGATGGCAGCCACAGATGAAACCCCTTGCTGGCTTAGAAAGCCAGAGGCTTTGTGAAAAGCCATGACCTCTTTAGCTCTGAAGACAGCTCTAGAAAGAAAACGTCCTTTGGATCTTTTTGTGCTTTCTCCAACCCTTTGTGTCTTCCTCTTTCCTTCAAAGTAGCAATTTTTCTTTGTGCCTTTTTTTTTATTCCTCAGTTCTGCTTAGCAAAGACTCTCCAGGGAGCCAGTGCAGAGTTGAACTTGGCACAAGCAGCCAGGAGGATGGCTTGAGCTCAATGTCTGTACAAATGTCCAGGATAAACTGCTGTATTAATATTTCAAATTATTTCCTAATACAGTGTGCACTATGGCAGGGATCCAGGGAACAAGGTTTTCCTGGTGAAATCTGCCTTCTCTTTTTAATATGCAGCTATAACCAGTTTATTTTTAAAACTGTTATGTGGAAAGAGCAATGTTTTCATTAATGGAAAATCTTGACACCCTTCTTTTGGCCTTACATCAATTTTGTTTCCACTTCTGTGGAATTACACTGACTTTCTTTGGGTGTAATGCTGAAGAACCTAGTCCTGTTGTTTTACAGCTATATTACTGTAAATATCTTCAGAGTGGAAATATCTTTATTAGTTAGAGCTTCATTGTAGTGAACTCTCATATCAGACAGGTTTAATTTAGATTTACAAAGCAGGCCTTGGTTATGTTGCCCTTGTAGCCTGTCCACTGTGAGACCTCCAGGCTCTTGTTTACCTCGATACAAATGTTGGGTGTGTTCCCCCCACCCCCCCCCCCCAGTGTTGGGAGATGTAAGTGAGAACTTGCCCTCTTCTGGAAAAGTAGTTTAAAATGTTTTGTTGAAATGTTTTTGCATACACTTTTTCATAGGAATTAATTTATTTCAATTTAAAAAAGGGAAAACAAACATTTCTGAAATCAAAATGTTGTGTAGTTGAAGAAGGTTCTTTTTGAAATCACTGGGTTTAGTGTGTCATTTCATGGTGACTGTTAGAGGTTTTTGCTTGTTTGAAGTTTGGAATTGAATTCAGTGTTCCAGCTAACATGACATTCCTTGTGAAATTTTTTTTTGTTTCAAGTCACAGTGAGGAAAAACGCGAATATTTTTTCTGGAACAGAAATACAAAATATTAAGTCAGGTGAACGATGTTTTTTATATATTTTACTAAAGCTAGCATTAAAAGAAAGTTTCTAGTACAGAATGGTTGAAGCTTGGAAGATTGTGTAGTCTGGCCCCCCTGCTCAAAGCAGGGTCAGCTAGAGCAGCGAGCCGAGGGCTGTGTCCCATTGGGTTTGGAATATCTCCAGGGATGGAGATTCCATCTTCTCTCTGGGCACCCTCACAGCAAAAAAGGTTTCTCTTATGTCTAAATAGAATTTCCTGTATTTCAGTTTGCATCTGTTGCCTCTCGATCTGCTGCTGCACAGAGAATGGCCTGGCTTGGTTTCCATAGTCCCTACCCTCAGACATTTATTCACCTTGATAATATTTCCCCATCCCACCTAGAGGCTAAATAATGACAACTCCCTCAGCCTTTGCCTGTATGTATATTAAGGGCTTTCCAGTGCTTGGGTATCATGCATATTCCTCTTTAATCCCGGATTCATGAGTAGGGATATGAAACTGGAGCCCTCAGAACACCAGGACACAGATGCTGACAGGACAGAAACATGAAAATAAGGAAGCATCATGTGTGAACACTGCACACTGCTTCTCATGGGTTTTCCACTGTTAAAGCATTCTTTTCCTGCACACAATTTCTATTTCTAGAGTGGGAGATAATTCTCTAACAAGAATAGATTTGCCAAAACTCGTAGAACTCTCTCTTCTAATGCTTAGGCGAAGAGCTGGGAATGGTGACACTGAATGTGTTTGAAGACCAGTGACAGCTGCCTTCAGGTCTGACTCAATAACTGTTTGACTTGGCAGTCTTTACTTTGACTCTGGCTTCTGGAAGCATTGAAACAGTGTTTACTGGTTTGTACATGTAACTAGATGAATCATTTCATAAAAATATGTGGTGAGGTAGCCCTCACAAAGGCAGTTATTACCCTTTCCAATCAGTTTTACAAAAAGGATAGTAGTTTTCATTACTGTAGGAGTTGTCTGTTTCAAGTGATTCTGAATTTTGATATTAAATTTATTCTTGGGTTTGGGTTTTGTCTTGCCTCTTGTGACTTCTGTGACTCCAGAGGAGTTGATTCTGACTCGCCCACTGTAAGATCCTTCAGGCCCAAATCTGCCTGTGAAAGGTCCCATTTATATCATTACTACCAGAATTCATTAAAACAAATAGAATTGTTGTGAGAGCTCTGAATTTCCTTTCATTGTGGAATATTCCTACCTGCATGCATTTATAGGCAGATGTTTACATTATCATGTTTTGAATTATGCTGTTAATCCCTCAGAGGGATGAATTTTCTTAACCCTTTTAAGTATCTAGAGGTAAAAAGCAGGGGGGTGACTTCCATTTATGCCAGTTTGAGTCTGGACAAGTATATTGGGGTCAGTGCAATTAACTGTTAAGAGCATATGCACGGAGGAATTAAAACTGAAATCTTAATTCTGCCATCTAAGACTCACAGTTTCTGAGAATGCAGTTTCCAAAAACCTTAAAATCTGTCAGCTGAACCATGAAAAACTGAATCCCACCTCAGGTGTGCATTACCACATGCCCGAGCTGGGATCGGGAGTCCCATGTGGTGATAGATATGGTGCTCGAGCTAAAAGACACTGCCCTCTGCGAATCCAGCTTAACCCAAATGGACAGGATGAGAGGAGAGAGGCTGTATTTGCCTGTGCCTTGCAGCAAGTAATGTTAGGATAGAGGCAGGAATAAGAAGCCAGATCTTCTGGCTTGTATTTAAATGATGATCAGCTGGACAATTCTGCCTGTGAGGAATATCACTTGCAGACTTATGGGCTGATTTGGGGATTTGGGATAGTCTTGAAAGGAAGTAATGGTGACAGGCGTTTTGTCTGGGGGAGAAGTGAGAAATTTTGTGCTTAGGGGATGATTAGAGAGATTATTCCTTTTAAAGGATATGTGGTCACATCAGAGAGGTGGCAGGAGAGAGACTTGAGTGATTGGTAAGCAGCTGCATCACAATCCTAGATGATGACTTTGTTAAAAATTCCCCCCTCCCCATAGTGAACCACACATAAAAAAAGCTGAGCGATGAGTTGTGCTGGGACATGCCTATTCTTGAGAGTAATCAAAAGCTGAAGCTGTTCCTTGTAGTTCTGAGATCAGCAGCAGTTATGATCTGGGCCCTGGGTCTGAAAACCGGTGATAGAACCAGTGCTTTATTAATCCTGAACGATCTTGGCCCTTGCCAAGAGTCAGCCCTGCATCCTTCAGTAGCCCTTGCAAGCTTTTTGGGGAGCTCTTGTCAAGACTTCTTGAGGCCCTCAAATTGCTTTTGAAGTTTCTTTCAGCTGGCAGAGTGAGGATTTGACCAAGCTTTATCAGTAGCCTGCTGTGAAAAAGCAGCTTTTGACCCAGCCCCAAACAATGCCTAAAAATCAGTGCTAAGACAGTCTTCAGTTCATATCGCCCTGCTTACTCCATGTGGCAGACTCAATAGTTTCTAGCTACCAGAGCCTTGATGCTTTTCTGTACTGCTTTAAAGTCTATTCAGGAGCTGAGTAGGTGTGAGCTGTTTGTTGTGCTGTTTACACTGCTAGAGCTTGGACACTGGAGGGCTCATGCAGCAGTACAGAAGCATGTACTTCTTGCTTCCTAATGTGATGAAAGGAGAGCACATTCCAAACCGCAGCATTGCCCAAATGAGCAAAATCAAGAAAGGCTGGCTGCAGATAGAAACAAAGCATTTCCTCTGTCTCTTAGACATTAGTGTTTCTCATCCATTTGATTTAACAAGAGCAATCACCCTGCCGCTCTAATTATCTCTGTCAGACCCACAGTGCACGTAAAGTAGAGTTCTGATTTTTAAGAGGAGGAGAGTACACTGGTGTCTGTATGTGTTTTAGTCCATCATGATGCACATCTTATCAGAGGAAAGCATTTGGAGGTTGCTGTGATAACACAAACGGATTCCTGGCATATGGCAAAGGGCTATTTTTTATTATTTACACAATTAATGGAAAGGAAACATCGAGTGTCTTTGATTAGAATTAATGGTTCATTAGCCTGGGCTGTCATCACCTGGTAGCACTGTGGATCTGGATGGCGAAGCTGATGAATTAGTCTGGTTAGAATAAAAATAGTGGGGATAGGGATTCACAGAGACATGCCGAGTATGAGTAGGGCAGCAAAACTGTAGAAATGGTTTCTGAGGGCAAGGAGTGCAAAGGCCTGACTCTGCACTCACTCTGGGTGTAGATAAATGTGCATTTCACGAACAGCTGTGCTCGTGGCAGATGTTACTGCCTACTACTGTCTTTCTTCAACACTAAATGCTTGTTACTGCTCCACTGATAGAGCTTACCAATTCCTAAATCTGCTGGCAGAGCTACTTGTGAGTCATCATTTATTTGTTTCTGTCAAAATGGGAGCAAAGTTAACAGAAACAGGTTACTGAAACTGTTTCTGCAGATGATTGTGGGTTTTTTTTTTGTCCTCCCCCTGCCGAAGCTATGTGGCCGGTACTCAGCCAGTGTTGTGGAAGGAGACTTGCAGGAGAGTAAACCACCTTCTTCCAGCATGGCTGGATCTGGAAGACTTCCCTTTTGAAAACAAGTTGCAGGAGGAAGAGATGCATTTGGACAATGCTTTCCCATCTTCTAAAGGGAAATTCTGATTCAAAACCTCAGTTTAGTTTGAAGACTAAACGTGCTGCGTTTAGTTACTGTTGTGGGCTTTGGCTGTTGAGCAGCCACCAGCATTGCTTCCAGGTTAGGTTTATGTGAGGAGGAGGAGGTGCTACCACAGCACAAGTCCGGAGGGATTTCTTCCCAACACATAGTTCTCACATTGCTGTTAGATGTTTTTGTAACTTAGTTACTGTCACAATTTATTGTGTGGAAGAGGGGCTTTGGAGCATGTATTTTATCAAGCTACTTTTATGGACTTAAAGACCTGTTAGTGAAGCAGGAACTGTCTTTTCACACCACCCTGTGATAGAAGCTGTGCAGAAAACAGGAGGACCAGGAGGTCCACAAACTGTACCGACATGGACCAGGGTAATGTGATAAACCTGAGATCAGACCTGGACTGAGGAATCTGTTTCACAACCAACTACAACCTTAGGCTGCTCTAACAAGAGGCTTAGATTTGGGTGTTATTTCTGCCTGGAAAAGTAGCAGGAGTGAAAAAAACAACCCTGAGCGTTTTCAGTGACATTAGAGAGAAAAACAAAACTCTTGTGGACAAAGAGATCTGTCTGCAGCACTCAGAGCACTCAGTTTTAGCAGAAATGGCTTTTCCCTTCTGTGTTGGAACTGCTTGTGAGAGTGGGTAGAGAGTTAATGTAACAGTCATAGCTGGCCCCCACAACAATGCAAATGTAATAATTTTATCTCTAATACATATTCTTGGTATTAATAGCAAAGAAGCCAACAAACAAAAAATAATCCATCACATTCTGTAAAATTGCCTATATAGACAAAAACCCACTGCTCCCTGCGCTGCTTTTCTTACTTCTGTTTTATTGTTTCTATTTAATGAACTGGCAAATAAATTACAAAAATCTGTTTTATAAGCCAGTTACTTATTAATTCTGTATTTTTCTACAACAGGTTCTTAGATTAATGAATCAAGGAGACGGAAAAGCCTGCTAATTTAATTACACAATTACCATTGCTGTAACATTTATTTTAAGGACACGACATAGCTAATGGATGTTTTATTTATTTATTTAAAGTGATCTGAAAATTTGCAAAAATGTTTTTATTTCAGGCTTTTGGTATTTCCTTCCCCCCCCCCCCCCCCCCCCCCCCCTTTTTTTTTCCCCCCTGACTTTAGTGAAAAATATTAGAAGGATTGTTGCCATGGCTAAAATAGCTACCTTTTTGTGCAGATCCCACTATGATTACAAACTACAAACTAGTTCTTACTCTAAATATGTCTTTCTTTAATGATGAGTGAAAGAAAAGTGAAGTAATATTTCTGAATGAATACTGAACACATGGCTAAATACCCCACATCTCTATTAAAAGTGCTTGTGTGCCACCTCCGAATTACACTGTTTGCACTTGCCATCCTGGTGGTGTAACCTTAGGTTTAAAAAATTAAGTCCAGTTCAGCTAAGGCAGTAACAGTCTCATCCACTCCACAGTGAGGACATCTGCCAGAAGAAAACAGATTCTCTACAGGTTTTGCTGATGCATTTACCTAAAAGTGTTATTTGGTAAAGCACAAAAGTGTGTTTGAGAAACAGTTAATTGTGAAGGAGATGGGGATTTTTGCTGCTGCGGCCATCTGCAAAAAGGTGGAAAAACAAGAGCTGTATTTTGTATGGTTAAATGCTGTTCCAAGGGATACTGATGGGAGATGTGGCTGACACAGGAATAAGCATTGAGTTCCAGATCCAGTGATCCTGTCCACAGGCTGCTGGTCTCTGCTCAGTGATTGAGACCTACACCAGGATGAGGCCAGAGGGCTGCGTTGCCTCTAGTTAAAGGCGTCATCACCTTTGAGTATTTCAAACATGCAAGAAATTAGTCTGTTGTACTCTAATTGTATTCATGTGTTTAACTGAAAAGGAGATAGGTTACTTCTATATATCTATATCCATCATCTTATGTATAAACATTTACCACTTGATTCATTTCATACCTGTTTGAAACTTCCCTAATGAAACAAATTCTTAAAGTGGTGTTTTGAGTAACTGTTTCCTGCTGAAAAAGTGTACACCAAGAAAGGAAACATCTCCCATTAATCTTCGTAGTGTAGGATATATTATTACTATTAATTCCAGTAATTAGGAGGAAAACATAACAAATTACTCTTAATAAGCCTTTCAGACAGGATTTTCTTTTAATCTACAGGCTCATTTATATCTATTTATTTTTACTTTTTCACCAAATGGAATTAACATTCTCTGCACACTCTGAAATGACCTTTATTTGTTTGCTGACAGATACAACACATAGCTTGAAATCAAAGTGTTCTTTTTTTTTTTTAAACAGGGCCAGATACGTGGGGAAGGTACTTTATTTTTTCAGTATGTGGAAGGACTTCTACTCTCTCCATACATTTCTTCCTTAGTTCTCTTAATATGGGAATATCCATGGTAAAAGACAAAGATACTTTGGGGGATTATATTCCCAGTATTTCAGGAAAATGTGGACATTCTTCTTGCCTTTCAACCTAAGAAAAATGCTTCCTATTCTGTCACTGATTTCAATATTTTTGTCTTGCTTGATTTAATCTGTTTGTTTAGGTGGTAGAAAAGGACTGGATTTTTAAAGTCCTGTTTGCTATGAAAATGAGACAGAACTTTATTGTTTCAATGCTGAAGAGCTTTTCTCAGTTTCCAAGGTATGTATTTTCATACAAGCCTGCAGCAGGACTCTTCCACATACTTGTTATTCTCTCTCTTGCCTATTGAAGTCAGTAGTTACTATGACAGTGTCTGCAGAGTTGTTTGTAGTTTATTTATTTACACAATATACAGCCTAAACCAGTAACTGGGACTTGGAAAACAACTGTATTTTTACTTCTGTAACATCATGATCTTTAAGTTAAAAGACAGAGCAGTTCCTTAAGCCTCTGAAGAATCAAAAGATTCAACAATAAACTAGTCTCTGCAAGTTTACTAGAGCTATCAGTCACCTAAAATGAGATTTAACACACACACACACACCCATTTAGTCAAAAATTAAATGAACTCTCATTTTCTCTTGGTCAAACTTCTAAGCCATTTTCCAGTTTTTATTTTTTAAAGTTAACCTTTAGACCAGAGTATTTGTTGTTAACATAGAAAGATGCAAGATGTTTTTATTTTAGTCTTTCAAGGAACAAATCTTCCACAACTAAGGTCTTGATAATGCTTTCAAATAGGATTCTTTATCAAATTAGTCAACCTAGTAATTTTTGAATGATACCATTTTTTAAGTATTCTGCTTGTGTCATAGACTATCCAGAAAAAATTTTAAATATGAAGAATCTTGTATATAATTTCTTGTGAGGCAGAAGATGAGTAGGAAGCCTATAATCTTCTACAAATTTAATCACATTCCACAAAATACTACATAAAGTGAGGAGAGCTGATAGAACTTCCAATAATTTTAACTTTTTGTTTTGCTACTTCTCAAACTATTTTCTAGTCATCATTAGTGCAAAGCACAAAACAAATCATTCTTCAACTCTTTTCTACTTCTCCTTGATTGGAATAGATATTAAGGCAAGGAGGTTACTGAATCTTAAACATTTGCAGAACCGCATGAATTTTCTTTTTCCAAATTTTCTCTTCTGGTGAAAAACAGCCTTCAAATTTTCTTAAGAAAATAACTTCTGGATGCTGAGATCTATAGTTTTCAAGGTACTTATTTTCATTTAAAGAATGACAAGTGCTGAGACATTATGAAAATGAGGCCCTTTAAATTGTGGTCAGGTCCCTTCAAGTTAATGTCATGGTTATTTATGGAAACCTGTTATTTTTGAGACCCAGATATCTGTTCACAAGAAACTGGGTGATAAATTAATTTTTTTTTAAATTTCTGCTTTCAAGAGAAGGTACAGTTTCTAGTCCTCTTTAGTAACCTTGTCATCTCAAACTAATGATTTCTAAATTGGAAGGTGCCGCTCAAGTCTTTGAGCGATCTCCTCCTGTTTATTGTTTGAGAAGCATTTTGGGTGATAGAAAATACTTCAGAAACATGGCAGGTTCTGAAGCAGTCAGCTCAGGCATCATTTTAACTGAAATACACAACTGTTTCATTCTTCTGGGAGCTCTAGTGATTACTAACCATGTAATCTGCCTCCCTAAGAGGATTTTCATGTGTAAATCTTTGTTTATCAAAACTGTGCTAGTATTTAATTTTTTGAGAGAGGGAAAACTTGGGAGAGTTGTAGACCTTTGAAAGAGAAAAATGCATTTTGAAAGTGCCCTGATTTTTCAGTATGAAATTTTCATAAGCACTGTAGATTTTTTGTCTTGTGTGACTCAGGTTTCAAGTACTACTTTTAAAAATGGGATGTGATCTTCTCCATTGTTTCAGAGCTCTTTTAGCAGTTTCCATGCAGTCGTTAAGGCTTCTGAGTATAAGCATAACAAAGAATTGTTTCCTCCTTTTGATTTAAATCTTGTTTGGAATTGTTAGTTGTCTGGAAGTCTTTTCTGTTAGTTAAGTGCACCCCACAGCAGGGAAAAGAACCTAGATCTCCTGGGTTTTTTTTAATCCCTTTCCTCAAATGTAGTAATTTTCAGGGTTTTGTTTTAGTATGAATGCATAGCTGCAAGAGTTTCTTGTACAGCTGGCCATGTTTGCTTCATGATCTACTATTAAACATAGTTGCTGCTAATAATTTAGATTTTTCGTGAGTTGAGTTATTTTCCTTTTGGTAGCTTCTTTCTGTGGTTATCAGTTTTTAGGTCAAGATCTAACCATAAGATTTTGCTCTGCATTATAGAAGAAAAGAGGGCGTTTTCCTCCTGATTCTACTGAAAAGGTTGTTCAAGAGTTGACATGGAATATATGAAATGTAAACTTCACCTTGAACTCCAGAACTGTGGGCTGATCAGCCTGTTTCTTACAATATGAATGTTGTCTCTCAGTGTGTCTGCTTTCCCCTGTTACTTGTTTATCAGGCAGAATTTAACATTGTCTCTTGTTCCATTTGCTTAATCTTTTCATCTCAGTTCTGCCAAAACTCTTCTAAACCAAGGGTTTTTTTTTTTTCAGGATCTCTGCAACTGCCTCATTCTGTTTTGTATTACCTGAGCATCTCATAGTTTTTTTTCACTAGCATGTGAGAGAACTAGTTCCACAATGTGTAGTGTGGTTAGAAAGCATCTAAGGTGTTTAGAGTGGTGAGAAACTTGGAAAGAGTTGATTTGTTGCTACAGATGACAAAGCTACTAGCCATCTGGTTGAATCAAAGTTGATAAGTATCACTGCTTTTAAATTAGTAAGTACTATGTTAGAAGAGTAATTGGAAGTTGCATAAAATACAGATTTGGGGCTTTGGGTATAAATAATGTATATTTGGTAAGAGCTTTAAAACATTTCAATTAGAAGTTCCACTTTTGTGATTACTGTAGTATTAAAATATGTAGTGTCTGTCATATCCCATCTGATGGTTAGGATTAGTAGAATAGCTTTATTTTCTAAACTGTCAGGTCAAAGTTTCATCATTATTAAAAACTGTATTAGAGATTTGTCCTTTAGAAGTAGAGTTCAAATCCCTATGAAATGCAGGTTACCTTATATTTTTTTTCCTGTTGTCCATGGCTTTAGAAAGGATTGCCCTAATTCCATCAGACAATAGAGAGTCATAGAAAATGAACAGTGGTGTGGATAAAAAGGTACAACCACAGATCTAAACAAGGCCAGAGACATAACTCTGTTATACCTTAGCTTGGTAGTAATTAAACATAGTCAGGAATATTTCATTGCTATTTATCCCTGTCAACGCACTGAAACAGAACTGTTTTACAGGAATGCAGCAAAAAGTTTTCAAGAAAAATGTTTTGAGTTCAAGTTGTAATAAAACTGATGGAAGAGTACTTATCCATGCTATAAAAGCTCAGCAGTTGAGGTTATCACTTGGGGCATGGAAAAAAACAGATTAATATTCCTCTTTTTCCTGAGTCAGATCAGACCTGAACATTTGTTTCGCCAGCTATGGTTATTTTTTTTAATTGCTTCCTAGCATTTCTCTGTCGAGGCTTTCTTCATGAAGAGCATCTGCTACTTCTTTAATGTCTAAGGTGGAGGTGAAGAGTGACAATGTGGTAAATAATTGAGGAAACCCTCTCCTGTGCCGTTCCCTCGTGCAGAAATAGGGTGGGTCACTCACAGCCTCTCTTTGTGCAGTCCTGATAAAAGGGGAGTACCTTCAGTGGAGGGAGGAGGATGTGAAGAACTACTATCCCAGTAAATAAACCCGCATATAATTGTTTGCTCTTCTCACTTTTGAAGTGGCAAACCATCCACCTTTAGCATGATATATCAATGCTATATTAAACTAATATAGTTTGCATTCCTCCTTTGTATTCTTCCTCGATACATATTAAACCTTGTTACCATGCATTTAATCATAGCTACTGTGATTTAAGCATACTTGGTTTTCCAATAAAACCTGGTATAAAACAAAAGGGAGGGGGAGGAAAACAAAAGTTCAGTCTGCAAATTGAATTGATATAACCTCCCACCAGCTGCGTTAACTATTGAGAAACAATAACTCCAAAAGGGAGTGGACACAGCGTTGCTATTCCTTTACTACTCTTTTTGTGTGTCAAACTCTAGGAGAGGTTTGAAGAAAAAGCATTTTACTACACGTGAATTAGTAGAAAAGTCCAATTCTCTGTAAATTCATGTTTCCTCTGAAAACTGAATTTCTGAAAACTAGGTTCTCTGGTTAGGGTCCCATAATAATCATGCTCACAGGCTCTCAAGTCCCCAGCTGTTAAAGATGAATTGTCAGTTCATGAAAGATAGCTTGTAACTGAAAATGTGTTTTTCTCTATTTGGCTTTAGTTTAGAGGACTTCATACTGTAACCTGCAATACCCAGCATGTTTGATATCATGCAATAATTTTGCAGAAGTCTGAGATAGCTTCTAAAGATGGTTCAGAGCTGATTTGCAAATACTTGTGTTCCTGTAAAATGTAGCTGCACAGCAGAAGCTGAAAGAAAATAATAGCAAAGGATAGAAAAGAATCCAGTCAGATAACCACTATAAATTGTATTTATGAAGGCATTTTCCTTTTTCATTCTCCTGGCTGTATTTCAGAGTACGTTCAGACACGTAGTTGGTATTTGGGTGTTGGAATATGCTTTCCACTTTAAGCAAATCACTTAAAGACATGTTTAAGGCTGCCATAATCTGTACTAGTATTCAGAGGTTACAAGATCTCTTAACATTAAATGCTTTCCTGGTCATGTTTCTTCACCAGTTATGAGAGGACACAGGTTCTCGTTCTCCCTCTTTCTGTTTCTTAGCCGTGGATGGGTGCTGCTCAGTATGTGTGGGCCCTACATGACAGTGTTTGCATTGTACGAGTGTGAGTGGGAGACCTCATGCCATCTGGGACTCATGTGGGACAGAGTCTTTTTAGTCTCCCTATGAAATAGAAGTCACTTTAATATCTTTCTTTTCAGGTTAAATTCTCCCAAGGCAAAATACAGTAGACTGAAGAATAAATTCTACTGTTACATTCCCCAGAAGTGGCAAGAAATTATCAGATCTAGGACTGGTTGCCTTTCTTTTGTTCTGATAGTTTCATAATGAGATGGAGCAAGATTCACTTTGGCTTTTTTTTCCTTTGTCCATTGTGGAAAGTTATACCACAATTATTTGGAGGGCGGAGAGATGGATTTTTTTTATTTTATTTGTGGCTTTTTAGGAGTGGAGGAGGAATGTGATGTGTCCATGAAGTGGGTGGATGCTTGTGTTTCAAGTAAAAAGCTTATTCCGTTTGTCGTGGGGGTGAGTTTCTGTTACACAAAGTTTTGTTCTGGTATCTCTGGATGGCACTGCTCTGAACTTTAGTTCTAAATACAGTCAATAGCTTCGCCAAAGAATAACGGCATGCCGTGCTGCGGGTTATTCGGTTTAGGACACATCACAGTCGGTGGATGAGAGACACTGCGGAGCTTTAAAGAAGCCAGTTTTAAGTCCTTGCAAGTCCTTCATGGCTTATGATCAGAGGCTTCTGATATGTTGCAGTATTTATGGACAGCAATAGCGAACACAACCATGTTGTTAGTTCCTTTTTAGACGTTTAACTTACACAAAGAAATTACCAGCTTGTGTTAATTGATACTGAAATTTGATCTAAGTCAATTTGTTTGGAATTTAAGATTAAATTAATTTAAATAACTTGCGACAGAATACTCTTTTGAAGGGCTTTCCCTTCTACGTTTCCCACCAAAGTAAATCACTTTCATTGAATTATTTACAAGACAATTTCATAGGGAGAGCTTCAAAAACCCTCCAGGCAATAATAAAATGATCTTCACTGTTACAGTCACAATTTGTTCTGGATAATTGGCTGCTTTTTCCCATTGGGGAATAGTATGGTTTTATGTTCTAGATAGGTGCCTCTTCTGCCAGGAGGACAAAGTGGTGCCAATCACATGGACTAAGTCTGTGTCTGAGTTTTCATTTTTTTTTTAAAAAAAAGCAGCCAAACCCTTTAATTTATACTGCAAACCTGCCATTCAGGTTTGCAGCGCATTGCAGAAACAAACTTTCCTGTTTTGTTTGCTTGTTTGTTTTCAATTATTTTACCTCCCTAATGGCTGACTTCCTGATAAAGGAATAGCTCTTACCAGGCCACTTTGTTCTGTCACGTAGGTGTTTAAATGTAGACTGCATGTTTGCAAATGGCTGTTTACAAAGCTTAATGGAAAATAGGTTTCTTTCTGTGGAGGAGGAGAAAAAAAAGTTAAATGTCATTTTCATAATTCCACTGAAGTATTTGAGGGGAGCTGAGCCAGTTCACGCTCACCCTATCCTTTTCATGTTCAGTGGTCACCTATTGCAAGCCACTGAGGGAAACAACCCTGAGTTAAGGGGACTGTTGATTTGAACTCATGCAGGTGCTCTGATGTTGTCTGCTCCCTCTCACTCCTCCACTCCTCCGAGTTGAGCTTCTTAAATGAGATTTCTGCAGGTTATTGAAAAGTGGCATGTTGTAACAGTTCTGTTAACCTGCTGTGATCATGAAGACTGAAGTACACTTGCACCTTAGAGAAGGGAAAAAAATGGAAGCATTATGGCAACGCGTAGTCAGAATATCTGGATTTTTAGCCTAAGCATTATGCCTTTCAACTATCTAGTGAAAAATTAAAATTTTCTAGAGCAAGCAGACTTGTACTGTTGAAAAGTCAACCAGAAAAATTGTAAAAAAGAATTTTTTGATTAATTAAAAATAAATAACCACCACCGACAAAGAACTTCCTCAGTTTCTAAAGTTTGGGCAGCCTATGGTTGGATTTTGACAATGTGTCTTGAAATAGTTTGAGTCCATTAGTGGGTTGCCTTGTTTCCTTCAGTGGTGGTCACCAGATTCTATCACAGCAATAGCCGGAATACAAACCACATATTTGTCCCTAAATGTATTGTTTTTCTTCAGTTCAGTGGAGTCTTTGCCCAAAAGCCTCCCCTTTCCTAGATGACTTTACTACTTTAAATCCCCAGATAACTTTGTAAGACATTTTTCTGCCAGAGTTCAAACTGTACCAGAAGGTGTTACCTCCTTGTTCCCTGTGTGATGTCCAGTAGTATTCTTTGCATTACAAGAAATTCTCTTCTGACCTGTTTGTGGCCTTTGAGAGGCTGGAGGGTGAGGTGCAATTGCTATGGTGGAAATGCTGTGCATTGCAAGCTTGATGGGATTCTCTTCCCTGAGAAGGAAAAATGGAAGAGCAAACTTTGGATATTTTCTCTTTGAGTTGAATGATATCCTGATGTTCTGATGTTTTGTAGGAATGTATCTGGTAAGATTTGATGGAAGTTGTGACATCAGAAATAACTCATCCCTTAAAGAATTTTTTATTACATTTTAATTTTAAATAAGCTTTTCAGTCAGAATGGAGTTCCTGCTTAAAACCAGAAATAACCTCTTCAGAGTGCCTGGTATTCCCTCGTGTATTGATGTTCATTTTGTACTGGGAGAGGCCCTTCCGGTGGTAGAAATCCCTCTTCAACCCAGGGGATGATGCGGGCTGATGGTCTTTTAAACTGCAGGTGGGTGTTACATCTTCAGCCATGTATATATACACGAGTTCTCCTTTCTAACTCTCATCACTGTTTGTTCTTTCCCCTGTTTTCATTGTGGTTTTTTTATTTCTATTGAAATAAAATCAAAACTAAACTTATTTGTTTTAAAAGGCACTCTAAGAATCAGCATAATGTTTGAAAGCAAAGAGGGAAAGGACTGGGAAATGACCATGCTGTACTGATTTCATTACTGTTGTATGCTGTGGCAAGTGTCATAATTCTTTTGTCTTCTAGTTCTTATTTAAAAAACCTTTTATTCTTTTCAGAACTGTTCATGATACATGCAGTAATATTAACTTAGCCTGTCTCTCCCGACAGTCACAAAGTTGCATAAAAGATTGTAACAAAAAAAAAAAAGAATAAAATACCTGTTCTCTGATAGCTCATGAAAAGTCCTCCACAAGATGATTTATTTAGTCTGGGATCTTCTAAAGATCCTGTGAACTGGGTGCCTAATTCTCCTAAACTGCTTGAGTGAATCCTCTCCTTTCAATAATTCAACATGAACACGTGCTCAAAGCTGCCAAAACTCCACCTGTGTTATATGCATGTAAATATTAGATCTAATATTTCAAATAATATTTTACATTAATTTGATTAAACTATCTGGCAATGCTTATAACTGGTACGAGAATCCATCTTCCATACAGATTTCTCATTGTAATTTATCATTATTTAATGAAAGCTTAAGATAAAGTGTCCAAACTTATGTCGTATCCCCTCCAATGCTTTGAATATTTCATCTTTGCTGAATGAGCTGCATAGCAATTTGAGCACACCCTTTAGACAGATATCAGAGCTGCCTGATGATTTTTTTCCTGCCAATATTCGCTGCCTGTCTTCTGGCTCTGACCAGTGTTGATAAAATTATGGAAAGGATTATAGTGTTTCATTCTATTAAATGTCAGGGTAGAGAACATAAAATACATCTGCTTATGTGCAGTGCTTATCAAGGACAAACTTGATTAGTGAGGCTTGTTTGAGCAACAGTTCCCAGTCTTCAGAGCACATTAGTGGATGTGTTTTCTTCTCAATGTTTGGTTGATTTTTTTCTCTTCTTGGTTGGGGGTTTGGGTGAGGGAGTGAAGATCACCTAGCTCCTGCTTTCCCCATAACTTGAGACACAGCTCTCCTGTTGCATAACTATGAATGGTTCTGAAGGGTTTTCTGTTATTATTGAATATTGCCTAATTTTGTCATTTATGATTCAGAGGGTACCAAAGCCATTTCTCAGAGTGTGTAGCATGTTGCATCAGACAGAATACAGCGACCTTGTGTGCCTGCGTTCTCGTGAGAGCTGGCTGCAGCCGTGACGATCAGCTCTGGGAGCTCTGAAGCAAAGACGTGATTTTTGTATAATTACTGTGACTTTATGCATTGGTGTAGGTAAAATGCTGGGTTTTATTATCAGGATTAGCTGTATATTTGTGTACGTGTGCATGTATGTACTTTTGTGCAGAGGTTTGCATTCCTGGTAAATGTGCTGGGAGCTGGCCTCTGCAGCTGAGATTATATGCGCTGGTAAACTGGAGCCTGAAACTCCAGGCTCTGTAAGAAATATTGGGAATAATTCGTAGCACATTGGCCATTCTTTCTTTATTTCAACATCTAAGTTACCTCGGATAGATGCATTTTCTGTTCCTTCTGTACTGGTTCTCAGAAGGCATCTTGCAAATGCCTAAATGTATGTGTTCATTTTCCAACACCCACTGGAATTCTGAGCTTGCACACAGAAATGTGGAAACCACGTTATGTGTATATTGATGCCTTTAGGAAAATACCCTTTTTTTTTCTTCAGTGGGGAGGAGAATACTTGGGAATAATAAGGAAGTCTGAACAAAGAAATTCAACTTGTTTTAGAATTGTATCATTCTGAGTGAGTGGAGAATCAGGCCAGATGTGTCCGGGGAGAGCACTCAGCTTTGCTTTAAACAAGCTCCTTTGGCTTTATGAAAGTGCTCATGAGACAAAGCTCCACTGCAGAAGAGAAAGCTTCGAATCAGATGCACTGAAAATATTCCATATAAGATGATGTAGGTTGGAAAGTAGGAGTTATATCGCTGTTTACAAAGATCATTACAATTAGATAGACAAGAGAAAGAAAAACAATTCCGGAGAGCTTTGTGTGTCAGTTGGTAACTTTTGCCAGTGACAGGTTTTTAAACCTGTAATATTCAATCATATTTCTGTATATGAATAAAGTTCTTTATTTTATGCTGGGGCAAACAAAAATGTTTTGAAAGGAGGCAGTGGTGTGGAGGCAGTATTCCAGATAAGTGGTGGGGCATTTGAAGGTGAAATCTAGCCGCTCCTGAGAAATGTGATACTTTTAGGAATCTGAAATGTAACTCAGCGTGCAGTGCTTTTTAACAAAGTATGACCTTTAAAAGAGAAAGTGGGGAAAGAAGAGAAAACCTCTGTGTTTGAATGTGAATTTCAGCATCTGTTAGGATGTGTAAGAAAGTTAGTTGGCATTTAGCTGCTTTCTGTTCTTCAGGCTTAAAAGGGCTTGTTCATATGCAGCCGATGGGAAGAACAGTTTAATTTGCAGATCAGGCCCATTTTTTTGCTATAAAAGGGTAAACAACAAACAGATTTTTCCTCTTTCCCCTATCCCTTTTAAGTAGAAAGCTGTCAACCTTTTCAGTTATTCCCACTTAGGAACAATTGCCCAGTTGCTTAGAAGTTGGCTCATCTTTTCTCATTTTGCTTTTATGTGAGTAAACAGTAGCTCCCTGCCTGTGAGAGGTAATGAAGCCGGTGGCTGTGTCGTGTGTCTTAACTTTTCTATCATAATTTAGTATGTTTTATTTGAAGGTTGCATTGTGAATTTCCTCATTTTTAAATACAGGAGAGTCTACACAGGAAAGAGGTGGTATAAAAACTTTATTAGAAGTTGCATAAGTTAAAGTTGATGTATATCTAAAAAGTCATAGTCTTCCATTTGGGCAGCCTTGATAATGCCTGTTGTGTATGGATTCTTCTGTGTGTTATAAGCTTAGAGGTATTTTGAATTTCTGGGTGGGATGGGGAAAGGGCATTAGCCAGAGACTCCCTGCTCTTCTGTGGTCTCTTTCCTTTTGTGAGCTTTGAGACTGATTACCAATTGCTCCCTGTCTTTAAGGGAGACAAGATGCAGGTGTGCACCCCTGAATCACGATTATTTCAGCTTCTTCAGTCTAAAAACAACTTCCTGAAAACTTCTTGAAATATGTTTTTTATAAGACTGAATGGAGGCATTGTGTTGAGTTTCACAAGAATTGGGTTCAGTTCCTGAGCCTGTCATGTGAAATATCTATGCAGGTTGAGGGAAAGTATAGCTAGTTTTTTGGATGTGTTCAGTACTACTAGTTCCCACTGACATCAACTAGTCTTGAAAGCACGTAGTATCTCCGCTTGGTTTGACCCTGAACTCCATCTGCTGAAAAGCAGCTGCTTTCTGCCCATCTGGGCCACTGATCACACACCATGGCCAGGTTCTAGAGGCATTAGGACACAACAGACAGTAGTTTGCTATTATATTATTTTTCAGGCATTTAAAACAACTGTTTCCTGAAGTATTGGGCGTTGCAGTATGTTACTGGCAAAGTATTGTTAATACCCTTAAAGCCAAGCTTAGTTCCACGCTTTGAACACATTTGTCTTACAGAATATAAATGGTTGTCTTTCCATTTCCTCTCTTCTTCAGTTTAAGACGTGAATTGATAGTTTTTAATTCCCCTATCATGACAAGTATGTACTCAAAATGCATTCACCTCACTGTCAACAGAGCTGGAAAAATTCTCTGCTGGAATTGAATCTGAGACTTCTGAATCTAAATGTATAAGCCCTTGCCACTACAGTTTTAAAGATTCAATTACAGTAGAATAAAGGCATTAATAGATTCACACCCCTGGAGGGGAAAATGATGCTACCTGAGGCCAGTCTATGTTACATCCTGTTCCACAGACATAATCCTTCAAAAGCCGTGTTCACAGAAACGGTGCTGTTTCTTTGCCCTGCGTGTGAATCAGGCATACCTACATACTTGATTCTCCAGTGGATTTCTTGCTGTGCATTTCAGATCTGATGGAGTGGCATTAATTTACTATGCACTAAAGGTATTCTCTTTCTTTCAGAATAGAGGAAAAAGTAATCTTCTCTAGACATTTGCTTTTTTGAATGTTCTTAGGGTCTACTAGATGGAAAAAAAGCCGTTTCATTTTTGTTCCTAGTTTGCTGCTATTCTGCTATAATTATAGTACAAGTTAGTTGTTTCCTTAGCTTTTAGTCTTTATAATTAGATGCTGGTTCCAGTCAAATGTTTGGATGGTTACAACAGAAGAAACATCTTTCTCCATCTGAAAGGTTTTGGTTGCTACCCTAATACAAACAATAACCTATTATTTAAGAAATTGATTCTTCCAGGAATGCCTCTTGCCCTTAATGGGAAATGCTGAATATGGCAGATTGGGTGTTTTCTTCAAGACTGCCAGGAGTTTATGTGGAAACATTTTTAGGGATCTAACTTGAGAGAGAGATCTTGCCTAATCCCGAATAACAAACAGAAGGGGCACTTAGGGCAGGAGGCAAACCTTTGGGACCTTGCTCTGTGCAAGTGTACTGACTGATTCCTCTTAGGGGTTTTCTTATTCCAAAACAAAGCACAGTCACAAGAATTTTTCTAGGACAAGAAATTGGCTTCTCACCCTGTAACCCTCTGACAGGTTGGAGACTGTCACTTCTCAATTTGGTGTTGCATAACAGCATTGGTCAAACATTTTGTAACTTATTTTAAGTAATTTAATCCAATTAACACGCAGCTAATTTAGCATGACGTGAACTGTAACTGTGCAACTCTACTCTGGCTTTGTTCGTTAAATTCAACATTAAGTCATTGTCTTGACACTTAAAAGATGTATAATCAGTCACCAATTAATTAGCATCAGTGTGTCAGGTACTCATTAGAATAATTGACTAAAGTCTGTCTTGTTGAAAATGGCTTTTTGCTTAATTTTATGCACTCAGTGAAATGGAAAATACAGTCCTAAAAGCCATAGGCAGATCTCATAGGTCATCTGCATAATTTGTTTGCCAGGTTAATCTCGAGTGCTTTCTGTAGTTTAGCTGACATAGCTTAGGCAGTAGGTTTCCACCACGTCTTTCAGAAAACATGTTTTGTATTACTGTTAGGTGACCATAAGTAAAAACTGCCTGTTAACTCGGACTAACTTGAAATACCAAAATAGTTTAGTTGGCCAACTTCAGAGGAAGGAACGTGTTAGGAGAGTAGTGTGCACAGGTCCTCCACAGACCATCTCTGACGAGAACTGCCTTTGAGACAGGGTTTTGCAATGCAGATTATCCTTTTGTGTTTCAAGCGTTCACCCTCCTTCATTATGAGATATTTTTTGCTGTGACTGTGAAGCGAGACTCAAGACACACACGATACGTGCACAAGCACAGAGAAAAGGTAAAAGGTGGAAGAGCAGTATGAGGGGGAGAGCCTTGTGTCAGAAGATGAACTGTGTGACAGATTGGGACGCTGAACCCAGTGCTCTGTTTATATAGTGTATAAGTGCATGGATATTTAAATTGGTTTTGCTTATGTGAAGGAACTTTTAAGAGACTTCTTAACTTGAGCGTAGAGCCATATAAAGTGATGAGATCTGCGTGGTTCTGGACTGATTCATAGTTACCTTGGGTCTGGTTAACTGAGGGGGTTTTGTACTGCATTTGGCTGCAGGAAGTTTTGGGACGTGTGTGTGGTTTCCCGCGTTGTTGCGCTCTGTTAGGTGTGTGTTTCTCCCCTCTATTCCTATTGACCCGGAATTGTTACACCAAGCTTTATTATCCAGTCAAATGTCTAGATCTGGCACTTCGTGTCGGCAGCGAGAGTGGGAGACTATGCCAAATTTCTGATCCCAGATGGGCTGGTGGCTGCCCCTACTTGTCACCCTTCACAGAACATATCGTTTGCTTGACTACGGGCAGGCAGAAAACTGGCCGTGTTTGCCCATTCTCCACCTGCCCCGGTCACCAGCGCTCCCAGGGCTGTGCGGTTCAGTTCAGAGCAGTGATGAAACGCAGCAGGAGTGTCGCAGCAACGTGCTGAGCAGCACAGGCTGCAAATAATCTCTTACTTTAATACTTCAGGGGCCTCCCTCTGAAACAAATAGTGTGTGTGTTCTGTTTCCTTTTGGCTAGCAACATACTGTCAGCTTTAGTTTTAATCTGTGTTAGAGGAGTTAGTATTTGGTTTGTTGGTTTAACTCATTAAAGAAATGACTTCTGTAGCTTTGCTCTAGTTCAAGCAACATCCATCACTGAAGATTATTTTCTTCAACACTGAGACACAACAGAAATGTTTTTATTTATTTTTATAACCATCCACAGTGATGTATGTTTTCAAGGGGAATACCAATCATGCAAATGCCCATGTTTATTTTTCTGGAATTCCCCTTAAGAAAGGCAGAGAATTGTCTGGCAGGATGAGATGAACAACCTATTTAAGAATACTAATACCATCTTATTTTCATTCATAGACCTCAAAAAAATTTTCAAAGGAAGTTAATAGTATTTTACCTATAACATACATATAGTAAATAAATAAAGCGGTGAGAAAAGGAAGGGAAAGTGACCTTCCCTGAGGCCACCCAATAAATAACTTTGCAGCCTGGGAGAAGAGCTTCTCTCACTTGAGCTCCTTCCCAGAGATAGAAGATTGGAAATGACAGAATTTGGAATAGAAGCCTCAGTTCAGTGCTTTATCCAGCCACCAACACGGGCGTCTCATTTCCAAGAGTGGAATTAAAAACATGCTCTGAGATAATCTAAATATGAACTACCACTTTTCCAAAACTCTGAATTAATGAGTTTGAAAAAAAAGCTGTTTGAAAGCTTTTAAAATGATGGACTGCCAGTGTTTGAAGCATCCTGCACTGCCTGACAGACGATTCCTTTAGGAAAAAGGGTAAATAAATTCCTCATTTACTGGGAAGTGAATCTGAAGAGGTAGTAGGTGTCAGGCCAGGCTGGAAAAAGGAACTGTGAGAATAACCACTTAAGGGAGAAGGTTGAGATGACCTTTCTTACTCTGCCTTCATTACCAAAGGAACCCAAAGTCTCTTTAAAGGGCAGCAAGTCTGAACTTCTGTGGACGGGGTTTGCCAGTCTGGGAATTGGTCTGTATCTTCTATTACATGAGCCTCTCATGAATTGTAACCTTTAAATATTAAATACACTTCAGGTCAAGATAGCCTAGTTTATGAGGTGACGGGTACAGGGAGAGAAGAGTAAATACCTGCATTTTATGAGTGTAATTTCAATCCAAATTCCGGGTTTGTTACTCATGCCAAAGATGTACATAAAATCACTATAACAATCAAAACATGAATCAAGGCTCATAAAGCAAACTTGAATTGTTAATGAAGTTTCTTTCAAGGGTTTGTTGCCACTAACAAATCAGCATCGTCGGCTTTTTCACAGCCTAGAGGACAGACTGCTGTAACAAAGAGCTGTTGCCAGTTTTAGTTCTACAAGGTGAGTCACTAACTCTGAAAGCTTTTTCAGGAGTAACGGTATTCATTGGAGTACCTTTCCTGGGTGTCTTCTGCGCTAAGGAAATCGCAACATGCATAAATAGAATGGGAACTTCCTGTGGCTCAACCAATGCTACATTTTATTCAGACCCACCAGAAAGTCGGAAATGCAAACAGAGAATGTAGGAACAGGCATTACAACTTTGGAATATTTTAAATGGGTAAGATTTGTAACTTCAGAAAATGTTCTGTGGAGTGATCAAACATTTTTATGAATTTGATTACAATTACAATCTGATGGCTATCAGATTAGTGGAAATGCTTAGATGGGAAATAAGATTTCACTTTTCTTTCCTGAAGTGCCAAGTTGAAACAAGGGAAACAATTGACATTTTAAGGTACGTACTTTTATTCTGATACTGTTAGTCCACGTTTTAAGTTTTACCGACCCAATTACTTGTTCTTCAGATCAGTCACAAAGAAGCAGCAGCAATTATTCACACTGATTTAATACTGCCTGCAAGAGGAATATTGTCACGCTCAAGCGTAGTTTCCCGGTTTCCAGAAACCGAAACTGGATTTTGTGTTTGTTAAAAGACAGTGTTGAAAGTGCCCAGTTCTAAATGCTTTAATGGGACTAAGGCTGTAACCTGGCAAATGGAGGGGGTTGAAGAAAACTCTGCTGGAACTAATTGTATCAAAAGAAAACTGCAGAAACCCATGGTCCAGTTTTGGAAGTCTTTTCATGAAGTCTGTATAGGAATATGTGAATGGCATACTAACTCATGAGATTCCATTAAGAGAAAATACATTTAAAAAAAAAAATTGAATTTGAAAATATTTTCTGGGAAAGGAGATGGTGGAAGAGGAAGAAGTGGGCCAACATTATTAAGCTTTTGATGCATCTTGTGTTTTAACCATTGTGCTTCCATTAATGTCAGAAAAAAAAAGTTTACAGAAATTGGAAGTCCTTTCTTACCGTTCTGTTTCCAAGGTGCTGATCATCCATTAAGGTTTTGTAAAACGTCCCTAGAAGTTCTTGAATTTTCTGGCACTTACCAAGTATCTTACAGAACTCTGCAGTCAAATGAACAAAGTGTTTCTGTTAAATCCATATGTATGTGACTTAATGCTTTCGAGCTAAGCATACTCTGTTAAATCTTCCTTGTAATAGAAAACCAAAGTAGTACTTGCTGATTTTCCTTGCAGAAAGTTGACTTTTTTTTAAAAAAAAACACCCTATTAGACAGCGCACTGACACGAATCACTCAAAACTGAAAGTGGTGTTCTCAGTGCAGAAAAGTTCTCAGGACTTGAATCAACAGTAATGTTCCTTGTTTAGACCTGGTGTTGATGATGTTGGCATACAGAAGAGTCATTGTTTTCCGTGAAGATCACGTAAAGGTCTATGAAATGTCCTGACAGCTGGAACAGAAGCAATTGCCTGATCTGCATTTTAAGGGAGCTGTAGAGATGTGCTATCTGAATGTCCTTCCTCTGCTATATTCCTGATAGATGAATAAATACTTGATGTGACTGGAAACATCTAAACTTTATTTGTGCAGTTAGCTCTTCTTAAAAATTCCAAATAAATCTTCAAATTCAGCAAGGGTAAGATTCCCTGTTTATCTAAAGCATCGGTCTTTTAACACTTTGAACAAACTGCCATATTTTTCATCTTTGCGATTGACTGTAGTTGTTCCACATGTTTAAAGATAGAAGTTTTTCTAGTTTTCCATGACTGGTGTTTTTTGCAGCTGCCTCTGTTTCTGGAACTCTGGAAGTTGAGCAGTCCAAAGAAACTGCCTCTTATGCCAGTGATGAAGAAAACGTTGCATTGCTTAGCAGCAAATGTCCAGAATGGAGTATGCTTAAAGAAAATGCATTTGCTATAGTACCTGCAAAAAAGCCTGTCGATTGAAGGTGTATTGGAAGTCACTTCAATGACAGTCAATATTGTCTTAAGATTTCTTTGCATTGCCTTTATCTGTCTCTTGCCTTTTGTCTTTATGCTTAGATTATCAGCTCTTGGACTAAACAGTATCTTTCTGGTCATATGACAAGCATGGAAAGGTACTAGTTCAGTTTATGGCAAATTTTTTACAATCCTGTAAGGTACTAAACTTCAGGCTGGAAGGTTTACACTGTGGGAGAGTATGTCATCCTGGGTTTGGTCATATGTGGTAGTTCCTAAATTCTTGGTGTTTGATATGTGAACATAGGACATTGCGTTAGAATGAGCTATTCAAAAATTATCAGATTTTTTTTTCCTCAGTAATACAAACGAAAAGACTCTGTTATGCTGTCTCCAGTTATATATCTGCTTTGTTTCACTGTGGGCAAAACAACTTGACTTTGGAGTTTTAATGGTAGCATATGCTTAACTTTTAAGAGTGATAATAACCATGTGGGAACAAAGCAACAATCTTCAGAATATTTCTCAAAAGTGAATTCACACAAAAATAAAGTATTTCCATTTTTTTTAAATATCAAATCAGCTTTTCTCTTGGAAAGACATTCAACCAGGGAAAACAAAAAGCTTTAAAGAAGCAGTTCTTTCAGAGGACACTCTGATGAAAATCAGAGGAATTTTTTACACTAATCTGTGGGTGCAAGTAGGTCAGTCACTGAATGCTATTAAAATATTGAAAATACCACATCTAAATTTGCAACTATATATTAGGCAGTGAGTGACAAAGATAAAAATGGAGGAACAAGTATAGCATGTATAGAAAAAATGGAAGCTCTCCCAGAATATTAGATCATGTTCTAGGGAGACCTGTCTGGTAATGACCTTTTTTATTTGTGTCACTGTGCTCTGTATTGCATTTTTCTTATGCCTTTAAATACTGAAATCTTTGTGGATGAAATTCATTGTTGGGCGTGCTGCGCTTACTGTAGAACATCTAGCAAGAGCTAGATAAATTTGTATCAAAATTTTTTTTTGACGAAGGGGGCCTCTCTTTTTGTGGATAGTATGTGGTTCACATAAAATAATTGGAAAAAGGGAAAAAATGTGGTTTTGGCAGAAGATGGAAATCAATATAATAAACCTGATTTTGATCGTTTTTGTAAGGTTGGCAGTTGACTGTAATTTTAACTGAAATCAACACATAGCCCACCCTTTCTGTCAGATGAAGTGTCATATCAAACAGTACACCATATACCTTGTGCCCAAGATGCAATTCTGGTGTTCCCTGAACAGCATGCAGCTACTTTGCTAACCCACATCAGTAACTACATCAGTGACTTTCTTTACCTCCAACTTGTGTGTAAAAATTTGTCAGGACAGATGGTGCTGACAGGAGAAAGATCTTGCAGGAAGGAATTCAGTCATTTTTAAGAAGCAAAAGAAGCAGCTGTGGTTTTGATTATTATTAAGGTAATTATGAAAGAGGGTATTATCAGCACTGAGTCACTTGGTGCACCTGTGACAGAAATGGGTCTTTTGTGCTTCAGACTGAGCCAGTGATGGCCAACATCTGCCCTGTGTTAGAACCAGGGTGATAATGCTTTGTGGTCACCAAGATTTATCACCTCTGCTTTTGACACCTGAGTCTTCCCATAGATGTTGCAATTTTAAGTCTTCTGTATTTGAGCAGCGTGTCATTCTGCCTTTTGGAGCCGTGCTCAGCTCACTGCCTACCAGGAAAGCTACTGACACGGCATTTCATGTGTCCTGTTTGTTCAGCAGTGAGACAAGATCTTGCATACTACAACTGGTAAAGCAGAGCTAAGGCTTTGCAGATTGCTGTTCTGTAATGTTCAGGAAGGAAAATCAGCGAGTTTCTTGCATGGTGTCACACCATATGTTAATGTCATCCATAATTTTATATTAAAATCCTTCCAGCTACTGTTCATGTAGGGCCAAGACTCAAGTTTCTAGAGGTAAATGGGTCTATATTGAGTTGAATAAAAGGTAATCAAGTGGGCAATAACACTATGGAAAGCTGCGTAAAAATGCAGATATGCGTTGTTTAAAAAAAAAACCCCTATTAATGAAAAAGCTTTCTTCAAGGGATTACAGGAAATAAGTACCATAGAGATAAACAGCAAATACATAGTGAAATGGTTGAGTGTGTATGTCTGGCTGTACCAGACGAGGGGTGGCACACAGAGGAAGGGTCTTCCACCACTCATGCTCTTTTATGGCAGTTTAAGCCAGGAGAGACCCAAGTGTCATGGTCATCGATGGAGATGATCCAGCTGATTTTGATTTTGCTGTTAAGTTAGCCCTCAGCTTCCTAAACTGTCTTACTGTGCTGTCACAGAAGTGTTGATAGCAGTGCCAGGCTACACATGGGAAGGTCAGGCCTGGCAATCAGGAGGTGAACCTGTATCGGCCCGGGCTTAAAAGTGCTGAAATGGCTGTGGAATTGCAGTCAAAGGTTCAGCCAGTTGTGACAGGCTGAAGCTTTCCGCTTTGAGAGGTGTCGGTTGCTGTGAGTGAAGGTGAATTTTTAATGTGTATTTTCTTTGCTCTTAGTTGCGGTGATGTCCAGGCATATCCTCAGGATTTAAAAAAAAAAAAAAAAATCCTCTAAGACTTCTGGGAGGCACGGAAATATTCTGAGCATCACTTCAGAGACTGACTGACTGCATTCCAGAAAAATTATGTGTCTTTTTTTAAAAGATCACAGTGAACTGAGGAACAGAAACTCTCCCAGCTTAGATTTCTGTGATTTAGCCACTGTTACCTCCATCTTGCAGACATGTGGGAACTGCCTCAGTATGTAAAAACACTGATTTTTTTCAGTTATAGTCGTTCTTTGCTAGTACCCTGTCCTGGATGGGCCTTATCCTTTGCTGCTTTTTTTTTTTCTTTTTTATAAAATAAAAAGTCACTCATAGTCATATTTTTGTTGCAGAACTGCTAAGCTGGTGTTTGATCAGTAATACCTAATTCAGTTCAATCATGGCACCTATTTTGTCAGTGGCTGCAAATAAAGCCCATAATGATAATGCCACTTGAGCTGTGATTCAACAAATGCTGCTTAGTGTTCTTCTGCTTAGTAAAAAGTATTAATGGATCTCTCAGAAAAAATATAGCTGTAGATTTGGTTTACTGAAAATGTTTTACGTGATTCTGGTTTTTCACAGTTTAATGTTTATGGGGAAATTTAGAATCTGTGTTATATAACTCAAAATGAAGGAGCACAGATGTAATTGTGGTTTTTAATATTTCTCCTTTACCACAGTGTAAATTCCATTTGATCACACTGAATTCTCATCATTATCTGTGTGGCTGATGGAAATGTTGAGTTTCAGGGTGGTGACAAAGCTTGGTGCTTTAGCCTCATCATCATGTGGTGCTTAATCATCGCTGCAGTCGCATCGCAAAGCCTTCATTTTGTGTTTGATCCTTTCCATCTAGGGCCTTGAATGACATTACACCCGTAGGACTTGATGATTCTTTGCTGCAACTCCTGCACGCGCACCTGGAGGGGGAGCAAATTACTTACATTGGCTTTAAGTTCTTTCTTTAGTGGGGTTGTGTAAAATAATAGAAATAAGTCTGACTACATACGACATGCCCCAGACTGATGAGCCTGTGGCACAAAGCTCAGTAAATGAGCCTGAAGTCTGGACTCATTCTCTATTTTATCTGCTGCTATTCTTGTGATATGAGGTTGTTTTTCATAACGTGTGCAGTACAAGGCAGAAATGTGCATGTGAGCTTAGGGGCAAGCAGCAGGATAGTTATAGTAGGAACATTGTTACGACTCCATCCAGCTGCAGAACATATAAATGTGGGTCAGGACCGCTACATTACCACTGTACTTATGCGCTTGCTTCAGTGTTTTTGTGTGGTACTGCACTCTGCTGCATGGAGATATATCTAAAGTGGCTTCTGGGGCTGCTGGTGGGCTCATGTTTTAAAAAATGGTGACCTACTTGAGAATGTTGTCAATGCGAGAAAAAGAGACCATTTGATATAAACTCTGCAGGCCGAATAGAGATTAGAGACATTTAACTGTGAATCTTGTATCCTTCAGGTTTTATGGCCAGATCCTTTTATTCTTTTTAATCTTCACAGAATAAGAGGGTAGGGGGAAGGGAAGAGGAGAGGAAATGATCTTATTACAACTTGAAACTGTCTTTGTAAATGAGAATAAGAAACTCCAATGAAATGGGCATGAGACAATAAATTGTCTCCACTTACATGTTACTAATGTGCCATTATTTTCATTAAACATTCACAGGCACAATTTCACTTACTTAAATCAACATGATGACCTACTTAAAATCAGTTGGAAGAAAATATACCTTTAATTATATTCAGTGATGGCTTTATAAACTTTACAGAGTATGTAAATGTATTAATGTGCATGTAAGGCTCCCACATCAGCAAAATGGCCATCAGAATGGTGAATGGTTTCTGTAGTCTGTGTATCCTTTTTGTGTAGTTGGCTTAAAATACCTTAGTATCCAAGTTATAGTTAAGGGAAAACAAAAAGGAAGTCCCTACATTAAGTATACTTAGGTACATTGTTTATTATAAACAATACACTTTGGGGAAATCATGTCCCCGTTGAAGCTGGTGATACAATTTTCTTTTTGGTGGGGCCAAGGTTTCAGACATTGTTCTGGCTCTGAGAAAATTCCAAATAAAAGTTCAGTACCTGCGGTATCTTCACTGGTCATTGGGAATAATACATGTAGGATTTTTTTCTTGCAAAAGACTCAGAAACATGCATAATTCTAATCCAGAAAAGTATTTGGATCAAGTAATTAACTACTTCTGTGTGTGTACTATAATTTAATTGATTCGGAGAATCCAAGTATTCTTTTGTTACTTGCATTATTCCCCTGAGGATGTAGAACGTATAGAATAGGAACGTATGGAATTGGTTCTCATTTCTGGCAATACTGAACCAGCTGCTTCACTAAAGACAAGAAAAAATGAGCAAGCAAACAGCTAACCACTAATCCAATTTGTCTGGTGATGAGAAAGTGAATAAGCTCAGGTCTGCCATAACATTTTGTATCTATGCTGAAGTTCAAAAATTGTCTGGAGCACAATCTCACTTTCATTTTCATTTTATTTTGGCTTACAGGCAGGCTGATTTCATTATGACAAGTGCTATTCTATAGAAGTATTAATAATCCGTGTTTCCTACATGACAACATAAATTTTATCAGTCAGTAACAAGCATCATAAAAATAGTTTGCAGTAGTTCTTTCTTGGCAGCTTGATAATCCACACTGCAGAAATAAGACATTCTCTGGGGCTCCTTTTCATTGCTAATGTAGTGCATGAATGCAGAGCTTTTATTTTTAGTGTATCTTAGAATCAGGCAAAGATATTATTTGGCATTATGACAGTACAAGTGCTCTTTGTTCAGGTCTGCTCCGATTCCTGTAAAACACTAAATCTCGCCTTCCTAATGTGTGATCATACCCTGCTGTAATAAATGTTACAAACAAATGAAAAAGAAAAATTAAAGTATACCGTAGTTGAACTCCTGAGATGTATTGCAACAGCACTTTAACTTGCACTTCAATTTTGCACAAATAGCTTTCTATTTTAGGTGCTTTGCGTTTATGAAAAAAACACCCCAAAGTTCCATTTATATTGCAGATGCAAGAGTACAAATATGCAGCTAGATTAGTTACTGTCATCTGTTTTTTATACTGCAAGCCCCGTTGGCAATCCGTGTCAGTTACAAATTAAGTTGCATGGAAGTATAGTTCTCAATAGAAATCAATTTTCAGCACAAAATCCCTTATTTGCAGTTTTATGGCTTAAAACTACTTACATGAAGTGATTTATTGTTTGCAGTTAGGAGAGGAGGCTATTGAGGGGATGACTGTCTGATTTTGACTTTTTTAGTCTTTATTGATGGTCTTTGCTTTCAAATGTTAAATGTAAAATAATACACTATTAAATATAAAATTAGTCTCAATCATTACAGTATACGAATCTGTTGTCGCATGGGAATTTGCATAATATGTAAGACTGCCCAGTGAATGGCATGATGTTTCTCAGATTATACAAGCTGTATTTCAAGCTGCCAAAGAGTGGAAAGGTGAAGACCAGGGGTTGCTGAAGGTAATGCAAACTGAATCTTAATTACTGCATTTATTTATAAATAATGATGGCAGCGGTGCCATGGAAGTATAATAAAAGGGTAGCTGGATTAGCGTGTAGGCCAGGCCTTGGTACCCATAAACTTGTTCAGTGAAGGGGGGCCGTTTGGCTTCAAGTTAATGTAAACTGTCTACCTTACCTGAGGCTCAGTTCTGATATAACTATTTGTAGCCCCAAGTAAGAATCTATCTTAACAGAGACAGGGTAGCAGAATGCTGAAATGCAAGTCCATTTCTGCACTTGAAATTAACCTCTTGGTCTTCGTGGGGATTTAATCCAAATTTCATGTGTCGAAACAGAAGTCCTGTCTCTTTGGCGATCTGTTCCTTCTGCACAGACAGAATAACAGCAGCAGGGCCGCAGGGCTGTGCAGAGCTGGAATGCAGGTGTATTTTGCAGCGCTGCACACACACTCCTTTAAGGAGTAATGTCACTTCAGCAAACAGCTGCTGAAATTTGTCCTCCTGTGGCTGATACCAGTGTTTCGCTGGTGAGGTCTGGGCTGCAGTCAGGCTTTTCATTTTATGCTTTGCCTTCTGAGCAGTGTTTAGTTCTGGTTGTGTTTCCAGTTCTGTAGGGTAAATGTACGGTAGCATGACATGTTGCCTAATTGTGAAATGTAACATGAACAGCTGAAAATAATGGGAAAAATGTACTAAGTGAAACCTGTGTCCTAACATGACTGCATAGCCTCAAAAAATGAAGGGCTCTGATTGAAGGAAAACAGCTGTCTGCAGCCATACACTCCCGGTTTTTCATAGGCTTGTATTTAACTGCTGCTCATATACCACAAGACTATTTTACTATTGTGTGGTCATTCACAATCAGTGCAACAGAAGAGATTTTTCTGCTTCCTTGTGCTTATAATTTTGAGGCTATTCATTACTGTCTTCCAGTGCTGCCTAATATTCATGTGTTCATCCTCATTCAAAGTGGCTTTTCTTCTTAAAAGATGAAAATGAGACACCTCTATATCTTGATTAAAATCTCCACTTTTTTTACTTTTTAACTACCACACTGTAGTTAATAATCCTTGCTCTGAAGCATCGATTCCTTAATATTGTGGAAACATACTTTAAAAATGACTGCTTCATCATTCTTGTTCTAGTGTATAAAATCATTTCTCTGTACTCGATGAGGACTTCATCATATGTGCAATCTAGTTGAATGACCCGAGTGTGGTAGGTGAATTTACTGTAATAGCATCCCCCGCAATAATTCCTTTATGAAGTCTTATGCTGGGACTCGGTGTTAAAGAGCTTTGTTGCATGAGATGTTGTTAACTGAACTAAATATTTGATGGACGTGGTCACGGTATGTGGCGTTGGCATTCTGAAGCTGATGAGAGTAGGAGGGATCTAATTGCGAAGGTTATTAGTGTTATTTTCATCAGTGACACCTCCGACCCCCTGTAACAGGCCGTGAACCCCTGCCATGAGGTGCTGTACAGCCAAGCAGTAAGGTGGCTCTTGTGGAACACGAGGTAGCAGCGTTGCTGCCCACCACCACCCCAGCAGCACAGGAACAACATACCTTGTAAGAAAACAGATACTGTTATCTGCTGTCTGCTTGAATCCAAACCAGAGGTTTTTGCCGTAACATGAAGTATGTTAGGCTCAAGCTGAACTTTAAATGTAGGAGTAGCATATGTTGAAAAGAATGATGTCATTTAGGGAAAATTTAAGATGTTAAACAAAAGGCTACTCAGTAAGATAGGCTGTTGTCAAGCTTATGTGACTGGATCGTTGCAGCTGGGACATCTATGTGGGAGGGAAGGAAGCTGACGGGGAAAGAGGAAGTTTAGGAGCATTTTAGGACAAGTGTAGCAAGTTGCTTGTTCTGTCAGCGTGTGCTTTCTGCCTCTCCTGTGCTTTATGGTGGAGGCGTGCGAGTGCCACAGTGGAAGGAGTACTGAACCCCATGGCACTACACAGATCTGGCAGACACTCAACTGTTTCTTACACTTTAGTTAAGTTTGTCAGCCTGAGAGATTTGCTTTTTGTTGTTTACAGGCTCTGTTTTTCTCTCTCTCATTACTTGCATTTTATTTGTTGCAAAGATAATGTGCCTCAAAGTCAAACACAAAAGGAGGCTGGTGATAGACAAGCTGCTTTTTATCATCTTCAGGGAATTACTGTCATTTGCTAAATATGTGACCTGCTCTCTTTGCATCTTGGAGATGAATATGTAGTGCAGCTGGGAATCAAAAAAAAAAGTTGCCTTGACCAAAGCCAAGCTGGTATAGTAGCCACAAGCTCTGGATTACCCAGCTAGATTTCTCCATCAAACCAGCCACAACTTGTGCCCTGGTGATTACTGGGGATGTGTGACAACTGCCATTATGTGCATTTGATGTGCTGGGTCTTCATTAGTTTAAAAGCATCTTGGAATATGCTGTGCTCTGCTAATTTTTCAGCCGGGAATCTGGCATCTATGGTTTCTTTCTTTTCCATGTGTTTATCTCCATGGAGTCAGGAAGTATTTCTTGAAGGAACTGTGTGTTGTCTTAAAAGCCTCTTGCACATGGAAGACACAGCACACCTGTGGCTCTTTGCCCTGAGTTCTTGCAAGATGCATGATATTTGAATCCTATTTCTCTCTTTATGGTGCTTATCACTGGCAAGACATTTTATGAATGTGTTGCTGAGCTTGATATAGGCCATGTCAACATTCCCTGTAACACTGCAGACAGGGAGCTGAAACAGCAGAACCCTTGTAAGATAGACTGAAGCCTGTCAGCAAGTGACAAGAGGTTTGGGGCTGGATTTGCAAAGGTGTTTTGGTGGCCATGTGGTTATCTGAAATATTGTTTATCCCCTAGTGTGCTAGGCACAAAAGTGAGTAGTCTGTTTTTCAAAGTATTAATAATCTGAATATAAAACAGGAGAAGGCAGGTGGGTATAGGCAGATGGAGTTGAAGGAAACTGTGGAAAAGCACTGGTCGCTGTGACAGACAGGGGTCTTGGTACATCTGTCAAGATTTTTTGTTGTCATTGCAAAAAAAGAAAGGAGTGTTAAAAAACAGTTTGAGGGGAAATAGTAGGATGGCTCCTAACGAGGGCTGAGCTACCATCTCTCAGATTTCATTAAGGCAGCTGGAAAACTTAGCAAGTTGGCAGTGAAGGCTGCAGCTGTGAGAAAAGGCAGGAATTGACTTCTCGGTACTGGAGGAAAAAGATTGCAATACGTGCATAGTGTGTGTCCATTGACATGATGCAGGCTCATGCAGAGACACACCAATTTTTATATAGAAATACCAAGCTATTCTGTAAGTATCTCAGGAAAAATAAAATCAGGTGTCAAAAGAGAAATGCCTAGCCACTGTTGCTTTCTGCCAGAGTCTAGTAATCTCAAAAGTCTTGTCCCATTGAGACATCAGAGTCACTGCCTGGGATGCTCTGACATTAATTGTGATGGCACTTGCTGTACAAGGAGCTTGCTGCTCGAATTGGAGCTGACAGGAAGAGCTGACACTTGTGGGGGGTGTGTGTGTGTTGCTGCCCTACACCCCACCCCCACACCCCCCCAATATATCAAATGCAAACCCATACGGATGGATAGCATATGTGTGCACAGTTGATCTCTGCCTAAAAGAGCTTCCCATTGGCTTTAAAATTTGTTTTTATTTAATCTTTTCCAGAACATTTAATTTTCAACATGATGAACTTTGTCTCTTGCCAATACACTGATGTTACTTTCTGGTCATGAAGTTACGTTTGATGCTGGCAAGGTCCTTTCTGATGGTGATGTTCCTTATACTTCTCAGCTTTCATTTCACTAAGCAGGAAAGGCATCAGAAGATGCCTTTTCAGTCTCCCTGACTAAAGAGGGATAGTTGTGTTTATTGTCCAAATACCTTGTTGAGGATTCTTTCTCCTGTCACTGGCCACATGCTAAAATTACTCTGCTTCAGACCTCTTATCCTGAGGATTACTTAACTTAATTCTCTGGCCAAAATAGCAAACTGAATGTAATTTTTCTCAGCCTTATTTACAGTAAGCTCCCTTTATTCAACACAGAGGCAGGAAGGGTTTCTTAAAGTGGATATAGATCATATTTATGTTCACTTAATTCCCCTTTACACTGCCAGAATGATGTAAATCAACCTGAGAATAGACCACAATCAGACACACTCTATCAGTGGTCTTGCAGTGCGTACTGCAGTAGAGCTAATTCATTTAGCCTTCCTTAATAGTAGGTCGCTCATTATTTACACAGTTTACAAGTCATTTGAAGTTATGTTTTATTAGCACCAGAACCAGAAAGATGATGCCAGGAGGAACATTTCCATCTATTTAGATGGAAATGTTTACTCAAGGCAACATTTATATTCTTCATTTTCACCATCTATACCTGCCAGGTTTGACCTAAATTCTGGGGGTGGGAGAGACCTTATGAAACTATTAGGAAGTTCCACTTGACCTAAATGAAACAGCTTTGAAACATCTGTGTGAATAATAATCCTTCTGCATTTGTTGAGCTATCAACTGCTATTCCTTTGCAGAGACCCTACCCAGGTACTGTCATGAATTCAGCTCCCATTTAATCCTTCTCCAGCAGTGCCATTGGTCCCCCTCTGTTTTGTTGGTTTTTTTTCTTTCTTCCTCCTGTGGATTATTTGAGGGTGAAAATTTATCAAAGCTGCCTGCTACAGAAGGAATATGTAAGGCATATGCACCTGTCTACTGGGAAGGGATCTCTTTGACTAAACCATCAAATGTTGCTGGCTGAGGTGAGTTAGCTGACCAGAAATGCTACTGGGAAATGTGTCTCGTGTGACCATACCGAATGAGACTTTTTAATATTCATTACAGCTACACGAGGACATAGCGTGGAAGGAACAGCTGAGAAGCATCATTGACAAGGGTTTCTGACATTAGCCTGCTCTGCATTTGTGTAAAACATGTCCCCTCTGTCCTAGCTTCTCTAGCATTCTGCGAAATGAAGAAGATTCTTTTCTTTAATATTAGTTAATAACATTTCAACACCCTGAATAGCTCATTCCAGGTGCAGATGATCTTACTGTCCAATTATAGAGCATGCAAGTACTAGGAGAGGTGAGTAAGAGAAAAGAGGAGTGGAAAAAGGACAAGATACATGCTCTCATCAGGATTGTGCAATGTACCTTCTTCTGTATATCAGTTCTAAAAAAGTAAGGGATCATTAACTAGACTTTTTTCCCCAGACCTTGTACTGTTAGCAATTCTATTAATAATAAGCACTCTCCTATTAAGCAAACTACCCAATTATTAATCCATTAGCAATTCTATTGCGGAAAATTCATTGTAACATCTACTCAGAAGGCTCATTCTTGACAGACCTTTGGGGGGGAGGGGGGCGGGGGATAGTATTGTTTAATTATGATTTAAAAGCATGGCTTACTAAACTTAATGAAGAATTAATGAGTTGCATTCTTCCATAGTATTCTAGCAAAATCTGCTCACAAATTAACTACCTCCTGTTCTCTGCCTCAAAAACTTCTTATGCCATGCTCAAGGTTTCTAATGGTTGCTCTCCTTTTTTTGTTAGGAGCAGCAAGATTATGTAAGAAAATGGCTGCAATTATGATATTAACATAATGGGAACAATTAGTACAGCAAAACTCAAGTTTTAATTGAAATGCACTCATGTCTTTTTAGGAGGTCTTTGTCATATCTTGATTTACCTTCTGGTTGTTATAATGTTCTGCTTTCTATTGGCAGGGGTGAAAGCCAAGTGAAAGCGTTCAGGCTTAGAAGATTGAGAGTAAAACATGGAAAACCAGCCTTGTAGCTTTGATATCTGACAAGGACTCAGTTATAGTGCTCATAGATAATTTTCCCTTGAATCCTCTTGGGAAAGAAAGATTAGGTGTTCAAAAAAGAACATCATGGAACCTGTATTTTGTCCTGGGAAGAAATCCTTAGAAAACCACAAGTTTGATTGTTGAACCTTGGGTGCATGGAAATTTTCAGAGTCAAAAATTAAATCAAAAATGTTTTCACATCAGCTCAGCTGAGAGAAATATAGATCATGTTCCCCACTCTCTCTCCCTGTTTGCTTTTTCTAACTTTAGACAAGGTAATTTATGTCTTAGTAACACTGTTTCCCACACAGAAAGGGATTATAAATATTTCCTTACAACTCAGGGTGTTGTTAAGTGTAAACAGTGTGTGGTACAGGAGACTGGTAGGGGGATATAGGGTTTCTGTCCAACTTTATTAAAGCTTGTATTTAATTTTATTTGAGCAAATAGCAGTGTTTGATTTGAAACCTTTCCTTAGGTGAAAAGGGAACTGGAGAATGTTTCTTTTCTTTTTTTTTTTTAATCTACTTTTGCCCTTTCTCAGGTCTTTCCCAGAAAAGAAGATCCATTTATCGTAACTGATTATAATATTCTCCTTTTCAGTTACTTGGCTCTTTGCACTGCGTTTCTTACTCGCTGCCATGAATACCTAATCCCAAATGAGAGTTAGAGGAGCTCCATCTGCAGCACTAAGTGGCTGCGTGGCAGAATGGGAGGCACAGGGCTGGCTGAAGCTGTTGGTTTATCCGTATAAACTGTCTCCTTTGCCCATACTTCCCTCCGGCACCTGAGTGAGGGCCACGCTCCCGCCTCGCTCCATCCTTTTATTTGTTATATCACTGCACGTCACGAGCTCTGACAAACAGCTGATTTATGATGGACACTATAAAACTCCCTAGGAAAGTCAGGAGCTGTTTTGAAGAAAAAGCAGAGTATTAACTCGAAGATGCTAAACTGAAGTCCAGCAGTGTCCATGTTTTGGAATTCCTCTAGTTAAAGGATGCTGAAAGGGATTGCTTAGGTCCAGACACAGTTGTCCCTTATGACTTATATTCTGTCATACGTTACAGGTACATAGATTTCTTTACAGATAGAGCTAGGAGTGTGGTTTTCATAGGAGTGTAATTCCCATTTTTATACTTGGTGTGAGTACTTAGCACCCTCTGTGCAAGTCAGTACTGCTTCTGGAGATTGAATAGGATTTAGTTATGTACTGGACTTAGTTGTTTTGGAAAACAAGAACTTTCATCTGTGGATCAATGCCTTAATGAGTAGAAGGCTGTTTGAAAATGAATGGCAAGGTGGCTTATAAGCTTTTTTTCTTCGCATCCTATAGAGAAGTTGTTCCTTGGTTCTGGTTTTACTGCTCGATCCTTCTGGGAGGCTTGGGGCTGTTCTGCATCAAAAGCATTTGGCTGACTTCAGTGATGTTTAGTATTGTTTTAAGGTACTGTGAGTAGCCTTCAGTAAAAGCCACTGAGATGTAGACTAGGATGATTAGATGCGTGTTCTACAATTACAATTTACCTACTGCATTTTTAAAGAAACTGTAGTAGAACAGATGACAAGTACTTTCTCTGTAGCTCTAGATTTTGATTAACCAAGCAAACTATGTTGTTTTTTCTTATTCTAAGAGTTAAGATTAATAGATTGTTCCTCAGTTAAATGGCCCTCTGACTCATTTAGGAGGTGAAGTGCACTGTTATGTCCTTTGTTTTACTGTCTAAAGTACTTTTATTCTTTTGAGAGATGTAATTGTTTTCAAGGGATTTCATTTCCTGCTGTTATTAGTCACAGGTAAATGGAATTAACACCCGTATCATCTTTAATAATGTGCAAAGAACAATTGCACTAAAGTGTTCTCACCAGCTTCGAGGACATGGCAGTTTGCTGCTCTAACTAGTTGACCTTTTTTGCTAGACAGGTTAGCTCTTATTCTGCAACTAAGCTATTGCTGCTGTGGTTCGTATAAAGTCAGTGGTTTACAAATATTTATGTCTGTAGTTAAAACCCTGGCGTAAGTAGTCACAGCCCCAAAAAATTAATCCCTAATCAGACAGCATTTGCTAAGTGATTTGGTGGTTTCTCAGTAGAAGTCTCCAAGTGCCCCACAATAAAAAGCCCATGAAGAGTGGTGGAAGAGGAAATCGTCCTGTGAAAATGAACTCATCCTCTATGTGTGCAGCAAAGAAGAAAGAGGGCAACGCGTTTAGATATTTGTTACTGCTTATCCAGTATGCACAATTTTGTCTAACTTGATGTGTAGGGCATTTAGGGATATGGTGTAGTTGAGAACTGTCAGTGTGAGGTTAATGGACTGGATGATCTTCAAGGTCTTTTCCAACCTTGATGATTCTGTGAAGATTTTAATGAACTATAGTTAGTCTATTATTAAACTAATAAGGGTAGAATTGTTTTCCAGTTTATGCAATAAACCCAAGTTAGTATAAAGAAATTCATCCTTCTGTGTGGTAATAAACCTTTCTTTCCCCCCTCTCCACTGAAAATTTGACTTTATAATGACTTAACACTTAATTTTTAAAAGTGACTTTTTTGTCTTTCCCTCCTTACCTTTACTGCAGCCCTTTTAATAGTGGCACGGTAATCACATGGTTTTCTGAACAAAGAGTTGGAAGAAGAAACTCCCATTTTGTTTACCTGTATGCTGAAATTCCTGTAGACCTAACACCCTCTTTTATGCTTGTGTTACCTTATCTCAGGGAGTTACACTGGCAGGGGCTTTCGGCAGCACAGACAGAATCTCTGTACCTTCTTTCCCTGGGAAGTTAATTGGAATTAGCTGTGTACTTGCTGCTTGTGCCTAAGGGAGGATGCCCTAAATGCTTCAGCAGACATAATCTTGAACCCTCCCATGTGTCTAACTAGAAGTTGCAGTAACTGAAACTCTGCAGTGTAGGTCTAGACAAGAAAAATACCTTGTTGGTACTGTAACCTGCTTCCAAGGAAATCAGCACCAAACCACAGGGTCCGTGCTTCCCACTGAGGCTTTAACACCCTCAGTGCAGGCTGATATCCCTGACCTCAGAAGTTGTTGTAGAAGCCGTGTTCTGTAAGCTAATTGTGTGCAATGCTTAAAGTGCTAAAAGGTGGTGAGCAACATGTGAGGGCATGGCTCCTCGCTAGGGGAAGCTTAGCTTTAAATTCAGCATTGGCCAAGGTCTGTGGCCTTGAATGAGGAGAAGAGGTGTCTGGTCACCTGTAAGAGTGTGGCTGCCCCTGTAGATTCCTGACAAAGCGTCGGATCGAGCTGCAGCACAAACTGGCATGGATGGCAAGAAGTTGCCATCAGTGAGCAGACTGGCAGAATTTTACCCCAGTGTGAAGCGGAGGCTCCCACACCTGATCTGATCAACAGTCCCTGTGAGATTTCAGGGAGAGCAGGAGCTTTGCCAGGGAAGCCCATGAGCAGGATTCTCTCTGATGTCCTGCTGACGCTCCAGTGTGTGCTGTCGTTCCAGGTATGGTTTCTTTGCCTAAAAACCTGAGGATGTGCAAAACTGTTAAAAACGGCAGCACAGCAGACTTCTGCTACAATTTACTTTGATTAATGGATAGCTGAAGGAAAGTATTTTGTAGAAAATTTACAAATTGAAAAGTGTTTGTTTCTGAATAACAGCAGCGTTTCAAAAATGCATTACAGTATTGTCATGAATTGATGCATTCCATTGATCATCTCCTTCTGGACAGAAAACAAAATAAAAAAACCCAACCAAACAAGCCATTTCTTCAATCACAAATGGGCATAATAATGAGCGTGTTTTCATTTTCAGGATGTTTGGCTTCTCACATTTGAAAGATATAATGTCATGTACAGAACTTAGAAATTGTAGCTGGTATGGGGGTTATGATTCGACAGCTGCTGACTCCAAACATTTAATTAAAAGTCAAGGCGGAAAAAGTAATAATTTATCAGTATTATAAAAGGATTTGTCTTATAGTTAGAGGCATTTGGGGGTCAAAGATCCTAACCTTGCTGAATAAAAAGGGGCTTGGTTTAGTGATCACTGATTCAACATCATTTAAATGTTCAGCTGAAAAAAATATAATGGAATGTAATGGTACATAAATTCTCCAAGGAGAAAATAAAATCTATATGTATGTCTATATTTTATATCCTGAATGTTCTGCAGTTTGACAAGGACATGGATGAAGTTATCTTATGCTGGTGGCAGTACAACATTGATTAAGAGCCCAGTAGCAATTATGAATTGGCTGGTGCCAGCAAAACGTTATAGCCCACTAGTCTCACGTGGATGTGCTACCTACGTCTGTAACCAAGGGGTGAGCTTCCAGAGGAGAGCTTTCTGCTCTTCAGCCTAACCTCGCACCTCTTCTGTTAATTACTTGCCAAAGGAGAGTCTGATTCTGTTTGCGTTTTTCTTTCTACTTTGTTATATAGACTGAAAATATTTTCTTTATTAAAAAAGCTATTCAGTACTCTGAACTCACAGTTTAACGAAGTGGGTGTTTGAAAGAGTTGGAATTGGGGGGGGATGGCAGGAGGAAGGAGTCTTGGCTGTTGGCACTGTTTTGGCAAGAATATCTTAGTGACTTTGTAAAGTTTATCCTAGTTTAACCTAGTGTCCATGCTCCAGAGTTTCCACCTCTGGTTGAAATAAACTTAATTAGGCCTTTATTTTATAGTGTCTACGCTTAGACCTTGTCTCATGATTTTGAGATGGGAGAGGTGATTGCAGCATGTGCATTCCTTGTGCATTAATTAGAGTGTCTCCAAAATTGCATCTTCTTTCAGAGATAATTTTCAAAATGGTTATACCTCATTTGGAATTGTTGACCTTATCAAACAGTTTTGTTACGGTAAGATGAAATGAGTGCCTTTTGACTTCAAAGTTCTGATGCTTCAGATGATCTAAAATGTTATTTTTATGCTGTGGTTGTTCATTTCTCACATGACTTCAATCAAAGCAGTGTATTTGCATAGGTTGTCTGCTTTTATCGATGTTCTGTAGAAGAAATCTCTTCTGTCAGAAGAATACTGGCCAACTCCATTGACCACAGGAACACTACTCTGAAATCTAATCTTATTATTTATACTTAATTAAAAAATGCTTAGTTGCCTAACCAAGATTAGCAGTCTGCAGTACCTTCAGTAGAAATAATCACCTCCTGGAAGCATCTGTTATGTAAGTAAATGAAATGGGGAAAGGATGAGGAGTAGGACACAGCATTTTAGAGACTTTGTGAGGAAGAGGATCAGCCCTAGTCTGTGTCATGTGCAGGCTCGCTAAGGCAGCGACTGAATACCTGTCTTGTAAAATCTAATCCTGAGCCAAATGCCAAGTTTCAGGGGAGTGTTAATATGAAGTGAACCTCCATCAAGATGTTCATGTTAATAATGATTTTTTTCATCTTATGTAATTAATTCCAGGCTTGCTCAATCTTCTGTTCCCTGATTTGGTTGCAAGATCACAACTAAGGCAACAAATTGCACATTGCCACTGCTCAAAGTAACGATGGCAACAAACTATTATGAGCAATTGGTAATCAGAGATACATGTAACAAATCACGTGGAGCAATTCTGAATCACAGAAAACGCTTAAAAATGGAATCTTCATACAGATAATTTATTAATAGAAGAGCACAGAATTAGAAAAATTAGGCTGGAATTTCTGAGGATGCCTAAATTGCTATTTAGATCCAACTGAAATGCAGTATGAGATCAACACCTCTTCCCTCCCCACCCTTTTCCTTTAAGAAGATTCCATTGCTTAAGTTTGTGCTATTTATGCTTTGTCTGTGTCTGCTTTTAGTGCCGATCCCATAAATAAACTGTTGGCTACAAGAAATTACACTTCAAAATGCTTTATTCTTAGAAACCATCAATCACCCATTTCAGCAGACACAGGGAGACAGTGGTATACTCACACCAGAATTTGCTAAATGAATTATGAAGCTTAATTTACTTGGAGCACTTTGAGAACTTCAGCAAAAGTATACACATGAAAAAACTAGAGAATTATTTTAAATATTGCATGTCTCTTGTTTAAGAGTTACTTAACTGCTCTAGCAAGTGCCCTATGCCAGTTAGAAACATTTTTTCCTGCAGTTACTGTAGTCATTTGATCTGCTGCTGTGGTCAGTAGTTTTCTATTGATTCTTCTTCAGGATGAGGAATTTGCGGGTTGAACTGTAAAACAACTTTGAGACTGTTCTGACAATCTTTCTTTACTGTAAATCAGCTGATGTGCCTTGTCACTTGTATGAACAGCGCAAAGAACTTTTTTTTGGTGGGATTTTTGCTGTTCTTCTAAAATGATGCAGAATCAGGCCTGGGAGGAGTGATCTCTTAAAGTTAAGCGTGTGCTTAAGTGCTTTGCTGGATCACTGCCTTGATCTATTGATGTTCTCAGTGTAATTTGCAGGAGCTATAATTGCCTTCCCACATTTTCAGTGGCTGCTCAGCATTAAATCTCCGCGGACTGTCCTCCTCCTGGAGTTGGTGCATCACCACTACCTCTCAGAAATGCTCCCTAATGCTTTGATGGTTACTGCAGAATAAGATGTCTTGTTTGACAGGGAATCAAATGCCTCAGAAATCTTTCTGTGGCTGCTAATATCTCCAGTGGCAAAGGAACGGGTGAAAAGTTTTGTGGATCAGTCTCACCATCCTTTTCAGGATGAATCAGCAGAGTCTTTTACTAGGGAAGCTGTAAATGGCACAGGTAATGAAGCTAAGTCTCTTTTAGCTTGATTCTTGAAGGGTTGTGGATTAGGATTTTTTTTGCCTTTTTTAAAAAAAAAAAAAAACCAACCCTTGAGTTCATTTCAGTCTAGCTATTAATAAGCAGAACATTCAGACTCTTGCCAGGAGCAGGTGATGAATAACTCCCCGACAAGTTTGAGGTTGTGATCAAACAGCAAGAACCGTGAGGACATGACACTGTTGGTCAGGCACCGCGTACAGAGTCAGTCTCAGGGTACAGAGCTCTGTGTGAGGAAGGATCCCTAATCGGTCCCACATGCAGCACTGCCTTCTCCTGGCAACAGCAGAAAACCGGCCCAGCTCTTGAGCATGGTTAGACTGAAAGCTGGCTCGACGTGTGGGGCAATCCGTTGATACAAAGGCTGCAGTTTTTCCTGAAAAAAAACTTTCAGTCTTCATTTCTTTGCATTTTGTGTAGATATTTGCACCACTGCACAGTGCCTATAAATCCCAGTGATTCCAACGGGGAAGGTGTGACACTAACATTGTCCTGGAAGTTTGTAGCTGTGGAGACAGGGGTAGGTAGTCCAGCAGCTGCCTTTTCTTTGATATAGGAACCCTACTAATCTAATGACAACATTAAAGCTTTAAATAATCTTAGACTTCATCTGAGGAATGTGAATAGCAGCTTAAGCAACATAACTGGAGTCTGTTGAATCCATCTCACGTAAAATACAAGTAGAAGCAGTTGTTCTGTAACTGGTATTTCTTTCAGTGCTGCAGTGGATATCTTACTAGCATCTAGTGGTGAGGGGAGGTACCACCCTACATAAATAAATGGGGCAGTGATGTCCTGTTAGCAAATAAATAGCATGCTAAACAAAAATTGTTGGCATTTCATGGAGGAAACCTACTTAAATTATGAATGGTTGTAAGGCTATTAACAGGTAGCAGTGTTATAAATTAAACAGATGTTAGCCTCCTCTGCTACTTTCCCTGTATTCTGTACAGAAACCAGGCTTTCAGAATGGGGAATTGTGCACTCCTTGGCAAAACATAATTATTAGCAGAATTTTCATTACCAAATGAAATTGTAATCAATCATCCTGGCAGAGTGGTATTTTTCTTTAATCTGTACCCAGAGTAGGAGCTCTAAGAGAGTTGGGTATTTCTCTGCAGCTTTTATTGTACTTCTCCTTGCAGTATTTGAGTGCGTTTCGATGGTATATTAATTAGGATCACTGACAGCTCTGTCGTGCGGTTGCTTCTCCCTAAAAGCAGTGATGTACACAGCAAAGTGCTGTCTGTTCATGGTTTTGTCACTGCTTTGCTTTTGGGTTTTTTGTTTTTCTTTTTTCAAAAAAAGAGCATGTTTAAAAAAGCATACCTTCTACTTGGAGCAACAGATGCTGAGGTTATTGCAGTCCTCACTTCCCATGGGATTTGGGGAACAAACTGTTTGAAATTCATTCCCAAACCAGCCCCAGGAAGCTCTCTTTGCTGCGCAGAGGGTCTGCAAGCTGTATTGAGACACTAGAAAAGAGCTATCTGCAGCTTAAAGTGAGCGATGGCCCGACTAGAATTCAAACAGTAAATGTATAGGGCGATATTTTTCTCTGCACATTGAGATTTTCTTGCGCTAATGAAACCGATCACAGGTATGAAGGAGGAAGGAAAGAAGAATAATATGCTGGTCATAGCCATGTAATCTCTGAATATAGAAATGTAGTAGACAAGTAACCATTATTTTCTATTTCATATAGAGGTAGACTGCTGTTAAGATTAATTTCAGAATTCACTGTACTTCTTAAATACCAAGCATATTTCACAGTGGTATATGCTAAGGAAGGGTTGAAAAATCTCAACAAACAAAAGCAAGTCTCCTTCAGAAAAAAAAAAGGGGGGGGGGGGTTGTCAGGAAAAGAAATGGAGTGGGCTTGATGTTTCCTGGAATGAAAAGAAAATGCAGCAGAAACTGGATGAAGCAATTTTAGCTTTGGTTTTGAGATTAAGGAGCCCATATGGGTAACCCATTACATTCAACTGCTGCTGCTGTGTCAGCCAATTTTCTGCTTGCTGTGCCTGAGTATAGGTTTCCCATTCAAAGAAATATACTTCCAACTTTCCTCACGGTTTCTTGGAATTAATAACCAACTTGGTAAATCTTTTGTAGGAGCACAGTGTGTGCAGCTGTGCTTCAGGTAATCCATTACTGTGCTGTAATTTTTGTCATTTTTGATTGCTTGATTTTTTTTTTAATGGCAAGAAGGAAGCTCTTCACTTTAAAAAGGGGAATTAATACTTACTTGTGGGAGGCAGCTTCCTTGAAGATGAATATTTACAACATGCTGTATACATAGAAACTAGGAAGTTAGAGAACCTTTTCTTTATGATGCCTTCTTGATACCGTTTAGTAGAGCAAGGAGGAGGAGATTAGATGTTAGACTGTTTTGAGTTTCTTTTGGTGCTTGAACTCTGAGTGGAAAGCGTGGAAATTAATTCCATGGTTCTTGCCTTGAATCCACAATGTTTGCTGGACACATTAGATGTTTGGCCGAGTGGCTGGACTCCCACACCGGGGAGGCAGGTGCCTGTGTGGCTGGGCTATCGGACTGGCAGCCAGGAGACTTGGATACATCCCTACTTCCATCGGCTGCTTTTCATGTGACCTTGGCATGTTAATTCATCTTTCTCCAGCTTGTCTGTTAAAATGTCAATGTATATATTAGACCAGTAACAGCTGTTCATGTCAGCGTGTACAGTGTTTACTGAACAGGAGCTTAGATTTTGCATGGGGCCTCCAGCCACCATCGTCAGGAAACAATGTCCAACGATAGTTCTAGCAGTGACTTCTCCCTGCATAGCTCCTGCTGGAAAAGACAAAATGTGTGCTTAAGTGCTGTAAGACAAATTCTCAAGTAATTCCAAGTGCTGCTCTTCCTTATGTGAGGGTTGCATCTGGGCAACTCATAGTTTTCCAAATGGTCAACTAGTAGAAACTAGTTTGTTGCCCAGTGAAGTCTCTGGAACTACATCAGTTTACACCAGCTTATGCTTTGGCCCAAAACTTGTTCCTCTGAGAGTAAGAAGTTGAAAAAGTATTGGTATGAACAGGCTTTCTTTGTATCTCTGTATTCCAGCTTCTTATTTTTGCCCCTGTCAACTGCCAGTAAATTAGTAAATGTTCCTCCTGGCTGAGGTGGTGGGAAAGTCACACTCTGTCATATTTCTTGTTTTGTTTGTTGTGGGATAAGGAGGCAGAAAAATGAATAGGATTGATAATGTCATTTCCCCTCACCATCTCTGAAAAAGAGGAGATCCATTCTCTGCCCTAATGAAACTGGAGACAAATACTTGGTTTCTTTTCTTCTGGTCTGGTGTTTGATTTCTATAGAGTCAACTGGTAATGTATATGTAGAAATGGTATAAAAGTTTCAAAGGTTTGACAAGGAGAATGCTAGAGGGTAAAAATTCATCTGATGTTAGGGATATACTATAGATCTGATGAGTGTAACAACATTTATGTATTTTTTAGAGGTTTGGAAATCTTTTGAACCTTTAGAATAAGACAAGGTATAAATAATAATGTCTATGATTGCCCTGCATCAAATTTTTAGTTGGACAGTTAAAAAAAAATAAAAATCCACTTAACATTCCCATCTGATGAACAGCAATAATGCCAGCAAATCTGTTTCCCATTCAGCCCTATTTACAGAGGAGTTGTCTATGTTGTTTGTGTCCCTTTACCAGCCCTGCAGCTCCTCTATGGCATCCTCTGCACTCAGCAGTGTACCTTGGCAAAGCTCGACTGATTTCAGTGCTGAAGATGCTCGCCCTAGGAAGCCACTAGGCAGAAGTACATATTTTACAGCTCATAAACCGAGGGGATTGTATGGCTCCAAGGACTGATAATAGGATGCAGCCCCATTCATTCTCCCATCACTGCCTGGAATTTAGCCCAGACGTGGATGAGGTACAATACATTGGCAGGCGCAGCATGAGAAAGCTGGGACCAGTGATGCTCATGCTGTACCTGCTTTGCAAATAAACAACACATATATTTCCCACTCTGCCAGCTCAACACCTTCAACAGCTGCACACAGGAAATAATCTGGAAATTGTCTGCATTTTATAGGCATTAGGCCTACAATAAGAGCCAGAAGTTTTGGATCTGGCCCTGTATTTTGAGCAAACCAGCGCTTGCAAGCGTAGTTTGGGGACAGGATGTTGCCTTTCTGGAACATCCTTATGTCTACATAGGGGAGAGCTGCCTCAGTCACAAGTTCCCCTTTGTCACACAAAGTGGCACAGTTACACTGATGCTTGTGAGAGGATTCTGTACTAATGGACTGATGCGAATTTCTGTTAGCAGGGGAAGAAAGCAGGAATGAGTGGGAGTATGTGGTAGGTTTATTCACGCTGCTTTCTCTAGCTGCAGATGTGTTGGCTGAAGAGATTAAGGCCCCTTATGCACCTCCAGGGTCTCTTACCATTTTCCTACCTGGGATGTTTGGTCAAGTGCCTGTTGTTTAACTGCTCCTTCTTTAAACCCATTCCCACCTAAATAAACTGGGTTAGCCAAAAGAGATTTAAATACCAGGTTTGTTAATCCAGATACTTGACTGAAGGAGACCTTGTGTGTTACATAAACGTAGCAGATCAAAGTCAGATTTGATTAGTGAGAAGTGATGGATGGCTGGAGGAAGCTGGGATCGATAACCACTGAGTCACCATTTCAACCCAGCTGTGCTCCTGGGAGAGAGCAAATGCTCAGGTCTAGGAGCAGCTGTTCTGCAGTATCTTAGATGTTTCTTACAAGATGAAGAGAAATTGCTCCTTCTGATGCCAAAGGGCATGAAGGGGTCTGTTAACCCTGCGCTTGTACAAATCACTCGTACTAGGGCAAAGTGAGCGTGAAGTGCTCGCGGCTGTTTTGTGCTCCTTGCATAGATGTTTTCACTCCAAGCAAGGCAAAGGCACGAATGGTGTCTAGTTGACCAATACATTTTTTGTGTCCAGCTGAGAAGCAAGGTGGCAGCAGCAGCTAAATGTTCATTCGTCAGCGGATAAAGGTTGGAATTTTTTCTCTCTTCTGTGCCTGCAGAACTTCCAGCCAACCATAAAAAGTTCAGGGGTGTCAGAGTAAAGATCTATGCTCTAATCAAGAGGGATGTCTCCTCAGAGCTCTATTAGTTGCCAAGAAACTACTTTTGCAAAAGTGGAAATCTCTAACCGCTCCTAAAATAATTGACTGGATGGACACAGAGTGACCTAGCTGTGCTCAGAAAGATTTCCTGGAACAGATGCTGAGATACCACAGTAAGGAGTGTGATGTAAATACATAGACAGACATTGCCAACAAAATGGGGAGTCTAATTGGATTTAAATCCTTCTTGTATAGGAAAAGTAGCATAGGCTCCTGGCTAACGGAATAGCTATTGAGGAGCGTGGGTCCAGTGACTTCGGCTTTCCTACCTTGGATCTGGGCTGTAATATTAGTTCCCCTCACTTTTCAAGAGGGAAGTCTCACACTGTATTGACCTTGTCTGTTTGGACTATAAATTCTTCAGTGCCTGTCTTTTATTAGGCATTTACAAGGCAGGGTGGATCTATCCCACCTCGTGCCGTACAAATCACACTGACATGTACCAGAACTGATCCTTGTGATTTTAAGAGCTTTTGTTGACACTTTGCTTCCTTTCACAAATGCAGGTGGTGAGCCCGCTCTTCAGTGTGCTTAGCTGCCTGCAGTAGTTGGGTTGATGGGTGGCACTTCATTCTCACTTAATGCTTGTACAAGGATTGTGCACATGAACAAAAGTTCCAAACAACGTATGTGGAGATCCTTTATAGGGCAGTTCTCACATCACAGATGGGAATAGAAAGTAGTGCCAGTAGTTAGTGGTATTTGGGTGTTTCAGGATGAATTTGTGTAGTATGGCAGACCAACTCATTGTAGTTCTTTCAAATTCACTCGTTGGAAACTCCGTTTCCGAGAATTCCACTTCGTATGAGGCTCTCATGAGCAGCTGCAGCCTTGGAACTTGAAATAGAAAAATATTTGGGAGAGAATTCTCTGGGTAAAAGTTTTGATCTAGGTCTTGGACAAACTAATTCCACCTTTCCAGGTAGTTGGCACTTAATTTTGAGTGAAGGATTTGTTTATTTCTGAAGGATATAGCTGCATCTGAGAGAGTCTGCAATTCTATATTGACTTCATAAACCTAGAGCCAGAAAGCATAGACACACTCTTGGTTAATATTTCTTGTCTTTTCAATGTGTATCTACTTCTTTACTATTTGTATATACAGAAGCTTAAGATGTATCAGATTTCTATCAAAACAGACAAACAGATCATTCAAAATCTTTTCAGCCCTGTGATTTTTGGGAATCTGGGGCTTGGAGAGTTAATAGCTTTTATCTCGAGTGTCTAGTCATCCCTCAGCTGCTGCTGCTGCCATGCTGATCTCTTGCCCTCAACTTTGTGGTGTATGAGGCTCCATTTTTTAAAAAGCAAAAGCAATTTTACTGTAGTCTCCATGATTTAAAGCTTTGTTCCATGCTAAAACACAAAAAACTTCTGAAGATTTAGATGCTGTACCAGCTTTTACAACAAGGAGAATTTAGGCTCATACTTCCTGTAGACTTTTGTTGTTGTTGGCCAAAGTTGTGTGAGAAGTTTTCTTCAGTGAAGAAACATGCTTGCCTGGAAAGGGCCAGAGCTATTGCAGGACAAAGGGTCTACCCAAACCACAGCGGGTCTTCTCCAGCATCGCAGCTGCTGAGCCAGGAACAGCACGTAACATAAAGCCTCAGTCCGAGGTCTTCAGCATCTGGACAAGGTGTCTGCTTGTAGTCAAATCCACTTCTGGGATATATTTTATTGCCACAGCGAAAGCAGTCAGAAGTGATCTAAAACTCTAGCAATCTAAATGGGAACACAAATAACCTGCCCCTGTACTACTGAAAGTTTTGCATGGTAATAAAAATTAGCTTAGGAGAATTACTAAGTAATTTCAAGTACCATAAAGTAGCTGTTGGGAATAAAAAGTGTCGTAACTGCTAAGCGTCAGCCCAGTTTCTGCAGGAATGAGTTATTATCATTAATTATCACTCTATTTTATAGTTATTGCCTGTAATTTCAGACTTTAAATACTTTAAAGCATAAACAATGCTAATTTAATTATGGTGTGAGAGTTGTTGAAATTTGCATGCAGAGGAAGAAACCATTAATAAAGTTTATTCAGAGAGAAACTTAAAATAATAATTAGCATTTTTCAGCATTTCTAGTGCAATGGAATTAACCATCCTTTCTTAGCTAGGGCCCCAATTATTTATAGAAAACAGGCAGCACAAGCTGTATTAATCATTTAGAGATACAGAAGGCTAGAGAGTGCCACATGACCCATCTGTGCTGAGCAGCCACAAAAAACATTCCCCGGTATAAATTCTTTACATCAAGTTCACTCACCTGTTTGTGTCTAAGGGCAGTGTTGGAAGAACCATTTTGAGCTTTGGGAAAATCCAGATCTTGAGCCTGTTGTTCAAAGTATTTTCACATAAATGTGAAACGTGTTTCTAAGGCACAAGCAGGAAACTAAAAACGCATTTCCTTAATTTCATACTCATCTGTCCTCTGTCAGGAGCCACGTCTCTAACTCTTGTTTCATCTTTGTCAGTATGATGGTCACTTATTATACTAAGCCATTAGTAAGGAAGTTAACTAGCCTAGGACAGTGAGCAAATCAACACAGTACTCTGCTGGAAACACAAATATTTGACAAGGTGTTGTTTGCATGTCTCAGTTACAGTGTGAGGCCTGTTAATGTACAAAAAAAAATATTTGATGTGTGTCTTTCTAATTTAACATTATTCTAGTTTATGAAGTGGTCATGCTGTACCAAATTTATTACCAGTGTCTGTGTAGATTATATCAACATTTTGCTTTTGTCATCCATTCATATAATCCTGTAAAAACAGCACATTGATTGATGAGGCCTATATTCCATAACTGCATATGATTGACATTTAGAATATTATCCTTTTTAATCAAATCCCTTATTAGCTATTCTAACAGCTATTGCCCGGACTGACAAGATCATCCCACTTAACCTTTTTAAGATATTGCGGCAACGCTGTTTCTTTACTTTCTCTGTACTTTGATTTCACAGGATATCCTAAAAGCTGCTATTATGCATCTAGTAAGAATCTGGGCCACATCTCTTAACTCTTGCATACACATTATCTAGGTCTCTTGATTTTCAAATGCTTCATTTCTGAGACTGCTGCTTCATATTATCCCTATTTACTGCTGGAACAGAATGTAGTTAAAGCTTCTCCTAGACTGGTTTGGCAGTGTCCTAGAGGTGTTTCCCGTGTACATACAGCTGAACATGGGCACCTCCGCTTGCTCAACCCTTTAACCCAACAGAAGCACTTTCTTTCATGCCCAGTGCCTCAAAAAATCACGATCTTCCATACAACCCTGTTCCTAGAATGGAACAAAGGAATTTGCTGCAGCATTTTAATAACTCAGCTTGTGAGTAGGAGCTGATATCTTAAGTCATAAACTGTCTAATACATGTAGCTGTATCTGGGACAGTAAAAGGCTTTCATGAATACGATAGGAGGTGGAATGTGGGCTGGCTACACCCAGCATGTTAAATACAGAATGGATGGGAACCATGGCGCTTCAGGGGAACTCACAGGGTTTTTTATGTCACTAGCTTTTACAACCTTTTTTGTTTTCTTTTTTTTTCTTTAACCTAGCTCTCAAAGCACATCCTAGAACAGAACAATGTCACTGCCCACAGATAAAACTGCTGGGACTAGAATCCCCAACTTGGAGATTTGCCCCTCTTCACAGTAGACCACACTCATAATAACTTGCATTGCCAGCTGCTGGGGAGAGTAGAGATCACAGCTCTAGCAAATGGCTTCTGCATCCCTACTGATACTACGAAACCACTCTGCCATCGTACTGCAGTCTGATGGACCTAAACACAGAGTATATGTGCGTCAGTCCTGCCTCCAACGTGAGTACCATTCTTTACAGCAGAGGATTTCTGCCATGCTCATTTTTGTAATGGTTTTTGTATGGCTAAAAATAAATCAATGTATGCCAAATAGGTTTCTCTCTGAACGGATTACAGCCCAAATGGCAGATTAGACAGAGCGTCTGATTTTGCATTTAAGTCAAAAAAGTCAGTATGCCTCTTGGAGTTCATCAGGCATGCTTTTTTTCCTATACTATTAATATTCCAGAATGTTTCACATAGGGGTAAGAAGACACTTCCTATTGAATTTTACAACCCATTGGTTGTCCAGGAGGCAAGCACAATAATGATCACTTCTAATAATTCAATGTGATCTAGTATTGCCTTGTGTGTATATAATGTTTAAATATATAATGTTTAAATTTTTCATATACACAAAACATTGTATAATAATGTTTAATTTAGTAAAACAATCCATAGTAGTTTTCATTTATTTTCATCTACATAGCATCAAAAGAATCTTGTTACACAGCACTTTTTACCCAGAAGATAAGTTGGGTCATAGCTTGAGTTACCTACTTAGGAACCGTGTGGTGTCAGTCTTTTTCTTGTAGATATTTCCAAGACAATTTTCACCTCTGCAACTAATTTTGTGTCAAAGCTTGTACATGCATATGATACCTAATGGCTTTTGAATGGAAATGAACTTTAAGTGCCTATTAACAGAAATTGGCTTTGAACCTATAATCTGCAGATAAAAGACCCCTTGAGCTGTCCAGGTCTTGCAAGCATACTTTTTTCTGAATACAGAGATAGATAGTTATAAACTTTAACGTACAATTATTAGCCCTATTCCTCTTCTGTTCTTGTTTATAGCTTGTTTCCAAGCTTATGCAGCTGGCTGATCTTGCTTCATAGCAACGGAAGTTTGATGGGAATATGTTCAGGAGACCTGTCTGGCTACAGGCCGTGAGTGTGATGCTTTGATTTCTGTTTGGGAACTGTGTAGAGGTTTTCTGTGTAGGTTCCCACCTCACTGGGAATAGTCGATGTTGAAGAGAAAATAACTGTTTCTGTGGCATTGGTGTCTGGTTGGGAAACCACTGAGTGGGCTCTTTTTGTGTTTTACAAGGGCTTCTTCGCAGTCTTGGTGCGAGAAGACTTGGTGTGTTGTGTGGGCCCTTAACTGACCTCTGCAGCGTTCAGCTGGGAGCTGGTGGTGGTGTCTCTGGGTATGTGTACGCTCTTCCCTTTCTGCCCAGCTTCACATGGGGTCAGCTGTAGCCTGGCTCTGCATATGCCATCATGATAATTCAGGCTCAGGCCTGCGAAGAACACAGTGATTAAACTCAGCAAAGCAGATGCAAATGCTTAACTCAAAGATGTTAACTGAAATCTATGCCAGGGTGTTTCTCTGGTTCACGTTGCTTTCCATAGTGCAGGACCGGGAGCCTGAGGACGTCATTCTGGATTTATTTATGGCAACAATGAACTTCCATTGATTTTTTTTTTTAATTTTATTTTTTTTATGTTGGTGCCCAGCTAGATCCTCACTGTGGAAATCACCCTTGTGCTGAGCTGTTTCAGTCCAATCCGAGAGATGAATTGCTGCAGGGACTTTTATCTTCTGACACCTCTGCCCAGGGTAGGAGTCTCGCCTATACCAGAACATTTATTTCTAGAACCACATATTAAGCATCTGTTTATAAATATGCTGCAAGGCTGAATTTGAAAACAAAAGGACATCTGTGTACATGTAAGCATTTAGCTGACACTGAGCCGACTGTGGAACCACCATCACGGCACGACGCTGCACTCGCTGTGCCCCGAGCGTGCTGAGGCAGGCAGTCGAGTCTGGTTATGGAGCATGAGCTCAAATGCTTTTCTGAGCAGAGCTTTCTGTTCTTGCTCCTCTGCGAAAATGCACATCCCTTAATTCCACTTGGCTGGAGGGGACCTGTAGGTGGCCTTCTTTATAAAGTAATATTGATCCTTGCCAATCCCGTGTGGCTAAATGATCTTTCCGATGCTGTAGCGCACAGGCCTGCCTTGCTGACCTGCATTTCTTGCAGGCCGGTGAGGCTGACAAATGAGGGAAGGTTGCTGGTGTCATACCAGCTGACAAGGTCAAGTGTCATTTTGTTGCCAAATAGGTTTTTTGGCTCTTTTTTTTTTTTAAGGGAGTTGGGAACTGAGCTGCCAAATTAAAGTGAGGGACAGAATTGCCCTGGAAATTAATACAGAATTTGGGGTTTCTTTTTGGGTGTCAGGTCTGTCTCATATCCTGTCATATTTTTTCCATTACTCATATAATGTTATGTGTGTAATGCTTGGTAGGTAGGCAGTGTTATCTATTAGTGTTATGTATAATCTGTTGTCGTGACAGCCATTAAGGTGATGATGGGCCAATATTTGTGTTTCAATGTTCAGTATATTTTAAGAATAAATGTTTACCTACTTTTTTTTTTTTACTACTGTGATATTATGCCTGGGATCCCTTATTCATACTTCAGGTTCTCTGATAATTTGGTTTCATTTCCCTGCCTTTTGACATAAGGAGAGATACTTTAAATATCCTTTTGACATAAGGGGAAATACCGCCTTGCTTACAAGATGATGGCTCTCCGTGGTGATGTGTGTGTTGCTGTACCTGCTGCTCAAATTGAGACTATTCAAAACTACTCGTGTCCTGTCAGGCTTTGCTATTGTGACAGAAATGAGATTTATTCAGTGTGTTATTTCTAGAAGTAGCCAGGTCAAATAGCATTAGAATTGTCATGAGAGAAAAATCTACAATTCATTAATACTTTACCCTGAATGGGGGAGAGGAGGTATGTGTGGGTATGATATTGTCTGCTTTTCAGTACTACTTAGTAACTCAAGGAGAACATAGTAAAAATTGCTTAGGTGTAGGAAAAAAATGCTTAAATAGGCATTTCACTATCCTTTGTTTATTCTTCCTGCTTGCTTTCAGTGTCTTATTTGAGTGATTAGGCTCAGTTTTCAGCATGTTCACTTCTTATCATGGTTAATAGGGGGTGTAACCTCCTGGATGTGTGTAAGAACAAACAAAAGGTAGTAAATGGAACATAGATGTCTGTATGCTGCTTTATACTCTACGGCCAAATCCAGTATGGGACTTAGTTATCTGCATCTTTGCTGTTTGTAATTGCTTTTAAGGAAAGGTAAATATTTCAGAAAGAAAAAGCTCTCTACAGTTATAGGAAACAGTGAAAACAGAATTCCTGTGCTTCTCGAGCACTTTTGAACGTGAGTTGAGGGTGTAAGAGAGGTCTGTATGCATGTGGGATGTAGGACCCTATGGGTGCACCACAGAGCCTGACAGGAAAGATTGAGGTAAAAAGGAAGGAGAATGGGAACTTCTTAAACTGACTTGGCTGAGGAAGGCAACCCACCGCGTACCCGAATCCTATGGCGATTTGCACAAGGTTAACTAGACAGGTGAAAAGAGGCGGAGGAATCTGAACTTCCGTCTTGATTTTAAATCGCTAAGTAGGCTTTAAGCACAAAACTATATTTTTAGTCTAGAATAGTATGAAAAATTAACTGAGTGTTTTTAATCACTGAGATGAATACACAGAAATTCTGTACTTAAAGACATTAGGCAAAAAGTTACTATTATCTAGCAGAAAGGGAGCTTGACAGAAACCTGGGATAGCTCTCTAGTTTGTTACCTTGGTCATCAATCATTTTACCAGGTCCTTCACACCCAATACAATGTCAGTGTAACCATTACGATGTAAATGTGGCTATGCAAATTCCCAAGACCCTTATTATCAAATTCATTAGAGCTGTCCAGCCACTGTATAAATGATCCTCTTTGATCTTCAGATACTCTTAGATAGTTGTGTAAATTGTTCTACTTGGAAATATTGCAGAAATCCAACCTTGTCCCCAGAATTTGGCCTGGTTTTATGTTATCTGTTTTATGCAATATTTCATGCTGTTTTCCCAAAATTAATGGGTTTTATCCTTACCAAAAAAAGAAAAATCAATGCAAGAGCCCACAATAGACAAACCGCTGGCAATAAAGCAGAATATACACATTGTGGAGAGAGAAGACTGTCAGTAAGAAAATTGATTTTTGTTTCAGATTTGCAACAACCACAACAAATTACAAATTTATGAATAGTCCATTAGTTATTTTTTTTTTCCTCCTTTCTCATGACATCTTCTCTTGACTCTGTCTCTCTCAAACTAATTGTGTGAAGTAGTATGTCAAAGGAGCTCTGAAACTGTAGGGTAGCAAGTAAGGAAAAATGTTCTGATTTAAATATGCACATCCTTTTGTGCTTTAAAAATTTAAGAGGAGACTTTTTTTGTTCAAACCTGCCAAATAGCTGCATTTTTTTTAGTCAACTTCTGTTAAAAATATTGAAAGACCCAGTTACTTTGTAAGAAAAAAAAGTTTGGTACGTTTTTTTTTTCCCCCAACCTGTCAGCTGCTAGAGACAAGCTTTTTTAATTATCTGAACTAGTCAATATAGAAAAAGATGGGAGGGAGTAGCTGAACTACCCTGACTGTGATCCAGCACTGCTCTGTAGCTTTCCACTTACTGAAGTCCCATCTGAGCTTGGTTTGTAACAAGGCAGTTGCAGGTGGCGAGTCCCATTCACATGAAACCTTGGTGGTGAGTTTGACGTGGAGCTGTGTTGTGCTGACGGCAGGACTCTGGGGACGGGCGCTGAAGCGGTGCCCGAGGGCTGGAGTGCCCGCACACGTGGGAGCGGGCTGAGCGTTCCTTGGGCCTGGGCGAGCACGGCCGGGATCCAGCCAGCCTTTGGGGTGTGTCTGCTTCGGAGGGGAATAGTTTTATAGTTTTCCAAAGGGTAACTCAAGCAAGCAGTCTAGTTTCTTAAACATTTGATGGAATATTCCTGATCAGTAATTTTAATCCAAAATTGATTAAAGGCAATGAGAAGAATGCTTGTTGATTTTTTTTTTTTTAATTTTTTTTTTCCTGCAGAAAAATCTCCCTATAAAATTTTAGAATTCTTTCTTCAGAGCCATATTAATTTTATGGAAAATCCTTTGCTTTTATTTTTTGGTTTATTTCCTTTAAACCTGTAGAACTCATCCACCTGGAGCAGAACACAGAGAAATCCAGAGAGCTCTTATGGAAGAGTTCCCTTCCTAACACTAATTCCCCTGATCAATAAAGACAATAAAAATAAGAAACCGAGAGAGTTAATATCCTCCATTTCCTTTTATTTTTTTTCCGATTGCAACAAGCCTGGATACTTGGAACATAAATACCTGGCTCTTCGGTTTTAGGAGACAGTTTAAGCCTGGATAGCAAATCGTGGCACTTTCCCAAAACCTGTGACAGCGGCAGGAAGTTCCGGCGAGTGCCGCAGCGTGGAGAGCCGGCTCTGACGGGGAGCAGTGATGCAACAAAGCTCAGGATACTGGCATCTTTGAAAACAGCAGTATTGCTTCCCTGGGTTAGAAGTCTGTATCCATTCTCCTTCAGGAGAAATAATCCTTTTTTTCAGGAGAAATAATCCTTTTCAGTGCTGTTTTTTTTTCTAAAAAATGTAAAGCAGTTACTCAAAGCCATTTCCTACTCCTTTCCCTATTGTATTATTACTATTACTTGCAGTTATGCAGAAAGGCTTCTTTGTGTTTGTACAGCACAGAGCACAGAGGGAAGATTGGATCCCTGCACAAAGAAATACCCCCAAAAGCCTTACACATACCAGCCCAAACAAAAAAGTTGATGCTTAAATGCAATCAACATAGATAATTATTTATGCCTATGGCTACTTCTTCTGCACATATTAGAGTTTATCTTTTTTTATAGGGAAATGAGTAGGATGGGGATGCAGATGAGAGAATGGTTTGTTTACATAGCCCTAAAGAAACTTCTAGAGTGGGAATTTAATAAATTCTGTGTTAAATTGCTCAGCTAGAGAGTTGCCCAGTTTTCTGTTTGGCCGCAGTGGTTCCTTAAGGCCGTGTCTCTTCCTGCAGGGTGTGTTCCAACGCGGCCAGCTCCGTGCCTTCCCCACTTGTGACACCGGCTGCATAGCCCTCATCTTTACTTTCTGCCTTTCTGCTACATAAAATTCCAACATCGTGCCTGGTCCACACTTAAATCTTGCTGCCAGAGTCAGGATTTGGTCAGGGCGTGCTCCTTGTGTCCTATATGACATGGAAATCCTCATATGGCTGATTTAGCAATGGAAAGGGACAAATGAGAAGCGGTTCTGTCATGCGCTGCAGGAGACTTCCCCGCTTTGGGCTGAGATTAGGGCTTTGCTTCTGCCTTACTCCCCCTAAACTGGGGTGTTCCCCCAGGTGACATGGAGAGAAGCACACCTGGGTCCAACAGAGAGGGGCAGGGTCACACCTGGAAACCTGATACATGTTTCACTTTGTCTTTTGAGCTTTTATTTTTTCTTTGTGTCTGGAACAAAGGGCAGATTATCTGGTGTATGTGAAGATGAAGAATAATTTTTAGTTTTTTTAAAAAAAAATATTTTCCATCTATCCTCATGTTTCTTGGACAAGCAGGCTTCCCTGTGCTCTGGTTTTAATTTTGGCCTACATCCTGGGCATAAAAGGAAAGACTTCTACTCATAGGGATTTTACTTGAGGTCTTTGTTAGGACTGTTTTCCCGTTTTCCCCTATATGCTGCTAACACATCCCGTGTGAAGCACTGTGACCTGTCTTTATGCAACATTGAGCCTGGATATAGCAGAAAGGAAATTTCTGCAGTTCCAGTTTTCAAGCTGTAAGAGGGCATTTGAAGTTGCAATGAGCTTTTATTGAAAGACTCCATAAAATGGAGCCCAGCATGCTGAACGTACCAAAATATTAGTTTAACTGCCTGTTTACAGTCCCACCATAAAAGAAAAAATATAGTCTATAAAAAGACCTCCTGAAGCAACATTTAGAATAATGGAGGAAGGAAAGTATTGTTTAAACAGATGCCATAAATTTAATATGGTAACAGTATTACCACCCAGGATTTTATTGATTATATCTTTTCAAGTTACTTATCTAGAAATTTATTGTGTCTGTTTCCACTCTTATTTAACCATGATTTCCAAAAAGAAATTATTAATGAGCCATTATCTAAGAAGTGAAGGGGAAAGTGATTTAAATAAAATGAAGTATCAAAGGCAAACACAAATCACGATAATGTTGTCTTTTTGTATTTTTTTTAATATTCTAATGAAGAAAAATTTAGAGGAACCAGCTTTTGGGACAAAACTGTACTATTTTTTTACAGTTGCAGCATAGTGGTTTCTGTTTTCAGCTGGGTGATCCATGCCCTCCAGCTTCCCTTTTCCCTTCCTCCCTCCGCTTCCCAGCCCACCCCAGTCCCCTCAGTGAATTTTTGCCTTGGAGGAAGATCACAGTACTTCCAGGCAAAAGCAATGCTGGGATTACCATCTGCTCTTCAGATGACAGGAGAGTGTTAATTTGCCTTAGTTTGCTCATCCAGTGCGTTGCTGGTTGCATGCTCCACTCAAGTAATTGCTAGAAAGTAACACATGCAGAAATTGCTGAAAAACTGGTCAGTGCTTGTGTTTCCGGCATTTGCTGAGAGCACTCGGCACCTTGGCAGAGATCCAGAAAGGAGAAGGGAAGAAAATCCAGGACTGATCTGTAATGGAGATAGAGGAATGTACGGAAAGCCGTTCCGGCACAGCTCAGCTGCCTGCAGTAGTGCTCTTGAGGAAGGTCCCAAGAAACATTTGATCCTAAGCTGAGGCTGTTGGCACAGATTTAGGTCGGCTGGTTTGTTTTTGTGGCATGCAATAGTAAGGAACCAGTGAGGGGAGCAGTCCTTAGGCTGTGCTGCCCAACATAAGTGCTAGTGGGGGCAACCTCCCCCCAGATCCGTTCTGTTGGACCCATTGATGTCATCTGAATATGTTCTTCACCACTTCCTTTAGCCTTTCATCTACTGTTGCCATCTGTGCTAAACATTTTATCGATGATGATACATACATTTAAAAAACCCCCAACTTCATAACTACACATTGCTATAGTTTCTTTTAATATTATTTTAAAATGGTAAGTAATAGAAAATCTATGTAATTCTGTAGACACTGGATTTGGATGCTGTAATTTGGCACTGATTCAGGAAAAAGAATTTCAAGTGTGTTCTTCCAACTTAAGACAGATACACAAGAGGAATAAAGCATATGGTAGTCAGTCTTATTCCATATTCACTTAGGTAACGATCATCTCATGTGCTGTGTCAACATTTCTGAATATCATGAGTGCTTGTTTCACCTCATAGTTGTCCTATCAAGTATCTGCTAGGATGATAGCACTAGCTGGCTTAAATCCTTTTTTATTTGCTTTAATATAGTAAATGAGGTCTGTTTACCTTTCAAAAGGTAAGTGTTCAGTTCCTCAGTGCTTGAACTAAGTTTCTTGATAGGCTTCCAAGTGACACCTTTTTTTTACCCTTAAAGAGAAAACAGATTCTGCAGTCAGTTATCCAGAAGGAGTTTGGCCCAAAGCAATGTACAGAGAAGGAAGAGAAGCTTAGGAAGATTGCAGCTTGCCCACGGTTAAATAGGAAGTATGTGGCAGAATATAAATGGGGCTGAAATTTCTTATTTGTTACATCCTGTCATCCCGGTACTCACAAATTGTAAACATAAATAATTTCCATGATGCTCTGAGTAACTGCTCACATGTTGTTGATTGTGGACCTAAAAATAATTGTAAAAGATCTCTGGTGAATCACTTCGAACGATGAGTAAACTCTAAAAAGTCTTCAGCTTCTCAAGTGCAGAAAAAGTGCTGAATACATCATTTTCTGTGATGACTTTCTATTCGCTCAGCATCAATATCAACATTACTGTGAGAAGGGAAAGTTTCCCTGTTTAGAGAAGTCTAACGACATCCTGTATAGCACTTAGTGAGTCATCTTAGGCTGGCACTTTTCAAGGATCTCGTAGTACGTCTACATCCAAGCTGTGACGCCCTCTGAGAACTGGAAATAGATAAATACCAAGCTCATCAAACGACTAAGTTGGGTCCATAAACAATACGGTGGCGTTCCTGTGGTGCTGTTTCAGAGCAGCCCGTGAGGGGCAGGAATTATTACACTGGGTCTAACCCCCATAAACAGGGCTGTACAACTTTGCAAACCCGAGCTGATACATCCAAGTTGTGTTTTGCTGCATGGTATTTGTACGAAATAAAAACTAGCACCTGACTTGTGATAGCTTAAGGGAACTGAGAGAGTCAATTCTTAGCACAGTGCTGCTTTTTTTTATTCCCTAACCCACATTTTAAGTGATGACTGTATTAGCCTTTGCTGACGTGTTTGAAAAGAACAGATCAAATCCTAGGCTGAGTGTTAAAGAGCCAAACTTCAGACAGGTTTGTTCTTTGTTCATATTGTAACGTAGTGATCTCTCTTTTCTTACAGAAATAGATGCATTCTCATGTGAAGGATGGATTGTTGGGCAAGAAAGCAGCAATCTCTCCAGCTTGCAGAAGGCTTCTCCAGATCCTCATTCTCAAGTGTAAGTTTGCTCCACTTTATTTCCTACGCTTGGCATTAAACACGCCCTTGGATATTCATTACACTACTTTGAAAAATGAATTTAATTGATGAATGAAGTCCTGGTTTGCTGCCACTGCCTTTCCATCTTCCAGTTCAAAGCTTTCAGTCTGTAACAGATGTATAGCCAAAGGACTAAATTCATCCTCATTCAACAGTTCCCTTGCAGCCTGATAGCTGTCACTTACCTTGCCAACCCGCATAAATGTAGCTAAAACTTAGTGTTTATATCATTTTTGACCTTCAAACAATGTAAACAAGGGGCAGGGCTGTAAAAAGAAACATGTATGTAATGCATGTGCCCTTATACCTCGCTTGCAGCAGGACAGATAAAACCAGAATCTGTTCTATTGAATGAATCACTAATTTTTTTCTACTTAGAACTTGTCATTGTTCAAAAAGCTGTGCATAAATTCTTTTCTGTAAACATATTAAAAATTGACTTTTTGTGTGTGTTTCAACAGCTAAAAAATATTTTCTGTTCTCTGGAACAAAAATATGACGTAACAAAAAGCTGTAATCACAACACTTTGAAATGTTTTGAGATTTTCAGTTTTGATGTTTATACACTTCAATGCTTTTATAACACTTTGAAGTGGAAAAACAGATTTTTATTTTTGAAGTGCTTTAACTTTTATTCTCTTTTAGACAAATAGAAAAGAAACATTACATACACTTTTCATGGAGAACTTCATTTTTGCTATTGTCTTACCCGAAGACATGGTGTTATGTTATTCAACATTAATCAATATCCCAATGCTGACTAATTTCTAGAATTGCTGGGTTTTTTTATATTCAAATACAAGTACTGTGTATGTGCTGTTGAAGGTCTCTACAGGAATTTCAGCAACTTCATAGTCCTTGTTTCTGAGCATGGTTGGAGTAAATACTACAGGTATTTGTAGGAGAGTCTTCCAACTCATTCTATTCCAGACCAGAATTTCCTCTGTATTTAGGACCTTTTTCAAAGGCTGCTTTATTCTGAATGTTTAGCTTAGAGCAGATAAGGGGAAATCCATTTCCTTAGGAAAAAAACCAAATCAAAGCAAAATGATACATAGTGCAGAACATGTCTTTCTCTTCTTTCATTGCAGTCTTTGACACTTGAATGGATTAATGTTCATCCTTTGCTCCTTCTCTTGCTCTCTTCTCAGAAGTGTGAGATACAATAATTTTGATACCTAATACATTGTAGTAGCTCAGGTATTGTACAGTATTATGTTGACCTTCTTAGTATTCAGTATTTTGATTATCTGGTTATTCTTTCCCTCCTGGAAGGTTAGAGAGGTTTTAAGCCAAAGACTGCAATGGACAGGCAGAGTAAACAACATAATAGGTCAGAATAGTACCACAAAGCTGCTACTACAATTTGCAAAATGAAGGAGACGTCCAAATATTTTCTACCTTCTTTTATCAGCTTGCTAAAGAGAATAGAAACTAAGAAGGAATAGACTGCTATGGAAGGACAGGAAAACTGATGAAGAAGATTGAGGGTTTGATTTATAAGGAGAGATTAAAGTGACAAAGTATGAATGGCTTGACTAAACAATTTTTAAAATTGGACTATTAACACTATCTGAGAGCAGTTGAAAGCCATGTGCACCCACAGGGAAAGGGTGGTTTAGATTGCTCTAAGGGGGTATAACTTTCAGTAGGGGATAAAACAGCACAAAGAAAAGTTGAAGAGGAATAAATCAAACAAAATGTGAGGGGTTATGCTGCACTATTGACTATTTGTCCCTCTTTTGGAGTGAGAGGTGTTAAGATCTTGCTGTACGGTTCTTGATAAGATACTACACCATAAGTTCTGGCTTACAAGCTGCTGGTATCGGCTGCCTGCCTGCAGGAAACAAGCAGGTGGGGAGCAGGGAAGTCGAGCTGGTTTGTCTCTCACTCTTTTACAGTTTAGAGCAGTAAATGGAAGCCATATATTATTGCTTCTCTCCAGAACAAGGAGGGTTTATTCCTTTTGGAGAAAATAGCATAGACAACATGGTGTGTAAAATCACAGGCCAAGAGAACAGGTTTTAGTATGAAATATTCGCTCTTCTTGGGATTTGTATATCTACTTCGAAGCTATGTGATATCGTTACGTAGCTTGCTGCCTTTGGACGCAGCCCCTTGACTGCTTTATGGTACGCAGCGAGCCTGACCGGTGTGCTTGGAGTCAGTTATGAAACACAACTGCACCCCAGGACGGGGCTGTGTCGGGAGTTCCACCAGACACCTGAAGGCCTCCAGCAGCACGTAGAGGCCTGTGAGTCCACCTGCATGGTGCAGCAGTAAGAATTCAAGTTGTTCCTTCCTACCAAAAAGCTGTGAATGCAGTGTAACAGGAGGTATGAACCTGGACATTCAGCACGTTGTGACCCGTTTGCTGTTTACACCCCTAACACCTCTGTGTGGAGATGATGCAGCAGATGACTAAGCCCACACGCTCTCACCTCGAATAGATAAAAGCTGAATGCTGATAGAAGAAGCAGCTTTCTGCTTTGCACAGGTGTGCAGCTGCACATTCTGTATCTAGCCTTTTCTTAGCTCCATTCAGTGCAAAAAGGTGGGTAATTGTATTAAAAGGCATACTCAGTATTATTAACTGTTTGTATGGGGGATAAGCTGTTTATTGTGCTCTCTACAAGCCTGCATTTTAGGTATGGAAAACTGCGCTGGATTTTCTGGATTTACTAGTGGTTGATCCTGATGCAAATGGCTGGGAGAGTCAAGCTCTAACAATACATCCATTTGCTTAGCCTTTTGCTTTCACTCTAAGTAAACAAACCCAAAAAGAAGACATGAGACACTTTCAGGTTGTTACCCATTGAGGTGGCTGCTTATTAGCTATTGTCCTTATGACAAAAGCAAATTGGAAAGCAGTAATGTAAAATAGCTTTCTGCATAATGCAGTATGTTGAAGTCCATGATTTAGAGATACATAAACTCTGTACAGAGCATCCACAGCATGAGCTGGGTCCTTCAGGGTATAAAATGTTAGAGCTCTGCAGACACCAAAGCAATATCACTTTACACTAACAGAGGGATTGGCCCTCATCTTTTTTTTTTTTTTTTAAAAAAACGGGTTCTATTTGCTTTATTCTCTAATGGTAAGACTAGGCTGACAGAACAGAAAAGCTCAAAGGCACTTTCCACATATTCATCCTTCAAAAGATCATCTTTATCTTTCCTTTTACTTCAAGGCTGTCTTTCATAATAGGAAGGATACTGTTACCTGCAGCACAGTATTTGCAGCTCTGGAAGCATAAATACTTCCTATACCTGTGTACTTTTCACTGTTTGCCTTATGTGAATTAGTTTTGACTTAAGTTTTGTGGTTTGGGTTGTATGGTTTGGGGTTTTTTGTTTCTTTTTTCTTCCCTTGGCTGAAAATCAAAAGTCAATAATTGAGCCCAGTTTATTTTTGTGAACTTACTCTTTTGTTCTGGTAAGGAGTTACTAAGGAAGAACTTGGTGTGGAGCTGAGTGGGTGCTATCGTGCTTACCCAAAGGTAATTTCCTGAGGTTCTACATGCAAAATGACTAAATAGGGCTGAATTGGGACACTTGAGGGAAATGCCAGCATGCTTCTACTGCAAGTTAGTATCAGCTGCTTCTTCAGGGGCATGTCTTTCCAGTATCAGTGCAGACACAATGTCTTGTCAGGGTGCTGTAGAGCCTAGTGCTTTGAAGGAGGCCTACTTTTCCAGGAAATAAAAAATGTCATCTTACCTATGTACCAAACTGCATTTTCCTCTCTGTAAAAGATTATCACAGGCATACTTTGCAAAAACATTTTTCCTTCCTGTTTAATATCCTTTCTCTTTTCAGTTCTGCTGAAGTTCTCAGACTGTGCGTGTCACTATAAGAATATTTTCCAGAATTGATTAATCCACATACTCTGTATCATTCCTAGGCTACTCGTTAACACTGTTGTAATAGGTCAGAAGTAGGTAAAAGATACCTGGTGATGTGATTCAAAATTTGTAATCCTATTTCGTTTGTTCACTTGTGATGGAGCTCCAAAGGACTGTGTAATTATCTTGCTGTCTATCTGTTGTCTTTAGTAAGACTGTTGTATGCAGAGGATGCGTACAAGAACTGCAAACATAGGAAAGCTTCTGATGAAATTAAAGTGTTGAATGTTGCTATGTTTCTTTAAACATCCTTAAAAGAAAAAAAATCATTCTTTTTTCCTGTTTGAGAAGATGGTCCTCAGAAACTGGCAGGGAAGAAGGTAATTCTCTTCAGTGGGTTTACAATAACATTCTGTGTGTCAAACTAACTACATGAAATTAAGAGGTTTGATTTGTGTAGAGTTGGGGCATGAGCCTGGCAGCGTTTTGTTATGGAAGTAAAACATGGAAATGTACCTGCAGTTGTGAGAAGTCTTAAAATACTTATTTTTTGTTTCTCCCCTTGAAAATACCTTTCTGAAATGAGACACAATTTATATGACTGCTTTTGGGATTCTGGCTGAAAGAAGCTTGGCTGTATTTATGTTTGGACCTCAGGGGGCAAGACACTTTGTTCAGTTAAAATAAATCACTTTATGCCAGCACCTGGTCTCAGACCCACAGATTGACTATCACCATGATGGGCTTGACACACAGCTATTGTGGGTCTTAACCTTCGTATTTCATCTGCTAACCTCACGCTGTGCGCTCGGCCTCTCTCGGTTTATTCCTCCATTTTCTTCTCCAGCTCGTGGAGTGGCAGCTTGAGGCGACTGCGATTTGTGTTCCTGTGGCTTGGGGTCTTTTGGTGTCTTTCAAAGATGCCAGTAACTCTTGCTGTATTAGAACAAAAACATTAGTTCTTGTGTGGCATTTAGAGCCTGTTGGAGTTGTTTACATGGCGTTAGCGTGAAGTAATGTGCTCTATGAATTCAGAGCTAACCTCTCGTGGTTGCTTATCATGCACAGCAGAAGCATCTCTGTATGACAGAGTTTATTTCAAAGGTTTTGTCTACCGTTGTTATATGCAGCCTTGATATTTCAAATTAACTGTGCTACACTGTACAGTGACCACTTTGTGTAACATACACGCTCATTTTACCTACTGATTTTACTTTCTTTTTAAAGAAAGCTGTCTAGCATGGAGTTGCTTCAGATTATTGATGTAGGAAATTACTGTGGAGTAATGCATGCCACAAATACACGCTTTAGTTGGCTGAGCACTAACTTCTCCAAGCAGAAAAGTTCTAAAGCAGCAACTGTTAAAGGGCACGCTAATCTTGTAGGCCTTTTATTTCTGTCTGTAGGCTCTTGTAGTATTTTCACGTCACTGTGCAGCTTTCAATTAAAAGGTCATCTTTTACAAGGGTCAGTCCTGTATGTTCTCTAGTTCCTTCTCTGCCTTATTTGTGTGTTGCTTTTTTTTAGGGCTAACTTACCTATCCTGGGCAAAAAGCCTCATTTGCATTGTCTGGCTAGGATTTGTAAAGCTTGATAGCATTAGCACATGATTTTAATACTGTTTTTGTATACCTTTGCTTGTAGGAGATACAGTGTTTTCTGCATACTGAAAAAGGTGTAGTATATGGAGTGAGGTCAAGGAACATAGCTCTAAAACATTTTCTGTAAAGCACATTGCAGTGTGCACCAGCATGAGCTTTGAGATGCAGAGTGCCAGAGCCTGTGTGTTGGTGGTTTGGTATCTCCAGAACGCCCATCGCCACCATCGTGTTTCTGCAGAACAGGAGGCTTGGGGCTAGATGCATTCTCAGCTTGGGCTGCAGCTTTGCTCTAGTGTAAATTATGTTCCTGAGACCAAAAAAAAATGTCAAGACCTGCTGATCTACATATTCCATGTGTTCAATGCTTAGGTAGGTCTTTAAAGAGCAATATCCTCTCAAACAACAGGAAGCACTTGTTAAGTAAAGGCTCTAGTCAGCACTGAGGTATCTTCCTTTAGTTTTACACCTGCAAGAGCCACCTCTGCGTAAAATCCAATCTTACTAGTACTTGGTAGTTTCAGTTGAGCTCAAAGTTTTGTCCATAGGAGTGGTGTTTAGTCCTTTTCCCTGAAATGGAGGGGAGAAGTAGAAGAGGATGGCTAGAGAAGTACTTCTGTGGAAATTAATATGTCCAACTTAAAATACCTGGCTTGAAATATATAATTCTGGGCTCCAGGCAAGACTTGGGGATTTCAATATTTAATAAGCTCATCTTCCCAGTTGGGTGATGGTGTGTAAGGGGATGTAAAAGGCCATCCTGGCTTTGTTATGGCCTTGTTTGAAGTGCAGGATCTTATAAAACACAGGGAGCAAAGTTTTCAGCAATGCCTTGCTGCCATTGTGTTTTAGTGGAATCCTGAATCACTTCAGAGTTTATGAAACAGGTTTTGGTTTTGTGTTTATCCTTGCTTTTGTTCAGAACTGTGGTTGCATGATGTGTCAACTCTGTGATTTTTCTGCCAAAATGTCCAAGTATCTCAAACTGCTTTAACAACAATCACGGTAAGACGTGCAAAAGGAGAGATCAAGTGGCTTGGTCTAAATGGGTTAGTGAAAAAGCTCCCAAGTTCTGTGTATCAGATTCCCATTTTCATCCACTAACAACATATCCTCATGGATATAAGCATCCTCACTACGCCCCGCTGAACGTGGCAGCAAATCCAACCAAGATGAATTTACATGTTTGAAATTTGAATGTAGGCGGGAGTGGGGCGGTAGACATGTTGCTCTGATAAAGAGTTAATTAACAAGGTTCCATCTGTGGTATATAGAGGTGAATAACACACTTCAATTAAATTGTTTATGCACAGAAAGGGATGTTTAACAGATCAGCAAAACAATTTATTAATTTTGTTGAGATACCTTTAAACAAAATTCAAAATGTTTGGCAGAAATCAAAAGATACTAGCTTAATATCTTCATAACGGGATGCTCTTACTGCCATTGCATGTTGGAAACTGCTGAAATACATATTTTTTTAAAAGGGGTTAGAAGTTAAAAAACCTAAACCATTTTGTTTAACATACACCCCCCTCTGCAATATTTGTATTGTACTGGAAAACTAGAGGCTAGGTTGACAATTGGAGGGTGTATTTTATTTACTGAGCAAACAAAAAGGTATTAATTGATATAATCTTGAATGCCAGCCTCTTCTGAATTTTGCCTCCATTATATCCCATGGAATGATTTGCACAGTTTAATTATTCTGAATGTTGAAATTCTGTTTGTATGCTCTAACTCTGCTACCTCTGAAGTTTATCAGATCCCTCTTATTTTTAGTGCTGTGGGAAACAGTGAACAACTTTTTTCCGTTTGCCACCTCCGCTATTTGTGACACGGGCTTCTGTGATACCCTGTCTAGGTTGTGTTCTTCCCAACCGTAAGAATTCTGATCTGAATTATCAAGCTTGATATTTCAACTCTTTCTGTCTTCCTAGGCTGCTTCCTAAAATGCGTTGGAGTAAGTGGATGGGTTTTATAGGACTGTGAACTGGAGAACCACTCTAATTACAAAGGAGAACGAAGCCAAGACTTCACTTACGAGAGCACTATTTGTTCAGTGGCACCCAATGGAAAAATAACTACTGTAATGGGCTCTCCTTCTTATTATCCACTCGAGCAGTAGCCATACTGGGTGACCTTTGCCATTTGGAGTCGTTTACTTGGCTCGTGTTAGAAACGAGTTTGAAACATGAAGAGGATAAAAAGTCCCTAGAAGTGAGAGGGCAAATCTCAAGAGGATTTTATTTTAGAGGCTAGCACTTCCCTTTGCCCCCAAGAGTAGAATGGAAATACAAGCAGAGTTGAACTCAAATCATCGAGTATTAAATTGAGTGTTATTAATGGAAGCAAAAGCAACTTTTTCTAAGCCCTATGAACAATAAAAACATGGCTGAAGCTTTTGATCCAATTATAATTCGGATGACTGTCATGTTTAAATAACTCCATTGTTTGCTTTATAGCAAATACTTTCAAGCATATTCCTTTCCTTTTAGCAGTTTTGCCAGTTATTAATTTGAAGTGGCGGTGTTAGAGAGATGGTTCTTTTTCCATACTGAGTTACAAGCACACAACTAAATTTTACTGGTGTTTGCGTAATCATTAAATTTTTACTGAAATCTGGTGCTTAAAAACTGGTGCCTCTGCCAGCTCTTCTGGATACTGATTACACGGTTATGTGGGACAGCCAACAGAAAATACAAGGCCACACGGTACTTCTGAGTTGATCGTAAGGGGGGTGTTTTAATTGCTCCAAATTATTCATTAGGGTAAAAGTGCTCTGCCAACTGAGCGTGTTCAGTTGTAGAACAGAAGTGACAGCGTAAATAGTGAGATACTAGTTGGTTTTGTGGGCTGTTTGGTTTTTGCAAAAACTGGAGGCACCCTGTGTTTTTGGGATGCTACCTCCAACAGAATGGGTTTTTTTATTGGAAATTTGTTTTATATTTAATGAAATAAGTTAGGGAAAAAACATTACCAAAAAGAAAACAAATCTGCAGTTTACACTTTATCATTAGAGCAGGTCTTGTTTTGTGGGAGTACCAACACCTCGAAATGAAATGAACTGCTTGGAAAAATTTAATTGACAGTCAAAGGTTCATCCAAAATTAAAGCTTGTCTGGATTTTTAGTTAGAATGAAATTAATCTCTGTTAATATGAGCTGGGTAGGCAAGTTTAAAGGCCTATTCTTTGAGTGTTCTTATGGCTTCTTTTACGCTAAAGTATAAAAGCAATTTATCTGACCTGTATTAGAGTGGGATGAATCAGCCCGTGAAGTGCCTATTTCTTTCTTATCTTTTTTTTTAAACCAGTTCTATAGCCCAATGAATAAGTAACCTGGATGAAATTCCTCCTTTTCTTACACGACTAGAGTTATAGGAAAATTGAGATTTTGTATTTTTATCCTGATTTAGGAGAGAAAATATTTCATTTGTTGAATGTTTTGTAGGATGATAAAACAGCTTGTGGTTTGTTTCTGTCCACTGCTCAGTACATTTAACTCCCCAAGTGCTGTAGTTTTATACTGACAATGTTACTTGGGACCAAGCTTTAAGCAATGGTAAGTATTAGCATCATCACTTCACTGGTGGGGAATTGAGACAGAGAACTGAAGCAACTTGTCCTAGACTGCACAGCAAATTCACAGTTGAAGCCAAGATTAGATCTTTCCTAAACATTAGAGGAGTGTTAAAAAATGTTCCTTGTTGATCTTTGAGCAAGCTAAGGCATTTCTCGAGAATACAGTAGTCCTGTCTGTGGGCCAGCTAATGTGAGGATGAAGAGATTTCTAAATGCCAAGGAGTCAGGATTAAACCTTCCTTTCTGGGGAACAAAGCAGAGCTTGGAAAGGCCTGGGGTTTCCTAAGTTGGCCCTTGGTGAGCAGGAGCGTTACAGAAACCCTGATAGGGTAGATTGTTTGCAGCTTCCTAAGCAAACTTTGTGTTAGCTCAAATTCATGCTCCCTGTTAATCAGAATTTAATTCAACGTCATGGTCTGTCCCTTTATTTGGGTATGCATGCCATTTCCTCTACTAATGAGATACCTAATTCTGTGTAAAATTGCCTACATTAGAGCTGCTCTGAAAATTCAGCTGCATTTTGCATATCTGTCTCCCTCAGTAAAACAGGCTGTGGACCTGTCTCAGGAATATAGTGTAAAGATATTTTTCTGAGTTCATGCAAAGTAAAGTCCTGCTCTTGAGGGTCTGGCTGATGAAATGAGCTAATATGGTCCCAACAGAATAGAAAATCTCCTCCCTCATGGTTTCCTACTCCCACGTGATTCTTTTTATTTCTGTATTAGCGTATTTAGTAGGCATATTAGTAACAAAACAATGCCATTTTCAGGGAAGCTGCCCCTTGGGACAGTCTTTCTATTTGTCTGAATACCCCGACCTCTGCTCACACCTCTTGTAGGTTCCCTGTGGCTGTATTCCATTTTATGTGCATGACTGCTCAGCCATGCCTCCAGCATGTGTCCCCAATAATTCATTATATCCTATATATAAAGCTGAATGCAGAGAGAAGGAGGCGGAGAGGAGGGAGCTCTTAGGGGATTGAAGGCATCCAGTGCTCCTGACAGTTGTCTGATTTTTAGAACTGGTGGCTTCCTGAAAGTCCTGTGGCTCGTGGGTGGCTAATGCAAAGTGGGTCTGAATTCTCAGCACAGATCCTGTGGAGAATAATCCATAGAAAATTGTTTGCAGCTGATGCAGAGAGAGCATAGATTCAATGGCATATAAAGATTTGTCCTGAGACGTATACATTAGGAGAAATATAGCAGGAAACCTCTTCGTGTAATGCCTCTCCTTTCCACAATTCACATGCCAACAGGTACAGCACTTTTCACCAGCTCGCACTCTGAAGTCGATAGTGTTCGCACCGGGGATGGATTTGGGTAATGATACCTGCAAGAGTTTGTTTAATTTGCATCAACTAAAGGGCTCAGCATACATTTTGGCTCAAATTCTCCAACTGGGGTGTATTTTTGCTTCTTTTACTTAGCTACTGTTTAGACGAGGGATAATTTGTAGAATGAATCATTCCGATCCAGAGGCGGACTTTGGCTGTAACGCGACTCTCCTGTGCAATTCTTTAGAACAGAGAAGGAAGTTGTTATGGTTCTTGCACAACTACCCTTTAAAAGACAGCTTCACAGCGTTTCAGAGGATTGTGGGGAACGGCGTGCAAAGTCCCACAAAGGCAAATGGCAGTAAGAGCGTTGGGGGAAGGCAGCAGGTGCCAGCCAAGGTCCTCTGTGGATTTGCCAAGCGTGAATCAGCAGCCACAGACATGGATCCCGTCCCTCTGGGGGCTCGCCCGGGTTCTGCAGCTGCCTCCTCCCTCGCAGAAAATGTCTCTTGGAGTTACTTAAACTGGCAAGTGTTGGCACAGCTCCTGGGGAGAAAGGAAGTCTGCTTATTGCCTGCTGTCTTGATGGCGCTTTGCATATTATTGCTGATTCAGTCTAGAGATTTGACTTCTTCAGGGTCTTATTTTCAGGAATGCCTTCCAGTGTGCCCGCTGCGTTCCTGCCCCTGCACCTGCGCTTCTTACACCTCTGAGCTTTGGCCACAGCTCCTCCCAACATGCACGCAGATTTTTACATGCTCATGGATCTTCCCGCTAGTGTATTCCTACAACCTGCAGCGCTTGTAGCACTAGAACGTGTTTCAGATCTTCACAGACTTTATTCTTAGAAGTGATTTGCTTTAAATCCTCTGTGATTACTGGAAGAAACCCTTTGCTGCAAAGGGGTTTTAAAACAGCCCCTCGGGTTTCATATTTGAGTGCATTTTTCAGTTGTTTATACTTAAGGAAAAACTTTGCTTTAGACTCATTTTACAATTGGCATGCAAACTCGTAAAGAGAGAAAAGAAGGAAAAGCTGTTGAGTGTCATATTTTTCCTGTATATGAACATCCAGTGCCATTGGGAAGAATCCTATGTGGCAGATAAAAATCTCATTCAAAAGACCATTTATTTCAAAGGGCTGCACACCAGACCTCAAAGTAAAAAGTAGAGCACGTCAAATGTCTGACTTTATTCGGTGCTGCTCTAGGTGATTGTGAAATCATTGCTTCTGCAGAAAATGATAGTGATTATAGCAAAAGCTATGGCGTTTGTTTTTGAGGTTAGGAAAATGCATTCATGAAACTTGTACAATTGTTTTAGATACCAACTATACTGAGATTTTTCACAGTAGAAATCCCAGAGTGCCATTCAGGTCTGTAGGAGCTTGCATTTATATTACCAGCATTGTTATAAAACCAACATTTACAGTTCTACTTAAAGGACTTTTTGGTTAGGAATGTTTCAAAGAAATACCTGCTATCATTTTTTTCCTAGCTTGATCATTAATGTCACTGCTTGCAATAACAACAACAACGTGTCCACCCATTTTAGCTCTGTCTCACAGTTTGTGTGAATTCAGAAGTTGAGGTTAATCTGCTTTTTCAACACCAGAGAAAGAAGTTGTTAACATGGTTTCTTTTCCAACATGATTTTAGGATGATAGTTTGCTGTGAACAAGCTAAGTTTCTAAATGCTTGGAGCAATATTCAAGTTCATCGCTTATCTAGGATATCACCTTCTTTAGCTGTGAGTATTTCTTTCAAATTCAGCTTTTTCAAACGTGTGATGGAATTATCTTGCTCTCTGTTCTACATCTTGTGGTACACCATGGTAAATAAGAGTAACTCCTTACATTCAGGATTTTTTTCCAGCACTGTACATCAAAAAAATATTCCTGCAGGCACCACTTTCAGAACCAGAAAAAAAAGCAGCGTCCTCTTAAGAGTTTGTAAAATGTCAAACAAATAGATGTGGTCATCCAAAGACGTCCTGATGTCTTCAGGGTGACCTGAGAACTCCTAAAACTCGTCATGCTCTAGAGAATTCTTCTGTCCAACTTCTAACAGAAAAATCTTTACCTCCAGACTTCCCCCCCGACCTCTCGCTAATATTACTAGGAGAAAAAGAACAATCACCAGGGACAGACACAGCCGAGCATATGCCTCCGTAACTGTGGGGCTCTGCCTTGCTTACGCTGTGTGGGACTGTGGGCGCTACCCACGCTACACCGGGATGGAAAAGGAGCAGCGATTGTTCCTTCTGCTTGCCCTGGTGAATTTGGAAACAAGTAATATCATTCAGTGTTCATTAACGACTGCAACACTAAAAGTGGTCAACTAATGCAGCTTGAACAAACCTGTATAAGAAGCTTTCAGTTTTCTAGAGCCACTGCTTGCTTAGGTATATTTACCTGAAGAAATGCTGATGATTATTTAAATTGATGTAATTTTGTCTACCATCCTCTTTTATCCAACATTTTGCCCTAAGAAAAGTGATTTCAGTAGGAAGGTCCCTGTTCATATAGTGGCTTCAGTTTTGTGCTTTCAGTAGAAATAGTGTTTTGTGAAGTTGTTTCTATTTTATTTTTTTAAAATGCTGATTTATGTGGGATTGTTTGCATGAATAAGAAGGCCTGAAGTCTTCCCTGCACACCTTCTAGAAGGTGACGTTTCTTTGGGGAAGCAGTTAACCACATACTCATTTTATTGCTACTTTAAGTAATACATACTGCGTATGTATATCCTCTTAAAATTTCAAAACCAGTGTTATTTTATAGGTTAATAACATGTCTTGCTCTGTGTATATATTTTAAAAGTCAAATGATAAAACAGGTTCCATCATCTCAAAGTGACAATAGATCTTGTTGGAGACAAATTTATAGCTATTACATTTTTGTGCTTGTGTCAGCTAACCTTGGCAAACAGAATCCTACTTGTGATTGGGATGAAACTTATAAATCTTTTCTTTTCCACTTTCTCTTCCTCCTGGTTTTGAAACCTTGTCTTAGACCTTGTCACCTCCTTTATTCATGGCAGCAAGTGTCCTGTGGGTTGAAATTTCTTCAAGGACTAGGGTGTAATATTTCACCCCTTTTTTATAATCTTTTTTTATTTTATTTATTTTTCTCTCTCTCCTTGATGCATAAAAAAGTGTAGACACTTTTGTGATGGCTTCTGAGAGCACTGTTTAAGATATTTGTTTATAGTCGGTGATTTTCAGAAACTGAAAGTAATCTTCTAGTGCCTTCCATTTCAGTGAATCGTTTGATCAGTAAGAGTCCTTGATTCATTTTACTTTCTACCATAATCCTGTTGTTCAGTGTCTCCAAGTGGTAGTTTTTCTGTATGCAATCCTTGCAGTAACTACTTCAACACAAGCTGAGAAGTGTTCTGTGTTGGGACCCCTTTTACTTTTTTTTCCATGTCTCCAAAATTTAGAGTAAATGTTTTAAGGCATGTGAAATTTTATTGCATTTATTGAAAGATCTGTAATAAAGTAAGCAACTCACTCTAGAGCTAAGTGAAAACTTCCTTCCAAAACTCTGTGTGAAATTGTTTCCTGGCAAAATCTAAGAAAAAAACCAGAAATATTGAATATATCGTGTTAAAATATTTTTCTATTTCCATATTTTCCACTCTTTCTTTGAATTATGGACTGAAATAATAGGTTTCCTTTTGCAAGGCAAAATGAAGTAGTTTATTGACTTTCATTTCTGAAACAGTTCAAAGTTTCTGTGTTCAGTGGATCTGTAATGTTCACGTCTTTGCTTCTGCAAAAGCTTTGCCAGCTGCTTACCCCTAGCCTGTGGCCTACAGTTCCCTTTTGTAAAACAAGTGTGGCCTCTCTGGCACACTGAGAGCTTTGGCAAGGGTGAAGTGTTGGAGGTGAATTTCAAATGCATTTATCCTTTAAGAAGAAAAGAACCCAACTCGTGTTTTAAAGCATTAATGTTAATTGCCATAGTGCTGGGCTTGCTTTGTTTTAACCGTTGGGGTTTTACTGCTACTCATCTCTGGGAGCTAACAACATACCCTCCTCCTTCAGCCAGCCCCAGCCTCTACCTGTTCATCCAGAAATACCTGCACTGTTGGGTCTCATTAATTCCCCAATTTTTGCACAAAACCTGACCTGCTTACACTACAACTCATGAGATTCATAAAGTCAAATGGCAGATTTATACAAGCAGGCAGCTGTCTGCATGCAGAGTTACGGTGTATGGAAGAAATATGCAGATGTCAAATACAACCATGCAGTTGGCAAATCGACTTTGGGTATTTACATATAATAATTACCAGTGTGGGGAATTTGAGCGTAATCCTATTCAGAGAGGGCATGCAATGCATATGGAGCAGCCCAAATACAGACTTTTAACTCTTTGTCTGGCAACAAGGATATGTTTCTCCCAATAATTCGGTGTTATTTGCTGTACTTTAGTTATAGGATTGGAGGAGTTTTTACAGGATACAGCTGCTTATCTCTTCCAGAGATATTTAGGGTCCAAGAATGGAGAATTATGTATAAATAAGCTACTTCAGTGCTGCAAGGAGCAACTTATTGCAGCCAGTGCTAGCTACAGAATTATGTTCTTAATAGCCAAAAAGAGAAGAAAATACGAAGATGTGTAGGTGCATCTATATATGTAGTATTCATTTTATGGCAGAGGCTTTAGCTCGGATATTAAATAGCAAGTACTGAACTTTGAGAACTGAGCTGTGCACATTTCCACCCTCCCAGACGGGGTCAGCTTGGCGTGACTGAGGTTTTTAACCATTAGCAGTTGCGGTGCATAAAGTGAAGGGGTCTAGAGGAAGCAGGTTCAGATCCCCTGGGCTGACTCTGGAGATGAACACGTCCCACATTAGAGTGCAAAAATAAGTACACAGGGCTGGGTTTGACGTCTGCTGGATTGCATGAGGATGCTCTACTTTCACCATTCCTTTCTCACCCACAATCTAGCAGTCTTTTCACCTATTTTTACTGTGATCATGTTACTTCTGTTTAAGGGATGTAACTTCTTCAGTATGCACAAATCTGGCTTAGGAATGGTAAATGTGGTCTATGTTTGAACTAAAGCTTTTAGATTCACTGCTTTACATCTTGGGATGGATGCTGTGGCACAAGGAGACAAAGCTGTTCTTGTTCATTATTGATCTGTAGCTATAGCTGAACTTCTCGAAACGTGCAGTTTATTGTCCTAAGGGAGGTATGTCCTGCCTAGCATTTTTCTAGAAAATAAAAGAGAGAGCAGATAAAGATGCTTCCCCTGACTCATTTCACCATCTTAGACTACTAATGCTTTTTAAATGTACACCCCTAGATGAAGATGTCAGAGGAAGGAAACCAAACACAAGGCTTTTCCAAAGACCTCGAAGCACCAGCTTGATTCAGAAGTTTGGTTCAAGTTTTTCCCCACGGCAATACAAAAAAGGAGAAATATAATCAAGGTTTCCAACTGGTAAGAAAGCAAAGAGGAGGGAAGGCGCCTGGGTTTTTCCATTTTGAAAAAGTAGTCTAGCATTTGAAATTTGCACCTAGTAACAGCAGGTGATGATTTTCTGTGCTTTCCTCCCCCCCCCGATGTATTCCAAGAATCATAATTATTGTCATTTTCAACAAAATTATGGTTTGAATGTGGTTCAGTACCTGTTACAAATTTGCACAGAAAAGATTTCCAGATTCATAAATAACACTGTCCACATCTCTGAATTTTCTCATTCTAACTGGAATAGGAGGTGGCTTTATGAAAATGGATTTGTTTTGCATCAATGCTAGCATAATTGCTCACCCTTTTTAAGAATTGTAGAGGCATGTTGATAGGAACAGGAAAGCAATGTTTTGGAGGATTTGATCATAGAGTTAGGTGGCTGCAAGTGGCAGTGAAAATTAGTTCTGTAAGCCATGGGCATCTTGCACAATTAAGCTTACTTACAAACAGACTAGAAGTAGATGAGGTTTCCCTTTGCTGATTGTCTTAATACGGGCAAGAAATATTAATAGAAATAACAGTAGAATCATCTTGAGTTCCCTATCCCTTTTCTTGTTTTGATTTGTTTTAAAGTTTTTTTTGGTCTCAACTTTTGCTGACAACAGGCATTTGAAGTTGCTTCCGAGTTGAGTTAAAACAGTGCTTGACATCTCTATACAGAATATAGAACCTGACAAGCATAAAATCATTGCCAGAGGTCCTTATTTATGTGAAATGCAGGACCAGCAAACGTGCTGGGATGTAAAGCGGTCTGTTTTTGAAGAAGTGATACAAAACTTTCTAAAGGTTCATGGTCTATATTATCCTCCCTTGGCACAGACCCAGGTATTTCTACTAAGGTCAGTGGAACTATACACAGTCTTCACTTGCTTGAAGATCTGGTCACCCCGAGTACTGCGATTCACCTGCCTGTTTTGTGCTCACTCTGTTGCCACAGAATTGAACAATTTAGAGGTGTAAGCAGTCTTCCCTCCCTGTCCCCCCAGTAAGGGTTGGAAATACTACTGCCTGCTTTTCACTGCTGAGAAATTGAGACTCTTTTCTCCTTGCCCAGCGTGGTGCAGGAGGTTTGTACTGGAGCAGACTGTGGTTCTCCATGTCTTGAGCTGTCACGCCAAGTCCCTGCTCTAGGCACTGTGTGTGGTACTTAGTGCTGGCCTGAAACCCACTGAAGTACACAGAACAAGTCTTGATTATCTTCTGCTCAGCATCGATTTATTCTTTGCCTTTTAAACTTTCCCTTTCAGGGTCCACAAATTGGTTTTCCATTGCTTTATAAATTCACCTTAAAAAGATCTGGATGTGAAAGAGAACAATAGGCAGATTCTTACGTGGTGGTGTTTTTGTGCCATCCATCCTGGAAGTATGTTCATTGTGATTTGCACATAATGAACAAAAAGTGAGGTGATGATTTGTGCAGATGAAAAACATATTAAAAGTTTCTCATTCTATTACCATTGCTGGAGAATAATTTTATCTTCTGGGTATTAAATACCGTGAAGCTAGGTTATAAAATAATCTCCATATATCCTGATGAAATCTCGAGGGGCTTTGTGTCTAGGTAAGCATACAAATAGTAATTGGAGAGCAGGGATAAAAAATAAAGTTGATAATATTTTTTTTGCTGGATTTGAAATTTTTTCGAGTTAGTTATGCAAATATTCTAAAGTTAATGATGCTTTCCGTGACAGCAATAGTAACATTTCTAAATCTGACCATTAAGTCCTTGGTTTTGTTCCATTCACTCGTCCATTCACTGTTAGAATTTCTTCTAACAACCAAGCGTAGACTCAGTCATGACCCTCTGCCCACTGTATGTATATTAATTCTATTTTAAAATGTCATGCAATCTTTGTTTTATCATAGAGATGTAATAGTTACTTGGATGAAAAATCACAACCTCCCAGGGAATTCTCCAGGGAATTAAAATACTGAGGATGCAGTAGATTTATTTTTTTTCCCAAACTCATTTATGTATATGAGTTAGCTTAATTTTTATCACCAAATGCAGGCTGTGCAGAATTCTAACCAGACGAAGCACAATTCTCTATCAATTTCTGCATGGATGCAGTGCTGCATATTCTAATAATAGCAAGCATTTTGAAATGTAAGATAGTAAATTCCTGGATGAAAGAGAGAGTTTGGCTTGTTATTGTCAGCCCGAATTCCAGCCATTCTGCTGAGAAGTTAATAATAAATAAGAGACCAAGGGGCATGTATCACATTATGGTTTTGATCCTACAGTTGCTCCCTGGAGATTTTTGCTTGTCTGAGGATGGCAAGATCAGGATCTTACTTTGAATATAAAGTATTCAAAATAGCAGCAGGTTGAGGAGACAAGGCAGGTTTGAGAATACGTGTGCTTTGATGCTTGATTTCATGTGTAGATTCCATAGATCCTCAGCTACTAAGAAAAAACACCTCTGAAAGGGAATGGAGTGAAGATTGGGATTCAGATGAACACAGAAGCATGTATGTGTTCATATAAATAAATAAACACGTGTGCAAAATGGTAACTCTTAAAGGAACTAATGAGACCCCCCTGTACAGGCTGAGACTTCAGAGGAAGCTATTCTTCCCGTTAAAATTTCATGAGCTAAATAGGTGCAGAATAGCAGAAAGGAAGAACTGAGAAGCCATGGCACCCTAGCAGTGGTATTCCTGCTGCTGCTTTTCCTTCTGAGCCATGCACTGTCCTCTTTTAGTCTCGTTGCCTCTATTTGATACCTGGATTGGGAGCTTTTATGGCAGGAACTGTCTTCTAAACAGCTGTGTACAAAATGCAGCACAATGTAGCCCCTTTCTTTGCTTTCAGAAGATGTCCTGAGGCCACCTGTCTGATAAATTCAGATGCTTCTGCAGAATAAAATGCTATTTATAAATGCTGAAGTTTAAATCAAATCCTAGAACACCTGAATGTGGGTGGCCTGTGTGCGGTGAATGATATACCCCTGCAGCACAGAGTTTGGTGCAGGATGCAGCGTTTTTCTCAGCCCCCCAGTAAAGTGAATGATCAGATACTGGCAGTCCAGCGACATCGCTGTGTTGCTGTCGTTGCTTTAACTTCACTCACTGCAGTCACACCTCTGATTTAATTGTACACACACCCAATCAAAGAGTTTCTAGAGTACTTATAATCTATAAAAAAAAAATAGAAAAAGAATGTGAACAAGGAATTTTTAGTGTGGATTTGGTTTTGTGAGATTTCTGGTGGATAGAACGAAGAGAAAAAGCAAGCTATGCTTCTCTTCCTATTTTAATAATTTTGTGGCGTACACAGTCCATGAGCAGCATCACTTCACAGAACCATTGCACTGTCAGTCTTTTCACTTCTGGGCAATTAACACTGAGAAGACACCGTCTAACACATGCCTCGTCACACAGAACAAAGCTCCAGATATGATTATTTCATCAGAAAAAAATTAATGCTGCCCTGTTTTACAACCTGGATTTTAACATAGCCTGACATCCTGTTCTTGTATTTCTCTGCTAAGTACACATCTAGTTACTGCTGTTCTGTCCCTGCTGCAACAAGCTGACAAGAAAGAGCATATTCGCAGGGAAACTGGGGAAGGAGCTGAGATGCTTCTTTTGAAGTGGATATATTTGGATACATTGTGGTGGTGTGTCAGATCTTTTACCCACAATTTAAATTTGAATAGTTCTTCTGGGTTTTGGGGTTTTCAAGTTTTTAGTTCCTTTTGACACCTCAAGAAGGATAGGAGGGTAGAATGCAGACCAGATCTCACAACAAAATGATGACAAACAATCCCAACCTCCCGAACCCTTCAGATTTCTGCTAAGATAATGGAGGTTTTAAAAAAAAAAATATTTTTTTTCCTTTTTAACTTCTAATTTCCTTTTTTCTTTTTTGAAGCACCACTTCCATCTCTGTTTAGTGTACCTCTGGTATAATTCAGTGTTTGCTGGTTGATAACGATTCTCCACAACCTCGTATTTTAGTGGAGGACCTTCCGCACGAGAGTGTGTGCGCAGGCCAGGAGCAATCCCTCTTAGGTGACAGAAGGAATAATCCCATCTTTCACCACTGCTGCCATCACTGCATTCCCTTTCATACTGATGTTCTTGCAGCCTCTTCTGTGCTTGTGTGGTGACCTTTTAACATCAGTGCTGATATACTTTCGCTACTAATTCCTGGCAAGGACATTTTCAAGAGTAGTGGTATAACAAAACGAAGGGCTGTTGCGATGCCATGTTATGTTTAAGAAGCTGTAAATGCTGAGATAGGATTTAAAGAGTTCTGTGTATGTCATACAGTTGCATACGTGTGCTGTAAAGGAGGAAAGGCCAGTACTACGTACTTTTGCTTTTTAATTTGAGTTCCTATCTGATCAAAATTGGCCAGAGACTCCACTCTGAAACACCGAAGCTGCCTATTTGGACTGCACAGTGGAGTAAGTTTATCTCCACAAACTGCAGCGCACCTGTCAGCACAAGCCTATTTTTCATTTAAGTTAGCCTGTGATTATTGATGCAGCTCTTCTTTCCTGCTGCTGTCATATGTTATCTTCACTCTGAATAACGTCTAATATAGATCGTAATCTTTTAGGACTTGTATAAAAAGCTTCTTTTTCTTCAGTGATGGATGCAGTGTATTTTCTTGCTTGTTAAACGGGCTGAATTTCATATCAGCATTTTCAAAGAGGACCTGGAGTCTTGGGCTGAGAGAGGTTTCCAGTCCATGCTGAAGCTCTAGTCCCTGATGGTGTGTTTACCCTCAGGCCCAGGAGCAAACCCAAGTGCTGGACTGGTTCAATTAGTGCTAAGAGAGAGCTGCCACAGGGCAGGCTGGCCGTGAGGAGCGGGGTGAGAGCCTGCCCATGCCATTTGCCTTAAGCCAGGGGTTGGTCTTTATTTGATGATAGTCTGAGCTCCTGAGAAACATTTGCAAACCCTGCAAAAGTTTGTTAGTGTATAACATTTCCTATGAACTTCTTAATAACTTACCATTTGGTTTTCAGGTGTGTCTTGGATTCCTTTTGTATTTGGTGAGCAGCAGGCCCTGAACCTGCCTCTTGCACCCTTTGAGAACAGCGTTTCCTGGGGAACAATCTGGCTGTAGCCAGCAAATCTGAAAGACCTGTCGAAAATTACACTTTTCCCACACAGGTGAGATGAAACAACATCATCTTAGCAGACCATGTAGGGAAAGAATAGCTGAAGAAAAGCTTCAAATAACTTTAACATGTTTTAAACAAAGGTACTGTTTATGTGCGTCCTCTAAATATTATATACCAGAATTCTTCTGATTGAATTTATTTCTGCACTTTCATTCTGAGTCAGTTAAAATGGATTTATGTGAATCAGGCTCCATTGTATTTACGAGGAGAGAATTGGTTGCTGGGAGTGGATCTATCTTTCTGAACTGATTCTTTGAACTAGTTAAGGGAGAAGAGGATAATGTAGTGAGTAAAAATGGAAAGTGAGAGAGAATTTCCAACTACAAGCGGCTGCTTTGTTTGTATAGCACACAGTCTTTATCACAGTGTAATAAATGATGTTGCACTGTCTGTATTCTCTCTGTGGAATGGACAAGGGTTTTTCATTTCATGCTTCATTCACAGCCAGCTACAATGATTTCACAGAGTCAGCACCTACGCTTAGCACAAAGGGAAGAACAACAATATATTTATGGCCTATAGGAGATGCATCACAAATACTTCCATTTCTACTACACAGCAGAACACAAAGAACAGGATCACATTGCTCTGAAAGAGAAATACAGAGAGGAGAGGCCTTGTGAATGCAGCCATATGTTGGAAATTTTTGCAGAAGCAGCCAAGTTTCGTTCAGGACATGCATTGCCTTTTGCAGACTCACATGGAAATGGCGCTGGTGGCTTTAATAGGGACATTATGATTTTGGAGGAAAAGAAAAAGATGTTCGTTTTAGAGAAGGGAAGCCAGTTCCTCCACAATACAAGAGGATGAATATTCTTGTCATGGAATATTGTTATGATAGACTAAGCATCCACCTTCTTTTTTTGTCTCTAAGGAGATGTTTTCGAAGCTAACCCTTCTCAATCCTCCTGTTTTCTCATTCTTATGACCTGCAATTAGTATCCACCCTCCAGTTTCCAAGAGCAATTGAGTTTCTTTCTAGACAACATCAGTGGTATTCAAAGAATTAAATTAAAAGGTTTCTGAATATTTCAAAGATGAGACGCTTATATTTTTCTCATCATTGCAACCCATCCCACTGAATTAGGAAGTGGAATTCAAGCTCCAACCCCAGGTAACTTTTTCTTCTCTTATCAGAACTGATACCCTTTTGCAGGGTAAGGTGCTTTCTTTTACTTCTCCTGGAATGTGAATAGCTTTTGGTGGAATATGAACAATTATCTGGAAAGATCTGTTAGTGAATTAACCAAGGAAAGGCAAAGAACTGAGTGTCTTCTGTCTCATACAAATAAATGAGCTACATCTGAAGATTTAAGCAATCAGATTTGCATAATGAGCGTGTTTATGCCACAGTATAGTCACCTGGTTTACAAATTCAGTGAGCATTTCACCACTATTATCTGCTGTCATAGTAGAAAAATGAAACATTTGGTCAAAAATAGTTTGTAAGGCAATGTGAATGTACTTTACTTTGTGCTTTTTAACATCTGATCTTCAAGAAGTTTTTCTTATTTGAGGAGTGAACTCACATGGCCAAACTGGTGGCTGAAAATGTAGGATTAGTGCATCTAACTTTTGGTGATTTGGGCAGGGGATTGTTTGTCCGAATTCACCTCCAGATTACTTAAACTGAGCAGCTCGTCGTCTTTTGTATCTTCTAACATTTCTATTTCACTTTCTATTTTCTGTTATAAGCTTTTCTACTTTTTTTTTTTTTCCCCAGCATTGTCTAGTGCAGTAGTGTTTTGATTTCAGCACAGTCCCTTTGGCCTCATTTTAGGCAAGATTTTCAAGAGGACAAAGAAAAGTTTATATGCCTGTGTATCTGAAAATCCTGCAAATACTACTGTGGTATTTGCCAACAGGTCCAAATACAGTGATTTCATTAATTACTGTATAGATGTTTTTCCCTCGTAGGCCTAATTAATTTCTCTCTGACCTCTAGAAAAATCAGTGCACAAAATGTGAACTACATCTCTCATCTTCTTTCTATAATTTTCTCACTTACTGAGTTGGGAGGTTTAGCATTACTTCTTTCTTTCCATTTTGCTCAAAAAATCCGTAGGTACTGCAAAGCTGCATCCTGTTAGCTCTGTGGTGTATTCTATGTTTTTTTCATATACAGTGGTTCATGTTTTTCCCCCCTCAAACTTGACATTGGGGTCTCTGTAGAAACCGAGCTTAAGTGATGAGGCAAAAGTTTTGGCTGTTTGAATTTGCAAATAATGCATTTGCTTTACTTGAGATTTGAGCAAGAAAGGCAAATTCCTGGCAAGGAACGCTTTCATGAAGAGGCGAGTATTTCCAGAAATGACAGTTTACTTAGGGTGCATCCATTTCTTTGCTTGCCCAAATTCACATCTCTTTTTAAAAGAGGTCTGATTGTCTTCCTTCTGTCTGAAACTTACTTAGTCTCTCAGTCTTGACATCCAATGCTATTTGTCACTTTAGAGAAACTGTGGCTGCAGCCTCAGCAGGCGTGAAACTGCAAGCATGGATCTGCCCTGCACAGTATGGTTACCTCATCTGCTCGCACAAGCCGTATGTGTCTTCTCATTTTTAACATTTAGAAGCACTGTGGAATTTTTTTAGAGCACTAGTTTTATATGCTGCACTGTCATACTCCACGGAGTGGGAATTGTGGCGGTTTAGCTACATGTTAGGACCACTTCCGAGATCATCTCCTCCTACGCAGCAGGCCTCGCTTTTTGGGCTGCCTTCCTTTTACCTTCTGCAGAATTGTACATCACAGGCACAACTACTTGTGAGAAACTGCTACTAAGTCTACACCGATAGCAGCACAGGGTGTGAGAACCGTCCTGCGTGGCAGCAAAAAGGAGAACCTGTTACTGCACTGTGTGCTGTTTCTTAGGCTTTGTTCGCCAAGTATCAGGGAGTGGGTTGTTCATAATCTTTCTTGCTTCCCTCTGTGGAAACAGGACTTCGCTTGCAATGCATACAATGGATTTGTTTTTAATTAAGGCAGCTGGATATGACTTACAATTATTCCTCAACGCCTTGAAGATTTTAAGCACCGAGTCTTTTTCAGACTCCCTGGGAAACGGACGGAGCTGCGCGTGCAGAGGTGTTAGCGGCGCACTCTGGTATTTGTGTGGCAGGTACAGCTGGGTAGAGGTTTTTGTGGTTATTCAAAATATTTTCTGAAAAATTTAAAAAGGGTCATGAAGAAACTACTTGCAAATTCAGATCACATTTATTAATTTTGGCTCAGGTACGTGTATTTCTCTACACAGCAAATGAAGAGGAGAATTTTATCCCTTTTACCCAGTAGGTGAGGCATCTGTTACCTCCAAGGCACGAGGCTTGGGTTTGAATCCATCCTCACTGCAGGAGTTTTGAACACAGGAGCTCTTAGAGCAGGCTCTCGTGTCATCTGTACCTCTGCCTGAAGATGTTCCATCATTTTTTAAAAATACATATTTTAGCAGTACGGCTGAAATGCGTCCAGCTGTATCAGAGGACACGATGCCAAGATTTGTCTTGTTAGCCTGTTGTTGACCTCCAGCCATGCGAACAGAGGTTATGCTCTTACAAGAAACAGTAAGGTACAGGATTTGCTAGCCAAATATTTTCTTGCTAAAGGTAGCAGTTTTTCAATTATAAGACTGCACACACATATATTTTTATGACCAGATTCTCAGACAAGTAATGCATCTTTAATTTGTTGGAAATTAATAAAGCTGTAGGAGCAACTGAGAGTAAATAGTGGCTTCTGTTGGTTAGTGCCTGAAATGAAAAGTCAAATAACTTCATTTCTTGTCCAGGTGTTGGATCCCTTTCTGTTTTCAATATTTAACTTCTTATTCCTTTGGTTTTTTTTAGAAAAAGAAACCAAAGCAAACAAAACCCCACAACCTAAAAACCCAGAGAGAGACAGAAAAAGAAAAAAACACATCAAGCAAAAATTAAAGTAACTTAGTTATGCAAGTGGTTGAATTTTTCCGCTAGATACTTGCCCTTGCTTTCGGTCACGTTTGAAACAAATTTTGGCATTCGTCTTTTTCCTCCTCCTTATTCTTTCTTTCTGCACTGCACTGTCCAGAGGATTTGCTAAAAATATTTTTCCAATTCAAGTGCTCAGTACCAGGGGGTCAGGTTACTTGATTTTTTCACATACCTGTTGTTTCTCTGGCTGGAAGTAGAAATGTCAGTGAAAAAGCCAGCCATGCTGCCTTTTACAAGCTCCTTGTCTAACTGTGCAAAATAATGAAGACCGCACAAAGAGCCTGCTCCTAGAGGAATACATCTTAATATTAACATTTAGTATCTAACGTACAATCTATAACACAGAATACGTGTAGTGTAAGGGACCAAAGTTGTCTGATTCATTCCAAATTTAGGAAGTTATAATCTTCAGGCTCTTAATGAAGGACAAATCTAGCATCCACATTCTTAGTATCTCACGTACAATCTATAATACAGAATGCCTGCAGTCTGGTTGACTGATTTATTCCAAATTTATGATGTTATAATTTTCAGACTCTAAATAAAGGGCAAATTTAGCATCCAAATTCCTTTTTCTATCTCCCTTTTGTAGACTCTAGGTGACAGTGTCAGATTTTATGAAGTGCAGCTTTCTTCGAGGCTAGAATAAACATACCTGGTTTTGTAGTGATTTATACAGTGGTTTTATTTTCTTCCACAGATCTTTGGATGGGTCTCCCCCTTTTTTTTTTTTTTCTTAACGTGAAGCCAGTACTTACATTAATGATATATTTTCTTGTACAGTGGCTTATAATAAAATAAAATGTTGCTAAAAAGTAAGAATATAAATAATACTGTAGTGCACAGAGGTATTGTATGATTTGGTTCTTACCAGGTATCAAACACCATGACACAAGTTTTAATTTATTGGAGTCACTTCCTATGATAGACAAGCCCTTGAATTAAAAAACAATCCAAAAAAGAGTCCTTCTTCCATAGAATAATTTTTTCCAGGTCTGAAAGGAGACTGCCTTTTCTGAAGGTAAGGTAGAAGCGTACACATTGTTTCACGACCACCAATACCCAGAAGTCATAAGCTGTTGAAAATGTGCACCCTATATGGGGAAAAATGTCTCTCTGAATTCACACCCCTAAATGTGTACCCATTTTTATAATGTCATACAAAAGAATTGCCTAAACTGGATGAATCATTGCTTGGTGTTTCGTCTGTCTGAAGGCAAAAGGACAGCTAAATCAGTGGAGCAGGCAATCCAGCGGTAGCATTTACCTTTTGTTTGCCCCCCCCCCCTCCCCAAATCACAGATTTGCTGTCTTGAATTTGGACTGGCACTAATCCAGATGAAGAAGGGATTTTTGATTTTGATGAACTCAAACCTGTGTGAAAGTTGCTTGGAAGGTCCGTGGCAGGACTGGAGCGAGAGGCCATATCTCACAGACCTTTATTTGGTGGGTTGTGTTCTGTGCTCTTGATGTGTCGCAGTGAAACTTCTGCCCCACCCTTTTGAATGAGCTGCATCTGCTGCATCTGTTCCTGCTTTTTTAAACCTTGATGTGTGATGTTCTTGTGAAGTGACTGTGCCTCCCTGTGTTTGGATAATGTCTAATGCCGGAGCCTGACCTGCCTTTGGTCATGCCATTATGTTAGAGATACTAAATAATGTGAAAGTGGTACATGTCATGTATTGTTTCCTAAACTGATGTTGACCTTTTGAGGCTACGAAAGATTCTCAAGACGACTTTTTACACCAGCCTTCCGAACTATGTATTGAGTCATCTGTCCCACCCTTTTGACTCTCCAGCTTTTAGGTTGGTAGTTCCTTTTCATACAACTTTTGAGGTTAAATCACCCAGTTGAACTCAAAGAAGCTTAGGCTTGGCCACCAGCCAAAAAGCTCTCAGTGAAGCATCCCAGAAGGATAATGTTTTCAACCTTTCAAATCTCAAATGGTTCACTGTGGTTCTAATTACAGTCTCCCATCAGAATAACCTCCCAGAGTGAGAAGAGAAAAAACCCCACAAAAAGCATGATTTCTCTATACAAAGAAAGACAATTGATTGCAACATATAAAGCTACCAATTATAGAAGATTTGCTTGTTGGGTATTTTAACTGTTACTGTAGAATAAAATTCAGGTTTCCAGGCACTATCACAGTCATCTAGTGTGACTGAACAAATGGGATGCTTTAAAAAACACGCAGTAAGTCACTGAGCCTCCATGAGCCCCAACCGTAAGCATTTAATTGCCATTGACAGTTCTGGCCAATTAAGTCTCTGCAATAATGATCACATCAGCAAAAATTACTGGATCTTTTATGTTCAGATAACCACAGCTCCTAATTGGAATATGGTTTCAATGAAATCTTTTTTTCTCCATTACCAAAACTAACATTAGGGATCAGAGGGATCAGTGTTTTGATCAGTGGGTTGTGAACTTTGCTAGGGGTGAGAGAAGCAATCGGGATTATCGCAAGGCAGTGAAAACGTTAGTATAGCTTGAAGTGAACAAAACATTGCTGCTCCTCTGCTGTTACCCCTCAAGATCAGTCATGTCCTGGGTGTATTTGCACCATATAGTGTGGACATAATGAGGCAGAGTTGAGCCTGAGCTACTGTGCTCCTTCTTTCAAAAGGAATTATTAACCTGATGTTACCCTGGTGTGGTATATGGATTCTGGTCAGAAAAATATTCTCTTTGCAATGTAAACTGCGCTCACTCAGTTACCAGGGCTGTACTACGTAGACAAACCTTCTATTAATATCTTAAGCACGTACATGCTTCAGTGCATTTACATATAGATTCGTGTTTATGTAAACATGACGATTAAATTACAGTATTATTCTTATTTCATGTACTTTAACCTATGTAAGGAAATCATAGCACTATGGTACTCAAAATAAGGCATCTTTTACAAGAAAGTACTAACAAAAACTCTTTACTTCACCAGCCTTAGGGTCTACCTCTATTGTCTTGCCAGTACCTATCAAGTATTTTTCAATCATTAGCTAGAGAAAGGCCTTGTTGAAAGTCTGAGCTCAACCCACCAGTCTGTCCACTCTTCCTCTCGAGTACTGCAATTTGAGAAGTCCTCTGTGCCTCCCTGTATTTCACCTGCCCGCTGAGCGTGGGACTTGAGCGTCTGATCTTCTAAATCATCTAGTGCAAGTAACAAGGCAGCCCAGGGGTAGAAAACAAGCTGGAATATTCCAGTCAATCTGCAAGTTGTGAGGACATGGGGGTCTTTGTTAAGAAAGCAGAGTCCCCAGTTCCACCGGCCAAACGCGTCTCCGTGGGTGAGAGCACCGGCCTGATGACTTGTTCACCCTGCTGGGGACTGCCACGTCCTCTTGTGTTACAGGATTACATGATGCTTGTTGTTATGGGCAATATTGTGTTTTTTCGCTTTTATGCATCCCTGTTAAGTTTTTATTCTTTGAATTTCAATTTTAAGCTCTTTTTCTTTAGAATTCATATCTCATTCTTTTTAAAGTGATATAGGCTAATTTAATCAAGCCGTCTCTAGAATAATAGGAAAGTTATGCTAATTTTTGGAGATTAAATTGTATATCTCTTTTTTGCTCGTGAAATAATGTGCTCTTACTTTATGAGAAACTTACTCTCTTTTTTATGGAGAGTTGGAATTGTTTCTTTAATACATTACAAGCTCATCAGGAAAGATCACACAGAATGAATCCTGCGAGCAAAGGTAATCGACACTGCACCAGCGTTAGCACTGCAGCCTTTTATGCCTTTCAGGAGAAGCCTGTGTGGGAATGTATTTTAATAGGGAGAATTAAGGCAAGCCTAATATTTGGATTCAGAAGAAGGAAATACTGCTATGGCTGTTTAAGAATGCTCATTATTTAAAGGTCCCAAAGTTGTTCCTGGTGACGCTACAGATGCTGTTATTCGTAGGCTCTGGGCTGCAGCACTAGATGGAAACTTGTGTGTCCCATGTTTGCCGTTGTTTTCTGAATAGTCTTCGTCCCTCATTTCACTGCTTTTATCACCAGATAAAAATGGGGATAATGATACTGGTCTGAGTTTAGTGCTTTGAAATCAGTTGTTAACACAAAACCTAGTGGTGTGGTGCTATTGTGGTTTGCCAAGGCCACGGAGTTCCTTGGAGATTCGTGTGTGCAGTTTTTTCCCTCTGTGGGATTTCTCTTTGTGTCAGGAGGTTTTTCATAGCAAGACTTGACACCCTAGCAAGTGCCAGATGCAGAACACTGCTTCATAGCATTAGCTGCAGCATTGTACTCATTCTGCATGGTAAAAATGACTGTGTAAGGGCAAGGCACTGGAGAATAGTACCCACTAACAGCACCTTAATATAACTTGCTGCTCTTTAGGCCCACGGGCACTGTGGTTTCAGCTTTATTTTGCTATACGACATTAAGACCGCATCTCTAATTGCATAGCATAGAAGCCACGGTCTCCTGTCAAACAAGGTGATGTTGATGGTTCTCCTCTGGTCTTGTATTATTTATTCTGTAACTATAAAGAGAGAGCTTGTCACTATGATGCTTGTAGGGCTGTAGTAACACTTGTACCTTTTAATAAACAAACATTCATAGGAGTGCTCAGGAGGACATTAAGTTAGATTCCTGTGATAAACAATATGAAGAAGCCCTTAATAACACTTGACTTGCAGCAGAATTTGTGTAAAGCCAAATGATTTTCTTTGCCTGGGGTGGAACACTGAGAGAAGATTGTGAGACCAAGGACATGCATTTTTATGGTTTCCAGTTAACTTCTTTCTGTGAAGTGCTTTTTAGGTCTTTGGTAAAAATTAAACTGAAGATGAGAGTAGCCTGCAAGGCCAGATTTGCTGAAGAAACATGAAGTTTGAAGTATGCGCACGTGCTTGGAGTCAGAATTTGGACCTAAATGTGGAAGCATCCAGTGGGGTGTGGAGTGCTGAACTGGGGAACGGGCCATAGGAGTCCTGGTCATACCTCTGGTGGAGATCTGGTGTGTTATTGGTTCAAAGACAGTTCTCTCCCAGTAGCCTTTTTTTTTTTATTTTTTTTTTTCTCTTTTACCCTATTTTGTTTGTCTGCAGACTATGAAAATCCACAGGGATGGGAATTCTTTCACTGACTGAGTGTCTATCCTTACCCTGTGTGTTATCTGAAAGCAGTATGAAAATGGAAACAACAGACATTAGTTCAAGTCTTAATTTCATTTCTGATGGAAACTTAAATCTGTTTAGTTTTTTTGCTTCTAGGAGGAGGCCGAGTAGATGATAATAGTTTTCCTTTAGTGATCACTGTCACTTTCTGTAGTTTTCACAACATGGTTTTGACTTACATTTCTTGTTTTGCTCTGCTGCCTACCCGGGGTCAGCTCATGGTGTCTTTTCTCTCATTGCTACCCCCATATTTTTCCAGGAATAGAGCAGTTTCCCTCATGCAAGGGAAGAAAGGCTGATGGTCAGCCAGTGTTACTGCCTCTGTTTTCCCTGACCTCTTTTCCCTGCTGCACAAATCAAATAGAGATCATCCTTTACGTTGCACAATCTCAAATCATACTCAGCAGTGCAGGGGCCAGGTAATGGAATCAGAATTTCTACCTGTGGGTCACGAGATCAAACCGGGCTCACGGTGGTAATGATCAGAGCTTGCTGCGATTGAATGGCCCTTTCACTGTCCTGTGAGAAAAGAAGGTGTTGGTTCAGCCAGCTCCAAGCCTTGTTTTTTTTTTAGGAAGTACCCAGCATTTCAGTCTCGGGTGTCTCTTCTGCTTCAGTTAACTAAATGGGAGCTGAATTAGCTTTAAGGTTCATCAGCTTTGTATCTTCCATGGGAATTGAACTTGCTAATGAAAGAAATAAAAATACAGTGTAAATTCAGAATTCAGATACTTGATTCCTGGAAGTCAAGCACAGTATTACAATGCACATTAGGGCCGTAATTTTGTATATGTGGTAATTTCTATACATGCTCTTGAGTTTATCGTGGGATTTTTTAAAATGGGTGTGCATTTATGCGTGCTTTAAATCCATTTTGCAATGCTAGAGTGTGATATTAAGGAGCATTGGCACAAAGTATAATCTTGCCCATTTTCCTTTTTTAAAATTTTCACCTTTTGCAAATTTGTCCATATATGTTAAATAATTATGGATCAGAAGATGTCTATAATAGATGACACACTTTTGTTAATAAATATCTTAGTCTGTTTTAGCCCTTAATTAGTTGAGTTGGCCTACTCCAGTCAAATCATCTTCGCACATAAGGAAATACGTTAAGAAAGTTTGACAGTCCAAATTGCTGTAGAGTTGCGTTGCTACATGGATACTTTTAAACAACCACTTGTAACAGAGGAGCCTCATACACAAGAGATTCATCAACTCACTACATGCACCTGTGACTACTTTACCTGGCACAGGTTGAAAAATAGGGAGAAAAAAATCAGACTGTTTGTCTGATCATATTTTAGATTAAAAATAGAGCAGGTGCAAAATTAAAAGTATTCTGAGGTTTAGGACTCATTGGAATGCAAACAGATCACTTCAAAGCTTTATACCATGAGTAGGGAGACGTCAACAAACATGAGTAGTTCCAATAACTTGAAATCAGATGTTTCTCGGAAGGGTGGCTCACGTTGCTGTTTACATCTTCTGGCACTGTCACAGCAGTGTAAAAGGGCACTATGCAATGGGAAATCATCCCCCAAGATATTAGGAATTTTTGGCCGTACCAAAGTGATTCCTATAGTATTAAGTCTTCAGTTGGGTCAAGCAAAACACTCAATTTAGAAGGTTGTCAAGATGTTTTTGGGCACTGAGTTTTGTGTTTTGTTTCTGAGAGTAGTGTTAACTAATTTTTGAATGAAAACCAGTAATTTCATGCCATGGAAAGTGGAATCATTGATGGCATTTTGTTGATGACTGTGACTGCTCAGTTTTCTCTTGAAAGCCAGTTTTGTCTGTAAATATTTGCCAGCACAAATCCAAGTTCAGGTTCCTATATGGCTCTTAAAGACAGACTTAGAAGACCAAATATATCAATGCTAAGCTAAGTTTTTTGAATACAGTATGTAATCTCTTACCCTTACATCTACCTTACTGTTTACAGTGGAAGGCCCATCTATTTTTCCATCCAGTTGCTCATGAATAAATAATATGACATGCTGTCTCCTCAACAGCTGCTTTTCTTTCCTTCATTCTGCCAGTGATGCAGAAAGTCACCACACATTTGCATATGAAATACCAACTCCAAATCACATTTGTGTATCCTGGACCAATGCACAGGAGAATAATGAACCACCAAGCAGTGCTCTTAGATCTCTGTGGGCCAGGTAGCTTATGTGAATGTGCCTCAGGTGGTGGCCTATGGGAATTGTTGTTCTCTTATTCAGAGTTAGTGTAAATTTAAGCATCCAGCACGCCTCTGCCTTTTGGAACTATCCATTTGAGCATAAGTAGCATTTTATAGCGTGCCTATCATAATGGAAACAGTTGGGGTCTAAACTGCTGGAAGATCATCACGCTTAAAACTGAGCACGTCTTGTGAATTGGAGGCATTGTACAGAATAAAGAGGGCTGAGCAATAAATTTGTATATCGTAATTGTCTGTCTGTGTTACAGAAAGAATGCCTTTCAAATGTGTCTTTTCCAAATTCCTCTTATTGTTGTTTCTTCAGGGCATAAAGATCTTTCATCAAAGAAAGAGGGGGAAAATAACAACAGCAAAACTATCTCTTTGTAATGGTAGAAAATAGTTACATAAAATATGGGAGTCTGCAAAATGAAAAAAAAAAAAAAAAAAACAACCCACCACGAAACAAACCCCAAAACGCCCAAGAGAAACTCTAGAATAAAAAAAAAAAAAAAAAAAAAAAAAAAAAGAAAAAAGAGAAAAATCTTCAGCCTCCCAGGACATAAGCACCAAGCTTTCAGAGTGCAGAAGGATAGTATGTGCGTCTCTCCTGCACCAGGGTGTCTCAGAGGCCGTCCTGTGTGTGCCACAGCTGTGCGGTGACTCTAGTGCCCATCGCTCCTCTCAGCTGTGTTGGGAAGACCCAAGTCTGTGAGCCAGAAAGGGTCTGAATTTCTCTCCTGGGTCTGGGCAAGAGAAAAAGGGTTTCTGCAGCTTGTGGGACCCAGCGTGAATCACATCTGCCTTGCAGTGTAGAGACTAAATAACTTCTCCAGCAGTGCAACTGCAATACAGATTTGTACAAGTTTTAAAAAATAAAAATTAGGGCTTTAAATATTAGAAGTGTACATAATATGTAACAATCCATTAGAGAAACATAGGAAGCACTGGGATAAATTTTAAGAAACATAAGCAAAACCAAAAGCAGTCCTGTTGGACAGCTGTGATAAATAAGGTAGAATATGGTTATAACGGTGGCAAGAGCTTGCAAGAGAGAAGGCTCTAGCAACCAAATGGTGTGTATATTTAAGTTCTTATACCTCAATATGTGTATTTTTACATGAGAAGACAGTTAAGATTGTTAGTACAGCATAGAGGTTTTACACCTGCAGGAAAAGTTAAGTTTGTAAGACCTATAGTGGGCATAAATGATGAAGGTTAAACCCAGAGCAACGGACTCAAACAGTGAATGAAAACTGTATCTATTTGCTTACGGCATGTTGGTGCATCCGCATGGATCTGGGTCTGTGCCTGGTTCTGAAATTCAAGATGGTAGAGTCACAGCTAAGGCATCCCACACTTACGTACTGTAGAAATTCTTAATTTTGCCATTTTAATTTATAGTTTAATTTAGATGTGAAAATTAGAGTGATTTGTTGTGGTCGTTCTTCTGACTGGATGTAATCCAGCACCCAAAGTCTTCTGAGTGGGGTAGGGTGTTAAGTGGCTTGATAGAATCAATGCATTCTTTTGATTGCCATAATTTGTAAATCGATTAACTAAATCAAAAGATAAAAAGCTCAATTGGCAACAAGGGCAAGTTGGGGTTTTTGCTGGTGGGTTTTTTTCGACCTTCTAGGTAGAGACATACCTTTGCAAATATGTAGGAACCAGGGGCAAATCCTGAAACATCAGCTCTGTCAGTGGAAAGCACAATTAATTGTGGACAAGACAGCAATAACTGGAAAATCAGTTTGCATTAAACAGTATGTTTTGGGAGAGTCCTAAGCAAATAGCTCATTTGAAAAGTACAAATAAAATCCTTAACCAGGTATCTACAAGCAAAAGAAGGCATCTCACTTATGGAAGAACATATTAAAATTTTCTGAAGAAAGTGTGAAACTAAGACTCAAGGCAGGAGATCAGAACTATCCTTACTCTCTGAGGGAACTTTTGTGCAATTCCACCTTGAAATAAATATCAGCATTTTCCAAAGTGCCAGTTGCTTTGGCTGTCTGTAGAGTGCTGTACTCTGCAAAATCCTGGCCATGTATCCCAGTGGCAGCTGCTAAGTGCGAACCACTTAGGAATGTCTAGTCCCCACCAACTGGGAAAAGGTGATCATAAAACTAACAGATGTAGAACATGACAAAAAATGTTTAAAAGAAACAAGCAAGTAGGAATTCTAATGCTGGAGTATTACTGAAGTGACAATATGTGGACAGGATTCCATGATAATGAGGAGTTTATTGAAAATAATCTGTTAATTTACTTCCTGCAGACTGTTGAAATTTTCCATGTTGCATGTGGTCAGTTGTGACGTAGTAGATAATGTAGTCTGGGGAGAAGATTTCTTCCCAATAATAAGTTTTTGAATCAGAAAAGTGAGGTCTGAGCCTGGTTTTTTTTTTTTTTTTTTTTTCCTTCTTTTAGGACCCCTTAAAAATCTCAAGTCTTCTGCTTTAATAATCTCTCTTATTGTATTTCATAGTTAAATGCTGCTTCTGTGTTTGCTTCTGTTTTCCTTCCTTTTTGCCTCTCTTGTTTTGCTTCATCTTCCCCTGTAGAGTTTCTTTTGCTTTGCTTGTGTGGAAGTAGAGTTCCATGAGACCCCAGTGCTTTGTGGAGCTAATTTGGGCAACTTTATAAGCACATCCATGTTGAATGAAGCATTTTACAAGATCAGTTTAAACCCAGACAATAGCAGGCTAAAAAGTGCATATTTTCCTTCAGTTGCTAATTCATCTGTTACTAATTAAAGGGAGGACCAGATCAAATATTTGGTTTCCTTTCAAAGTGTGATTTACACCTGTTGCTAAGAGCAATTAAACTTTTAATTCAATAAAATATACTCCATTTTATTTATGCAGAGATTTGATGCTTATATATTAGTTTAAGTCCATCCAGATGAACGAAGCCCAAATGGTAAGGGGGTATCCAATTACTTTTGTCTCAGCCAACAAACATGCTGCTCTAATTAAAAGTCTGCATGGAATATTTATAACCAAGGAGAAGAAGAAAAACTCTCAACAGTATGTCTGCCAAAACCAATGAGTGCAGAGTGGAAATCCTCCGAGTAAGGGAATCAAACTTTTCTGTACTGTTTGTCTTTGTTTTCCCAGCTCTGAGGGGCCTAAATGACAGTTTGGGTAAAATATATATATATAGTGTTATTATAAAATAAACTGTTGAGTTCACTGCAGAAGTTGCTAGATGAACTTGTGTCGCTGCATTATGAGGGAGGTCAGAAGATGGTTAAAATGTTGCTTACTGGTCTTAAAAAGTGCAGGAAGGCCTAATAGATCCAGGTGTGAGTCCGTGCAGAGGACCTGGTGGTGCTGAGGGCTGACTACAGAGGAGCAGCTGATCCCAGAGCTAGAATAAAGTTTCCTTTTCCTCAGTAATCTCAAAATGCCTCTTAGAGTGCTTTTCATCAGTGGATTTTGAAGGACTTGGCATCATTGCTCCCATGCTACAGATTTGTGGGGACAGGGAAGAATGAACTGCCGTACATAAGGGTCACCTACAGCGAGTGCCAGAGCCAGCAAGAAACACGAGCCTCTGGATCGCTGCTCTCTTGTCATCCCTGCCTTGCATTTCCTGTACTTGGGTTGTTTCTGAGGTTTTATGCACCCTGCTGGCATTCACAAATATCCTTCATAATGGCCCTTTTTTGTGAGGTTTTGAGTTCAGCATGCTAAGCAGCACTGGAGTGAGCAGTTACTCAGCCCTGCGCTGCGCACAGCAGCATATGGATTAATAATACTCCTCAAAGTGGTGTCTGTAAAAGCTGTGGGTGATGAGCAGCTTTTAAGGAGAGTCCCTGTTGTCTCTCTATATGGGAAAATGAAGCACTGTCTGGTTCCAAGAAATGGAAAACAAAAATTTTATATACAGTGACATATTTTTTTTCCACATAATTTTTTTCCACAAGTGTTGTTCCTAATTATATATTATACAAATCTAATTCTTACAGTGATTATTTGATGCTTTTCCTCTCCTACCTTCTTCCTAGAGTACTGACCATAACATTGTACAGCCTCTTGTGGGGAGAAAGAAAAAGCCCAGTTGGGTGGTATGTGCCCTACAAGGCGTCTTTCTGTTGAATGGAAAAGAGCAGTTGGGAGCAGATAGGAATAATCTGCTTCATTTGTATCATCTTTAGCTGAATGAAGTTCACCTCATAATTCCTGTGAGGTCTCTTCATTTTGCCTTTCCATAATTTCATCGCTTGAAAGAGTGGCCCTGAACACTGCTATTTATAGCACAGTGCAGGTTGGGGGAGAGAAGAAAAGAAGGGGTCTCGCCCCCTCTTGCCCTCGTTTAGCATATTGCTTGAATAGGTGGGTTGGGAGCACACTAACAACTTAAAATGAAGTGTTTGCGTTCTCCAGCCAGCGGTACCTTCAGCAGAGCTGCTCCTATAATCCAAAAGAGAACAACAGCAGGAACTCAGGTGCTCACGTGCCATTGGGGCTTTCTTATAAATCCCTGCTATGGAAATGTCGAACCTATCTATAGAAGACTTAGTCTCTCTGTTATCTGTGTAATGCTATTGAAAGGGCTTTTATTTTACTAATCCATGTGTAGCTATTTAAAAACTCATTTTTACAGAATGAATTTTATACAGAACTTTGTTGATTTTTATCTTTGCAAGAAGTTCTTGTCAGTCCGATACAGCTTTTTTTTTTTTTTTTTTTTTCTTTTTTCTTCCCCCGGTCTTTTGGTTTAGAGAGACTTGTTAATTGTAGCAAATTCAAACCTTCTGACCTGAGAGAAGTTTGTTTATTATTAAATACATGTATACATAATACATGATATGTTCAAATACATGTATTTAAGCCAGGGTTTATAGCAGCATCTGCCACACATTGCACAGTTCTCCTGCAGTAAGTACAGCCTTCTGATATTTTTAGCACCTCAGCTAATGCATCCACTCTGCCGTCCACCAGTATAATTACAGCAATCATCATCTTGTATCCCCCTCCCCCCCCAAAAAAGGGGAAATAACCAAACTTTCCTTACTTGCAGGGACTTTTGAATTGCTGCATTTGCTCTTGCTTTGAGTAGGAGGGAGCAGAGTGGCCTGTGGCGAGTGGCCCTCCACCAGTGGAGTGAATCGGGGCTCTTGCAGAGCCAAGCTGGTGTACAGGGGTTCTCTTTTAAAGGTTTAGGATCGTTTGCAACAGATTTGCTACTCTACCTGATATGGAGGAAGGCGAGTTGTAAGCTTAATTCCTTAAAGGTTGGAAGAATAACAACATTGTTAGGTATATCAGTATTTTTTTTCCTGTTGCGTCAGGTTTGCAGAATTTTTTTTTTGATCCTGCATATGATTTTTAGTATGTTGCTCTGGAAAAAAAATATCACCCCAGAACTGAATATTACATGAAATGTCTGACCATCTTTTTCCTTAATAATTCCTAACAATTGGATTTTTCTTTAATTATTGTGGGGACTTAATAACGTGCTGTAATTTTCACTGTGGATGTGCCTGCAGTATGTTTCTCAGAGTAACACTGATGTTGCTGTCAATGCTTCATTTTCTGATTTATTGAGCATTCCTCTCTGAGGTTTCTTTCTGTCCTGCCAGAGACCTATTGCAGCAAAATGCTTTGCCTTTTAACATAGACTTTAAAAAAGAATAAAAAGAAAGAAAAGGACATGAGGGAAACAGTCTTGTTCTTCAGTGTGAAAATTACGGTTTTATTACTGAGGAGAGTAGCTTGGCAGAAGAAATTTCACTTTGGAAAAAACTAAACTAAAAGCTTTAAAACATTTTTTTCATAGTAATTTGAAGAAGCTAAGTTTTCTGAACTGGATACAAATAGTCATTAAGCTGGAATTTGGATCTGCATCATGAAATGCACATAATAGAATCTGTACGTGTGACAGAACTTTCTCCATCGCTAATGAAAGTTCATTATGGATCTTTGCATATTCTCCTCAATGAGGCCAACTCATTCTGCCCCAGTAGATCAATTAACTTCTCTTCGCCATCTGTTCGGCCAGCCATTAGTTCTGTCAACATTGCATCTTCTGGTGGCTTTCAACACCATCAGGGCTTTAGGAAGCTGGAGAGGAGGCAGGTGTCCGTGGTGCGCTGGGCTGCGCTTGCTGTAGATGGTGTTAGCAGATGGAAAGATCTTGAAAAGAGAACTTACTGGTGGTGGACAGTGGTTCTATCTGTAGCTTATTCTTCATTCAATTAAATAAATGTTTGATTTGGTGCTCATCATGGTTTCCAGATTCATGTAAGCGAATCTGTCAGTTCAGTTGTAACCCTAGCAGAAGCCTGGTTCTGGTTTTGTGAAAAAGTGATCGAATCTCTCCCTGACCTTCAGTGAGATTTGATTCAGCCCATAGGAGACCAGGGACTATGGGCCTGCTGAATTCTGGAAGGACTTTGAACAGTGTACTGTGCTCAGAAGCTCCCACTCAGAATGTTGTGTCTTTGTTAGGATGGCACAAAAAGTTGAAGACTGCTGAGAACAAGGACACCTGATAGCTACTGAGTCTTTTTGAAAGTCTGTCTGCTGAGAGCTCTGCCCCGAGACACCCCATGTACTTACATAGCTATGAAGGTATTTCTCACCTCCTGATGTTCCTGTAGAATGGAACATAGAAATACAGCTACAAAGGGTATACTGTAGATTATACGTGCCAGTGTTAAAAGATACTTGCAAATCCTTGGGTAGAAAAAGGGAGTTTCAGTAAATGGGATGTTTTTTGGGTACAGTGCCTCTGTAGAACACCACCTCTTCGGGGCTGTGCAAGGCTCAACATTTCTTTTTCTTTTTGAAGAGTACTAGTGTTTCTTTTTACTTCTGAAATATGTTCTTAGTGGCTATCCTGCATTCAAAACCAGTATTGTTCAGTGCTCAGAACTCCCGGTCATCCATGTAGTAACAAAGTGGTATAAGCACAAAGAGGAGAATACAAAGAAACTTAAAGAAATCTATTTACCATTCAAGAGGATTTTGCCATACAGAAAAGCAAAGAGGAGAGTTTTATTTTTAAATCATGAAAAAACTGTTGGGTGTCTCTTAAAACATGGAATCATACTTGCTACATTATCTGCCATGCCAAGTAGTTGAGCTTCAATTTTACGCACCCTGCAGATATTTTGCCTTCTATCATTATATATGAAATGCAAATGCTGAAGCTGTGGTCTGCAGGGTTTCTTCCTTACTTGTGGCGTTTGTTAGAAGGCAGGTACAGTGGGTGAAGCAGGGGATTGTGCACAGGGACAGGACTACCCTCTGACCAAAGTATCCGAACGCTACCGCGGAAGAGCAGATGATGTCCCTGGCACTGACCTAGGGGTTCCCAGTGAGGTCAACTGAAAGTGCCACAGATAACCTCTGCAAATAAAGATAATGCTGGCATAGCTGTTCATATAGCAGTGAGGTAATTTATGGAACTAATCCAACTAAAAAATATCCTATTTATTCACTTCTTTGAGGTGTTTTTAATCTGGATTCATTACCCAAACCATTTCGCCATGCAAACAAACAAACACGCTGTTGCATGGGAAAGGATGTTGTAAGAGTACGAGGGGAGTAGTCAGGACAGAATTGGAGATATTTTTGAAAATAGTCTTGTCTAATCAGATTGTAATGACTGGTAGTGACCACCTTCTTGCCACACAACCCATGAATTCCCGTAAGATTTTTTTTTAATGAGGAAACTCTGTGTACGTAACACTAGAAGGGGGAGAAAAGAAAGAAAATAGATTGCTTCCTGTTTTCTTTCTCTGTGATGTGAATGACAGGAACCCATATTAGGAAGTAAATGGTCTGGAAAATTATAATTAAGAGAAAACAAGCATTTTGTTATGAAAACACAGAGCTCAAATGCAGCTTTTAAGAAAGGAGGCAAAATATTCATGCCTACCAATGAAACATCAGAAATTGTTTTCTTCAGAAGTATTTGGGTTTTTTAGGACAACTCAGAATTCCAGGAAGAAATCTCACATACTTCACTCCTCAACTATTCTATTGTTGTGTTCTTTTCTTTTGAAAAATCTCGATTTAATCTGGGCCTTTTAGATGTAAGCAAGCATCCAAGTGACTCTGGTAACGATTGGCTGTTACAGTATCTCTTTCTGGAGTTTAGAGGTTTGGGGTCTTTTTTGAAAACTTGCAAGTGTTTCATCCAGTGCAAAATGAGATTGCCTTAGATAACTGATGGAAATTTTCCTTAGATACCTAAAGTTTCCTTTGTTATTTTGGTTTAAGATTCCTTATTCTGTGGATGGAAATTCTGGAGTTGTTTACAGAATCGGGTGCTCTGTACAGGTCTGACAGCGTAGTGAGACACCTACTAAGACAAAGCCATTCCATATATTCCAAACTATTCCATATTTTCTTAAGTGAATACATGGTATGTGTCCCTGGCTTTTGACAGATTTGAAGATAAAATTCTCGTATCTGACAGAAACACTTACAGGTATAGTGCTACTCCCACTCGTCAGTTGTTTTCAGTCCTAAAAGCCACACGCAGTATGAACGGGTCTGAAATGGGCTCTGCACAGTGAACGTGCCAGAAAGTCCCACTGATGTTCTAGTGTCAGAAGTTTGTTTGTGAGGGGGCAACCAGAAATAGGATAGATCCTGTGTTACCTCTAGATGTCATGCGTTTTGAAAAACCTGGGAGATTTGTGGAGTATTTCATGCATCATAAATAATATTCACAGCTTTATACTTTTCAGTTTCTACTATGTTGAATAGTCATAGGAGAAAAATATTACTAGTAAGCTTTTAAGTTACTCAGACTCTTATCTAAAACCCTTCTAAATCTGCACCCCACAGAGTCCAGATCTTGTCCAACTCTCCTTAGTTTGGATAAGGATTAACAGGCACTTAAGCCTGGCCGTAGGTCCCAGCTCAGATGTGGAGATCTCTTGGTACCTTTGTATCTGCTGAAAGAGCCGGGTGCTGAGTTTACTATTACCCAAGGTCTCTCCATGCTTCTGTCGTAATGCCATTAATAAAGAATTATTAATAACAGAAAATCAAAAGAGCCTAGAGCAAATATCTTCCTTGAAGAAGAACTTGAACAAATAAACCAGCAGAATTACATCTTTTTTTTAACACGTGTTAATGGTACCTAACTCATTCCTGCTCAGTGGTATTGCAGTATTACAGACCTCTGGCTTTCAGAGTTTTTCTTTCATCCCTGCAGAAATGAATCAATATTAACAACATTATGGTTTAAAATAATAATAATCTTTACTAAGTTCCCGTTTCCTTTGAGATAGATTACGTTTCTACACAAATGGCTACTCTGGGCCCTTTCTTGCTTGCCATTTCACTCTCCGCACCTGTGTACTCAGTAAATCCTTCGTTATATCAGATTTTACCTTATTTGTCAGTGTTGGAGCCAGCTGTTTGTGTCTCTGTGGTTAATGTCTTGTTGATGCTTCCCTCAGAATTTCCCACTTTCTAAGACTTAGAAATCAGCTTTAAACAAAGAAAAAACAACAGAACACCAAAAACCTCCAACTGAAAATTCAGGCTGTAGTCAGAAACAGAAGTGCTTTAAAGATCTGTTAAGCTCTGTAATAGACTCTCAAGGGAAGAGATGGGAGCTCTTTTTCTTGAAATCTTTAAACGTAGCTCAAGTGCTGTGTTAGGTGCTGCATGGAATAATCCGCCATTGGCAGAGGGATTGCTTTGGGTTTTATTTATATAGTAACAGGAGTGAGCAGCAAGAAAACAAGAAGTGCCACCAAAGAACAAGTTAACAAGCATTTTATGTGAGTGTAAATCAAATGTTTGGTATGTAGAGGTGACGGTGAATTATTAATTAAAAATAGGATGTGGTGACATAGTTAAAGCTTGTCACCTCTGTCTTCTGGGAGGCAACATCTGAAGATAGACACATAACTTAAAAAGCTAGAATATAATATAATGTGTTTGAGGACAAGGAGGTAAGATACACCTGTAGCTTGGGATTCTCTGTCAAGAAAATTTCACAGAGGCTACCTGTGCGTAAATACTGTGCTGTTTTTAATTCCTAAAGTGATCGCTGCTTCTTTCAGAAATAGTTTTTGCGTTCGCTGCTTCGTGTCTGAAAGGCGAGTGCATCTTTAACCTGAAGTGCAAGATCCTGAATTACAGAAATGGTTGGAAACTAATCGGGATGAGAAGTGCCACAGTGGTGGGAGCTCTGCAGCGTCCCAGCACTTCGCTGTCGAGCAGTGGCAGCGTGCAGGCACGATCTGTGGTCCTTGCAGAGGAGGTTTCACTGAGCTTCTCTAACCGGGCCTGCGGGAAGGAGCTGTAGGAGCACTCAGATTTCAGAGCAGCTGCGCAAACACCATCTCCTTGTCCTTCTGCCTGAGAAAGGCGGCTGCTGCTGTAGCTTGCTGTAGGGTAAAGGATTTACATTTAAATGATTTCTGTATTCACCTGCTCTCTGCTTTTCTTCAAACTTTTGTTTTAAATCTGAAAATTTGTGTATTTTTCTGTGAGAAAACATGCCTGGCCTTTCAAAAGTGCAATGAAGCAAACTCTGTTGGGAAAAAAAAAAACAAGGCATGTGCTGCTACTTGATAAGAAATCAATGTTAAGATTAGGGGAAAGGACGTTATTTATTTTGCTTAATACAAAATGAGGAGTTGGGTTTTCAATGTCTTAAACATCTGACTTTAAATTTGTGGCAGTAGCTAATGCCACTGGAGCCCTTGAGGATGCTGTTCCCCAGAAGATAAATAGCTGGAGTGGGCTGCGAGAGGGGCCTCTACTCCTCATTCTCTCTCACACATTTCTTCAGTGATTGTAGGCAAGTCACTTCTCTCGTGTGCTCCTGGACCCCTTCCTCAGCATCACGTCATGAGGGGAATGATGTGTAGACTCTCTCACAAAATCATTTGAAGTGTGTGGATGAAAAGAATTAGATACAGGCTTTTGGTGTTAGGATAAATGTTTAATAGTTGAGTAAATGCCAATCTGATAAGTTGTTTAGTGAATTTAAATTTGATTGTTGACATTAATCCTTGAAGGAGGATTAGACTGCAGTGAACAGAAGATACTTCACTTCTGAATGACAATGCTCCCTTCCTTTTATGTTCATTAACTTGACTGTTTTAATTAATAAATCTTAAATTGCCTGAATGTCCATCTATAGATGAGTGCAAGATCTCTGTGGAGGGATGTCTGGGTACTTCTTCAGACTGGCCCTTTGTTTTCCAGAGCTTACTTAAATGAGTGCAAAAACAATGCACAACAGAAAAACAGGCTCTTGTAAAACCAAAATTAACATCAAAAAGATACTTCTGATTCTAGTTCCCTCAGTTTGATCAGGGGAATGAATAGGTTATTAAGACTCAATATCCTTATATCATCTCCTGCCATCAGTACAGAGAGGAAATAAGTATCCAAATCACTAAATTGCTTCAAAGCTGCTTGGCAACTGCAAATTACAAAATTGATCATCTGACTCATTTATTATTATTGCTTTCAAAGAAGAGAAGAAGGAAGAAAACCGGTTCAGGATTATCACAAGGAGTAAATCCTGTTGCAGGCTGTACTGCAGTATCGTCAGAGCTTCGTCAGAAAAATGACAGAGTGCAAAACTTGCAATAGTTATATTAATAATAATAAAAACCAGCTGTACTTCCTGTTGGCTTTGTCCTTTTCACTCCCTTTCATCCCCAAAGCAAGCCTAAATATGAATAAAGCTTGGTTGGTTTTATCCATGAGTATGCAAACTATATGCAAACAGATTATGTTGACTGTATATTTTTGTCTATTTCCTTCTTTCTTACTGGTTTTTGTAAACTGGGACTGTAATAGAGGAAAACAAGTTGCATGTAGGGAGAGTTTGTGGGTCATGCATATAAAACACTCTCTAAAGGACTGCAGGGAGAGAACCTTCTGTGGATAATTAAAAGTGGCTTCAAAAAACCCCTTTTTGTTCTATATCCATTAGCATATCTTATCCTGGGCAGAGACAATCTGCTAAATTTTAACAATCTATTTTTCCATTTAATATTCAGTGACTCGTAGCAGGTTAACGAGAGCGAAGTGAGGTTACGGTTTTTTCAAGCAGCAGTCACGGTAGGCTTTTCTGCATCTCTGTAGTACGGAATAATATACACTCAACTTTTTCTGTGGCCTGTATCCCTGCTCTACATGCCCGTAGCCAGCACCGCTGTTGTATAAATCGGGGAACCCGTGCATGGGGTTGTGTATTGTGGTTTTAAGTGTTGGGGGGCTGTGGCTGTGCAGCTTCGCTTCGTCTGCACGTGTAGCTGCCTGCACGCACGGGAGGCACAGTGTGCTGCTCGGAGTATCAGTTCTCCAGTTGGAGCTAACATGCATCTCTCCATCTCTTTTTCTGCAGTGTTTTCCCTGTCATTTTCCCCTTTGCTATTTCCTTCTGGTTATAGTGTTTGCTCTTTATTATCCTAAATTAATGATAGTCTCCACACTTCCATTTTGTGACTTGTGTATACTTGCTGCTAGATGAAGTTCTTCTATTAAAGACTGAATTTGGCAACTGCAGCACTTAAAACAGTATGTCCTTAATCTGTGTTTCAGGAAGCAGATTAAAAAGAGTTAAACCCTGAAATCTATTTTCTTTCACAATCATTTGTTTTTGTAGAAAAGAGGTGGCTTTCTGGAAATGCTATTACATGCTTCAAGAAAGGTCACAAGAAAATTTTGACCTGATTTTAGTATATAACAAATCTTAAATAAAAAAGGCAGTTTTGAGTCAGCTCATGCAAGTCTTTGTAGTTTCATAGGACTGTCTTAGGGTACATTTTTATTTGCCTAAAGGAGTAGTTGGGTGTCATGGCTTCTCTTGAGTAGTTGTACTGGTAAGAAATGTTGCTTGGAATGGCTCTCTATTGCTAAACAAATTCTTGGCATAATCTCAGTGTCTTTCGTTGCCATGTTTTATTTTATTTTTGCAAAAATATGTTTTCTTTTCAAGTGAAGATTTTTTTTCCCCCTTATGCTGGAACAAAAAGAAAAGGGAATTGGTAACAAACTTTTCTAAACCTGGAGTGTTTCTGTTTGGAGACTCTGGCAGTCAGCTTATGCCGGTTTCACTTTGTCCCAAGGTGGGGAAGGCTCCCTGGCTGCAGTGCCTCTGGTGGTGCAGTTCTTCCCACTGTGGAAAAGATGAGATTAACTGCCTTGGGGGTTTATAGCTCAGCCTGGGACTGTGGCCTTACATAGAAGGCGGTAGGAACAGAAATCCCTTGACTACAGCTGCCAGCAGGCTTCGTGTCAGGAGTTCCAAACAGAGTAATATATTTGTCTTCCCCTTGAAAAGTGAAACAGTTTTCCATTGTCTGACCAACTTCTATCACTGCCCGTGTTACTTCTGAATGTATTTTCTTTCCAGATCAGTTTGGCTTTTATGAGTACCACAGTTGTCTCTGTTCAGCTACTTATCCATCTTGGTATCTGTGTCTCTTGGATTTGAAAATGGTTTTCATTAAGCATTCTTTTCCTATTAGTATTAGCTCTAATTTAACTTGTTTTTCATTTTAGATCCAATCTGTTTTCTGCCCTGACTATTAAAATCAAGGCAATGATCTGTTGTTAGACTCCTGTGGGTGCTGCAGTGAAGAGACAGGGTGAAGGTCCATGCAGTGGTATGGATGACCCAACCGATGTGGAGACAATTAGATTTTTTAATTAATCTAATTGTCCCGTAAAAGTCCCATAAGAATAGACTTATGGCGCCCAGAAAAGAAGTTGTGTCTTTCTTTGTTGTAAAGTTAGTCCTTTCTGTTTATAAGGGGATCAAGAGACTTTTGACTTAAACACAGGCAACTCAAAAGTGCATTTTAAAGTTCCTCAGATGAGAAACTAAAAAAGGGTGAGAGCAGAGATAGCTTTTTTAAGAGTGATTATCTTCCAGTGTATTGACAAATTCTGATTAATGGTTACACTGCCTAAACTGCCAGTGTAACACGGTGATACAGATAATATTTCTCAAGTCATTTATTATATTTGCAGTTACTGTTAGCAACAGCAGCTTTTTCTGTACATGTTTTATTACTTGTAAGAGTATCGTAGCGCTGCATTGTTGTAAAAGGTTATTGTGGTTGTGGATGTTAGAATGCTAAATTCCCTAAATTATGGTGTTTTAAGAACATCAAGTAGTAAATTAGCTCTACATAGACTACTTTGCTTAAATTTCCTCATTTAGATGTGTGAAATTTCTTCTCGGTGCTCCAGAGAATGTTATATGTGGTTCAGAGAGGAAGCTGCTCTTGCCAATAAGGGACTAGGCTGAGATGTAGGAGTACCACATACGTGTCCTCTCTCTGCCACAGACTTTGTGAGGGTCCTTAGGTGAATCATTTATCTTCAGATTATTCCCATTCTCCAAATTCTACTTGAAAGGATGGAAAAAGGAAGGAAAATCTCAAAATGTCACTCTTTGTTTTCTACAGATTGCAAAGTGGGACATGGAGAGACAGGCTTTATCAAGACAGCACAAAATGGGAGATAAACTTTTGCTTCTTACATCTCCTTTCCGTAACCAGAGGATCAGCTGTCCTTTCTGAATTGCGCCAAATGTTTTATTCATTATGCAGGTGTCTCAAATCTTAGTATGGTGCTAGCTTTCCATTTTTAAGAGCTCTTGAAATCACTTGTTAGAGGTATGAAATTACTCAGGGTATCTTGTCCTTTCTGTATTAAACACTGCAGCACAAAGGAGGAGCACTGCATCCCAGCTCCGTCTGCCACCTCATCATCTGCCTTGCTGCTGCTTGTCCCAGACAGCTGTTTCTCTGGTGAAGTCAACGTTAAATACTCTGTGCTTATAGACACATCTTTTGGTGCAGCAGGTAGGCACCATCTACAGGCTATTAAACATTTTTCAAAAGAAACTATTTGTCCAGGCAGAGCTTTTTTGTTTCTGATTGTGTGGGGTTTTTTTTTCCCCCGTTTCTTTCCCACTTTCTTCTTCTTTACTGAGAAACTTTTTGCTTCTTAGTCATGAACAAGAGATAATGGGACAACCAGTATTTTCTGTAATCAGTAAATAATGTAGAGCTCGAAGGGAGGAAATAGGAAAGCTACTGAGAGAAGTAAATGAAAATAGAATTACATTGCTTTACAAATGCAGATACACCGAAAGCAGTTTTAGACATAAGAGGCAATACTTTCTGTCATTTGTATTTAGGTCTTAGGATGGGTTGATGCTTTTTGCTTTGCTTCAGTATTTACTCTTTATTAAGATCTCTCTCTGTCATGGATTTCACTGTTTTATATGTTTGCTAAACATATCTGTACAATGCAAAGAGCTTTTTATTAGAGTTTTTAAAATGAGCCATCCTTTCCCAGCGATGAGAAGAGGCAGAATACAGAATGGATGAGAAACACAATTAAAATGCACAGATTGTGCATCCTTGAAACTACGTTAAGCTGACATACCCTGCCTGTGCAGTATACTTTGCGTGAGGAGCAGAATGTAAAGATTTTCTGCAGTTTTTTTTCAGGTGCTTATCTAGACTCCTTCACTGGTGGCGTATGCTGCCTCCTTATGGGCTTTGGTTATCAACAAACCACTTAAGGAAAATTGTGTCATCTCCCATTTTGCAGAGGTGTAAAAATGAGGGACAAAGCAGTGATGCAGCTTGCCTGGAAATGACCGACAGAGGTGGTATCCCGAGCTGCCAACTAAAGATGTCGGTGCAGCATGCAGGTTAAATGATTGCTTGATATGGAGCATAGAAGTGGGAAACAGCCACCCAAAAGACCTGTTCCTTTACCTCAAAACCTGCGTGTTCCTGTTTTAAGACACAAAGCTCACCTTGCGTCTTGGGAGAAGAGATTTAGCCTTCAGAGAAGTGTCGGCAAAGGAAAGCTTCTACAACCTTGGCTGTACTTACCCCTCTGCTATTGCTTCCAAGAGGAACACAACAAAGAGCCAGAATTTGCCACTTGTGGAGAGGGGTTTAAATAGTCAACTCCCATTTATGTTTTCTCAGAAATAGCTCTGAACAGAAACACTACCAGGGAAATGGAATTTGCTCTAGGCTTATCTTTTTATTGTGACTTATAGGGATTCTGCCAGGTAAATGTTTGTGGACTCACACAGGTCTGAAGATTGCTGCTATCATCTTGATGACAAAAATATGGGACTTTTATTCGTGCCTTCTGGGAGGCACAAGGTTAAGAAAATGACTTAAATTTTTTCTTCATTTCCCAGAGTGTCTTTCGAAGTGAGAAATACACACATCAGTCCTAGAAACACTGATCAGAGCCCTGCCCTATCTCACCCCTCCACATGTAACGACTAGAAAACCTGACAGCCAAGCTAAAAGGGGAGGGAAGAAAAACTAGTGGGGTGAGCGAAGGACACTTTTAGCTCCTCAGAATTCAACCCGTGCTACAGGAATGGTTAGGGAACTCAGTTAACCTCTATTTTATACCCAGTTCTGTTCCTTGTCTGCCGGATCACCACCTCTTGGATGTTTTTGACCATCACTTCTATTATTCTACATTTTGAAGTATGTGGAGATTGAGGACCCATCCATTTGTAGCAGTCCAGCTCTGAGTTTGTTATAAGGAGTTAGATTTCTTTCTGATGGATACATTATTAATAATTCAGGGCTAGGGAAGATGATTCCTCTTTGGTCCCCAACTGGGAAAACATAGGTCATGTAGGAGAGCAACAGTCCTGGCAAATTCTATAACAGTCATGGCAAAAGTCACCATTCTCTGTTGGTAAAAGTGTAATACGGATCACCCCTCCTAAATATCTGCTAAATTTTGTATTTTTTCTTGTATGTGAATCTCAGACTGCTTCTTGGGATTTTAAAGGTCATGTAATAACGTCAGAGCATCTATAGAATAGTTGCAACCTAGCTAGATTTCGTAACAATTTTTATTTGTGTAGCTGGGCTTTTCATCTTTTAATCTTGCTCAAGAATAAGTGACAAAATCAGTCAGAATAATTCTCCATGTACTATTAATACTTGTCACTAGTTGGCAGTGACAATTCACTTTGAGCTGCCAGTGAATGGGAGAAAGGACACTGTTCTGACACATAACAAATAATCGTTTTGAGGGGGAAAAAAAAAAAAGAAAAAAGGCAAACCTGCTTTTCTTTTGCCTCTGTGTTTAAAGCTAAAAGAACTAAAGAGCAATTAAGGGATTTTTAGGTCCAGAAAGACGTAATGCAGTACATTGGCAATGAAGGGATAAGACTTCATTCCTTAGCAGATGTACGCTGAAGATATGCTCTTCCTCAGCATGCAATTAGAAAAAAGATGACCTACCCCGCATGGATCATAGCACAGGTCACGTCTATTCAGAAAGCTTTTTTCCCTTTCGGAGTCTCTTATTGTACACAGTACTTCAATGTAAAAGAACAGCTTAATTTACTTAGGTTTTTCCATATCTCAAAAGTAACAAACAGCAACAGGCAATCCTGGGCCCAGAGCTGAGAATGCAGCCAGTGGTCCACCAGCTCTCGGATGAGGAATTCTAATGAGATCTGCAGATGGTTCTTGGGTAGCAGCTGACAGCATCGATAAAGCATTTTGTTAAGTAGAAGGCATCATCAGTTTGTGTTCTGCTCATGTCTGGGTGGGTCTAGGTTTAACTGAGGCTAGCAATAGGAACATGGGGGCATTTAGTCTTTTTAGAGGACTTCTTAAAAAAAAATGCATTTTATGTACCTTATGAAGACTTACGTTGTTCCGTAAATTGCGGAGTTTAATCGTTGGGAATTTTTAAACCTTTTTAATGGAATATAACATTGAAAAATCTTGGAACAATGGAAGTACACGTTGGCTATTGCCTATCAAATTGTTTAGTATTCTGGATGCAATAAAGACCAAAAAGTGGTAATTTTAATGAAATTACAGAGAGTGGGAAGTGTTTTTGGTTTTTTTGGTCTTCATTATGTTGAAGTTTATCTTGGAGCTGGAGGCAGAGGAGTTGCATAATGAAAAAATAAAAAACACTTGGGAAGAGGGTAATTACAGTTGTTAAGCAGTTGGCTAGTCTCTGCGCTTCTACTGTGAAGCTTTTGTCTTTGCAGTGTCTACCTGTCTCACTGGTAATTAGCTGTTTAAGGTCTGAACCCAGGTCTCCCATTTGAAATCAGTGGAAATACTTTCCTTGAATCTTGCTATAAATGTGTTTGATCCTGTAAAGGCCTTTGATTTATGGGGCTGCTGTTGGTTTCAGTGAGCATTCTGCGACCTCAGAACTTCCAAGACAAGTCTCAAACTGTGGCAGATAGCTTGCATGTTAATTCAGTCGTGTGTTTTGATTTGTTAATTTTTTTTTTTTTAGTGAATAATTGGAGTGTTACTGTGCTTATGTTAAAAGTAAGTACTGGAGCTCAAAAACGTAAAACAAGTTACTATCTCAAGAGTGACTAACCACTCCTGTGTGACCAATTTTACAATATATTTAAAAAACATGGTTTTCAAAAGAATAACACATTGCAACAGTATAAGAAGCATTAGATTCCCATCTTGGGTGCTTACAGAACACTTCAGGTTCATGAACTGGGTATTCTGGTTGACTCATCTCTCTAAGAATGACAACTAGAGTTGTGTTCTTCATATGAATATTATGAGAAATTTCCCTTCGAAACATTAGGAAAAATGATTTGCAAGCTCATGAAGTTCTTCAAGAGCCCTTACTGGTATAGCAGCAAATGCCCAGCCCCTGGACTGTTCAGAAAACAATCCTATGAATATAAAAATTACAGGAGGTCAGAAACAAGGCTCTCAAATAGGTTAAATAGGAATTTCACTGAAGGCAGTGAAGCCCTATTTGCCGAGGCAGGTTCCTGTTGAGTCATTGAAAAATAGTTTCATTTAGGGTTTTTAGTTTTTCAGCTAATGTCGGTTTCGGAAATCTATAGTTCACTGCTGCAACTTTCCCAGATTTGTCTCTTAATTAACTGGCCCACGTGATCTCTCACATTATAGACATCAGAGATTTTTCCTGGAATAAGGAAGTATTAAAAAGTTATTTGCAGTCATTCGGTGTTTCCTCCCCTAATGGATTCTATGGCACTTAGCATGCACTTACCTCCGTTTTTATCTTACTGCCCATCACCCTAGTATCTGAGTTCTTCCCATCAAAAGTGAAATCTCTTTCCCTGAAATACTGATGATGAGAATGGACAGGTTGTTTGCTTTAGACAAGCAATAAAAAGAAATCCAGAAAAGCAAAGCTTAATGAAGAGAAGCAGTTGCATTTAGGAGAATTAGTGCTCACAAACCAAGTCAAAAAGATGGAGTTTGTGCTTTAGATCTGAAAGAGATATGGACTTTTTCATTAATTCTTTTTCTAGTGTCATAGATTTTAAAGGGGAGAGTGTGTTTTTCCATTTGGTGATGTAATGTAGCTGGTAGGGTTTCTTCCTGGCAAATTGATTATGGTGATGTCTTTGAGAACTGCTGTTGGAGTGGTACAGGTCCCACAGAAGTTCCTCTCTCTTCCTAAGACAACTTTCTTTACATTTACTTTTCTGTAAGAAGCCAGGCTTCTGGGAAGGGCTCCAAGTGCAGCAGAAAATGGCCATTCTCTAGGTTACTGGAAGCAATAGAGCACTTGGAATATCTGTGTGAAGACTTTGATTGAGGTTTTAAAGACCTCTCTTTTCTTTGCCTTTGGATCATGTTCTCTTAAACCTGAGGAACTATAGGCTCCTGTGGAATTTATGGAGCACTTCAAGCCCACAGTTTAAAAGAGAAGTGCCAGAGACTGCTTCGAAGACACCTATCGATCTTTTTGCTTGTGAGTCCAATGTTTCCAGTATCTGCATATTTCTTCTGATAATTTGTGAGCTTGTCCTTCCGGCGGGTCCTGTAAACTAACCCTGTCCTATAATCCATCCTGTTCAGCTGGAAGACTGAGGCACAGCAGTACCGAGCTGCTTCTCTGAGAAGAGCATCTGTGATAAAAGTGGCACTTGAACTCATGTCTCCTGTTCCTTAGTCCTTTGAATTTAACCAAAGATGCTGCTTTAAACTGAGCCCTCTCTGACCTTTTCAGGAGATCTCAAAAGTTTACTTACCCCTAGGGGTGTTGTGAAGCTTAATTAATGTTTGTAAAGTGCCTTGAGTTCTTTGGATGAAAGTGCTTTGCATTATTAATATTAATAATAACAGATGAGCCCCTGAAACATTCTAGTACAGTAGAATGAATTAACATGAAGCAGGCAATCAACAACAACAAATCAAACCAGTAATGCCGTCGTAGCCTTGGGCAATGCGTACAGCTGGTGGTCTGATAGATGTGACAGATGAATCCGTTGATATTCTCTTCAGTCATTTCCATTGTAAATTAAACTGTCTCCCATGTCCTCGTAACAACAGCGTTTTAGCCAAAAGTCACCTGCAGCATTAAGTTGCTTTTTCCAGTTGAAGGTTTTTTTTGAAAAATCATCTTCTGCAGGTCATATTCAGACATGACATGAGTGCGTACGTAACTTTTTGGGGTATTTTTCAGGGACTGACATAAGCTGCAGCAAGTTGGGCCCCATTCCCATAGTCACCCTGGCCCATATACTCCAAGAGAGACTCGTTCCTTCTGCAGCACTTTCACCCCCATTACCTGGTGCGTAGACTCAAGGCGGGGCATTGCTCCTTCTACAGATGTGTCAACAGCCAAAATGGACAAGAAAAATAACAAGAGGACTGTGAAGGCACAGGGACTGGATAACTCTGCCAATCCTTTCAGTATATCAGAGGAAAGGTAGGATATAGGGTCCCTGGTCCGTGTCGAGTACTCTAGGTACTGAACTGTGGTATTTCAGCTGTCGTGACCTTCATTCCTTGCACAGCGGTGTAAAAGAGTCCAAACATAACTGAGTGTGAAATCCCCAGTGCCCTTTTCATATGAGTAGATAACACACTAGTAGAAAACAGCTGCTCCATACTTGCACAGTGGTGTTTGTCTTTCAGTTCTCTCTTCCTTCTATCATCAAATGCGACGAGACAATATAAATTTTTGTATATAAATTACAAACTGAAAAGCTGCCATAACCTCAGTAGATCATAATAAAAATCTGTTACGTAGAAAAATAAATGAGAAAGCCTTAGGGCAATTTCCCTCAGAAAAAGTATGGTAAGGAACATATATTTTCTTGGACTATTGAACAAAGAGTTGGACTATTAAGGCAAGCGTATTAGGTTTTTGGAAGAGAGTTCTGCTGCTAAGATGCACATTTTGCGTAGTTCCTGTGTTAAAGAGCAGTCAGTGCTGCTATAATTGCTCATAATGGAGAGATTCACTCCATGGAAAATGCTGGAATTTCAGGAGAAACTTCATGTGTTGTTGGAACAAGTTTGAAATTTCTAACTGAATATGAACACCAAAATGTTCTCACATTGGATTTTCATGGGTGTGTGAAAGAAGAAGGGAACAGGGAGTGTATGTATTCAATTTTTCCAAGTAAATACCAGTATTCTTCCTGAATTTCCCTTGAGACCTATTCACTGAATTAATATGTACAGCTAGGAATCCAGCAACCTCATTTGAGAACTATTTTATTTTTTCATCCTGGCAACTTTTGCTTCACTATGTGCAAATCTTTGGTTTAGCATGCTTGGCATTTGCAGGAGCTGACCCTGGATTGTACTGTTTAATTAAGATAACATGTATATAGAGGGAAGATCTAACAATAGGAACAATTATTTTTAACCTTCATGCCTCTTCTCTTCCCAACAGTATCTATATCTGCCCTGAATATATAGTTATGAACATGCCTTATTTTCTTTTTAAGGGCTGATTGCTTATCCCATTGGCCCATTTTTCATGTGTTTTTCCAGTGTGATTATGCAAAATCAAACATTCACCTGAGTGTATTCACCTGTCCATATTTCATTAAGCTCCATCTGTGTGTCCTGGCCTTGATTCTGTGCTGAATGAGCTCAGTGAGCTGCTTATAACATGATAGAGCAAAACTGAGAAACGTGTCCTGATGGGGAATATCTGGAGGAGGCCAAAGGGAAGGGGCACTTTCTGCTTTGGGACAATTATTGCTAATTCTAGTCAATGAGAGGTAAACACTGTGGTGTGGCATAAACAACTGAAAAAGCTCTGCTTTTGTCTATGTGGGAAGGATTGATTACTTATTTTGAAGTGGACATGTTTATATCTTTGCTATTCTTGTTGTCCAGCAATTATTCTTGCCCATCTTGACTGCAGCTGGCACCTCGTTCTGGGGCGTGCGGAACGCAGTCCCCCTCGCCTTTCCTGGCCAGCACTCAAGTTGTCAGATACTCTGGAAATTGGGGTAAAGTGTCCTACAACTTAACACCTGTTTCCGTGCTTTGAAAATTCCTTGTTTCGGCTCTTCTGCGCAGCTCTTAAGGGCAGGACTTCACAAAGCGTAAATCCTTCCTTACAGTGTTTTCCATTGTGAAATAATTTGCTTGTTGACATGTTAGGTCATTTATTTAATGAGACAGGGCAAGCCCTCTGCTGCTGCATTTCACCACATACTGATTGGAAATAAAGTCTCTAAAGTGGTGTGGCAAGATATTAAACCTGTAATTATGGTAGTGGCCAGCTTTTCACACAAGGCACTGCTGGCAAGCTTGTGGATTTCTTCACTCAATATAATTTCCAGTTTTTTGCCTGAAGTCCAGCTTTGATATAATGCACTATTGTGGATGTTATCTGTTTCCACTGCCTGATTTCATCTCATCTTTACATACGCAGCAAGATATATGGTGTTTATTTTCATTTTATTTATTCCTTTTATGCTATATTAAGGTTTGGCAGCAAGTAGTCCAGTTACTTGGTTAGGTTCTTGTTTTTATTGCTTCTAATTCCCACTGATAACATTAAATCTTGAGATCTTGGATATTTCCTTTTTTTTTTTCGTTCAAGTAAAAAATGACACTAGCTAGAGAATTTTTCTTTTCATTTAGCTGTTCTGTTAGAAATATGCCCCATTCTTCCTGCCTTTTAATACCTAAAAATAATAAATTTAATAAGGAAATTAAAAATCAATGCTGATTAGTTCTGATAATGTTAATTCACACTGCAGATTTCTTCACTATTTAGTTGACTTTGGCATGTGTGTCTTTGAATTTTAATTTAGTCAAACATATGCCTGTTGATTAAATTGCAAATATGTGGCACCTCTTCTTTGAAGATAGCAATGCCACTTTTTGCTCAGATTTGCAATACCCTTTTATGTCTGGTTTGATTCCAGTGTAAAGACTGCAGCATGGAGAGCCTGAGTGGACTGCCTCAAGTCAAATATTGTGTCTAGAGGGGAAAACGATGGACAGTGGGAAGGGCTCAAGAGAATCACGGTCTTGTAGGCACAAACACGGTGGTTCATCTGTATTTGGTCCAAATGTCTCTCATCTCTCTCCTCCTCCTCTGACTCCTCCCGCTTGTCTCTGACCAGCTCTCTGTGCTTCCTGCGACCGCAGCTGGCCGTGGACAGCCCTTTCCTTATGCCCACTTACCCTTCCATAGAGGCACTCAAAGACTTCTCAGTTTGCTACTGCTTTGCTCAATCATTGTTTCTCTTACATTAGCTAACATGTCAGCTGTTTTTTTTTTTTTCTTTGTCGAGTTTGTGATTCAAGGAACTTTTTTCCAAATGTATCTTAAATAAAGCCTATCAATGGTTAGCTTTTTCTCCTCTTCTACTGCGGAATGAGTGGCTGCGTTAGAGGGACTTAAGATCCCCTACAGTTTGATTTTATTCTGTCACAGTATGCAAATCAGTTTTTCCTTTTGAGGTCATGCCAGTCTGTCCTTTCTGGATTTCTTTTTTTAATAGAAAACAGTAAATAAATTCAACATAGGCTAGAACAAATGTTGGAAGCCACTTCAGTTATTAGCCAGAATATAAACAAACTGTGGCAACGGATGTATCCAAGGATGCTTAAGATACAGGTTTATTTTCTACTGATTTGTAAGAAGTATTTCACGTATATTTATTGAGTTTCCAGCTGGGAAGTTTAATAAAAAGCTGGTCCTGGAGTTCAGCATTTTCTGAAGATCAAGTAGAGCCATTTTTGGTATTTCAAACAGTTCTGAAGTCAAACCACTCCCCCTCCGCCAATAAACCCAAAGCTCAGGCTCCTTTTAAATCACCTTCTGACAGCAGTCCTAACTTCAGGCACTCAAATGTTTACTAGTTAAAAAAAATAATTGTGGTTTGGAAAGACATTGTTGTTGCTTTAAACAATTCTGGGCAACACAGCTTAGCTTTTAGCAACATCATATTCAGGATAATCAGGATGATTACATGAATATCCAGAGCTTTGTGTTTGAATATTAAATAGCCTCAAATTCAGCACGGGATCTTCCATTGCATTATTGGTAAACTGTTTTTTTCTTTATTTCTTACTATTTGAAGTGCAGTAGAAAAAATGAAGTGGGCTAGGAAGTGTCTGAAGTCAGAAACTTATCCCTGTCCTTCAATTTTGTGGCAAATAATTGGGCCCTGAAGGAATTGGCTGTTGGGTTGTTCTCTCGGCTGTTGTATGTGTGTGTTGGCTCTGTTTCGTACAGCTGCCTCACAGCAATACATTTTGGCAGGAGCCCTAAGGACTGACACCTCAAAGGAGGGGGGGAAGAATGCTCTAAGTTGAGGGATCAAGTTAGTATGATCCAGAGCCCCATTCAGTGGGGATATCCACAAGGGAAAAAACTCCAAACATTTTAGTAAATTCCATTTTACTCTTAAGAGAGTAAATTCACTGACAGGTTTTTGTTGTTCCCCCTCTCCAGCGTTGGCTACATGTCACTCTTCTTAGCTCTTAAACCTTTTAGACAAGCTATTTCGCTCTACTAGTGTGTGTATAACACTGTGTCCGTGTAAGCAGTATGCATTTGGTTTGCTGGGGTTTTTTTGGGTTTCCTAAGGCATCGCTGATTAAAATTTAGCTGGAGTGCAGGGAAATCTTTCACAAGTAGTTACTAATTTAGGAGTGTGTGTCTCGTTTATGAATGTGACGTTGATGCTCAGGAGACCAGGGCGGTTGGATAGTCCATATGGAGGTCAAAGTGGTTGTGAACAACTGAAGAGACAACTCACTGCTGTCAGGGACAATGTACTTGAGTACTTTGGGCTCAATGATTTAGGTGTGGTAATATTTGCATTCTGTTCCTTGTACTCGAACTCTGCTAACTCTGGAGATCAGTTTTGCCATTTGTAAAATGATAGTCATCATTTTGTTAATGATAGATCATAGCAATCGTGTCCCTCCCCTGCACAGCTGGTGTTGATCCTGCTGAAGGGGCGTGCAGATACTCTGTCCAAATGGATCACAGTTTCCTGGAACCTCAGGAGAATTCAGTTTTCTTACTGCTCAGGTTTGAAAATTGAATTATGACTCCAGACAACCATCTATATGTAGTCAGAAGCAGAAAATCCTTGATCCTATATAGTCATCCATTTTCTTCAGTGACTCTTAGCTCAGCATGAGGACCCACTAGATAGATTCAAAATGTAGGCCTGTTTTAATGCTGAGCATTATAATAAATGGTGAATGCTATTATACATTCAGGTACTTTTACAAACCTCTTTTCATGCAGTTCTTCCATATTTTCAAATAACAACACCCAATTAAGCACTTGAATCAGTGCTGCCCTCAGCAGAGATGTAATTAAGCAGGTGTTTAAATCCCTTGTTAAATTAGTCTCTTATATTTTTCTTTCCTAATCTACCATTACTATTCCTGTCCAGAAAAATAATGGGAAAACAAATGAATCCTGAACCCCTAGCTTCGGGCTTTTAAGGGTCAAACTATATCAGCCATGCAAAGTAGATCTATGGAATCTAATCAAATTGAAGTGGAACAAAGCAGATTTAAATAGAAGTTGCTGGATAACAGCACTGAATGACAAAACATCACTTCTCCAGGAAGGAAAAAAGTTAAATGGAATAAAAATCCACTTCCAAAAGGGCATTATGTGGCACTTTTCCCAACTAATGGCTTGACTGCTGTAATTCAGAATGCTCACAAAATGCATACATGGCCTGGCCATAAAGAGAATAGGGAAACAAAGAGGTTGCTAATTCAATTACAAATGTTATAGATCAAGCTCTTTACTATTCATCCAAATGGAAATTTACACTAAATAACATTATCATGAATTGGCTCAGCAACTTAATGGACTAAGACTCTCACATTTAACAGATTGCCTGGTCTCTACTAGGTCTTGAAAATTGTCTCTCTTGTGGATACCTTTAACCAAGCCTCAATATACTCTTGTTATGGAATAAATGAAATAAAGTCACATCATCATTTTCATTACGTTCACTTAGCTGATAGATGTGTTAAATAGTTTCTTTGTGAAGTTTGATCCTATCATGGTTATGGCCAGGACAAAAGATACAAGGTCTTTCAGAGATCTGTACTTTTGGACAAGCCAAACATGCAGATTGGAGCCCAGTATTTATTATTTTGTGTATATGTGGGGTTTTTTTTAAATTTTTTTTTTTTTTTAGGATACAAAGCATCCTATCTGGGACCCTAGAAAAATTTTCTGGACCCTTCTGGTCTTATGAGTTGGTTCCTTTGGATTTCAGTACCATGTATATTAATTGAAGTACTTTGGTTTTCATGTTCCGTGGTCCCAAGGGTATTTCAGACCATTGCATTAATATTTGTTAACAGGGGGTGCATGTGTTCAGTATCCTGCAATCCAGTTACCAGAATTTGCTAATACTGTTTTCACCAGAATGGTGACGAACGAACAGCAAGATTGGCCTTAAGACTATTCAGGACTTGGTAAGGAGAATCTTATAGCCTTAAGTACACCCTGTGTTGTGAAGGTTTATTTAAAGTAAAAACAGATAGGAGGAAAGGAGCGTGTATGTATGGTGTATGCAGAGGGATATGTAGATGGGCCCTGCCAGTAGTGGCTGACGCTGTAGCAGCTCTGCTGGGGCTGTGGAAAAGTAACCTAAAGTTGAGCAAACAAGGCATTTTCATGTTTTAAATATTCTGCTTCTCTTGTGCTGGTTAACCATATTTGTTCAGCTTGAATTGGTGGAGCAAAAGGAAGGGTTTGGTAGCAAAGGGGCTCCGATTTCAAACTAGTATAAAAATCATATCCTGCATGATGTTGGTTCACCCAAAAAATGAGGCTTGTCCATCATTAGTGCACCTACACTGAACTTCACAGTATTTCTGGGATAATTTGGATGGAATCAGTTTGTCGGTGGGTTTCTCTGTTCCCATGATGTATGATGCCCGTGGCCAGCTAAACTTCTTTCCGAAATCTGGTTTTGGATTTTGGTCTTCTGCTTTGGGAAGTAACTAGGACAAGCTCTCTGAAGGCAGCTGGGACTCTTTAGCCTTGAGAAGAGAAAGCTTAGAGGGCTCTTATCAGCATGTCACCTGAGGGGAGGGAGTAAAAATGATGGCACCAGCCTCTTCTGAGTGGTATCCAGTCAGAGGACAAGAAGTACTGGGTAAAAACTGAAATGCAAGTAATTCCATTTAAACATAAGAAGAGCCTCTTTATTGTGACAGTGGCCAAACACTGGCACCTGTTTCCCAGAGAGGCTGTGGAGTCTCTGTCCTTGGAGCTGTTCAGAACCTCACTGGAGATGGTCACTGACAGCCTGCTCTAGCTCATCCTGCTTCGGGCAGGGGTTTGGACTGGCTGGTTTCCAGAGGTCACTTCCAAACCACAACTGTTCTGTGGCTCCGATATTTAAGAACTTAATCTATATTGGAAGGCAATGAAGAAGAGTGTCCTAGACTTTTAAATGGTTTTTGAAAATGAAAGTCAACCTCCTCAATCAGTTACAACGCTGAGTGGAGGAGTAATGTAATACCCTGAAAAAATTGTGTTCAAGTTCTGCGCACCCTTCAGAAAGCTTACACGTAAAGGTATGGTTCTGGTGCTTGGTGTGAAACACCTCAAAACTTTTTTAGTATGCTTTTAAATCCCCAAAGTACTTCCATCTGTACAAATATTACTTAACACTTGAAATAGCCTTAATTCTTGTTAAATTTTGAATCCTAGGTGAAGTAGCAAAATAACACATTTTTGCTTAGCTCTGTGATTATTAAATATAGACTGTGCGATACTATTGATGAAGAGTTCATTGTTTAAAAGGTTACTTTCCTAAAAATAAAAAGGAACCAAGCAGTGTTTGCTGTGCCAAGGCTCATTTCTCCTGCCTACGAGGGACAATAAGCATGCGATTTGAAAGGTCATTGGTTCTGTTGTATGCTAATAAACAATTAGTATGGCTGGGGGGAAAGATGTGGCATCAACTTCTTTAGAATGTATTTCTAAGCAAATTAGCCATTCATGACAAGTTAAGAATACTGAGGCTAACATCTCCTGGATGATTTCTCAGCCATCATTTCAGTCTCTGTGAAAATATTGCTGTTTAATCAGCTCTGGCTAACAATTATTTTTCTCCTTGACAAGCACCTTCTGGGACTTCGGTTCACCCCTGAGATTTTTATTTTTTTATTGTAACATTTTACAGCTGATAAGGAAAAAGGATTTAGAAAAAGAAAATAACTGACTTTTCCTTCCAGGCAGTTATGATGTTGTATGCATATGAAATATATGTGCATAGAATCTAAATTTGATGTTACTCCAGTCATTTTATTGCAGTGGTAGTGGTGGAGTTTCACACATTCTTGTAATGACAGTCCTCCCCCCTTACCCCCCCCCACCCTCACACACACACACTCTGCTGCCACACAAAAACTGACCATCTGGTCAACATTCAGAAAGCAAAATAACTCTTGATTGTGGATGGAAGCACCTAACTTGCTGAATGCCAGATACCGCAGTTTAAATAGTACCCACAAAAGACTTGCTCTTCCTATTTCTGAATTGCTCAGGAACATCTGCAGGCTAGCAATCACCTTTTTTTTTCCCCCCTAATCATTGGAAAACACATTTTAGACTTCCTGGAATGACTTTCACCTGTCCTATTTCTTTACTTGGCTTTCGTATTAGTTCTGCCTGCCATTTTTTGGATGCCAAGGGATATTCTCTTACTAAATTTCCAGAATACAGGAACATTGAGTCAGGATTTTTTTTTTTTTTTTTTTTCAAACAACAGAAAAGCCACTACTGCATGAGTAAGTGCAACCAAGTTGGGTGGCTGGGAAAGCAGTGTGTGGTGAGCAGGGAGGCTCCAAGCTTGTTTTCTGCCTACAGCCAGGTTTCTTGTTAGAGTTGTGTTGGGGCAGGGCGGAAGCTGGAGACCCATGTAAATCTGCAACTCCTCGTGCTCCCGAGAGCATCTAGCCGTCGTGGTCCTTCTTGCTCTGCCCCCAGGCTCTCTCCAGCGTGCTGTGGAGTCCATCCTTTTCAGCTCAGCAGTCTCGGGAGGGTCACCCAGCACAACGGTTCTCCCAGGTTTAGGAAAGGGGCAGCTCTGAACATGGGGGGAAGCAGGGTATGTACGCGGTGCATTTTGGTCCTGGATGTGAGGTGAGCTTTGTGTATTCTGATCCCAAATGGAGGAACAAGCTGTGCATGTTCTAGAGCTGGACAGAGTGGAGTGACTTCTTCTGTGCCTGAGAAATCTCAGACAAATGATGAAAAATTAGCAAACCTGCCCAGTGAAGTGATAGGGCAGAAGACTTGCATGTACTCAGATGAACGTGCACGTAGGCATCTTCCAGCTGCATCATGGTAGAAGTAGAAAGTCCTCAGTTAGCAATAGCTTTGTCAAAAGTACAAGTTTGCTGGAGTCAAGGAGAGGACTACTGCCAGTCTAGCACATTATCCTCTGCAATTACTACAACTATGCACACTGCTCAAGACAAACACTGGAAATAATGATCATTATCTGTTAAATAGTTCTGTATCTCCTCCTTTATGCGGCTCCTTTAGTCAACAAAAATATTTAGGTGCTTGAGTTAAGTACACTGCGCCTTTTGTTGTGGGAGATGCTTTTATATCATCAAAACAGCATGTAAAATATCTTCAGCTGCTTCTGATACACTGAAGCCTTTAGTTTACAATTCTATGTTGATGGTACAGGGGTCTAACTTTTGCTTTTCTTTGTTTATTTTTAATTAACTTTTTTATCGTTTTCAGCACACAAAGCAATCAAATCATAGCAGTTAGCATTAGTGAATAGAGATACAATCCTCCATAAACAGTAAACAAGGGAACATTTCATAGGCAAGTTTTGCACCACTCACTACCATACATGAAAGCATTACATTGCACGTAGGGCGAGACTGATGGCATATAAGACACCAAGAATGATAAATGACTGAGGGAAGACTGGAAGATTTCCTCATTTAACAGCATTTTGTCCATGAATTAACTTGGCAAACATGATATGGAAGAAGTAGAAAGAAATTGTCCTAAATGCCAAAAGAACGTTCCCAAATCCTCAGATTAAAATTTGAATTTAGATTTCATTTATAAATAGATTTTAAAAGATTAATACAAAAGTGAACAGGTTATTGATTTTTCCCTCCTAGGAATCTTCTTGAGATGGCTAAATTTGCACGTGAAGACAAAGCGAATTTTCAAACTTCTCTGAAAGCTTGAAGGGTGTGGGAGGGCAGGGGCAAACACACAGAGGCCTGACCGGTTTCCACCCCCTAAACAGCGTGTTGATCCAGGCACTTCTGCGGCAGTGGAAGACTGAACTTCAAGTCCTTGTTCAACTTGATTCAGACTGCTTGGCTTCTACGTTCAGTCTAGCTAATACATGCTTAGTAGCTACCTTAATAAATTGTTATTTATACAATTGAAGACTAGAAGAGACCATTCAATCATTTTGTCTGACCCCTTTACAAGGTAGGTTGCAGAATAGCTGTATTAATGCCAATTGATTGCTGTAATTAAAGGATCGAATCAGCGAAGGCATTGCTTCGAACCATGGGTTATACTTGCAACTTTTCTAGATGGACTATTAGTGATGCTGCCACTATGCTAATAAAATCTTTTTATCATTGATAAACTAGTCCTAGAACCTCTTTTTCATGGTTAATAATTCTTAAAGCTAATATACAGATGGTCAAATGTGGACTCTCATTCTGAATACTGTATGTGCAGTTTAAGATAATCTAGACCTTATTTCAAATGTATTTCTCCCAAATCTAACTCAAATCAGTAAGTGCTCACTACCTGCACAGGCTTCAAAGACTAGGCACAAGGGACTTTGAGGTGTACAACCATTAAAGAGTGAACTGAAAATCTAGAAATAGAGCAGGAAAATAGAGGGAATTTTCATCCTGAGAGTTTGAAATTTTATTTCTCCCCAAAACAAGGTGGCCAAAGAAGATACTTTAGAATTTTCTATGACACAAAACAGTATGTTGACTTGTCCTTTCCTGTGTTTTAGAATTTAATCTTGAAACATAATGCCTAGCATGAAGGTTTTGAATTAGCCAGAAACAACCTGTATCTTGGAGAGTTCTTTCTAGTGGAAAGTCAGGTTAAAAGCTTTTCTTTGTGCTCTGCCTAGAGGCAGCCTGTGAAAACGAATTTACGCTGTTCTCTTACATATTTCTTCAGCATTTATGATACGGGCAAGGGCCAAGAATGCATATGAATGCAGAGCGGGACAACGCGTCTTAACTTGGACAGTTGTGGTGTTGAGAGGTCAGTTCTGGCTCAGTGCTTGCTTTAATTCTGGGTTCCTTTGCTGAGAGTGACAAGAGTTGCCTGAATTGGTGAGATGTTCTGGTGCTTCTTCTATATATGAGTATGTCAACTGGGAAATTGCCTGAAACCAATGTTATCTGATACAGGACATCTAAGAGCTTTCTTCTTTTTAACTTTCTGCCTGACTCAGATTTGTGCTGATGAGCTAGTATTTAAAACACTCAGTAATGACGGCCAAACTCCACATTATCCAGGAATTATAATTGAAAGACAACTACTTTGGGTGCTTACTCACAAGCCCTCTTTAATGGGGTTTTGTCTCCTGGTCATGTGTGTGCAGAATTTAGTTGAAAACCAAATGCTGTGGAAAATTTACATTACACCCCTGAGTTTCATTGAGCAGAGAGCACTTTTCAGTTCAAGAGTGAGCTGCAAAGCCTAAACCGGGCAAAGAATTCATTATTTTAATGATAATAATTTACACTTGCATGGGAGCTTTCATCCAAGAAATATCATGTTAGAATTTTCCATTCATAATCTCTCCAAGATGGGGTAATTTCACCTTGATAAGTATGTGCATTATATTTGCCTTTGCTGTTTGGGAAAGAAAAAAAGGAGATTATTGTAGTTTGTACAGTTGAGTGTTTATTATAGAAATATTTTGCATTTATATTGTAGTTTTCTTAAAATATGAATGTGGTTTTAAAACACTAGTTTAAATCTGTCAATATCCATATTTTGTAAAATTAGTCCACTGCTGTATACTTGGAAACTGAGGTAATAACCTCCGGAGTCTATTCTGTTTCTTGGTTGTGGTGTTTTGGTTTTTTTTCTATTCAGAGTAAATCGAAGTAGTAAGTGGTTTGCATCTCTGGAAATCGAGTCCCGTTACCGAGATCAAATCTTAGTGGTCCAACGCAGTTGTGTCTTCAAATATAAAATCTTTTCTCTTAAAAGGGACTTCTCATTTGCTTAAAAGGAAGCATTTGCACAAGTGATTTGTTGAATGCCGAGGGTATGCCTAGGGTTTTGTTGAACTGGAGGGCAAGTCTGGCAGAAACAAGGATGGATGGAACTGTGCAGCTCCTGCTCTTAGGGCCTGATCCAACACACCTTGTAGTCAGTGGAGATTTTTTTCCATTATTTCAGTCAAGCTCTTAGTATCTTCGACTATATGCAACACAGCATATCTTTCTTCTCTTCCCATATACATGGTAAATAGAGCAAATTTTCTCTCTTTTGATGTGTAATAAACTCCCCATACAGAAGCTCTGTTTTCTTTCAGCTATTGTCTTTTTGGATGCTCTGCATAAATATACAAAAGCTTAGTTCTAATTTTAGCTTTTTTTTTTTTGGTATGCAATTCTCTATGCACTATTTACTTGTTTAAAAAAATGAAATTGCCTTTTTTTTCCTTTCCCAAAAAGCTGTGGGGAACTTTTCATTTAAACATGTGCAAGCAGCATAAGGCAGACCAATAACACAAAGTCAAAGCCATTTCATAGAAAGTGTTTCAGAAATGCTAATTGATCTAAATGAGCTTAGAAAGCATTTTACAGAGAAAGTATCCAAAATACAGGATGGATTGCAAGATACATTCCCTTAGTAATGCATTACTGCAGTGTTTCGTTGCTGGATTTATATATTAGTTTTAACTGCTAGTCTTGATTATGTCATAAAGATTTCATAGATTATTATTGGGGATTTTTTTTTTGCTCTGCCAGTCATCTACTTTATTAACTGGTGGTTGGGAGTGACAAATTTTGATCAAACTTAAACTTTTAATGTATTCCAATTAGTGGATGGATATGACATTATTATGTCTTTGTTCATTATTATTGCAAGTGTTCTACTGCTTTAAAAAAACCCACCACTTTGGCTCTGCAAAACTTAGAAAAAAAATGTCACCATTAAAGACAAAACCGTTAAAGCAATTATTTAATTTTACTTGGCAAAAAAAGAAATATGTTGTCATTATTTGTTTTTACATGCACATTGAGTAAATATATTAAAAAAAACCCCAGAAGGTAAATGTTGGACTAGCTACAGGAATTCGTTCAGCACAGTAATATTTAATGGCTTGGGTTGATGGGTTATCGTTACATTTGGAAAAACGGGGAGTAGTTTTTGTTCATAGTTTCATGAGAGCGACTGAGGTACAGTAGTGATTAAAGGTAGTATTTATTTATTAACAAAGGTGGTTACCATTCACCAGGGAAGCAGCTCTGGGGTAGACATCTTTGGATTGTCTCATGCTGTGAGGTGCTGTTCCTTAGCCAGGGTTACAGATATTCCACAGATTGTCCAGAGATATTCCAAAACGCATTTCACCCAGGAAATCCCACTTTTGTACACTCAGGCAGATTTTCAGAAGGACATTTGGCCCTCTTTGGAAGAACCATTTTTACATCTGAATATTTAAACCACTGTCGCAGGAAGATGGCTGATTGCCACCTTCGAATTCTTCTGCCAGCTAAGTTGGGAGGAGAGCCTTAACAGTTCAAGGATTATATTGTATGTCTTTGTCAGCAAGCAGCATCTGTCAGAGAAGCCAGTCTGTTGAATTCCAGCAAATATCCCCAGTAATGTTAATCCAGAGACTAAAGTTCAAGAGGGACTTAAAACAAATATGTGGACATAACATTAACTAAAGCTCTTCATTACTTGCCAGATAAGTTTATTTCTCCCTATCCCCACTTCTTTCCTTGCTTTCTTTCCACCAGTGCCCTTATTAATGAACTGTGAAAGCTGACATTTCCAATAAGGAACAATTAAATCTGAAACTAAATTAAATGAAGTAATTCATTTACAAAATAATAGCTAACTAGCATGAGGGTGGTGAAAAATGATTGCAAGTCATGGGGAAAAAAAAAAAGAGTAAATTAAGTCTGACTACATTAATGTTCTTTAAATACTTCTGCTGCTTGGAAAATTAAATGGGAAACATCTGATGAGCTATCTTACCTATAAGGTAGCAGTGTGTATGCAGGATGACGAGGGTTACAGGACAGAAAACCTTCATAGATGTCAGTGTGAGGTACTTAAATTCCTAACTTTCTGCACCCTTTTCTTGCAAAGGTACTACAGCAGGCCTGGTGCATTTGTCCTTATAATGCCTGTCAAGGCAGTAATGATGCCTTCAAAATGTTTCGGCAACGTTCTAAGACTTTTTAATCCAGGGTAATAGGCATCGTCTTTGGATGTTCGAGTTGAAGGTAGTTAACCACATTGCAGCATTTTCCCAGCCCCAAGGAAGGGTCCGTCTCTGTTTCAGTAGTGTGGGAAGTGCTCGCAGAAGGAGGATAGAAACCAGAACTCGTCCTAGGGGAGTTGGTTCGGCAAATACTGCGGACAGTCCTGCAGACAGTCAACTTGTTCAGCCTTTTTTCTGTTATACTCTGTAAGGATAGAATTCGCTTGAAACATCAGTGGCTCAAGGCTTAAGTATCTCTGCCTCATTTTTGGTGTTCTGATGGCTTTACGTGGATGTAGAATTTTTTTCCTATATGAGAAACTTCAGCCAAAGAGCTAAATTTTTGAGAGCTAGTAATCCACAGCTGATACTAGGTTATTTCACATAAAATCCAGCCACTCACACTTGTTGCTCTTGGAGTTGGATTTTTCAGGCTGTCCATCCAACATATACCCACCATGCTGATCCCTTTAAAACCAAACCCAAACAAGAAATGCAAACACTGTAGGAACATAAGGGAAAAAAACCCACACAGTGCTTGATTTTAAGGGAATGCTAATTTGCTGTGACCAATGCCAGCTTAAGGTTTGCCATGCTACTTACTGCATTTTTATTTAAAAATGCTTTTATCTGGGAATCTCTGAAGGCTCAAGTTAATTTTGCAATCAGTTATTCTGAGGGGGATTTGTAGAATTCACAGCTCTTCCGTGCAAATTTGAGTTTTACTTGAATTAATCTAAAATACTCTAACCTTCTTGCATGCATTCTCCAAAATCCTGTGTGCATTTTTTTTTTTCCCTAGGCTGAGGAATATTTGAAAAGGAGAATTAGAAAGAGATTTGGACCCAGGTTGAAAAAAGCATTGATTTCCTCAGTTATACTTAAGGCTCTTTCCTTTTGTAAAACAAATAACCTGAATAAACATGTCAGGGAAGATTAAAACCTCATTAATAAGTGTAAACAGAGTGCAAAGAAGGAGGGGGGGAAAAAAAAAGCTTGGCTGAATTGAATAATGGTGGTAATAAAATCACTAAACAATATTGCTAGTTAAAAGTCCTGTTAAAGTGAATGTACTGTTGAGATGGGAAGCAGAACTGCTGTTATCTAACACTCAGGATGGAGATTTCTTTTCAATAATTTGATAACATTTTAATGAATAAATTAATAACATTATCCAGGAAATGGAGTTCATAGATAAAGTCAATTCCTCACCAGTTCCCAAATCTAATCAGAGAAGTTCTATTTGGGGATGGTCAGCAATGATGCATGTGTTCAGCAATATTTTTCCCTGCCCACCTAGAAGGAGACACAACTGCTGAGGCTGCCATTATGGCACTGCATGCATAAGAGGTTTACTTCACAATATTAATGCAAATTATGGCATTAAGGCTGGCAATTATGCATTTTTATTTTACTGAGGTGAGCAGGATTATTGCATATATGCTTTAAAAATGCTAAAGAAAACAACTCTATCTTCTTTTTAGGTGACGTACTTTTAAAGACAAATTTACAGAAAAAGAGAAATATTACTTGTTATAGAGGAAGCACTTTAGCAGATTCTGAGAACAGGATGAAGTTGTGTTAATGTATTGCCAGTGTATAAGATATATTCTCAAGATTTTTATTTTAAATGGGTAAGGGAGGGGAAAAGGAGTAAAGCAAAGATGATAATGAAGGACAGGGCAAAACGAGTGTAGAGAAGTAACATTTCCATAGCAAATGACAGGATCAGGAGAAGAAATTGTATTTTTGAATTTAAGGTAAAATTTCATACAAGAGGAGGACTAGAATCTGACTTAGCACAAGGACCTTGTGATTATCACCTTTGTTTCACTTTGACAGAAGACTGCAACAGTAAATACAGTAATTGTCTGCGTGGCCTTTCAGTCAAGATTAAGCACTGGAAATTTAATAATAAAACCTTTATTCAAGGCTCCAGAGATACCTGAGATAGTGATGAATGAGCTTGTATGCCTTCACGGCAGAGTTTTGTGTATGCAAGGGTGCTAGCTTGAGTGACAGAAAGAGTATCGCAGTTAATAGTCCACTTGAGCTAGTTAGCCCTGGTTCATTCTTTTAGCTCATGAAGGCATTGTGTGATGTAGACAATCTCTTGATGCCACAACATAACACAGTGCTCCAACAGCGCTCATCATTCTAACAGCCCACCTGACATCTGGAGAAAACCCCTCTGTATCCTTTTGTAGTAACAGGATCCTCATCCTCTCCAAAATATTTGTCAGATAGCAGCTCTTTGTCTAATAAAATCCACGTGCTGTCAGGCTGCTTTCTATTTTTTCCTTTCACCAGGTCTCCCTAATAATACTTTACAAACCAAACCCAGGCAGTTCCTCCAAGGGTGTGAGTGAAATAGCAGCACAGAAAAGACTAGTCTTGATGTGAGACAACTGCAGCAAGGAAGCTGCTGCGGTGCAGGAACAAACCGTCGCTGTAGATACAGTCTGAGTGACTGCAGCTCTTACACTGACAGATCTTACGTGGTTTACTCGTTGGGAATGCTTTTCCTCATGCAGTTCTCTCAGGTACTTCATACACATTGTGATTCTTAAGCTGTAATGCTAAACACAGAACACTACTTCAGCCAATGTTGAAATTTAGGTAATGTTTCTGCCCTGATTGAGGAAGGTGCTTTGCGCTTACTTTCAATGCTTGAGAAAGCTACCTGGAGCCTGTCTGTTTAAAACACCTCACAAAGATGGGGAGCTGCAGTTCATACAAAACCCAGGGAGGTTTCCTGCAGAACTTGCCCAGGCTTACAGAGATAACATGCTTGAAAAGAAATCAAACCCATGTTTAGGCATTCATCTTCCAGACCTTCAGCTACTCAGTCGTGTTTCCCAAACCTTTTACATACGATGCCCACAATCCTTCTGACAAAGCTGTCCCCTTCAAAATGCAATCATCTTGTATAACATGATGTATAGCTCTTCACTAGGAATATCGTATTCTTATTCCAGAGCTTATAGTTTGCTTTTTGCTCCTTCAGATGTGTCTGGTATGAAAGGATGTGAGAGGTCTCTCTTTCCAAGCTCAGAAAACTGTATTTGCCCAGTCATATTGTCAAGTATAGCAAGTTCCCTGCCTCGGGGTGAGGGTGCTGTTTATAAATAAGATATTTATTTTCCAGCCCCAGTTAAGTATGTTAATGTAAATGCTGTTGTTATACTGTGTGCCCTGTAGACATGACCAGTTCTCTAGGGAGAGCGAGAGAAAGACGCATATAATGATTTGTTTTTTACTAATGACAGCAATAGATTCATCTTGATCTGCTTAACAATATTCATTTCCTGCTAATAAGTCACTATATTTAAGTTTATTCCAGGAGTTCATATAGACTGCAAGCTGCTTAGATTTGATTAGCAAGATGTCTTACATGTGATCCTGCAAGTGAATCAGTCTGTATTTGAATGGTTTTCAGTGTCCTCTAGGTTAAATTTTATTAAAATGATTACTCTCTGGTAAGTGCATTTAAGCAAAAGCTTAAAGTCTTGCCTGCATTTGAAAAAAGGTATTGCAAAACAGGAAGTTAGTTCACGTTTTTCTTTCTGGGGCTGACTGGGAAGCTAAATTTTTAGACCAGCGCAGCCTGGTCTGATTTACTTCACCTGCCAGCGGCTGCAAGGGGATTTTATAATTGCCAGGGAACACCAGGACAACAGGGGCCTGTGCGAGTGCACAGAAGTCCTCTTCCCTTCACCGCTTTCAGCCTGCCCGTTTGTGCTGAAGAATATTTTTTATTCCATTTCTCTGCATTTGCAACCTTGCTGAAAGCAAACAAAGCGGGGCTGGGCCCAGAGTGGCACAGCTGGGGCGGGTGAAGGCGGTTCCAGTCCGAACCCTGACAGACGGGGTGTTTGGAGCCTGCCCCACCGGCCCGGGGGCTGGCACTCGTGTTTGCGCCGGGGCGGTTCTGGAAGAGGCGAGTGGTGCTCAGGGTGTGGGGAGTGAGATGGCGGCCTCGGTCCTGAAGAGGAGGCACCAGGCAGGAGCCTGTGGGCGGGAAGCGTGCTTGTATGTGCGGCATCTCCGAAGGTACTTATCCCTGAGAGAAAGGAAAACTTCCGTGTGTTACTGAAAAAACTGCCGCAGAGAGGGAGGAGAAGTTCTCTTTGAGAGGAAAGTACTAGGCTGAATGTGGAGATTTGGGTGGGGAAAGGTTTTGTGTGGTAACTTTCTCCATACAGTGGAGGAAATTGTGTTTTGGAAATGCTGGACAAAATGGCTGCTTGGAGGAAAGGCCAAAGGCTTCTTTGCTGCCTGATTTTCTCCCTCCCTTTGGAGACTGTTATGTTCATACCAACCAAGAGCTCAACCAGCGCGCTCAGTTTGGGCAAAGCGTGATGAATATTGCATTGTCATCTAATGAGAAGCAGGGTTGGCCTGCTTCATCACGGGCTTGGCTGAAAACAGTAAATATCAGCACTGTGAGAGGTACTGAAAGCAGCTGTTTTTCATAGAGGCCCTCTGCAGCAAAACAATAGTAGCTCTTCTCTGTCCTGTTGCTGTTTATTGCCTTACCTTGGACTTCTGTTGTCTTTCTGTTAAATGTTTCTGTTTGTGTAACTGTGAAAATCCTGGTCAGCGTTACTAGTTTCTTATGACTCTTGCCATAAACTTACATGCTTTTTATGTTAAAGATTTTATAGTTGTGTGATCGTGAGGAAGTTTTATTTTCATTTTAAAATGTCCTTAGTCCTGGGGCTGCCAAGGAAGGCTCAAATACTGAGTGGAAGTTGTTTCCTGGAACAGAAGGCAAAGCAATACCTAACACTTCATGATAGTAATAGGGTGGAAACTAGCGTGAAAATCATGGGAAAGTTCAGGATATAATGCTGATGGATGAGATGGATAGAGGAGGTGTTATCAGCACAATTTTGGAGGAAGTCATTCCATGTCTTGCTCTCGCGACGTATACAGTGGCAGTGTAACACTGGCTGGGGAGAATCATCCCCCTTACTAAAAACTAGTGAAATACTTAAAAGAGGAACAAAAAACCTGTTCTGATCTTTCATAAGGAGATACCAAGGCTAATTAGGAAAGAAAGGGAATGCACAAATTAGAGATGGTTGCACAAACTGAGTAATTCATGTTACTTAAGTCATGGCAATGTTCCAGTTTATACTGGGGATATGTGATGATTATAGTAAAAACCCTACATAAAGTAGCAATTCACTGATGAAATCTTTTTTCAGCTCATCTTTGCAATGCGGAGAGGAAAGATGGTTTTGAGCCAGAAAGGATGTAGCATGGTGCTACTTGATAAGGTAAGACTCTCTTCATGCAGAAGAAAACAACTGAGTTTATGCCTTCCAGAGTCTAGAAATTAGATGGCATTTCATATTGCTTTTTAAAAATAGATGTGGTCTGCAATACCCAAGGAGAAATACTTTATTTGGCTTCAATTAAGAGAGCTCATTCTGTTTTATGAAGGAAGGAGATATCAGATTTTGTAGTTATGAGGTTTATTTATGCACACTTAAAATCATTTTTGCAAGTTAATGCTATTTTGAGATTCTTGTGAACATGTCCTCAGCCAGAAAGTGCTGCGTGATGTCTGAAGAATGGATCTGCTGATAATTATAGTGAAGTGTATCTAAAGTAGTTCAAACTTGAGAATGGTCTGCTAGAAAGGCTCTGTATTTTCATGGGTTTTGGCAAGATTTGGCTTTCAGACTTTGTCTGGATTGATAAGAATAGCAAGTCTTCAGTGCTATCTTTTACTTATCTTCTTGCTTCAACTTAACAGAGATTTATTTTATCATTGCAAGGCTGGAAGTTGTGGCTAGAATTGAGATGGTACAGAGTGGACCATGTAATGACTGCAGATTATTCTGCTTGTCTTTTCCTTAGAAAGAATACAAAGTACAAACCAATGCATTTACTAATTTAACCCAATTGTGTGTTACACAAGAAAAGAAAAAGAAAAGTTAAATCTTCCCAAAAGATCGTCTTTGTTATTGTTCTTTTTAATATTGGAAATTGGCTTACTTTTCAATTGTTCCTTTTTTTTTTATCAAATACTGCAGAGTTCTGCTAGAAAGAGCAGTACTGCAGTAATCTGTATGAGTCTGAAAGTCAATCTTACCTAATACTGAAGCTGCATTCTGTCTAGTAGCTTGTGGTAGGGAATCCTTTGGGCTGAAAATTGTTTTTTGGAGTTTGCATCTCGTAGACTGGCTTGGACAAGTCAGTTGTGGACAGTGAAAGCCTAAGTACTGGCTTAGAAAAGAGGTTGATAATGATGCAAAAATGGTAGTGATGCAGCATCCAAATGGAAATAATTAGCATATTTGCTTTGCTACTTATGTAATTTATTCCCTAATCAGCTGTCCCAGAACCTCCTTTTCCCATAGATGTAGAAATTTACCCAAGGATTTCAGGTATTAGTATTAGCAGCATTAATATTGTTGGTGATTAAGCTTGAACAGGACTCATGAACTAGAGACTGGAAGTAGGGCAGAAAAAGATGGAAAAATCCTGAAAAAAATGCAATACAAAGGAATGTTGCTGGCTGTTTGGATCCATTTGTAAACTTACGTGCATGTCAACTTTTTGTTTGCTTTGTATTCTCTTAGAAAAAAAATGCAATGTTGCAATAATTATTTAAATGTTGGTTATTTTAAAAAGTGCCTACTAACCCAAGTTTAATTCAAAACACAGAACCAGAAGCCTGGAGTTAATCTTTGCTTCTCTGGTCTTTAGGAGTGGAGTAATTGTGGTCAGGACGAGACATGAAATGCCAAGGAATCCACATTTGGAAGCAGATTTTAATGAGCAGCTAGTACTCAGTGTTGTTGGGATAACTGTGGGTAGAGATGCTGACGTGAGAGTCTAGTGACATGGGTCTTAGTTTTGGTCCTGTTAGTGTTAATTTTGAAACATCAGTAGAGGAGGACAATCCCTTTCCTTAGCTACCTCTGTGGGAGCTTGAAACCTTAAGTTTGATGTTTGTATTAATTTCTGTATATTAACATTAGGCTCTGTTGCCAGCACAAATATTTCTTACATAAAAAATTCAGCATTCTCTCTTAAATATTTCAGAACTACCATAAACTTGTATCAGTCACTTTAATTGACAGGCTCCTTTAGTTCTTTTTTGCTTTGAATAATTAAATCTTTCCATCTTCATAAAAAAACCCCAAACCGCTCAAAACCTGTGAATGTTCTTACTGTGTTCTCTCCCTTGGCAGTTGCCTGTTCTCAGAGTTTCTCTTTGCCTTATGGCCTCAAGAAAAATTTTCACTGACTACTTTCCTGAAGTTTTTAGGTCTTGCAAGAACTCATATCCCCCAGTGGTCGTTCTCCTGTAGGGATTTCACACTTCAAACCAGTGAGACAGGAGTGCTCCTGCCTTAGCGTTAGGCTTTAGTCTTTGCGTAGCACCTACTGTTCTGTGAGAAGAATAATTAGCACTAACACTGGAAGTCCTGTGGATCCCGCATGCTCTCCAGGGGATTGGCAAAGGATCAAACCTGTCTGCTTGGTGTAATGATTTGGGTTTTAGAAAATCTAAATAAAACTCTGGTCTTGCAAGCAGATCTGTGAGAGTTGTTCCCTGTGCCTCTGGAGGATTCCTGCTGATTTCGCTGAGGGTCCCAGGTCTGCTCGAAGGACCAATGCCTTGATGTGCTGTGTCCTGGTTGGGATGCAGACAAGGGACATTTTGGTCCAGTGTGGCGGTTACCTCATCCTTTGCATCAGATACTTTCGCTTTTGGTTTTGTGGTACACCTGTCGAACAACGGAGTTGTGTTTCTGGTCCTTTCAGAATAAAAATTCTATGCTTAAGAGAGAATGGCTAACTAACCATATATAAGTTCCCAAGGTACATTGATATGTTGACCAACGTAGTAAGCTCAGTTCAGTAGCTTATTTCTACTTCCAGATGCTGAAGAAAAAATGATGTATTGCTGTCTTACTACTTGTTGAAGGATTCTACTCCTTGTCAGGGAGCTGGGTGTTGGTGAAGTTGTGAGACTTGGTTGAGGGAAATGACCAGCACTGATCTATTGCTATGGTTCTCCTTGAAGAGGAGGTTTTAGAAGGTGACCCTGCTTTGAGGTAGGAAGTAATTCTTGATTATCTTATCAGAAGTGTAGCTCTGTAAATAATTGCAGAATAATTTGTAGAATACTACAAAACAGTGCTTATTTTCTAAGTACCATGAAGTTTAAGGAACGCATAATGGGAATGTGGGCTGCAATGAGTAAAAATGCAGCAGCCGTGGTGACACTGGTGAGAGGAATCTCAGAGGAGAATCTAGGATTTTGGCAATGGCAGCAGTAGATCTGGAGAAAGACTGCAGCCTCCTGCACGCGGACACTCCAGGTTGTTGTTACTGTGGAAGTAATGCTGAATGGCTCATGCAGGTTTGCTATGGCTTTGGCTGCTGTTTGAGACACACTGGCATACAGTTAACACCAGATACATCACTCTGGCTTGTCTAAACATGTAAATTTGCTTTCCTTCATCTAATTAATGACCTGTCTTGCTTTCTCAGAGAGATAGTGTTTAAAAAAAAAAAAATCAAATAAATAGACAACTTGTGGACACTTCAATAAAATTTAAAATTATTTAATAGTATTTGTAGTAACTTATCTCATTTGGGTCTACCTCCAAGTGAAGCATGGTAAGCCTTGGGCTGGCCAAGAGGTACAATTTTGAATCATCGGTTTTGTGGATGACAAACTAAGGGCTTTTTTTTTTTTTTTTTTTTTACCTCCCCCCCACCCCAATTCCAAAGACATCTGAGGAAAGCCCAGGGTTCCCGAGTTAGATTTTAGCGCTTATTCCCCAGTCTGTGCTTGCCTTGTATAATATAGGTGAAAAAAGCATCTGTTGATATAATATAAAATAAATCTTGGGTTTGGTGTAAATAGATAATAGCAGCATAGTATTTAGTTCAGCGACTGAATTCCTCAGCACATAAACCTCTAGTCTCAATTCTGTGCCTGGGAGCTATGAGAGATTCTGGCTGCAAAAACATCCACTTGCACGTTACTCTCAACAGGTCATGACACTAAATCAGCCTTTCAAAAGTAATTAGGGATTTTCTCATTTTTATATGCATGTGATGACTTGGAACTGTTTGACTCCATTTGTCCCTGTCTGTTTATACCACAGTGGGCTGCTAAACATTTTGTCATGTGTTCTGTAAACATAGATAATCTGTGTCTGTAGTATTTAGCATTCTCTGTATGAAATTACATCAAATGTTCAGTTGCGGGGAATTTCCTTGTTTCTATTTTGTGGTTGTTTGGGGAGACAGAAATTCTTCAGGGTGTTTTCTGTTTGAGAGTTTACCTTGGGGAGATCCTGCCCTTTTTCCCTGCTGCTGTTTTTCCGGACTTAAAACAACCAACCAAAATGACAAAAAGCAAACCATATTTATGATCAGTAAATGGGATCCTGGGAAGTACCAGGGAATGAAGGAAAGCTATTAAATGAAAGGGGACAGATGCAAATATAATTTAATGCGTGTCAACTACATAGCAAATACTGTGTTACTGAGTCTTAGTTCAGATGCCATCCAAGATCAGAAATACCCGAAGAGGTGAATAGACACTGCATAATGACATACTTCTGGAGCAACAATAATTAAATTACTTCAGTTATTCTTGTTTCATTATGCAAACAATGTTATGCATCTTATTTTTTCAGATGTATTGGGTAACTTGGATCCTCTTCACATACAGTTGTTTGCTGTAGATTCAGGAAAGAGTTTCACTTAAGCACTGTTTCTTTAAGACTTGGGATATCTTTCTTCCCCTTCCTTCCTGCTCTAGTTCTTGCATTGACTTTATTCTTGTGCTGTCTAAGTGGCTGCAAGCTTGGAGTAAAATCTTGACCCTGTTCAAGTCGATGAGTTTTGTCATTGGCTGAAAAAAAGATAGGATTTAATGTATGCTGATTATTAGAGCATCAGTCTCAATTCCTGTTGAGAAAAACGCTTCTTATCCCTGCTGGTTCCAGTGTCAGTGACCTTCCTTCCTGTCCTCAAAATCCCATCATCCACAAAAATAAGTATATAAACACATTAGTTGAGGGAAGTTGGGAAATAAACGCATCCTCTAGTGGATCTCAATGTTTGTCTTTCCTTATCAGCCCCATAATGATAGTGCAGCGATGGCAGCTTAATGATAGCAGCCCCAATGACGCCACTCAGTGCCAAAGAGGTGAAGATTGCACATTTTATTTTGGAAAATAATTATGAAGCTAATTAGAGCGCTTGACTTTCGTCCTTCCCTTCCCTGTGTTCTTAGGGAGGCTGGTTTGCTCAGCTTGCAAAAGACTGCATCAGTTATTCTAAAGGTCAAAAGACTCTTGTATTATGATTTGTAATTGCTAGTAATAATGAATAAAATAAATACAGCATTATTTTGGATGATTTAACTCATTGCTTAACTTCTATGTTACTAATTCTATTCTATTGTGTGACTATTAGTACACACTTATCCAGGTGGTTGAAAAAGGAGAAATAAACCAGAAGTTGAGATCTGCACTCTTCGGACATTCTTCTGAAAAATTTTGAATCTGAGTTCCAAATGTAGTGATCAGACCTAACGGTGCTGAATAATCTGGCTTAGGACCATTTTTCAAAAAGTATACAACTGTCACAAGTGGAGTCCCCCAGAGATCGATATTGGGCCCAACGCTGTTTAATAGCTTCATAAATGATCTGGGTGATGGGATCCAGTGTACCCTGATGAAGTTTGCTGATGATACCAGACCGAGTGGGGAAGTGGATGCTTCAGGAGGGAGACCCACCCTGCAGGAAGACCTGGACAGGTTGGAAGAGTGGGCTAACAGTACCTTATGAAGTTCAACAAGGACAAGTGTAAGGTCTGGCGCCTGGGAAAACATAATCCAGGGGTGCAGCACAGGCTGGGATCTACCTGCCTGGGGAGCAGCTCTGTGGAAAGGGACTGGGGGGTCCAGGGGACAGTGAGCTCAGTAGGAGTGAACAGTGTGCTGCAGCAGCAAGGAAACCCAGTGGGGTGCTGGACTTCATCAGCAAGGGCATCACCAGCAGAGATAAAGTCGTTATTGCACTCAGCACTTGTCAGGCCACATCTGGAATACTCTGCTTGGTTTTGGTCCCCACTGTACAAAAAAGCTGTGGCCAGGCTGGAGAGCACCTAGAGAAGGGCCACAAAGATGCACAAGGGAAGCCTGTCCTGAGAGGAAAGGCCGAGAGTTTGTTCGGCCTTGGGAAGAGAAGGCTGAGGGGAGACCTTATCACCCTGTTCAGTATTTAAAGGGTGGCTACAGAGAAGATGGAGACTGCCTTTTTACAGGGAGTCACACGGAAAAAACGAGGGGTAACGGGTACAAGTTCCTCCTGCGGAGATTCCGACTGGACACAAGAGGGAAGTTTTTCACAATGAGAACGATCAGCCGCTGGGATGATCTCCTCAGGGAAGTGGTGGATTCCCCAACATTGGGCACTTTTAAGATACAGCTGGGCAGGGGGCTGGGGGCCAGCTTGTCTAGACCGGGCTCTTGCCAGAAAGGTTGGCCCTGCGGATCCTTGAGGTCCCTTCCAACCCTGTGATTCTACTAATGACACAAGTGAATTCCAGAGCACAGCAACTGCAATGCCATTTCAAAAGTACCGTAGCTGAAGAATCTTAGTAGATTTAGAGTCTGTATGGCTTTGAGATCTGAACTGGCCTGCTAAGAATTAAGAGTATGCTTGTATTTAAGCAAGCAAGCCATAATACATGTTTTGTACAGCTTTTTTTTTTCTTTTGCTGCCTGTCCTCCCAAAACCCTGCATGGCAGCTCTGGAGATGGATGTCCTCCTCCCCCTTTACTTACACTGTTGTTCTTGGCGAACTCTGGAGGCCAAATACAATTTCCATCCTTTATCCTCTGGTCAGCTATTCAGTCCCAGGTTGTATAACTGCTCTGGCTTCAGAATGCAGCATGTTCCCTCACACTTCAGGTCAGCTGTAAGTCTTGATTCAGTCTGATTCATTTCAATTTGCATAATCTCCTCAGCCCTCTATATTTCATTTAGACACCAAAGATTTAGTTTAGTTACAGTCTTTGTCATTTATCATTTACTTGTCTTCTTTCAGAGTTTGATTTAATCCCTTTGGTTTACTTTAAAAGACTGATTTCTTATCCGCACAGTGTTTTATTCCATTGTGATTTTCAAGTCTTTGTACTTTCTATCTGGATCTTCCTTATTGTGATATTTATTTTATACCCAGAGATAAACAGCCTTCATCTATGATCTTAAAGAAAGTCATAAATTTAACAAGCAGTGTCTAGGCCAGAAACACTATACAGGGACATTCGTGTACTGATGATGTTTTTGCCGGTGCTTTTTCTGGTAATTGCCATGCTAATGTTTCATTGTAGGTAGTCAGTATGAACTTGTTTGGAAGCCAGGATTTATGTCTGACCCTGGCACTGAGTAACTACATGATCAGAAGTATGTCAGTTCACTTTTTTGTCTCTTTCTCTAATTTTTTTTGAAAACGGTTGCTTTTTGTGTGCAGCACACTGCAGCTGTATGTTTAGTTCACAGCATACAGCAAAGATACACCCAACAATCTGATAATGCCAAAATGCTTGAACAAGTGGTGGCTTCGTGGTACTTGCACAAGATTTTTATTTCTAGGTGAATTTTCTGGATCTGGTTTTCTTTATTGCTGCCTGACAAATATGACAAACTATCTTACTGATACTTTTTAATGGGAATATGTACATATGGTACTGATTTGTAGAAGTTTTTTACTAATAATATGAACCTTCCACTGAAGTACTTTACCTTGGCTGAGAATGGTTTTCTTTGTACTTTTTTGCTGTAAAAAAAATATTCCAGGGCAAGAAGAGCTATATTAGAGAAACAACGGTCCCAATTAATTCCTCCCTAACTAATGGATTTTTCTGTTCAATTTCTGATCTGAAATAAAAATCTTAACTTCTGCACTGTACCTTGCATCTACAACTTTAAGAACCTGACTGATGAGATGAGATGAGATCATAAATAAAGGTCTATGTCAGCATTCCCACTTTTGACAGTACTTGATGCTAAGGAAGAATAATATGAGACTAGGGCAAATACAGAATAGCGAGTGATCCTTTTCCTGAAACTTCTCCCCAGTTTCTTTGAAATAGCAATTCAGAAACTTCAGGAGGTGAAGGTGGCATCTAGACAATTGTGTTTTTATTATCTTGCAGTTGATGCTGTGAGTGAATCTGTCCTTTAGGAATTTGTCCAATCTCTTTCTAAATCCCATACTGTCTTCTAGTTATTTTAAAATTGCTGTTTGGTAATTTCTCTGCATGGCTCAAATATTGGCAAGGCTACATTAAAAATAATGGAAATTATCTGCTTTATGGTCTTTGGAGGTTTGTGGTTTAAATCCTTTTTTTTCAGTTATGAGGACTGAAATTGCCCTCTTTTCTACCTCCTATTCAAAGAACTCTGGGGCTTGAGCTTTAATAATATATTAAGTCACATGGCAATGGAATCACAAGAGATTCAGTAACACTAAAGAAGAAAGAAAAAAAAAAAAGAGTACCTTTATAGAATTCCTATATAATTCTATTGTAAATCACAGTGCCAAAAATGCCTACCATATTCTTCAAAGAGACAGTAGAATGCCTCTTCTACTTGTGACAGCTCAATCTCATGCTTTCTCTTATGTATCCATGGTAAATATTTGTATTATAAAACAGAACTTTATTGGAGGAGAAGAAGCCTAGCTGCCTTGGCATGGAAAATCGAGGGTAGCTTTTTTAAGTCTTCAAAAATGTAAAAGGCTTCTGCAGTGAGGGAGAGAATAGTCATTTTCCATGCCTGTAAGAAATCAGACCAGGAGTGTTGGGTCTGAACTACCTCACGGGGTGCTCAGTGCAGCAGTTGGGAGAGGCTCTGTATCTGTAAGACTAGCGAGATATCAAACTGGCCTGGAGCATACTGCCACTGGACACACACGTGATGCACATACGCTTTTTTCATATGATTTTAAGTGGCAAACAGTCTGTAGCCTGTAAAGGGGAAGGGGGGAAGGTGTTGTTTCTTTAAGATCAGTAGTTAAGCAGGCAAGTTGATAAAATTTATTGCTAATAATTCAGCATTTCATAGTCTGTGGAAGGCCTGGGTGCTTTCCATTTTGAACTGACAAAGCAACTTGGTTTTGCAGAATGTCTTAGGCTGGTGAGCATTTATAGGTGTGAACGTTTCAAAAGCAGATTCCTGCTTTGTCTTTGTTGGCATATACAAGTGCCCTGTAAGAAGCTGACAGTGTAGTTACAATTTCTTTGGGATAATTGGTATAGCATGCTTAGATTGTCAGATACGAGCCTGCTTTATCTTTGACAGTGCTTTTTAGTTTCTGCTGTCAACAAATCAGTTGTGTTCCTTGATATGGATGGATTGGGCAATTTTGTAGGCATAGAATGCTGTTGCCTCTAGTGCATTTTGACACTGTGTTTTTTCAGGCTACCTCATCGTTTTTTGGGTTGGGATGGAGGTACAGAGCTGCTGGTAACAGTTCATCCATTTCACAGTGCTAATATGTATCTAGATAATTGCACTGGTGTGGGCATCCCCAAATGTAACGAGCTGGGGGAAAGTGTTCTTGTTCAGTCACAGAGGCGATGGTATTGTATTTGTGACTGTATGGGAGTTATTCATATGTTAGAATCACTACATTGACAAGGTATCATAGAATCCCAGAATGGTTTGGGTTGGAAGGGACCTTAAAGCCCATCCAGTCCCACCCCCCTGCCACAGGCAGGGACACCTTCCACTAGCCCAAGTTGCCCAAAGCCCCCTCCAACCTGGCCTTGAACCCTTCCAGGGAGGGGGCAGCCACAGCTTCTCTGGGCAACCTGTGCCAGGGCCTCCCCACCCTCACAGGGAAGAATTTCTTCCTTAGATCTCATCTAAATCTCCCCTCTTTCAGTTTAAACCCGTTACCCCTCGTCCTATCCCTACCCCCCTGATCCAGAGTCCCTCCCCCCTTTCCTGTAGCCCCTTTCCGGATCCTTCTCTTCTCCATCTGAACCCCCCCAACTCTCTCAGCCTGTCCTCACAGGGGAGGTGCTCCAGCCCCCCGAGCATCTTCGTGGCCTCCTCTGGACTTCTTTAAAAAAGGCACTCCACGTAGGCACAAAGCTGGTGATGCATAGTCCACCCACGGGCAGTACACCGAGGTGGGATGCTGTTAGTATTGCTGTGATAGCTCTGGGGGCCTCTCTTACTGCAAGTGATGACAGCTCTTCATAATCCCGACCACAGGAACTAGCCTAGTCCTTGTGAAAACGCGATGAAACTGAAATCCTCCTCTTTGTGGTAGAAGAGTACAAAGCTTATTTGTTTCCAAATACTATTTTTTTATCAAAAGCCTAGTTCCTTTATTACCAGGGTAGTGTGCAGCTGTTGTGCTGGTCCTTTGCTAAGAATGAATTCCAGAACGAGTAACAGCAAAGCAAATATGTGTGTCAGAACACTCTGAAATCCAAACCTTTTTCATTATTATTTTGGATAGCCGCACTGGGAATTTTTTCTGAAGCCTGTTCTTTAGTTTATCTCATTCCACTAGGAGGAAGGTGAATACTGGGTAGTGTTGAAAAGATCATTTCATTCTTCCCAGTGAACCTGCGCTAAAGCATCTTGCTTAAGAGAATAAATGAGGTGTCATAACCTGAACCCATACAGAATGTGGACAGAATGTTAATGGTCCTGCGTTGTTTTTCACTTGTGTTGTATGAACACGAAGTACTTATTAGCTCTCAGCCTCCATGGCCTCTATGATAAAAATGAAATCTGACACTCTTAAGCCTCACTCCCAGTGCTGAGCTTAACTGACCTGCGGCTCTACCTACCACTGAGTCACGGATGTGGATAAAGTGGGTGAACTCATCCATTTCGTGTCGGTCACTGAGAGGTGTCTGAGCTCACCGCTGCCCAGGAAAGGGCCTGTCCCTCTGAGCTGTGCCTGGAGAAGGCACCCGTGGAAATCATTCGGAACACACCACTGCCTTTTGTCAGTTGGTCTGAGAAAAGGCAAAAGTGTTCTGTGCGCTTCTGTACATCGTTTAGAAACATTTCTTTGGTGCAGTTAAAGAAATTAAAGAGTTTAAGTGGCAGAAGTTGTAGGTCATTCCTGAAACTCCTGCAAATAAAGTAAACAAAGTTTTCAGTATTGCTCAAATGCACCAGATTTAATGGGTTAAAAGTGCTATTAACAGCTTCATCTGAGCTCTTTTGCGTGGCAAATTTTGTCCGGCTCAGACTTTATTTTTTTATTTAATTTACAATCATTTGGTGAAAGTCTGCACTAGCATTCTATCTAGACTCTATTTAATATGCACCAGAATTATTGTATTTGATATATATCAATTTTAAATCTGTTTCAACACAACCTTGAATGCCTTTCTGGCAGTATATCACTTCATCAGTCTAGCTTAACTAGAGCTGCTTTTTCATTTTTTATTGCCCCCATAAAATCTAGGAATGGAACACTTCGATTTTTCTAGCAGTAATTTTTATTACTTTTAGCCTTTTTTTTTAAGTACTTGTCAGTGAGATACAGTACTTTGTGCAGAGTATATTTTTCAGCTATGCATTATATTTTTATTTCAATTTATTTTAGACAGAATGTATAGCATACATCTAAATAATACCTACGGTAGTTCAAATGAGTGTATTATGAATGTAATTAGAATGGATATAAACTCGGTTCATCCACCAGGATTGGTGTATTTCAGTTGCCTGCCTCTAGTCATAGTCACTTTGAAGTAAGGCTTGAAAGGATAACTCATGTTGTAGTTTTAATGTTGCACATAAAATCATATTGCAACACAGGAGGGGAAAATGAATTTACTGCAATTTTTATGTTTTTATTTTAATTCTTAGGTTTTTCTAGATTTTTCCCTGGAGTGTGTTATTGCACTACTTTTTATTTTTTCCCTTAAGAAAATAGAAATTGCCATATTAGATCAGACTAGTGATCTGTCTAGCCAGATAGTCTCTCTTAACAGGAATGTGTGCCAAGTGCATTAAAGAGAAATGTAAAGGCCTACAATAGGCCTCTGTAGAAACAATTGTTACAGAAAAATCTCCCCGATGGAAGAGCCTGTTCCAATCACCATTAATTCAACATTACTCTGAGCTCCAAAGTATTCAAGTTCATATCCTTTTGTCTAAAACGTATGGTTTTGTTTGTTGTTCCCCTCTGCACCATGTCTGATCATAGTAGCTGCTGGAGCATAGTCTGCCTTCTGTTCTGTCACTGTTCTAGACATTTTGTGGCCAAATTATTTCATCCTTCTAAGCCTTGGTTGTTCCTTTTATAAAATTAGGTAAATGGTATGGATTATCTTTCTGTTAAAATGTCTTGAGATTTATACATGCAAAATGTCATGGAAGTTCTAGTAATGCTATTAAATTTAAGATACAGTTAAACTTTTCGCACAATTCAGATATTATATGCGTTTGTGTGTTTCTGTGAAGTTCTTTGCCTTAGTCTGATGCTGTCCTGGTGTGCTCCACAGCCAACTGGTGTACACTCTGAGGAAATTTTTTTCAGTGGTGAAATTTCTTATTTCCTGAAAGTTTAGGAGGGAAGAGTACGAAGGAAAGGAGAAAAAGTTTTTGCTCTTCAGTTGGTTGAAATTACATACGTAGCAGTTAGAGTTCATTTTAGAACATGCTTTTGTGTTGGTTCCATTAGTAATGCTAAACAAGAACCTGTGTAACCTGAGTTTAATGTTTCTGTAAGTAAAGAAAACTGTGACCAGGTATGTCTAAACAGTGTTCCTCAACTATATGGTAAGTGTCCCCTCATTATTCTCATTCCGCTTAATGAATATGAATAATACATTTTAAATAATACCTATAATAATAGAATGTGAGGGGAGAACAGGAACACTTTTCTAATGAGGGCTTTTGAATGACATTGGAAAAGGGTTCTGGGTTAAATCATCTTCCTTGCTCTGGGTTGAATTAGCATAGATTTAATGCCAGTGATAATTCGATGCTATTGTGAGATCGGTAGTTTAATGCATCTGGCAGTGAGACAGGGATTTTCTTTCTCTGACAGCACTGAATAAACCCCTGTAATTCTTTTCCTTCAGCTCTCGCACCTATCCAGACTTCAACTTAATGAAAGGCCAAAGAAATCAGGAGTCTGCTGAGCATCTATGACTCAAGCACAGGCAGAACGAGCAGAATGAGATGCTATCTTAGCATATTTTGTGGTTCAGAATCATTAAGTAGACTAATGGCTGCATTGGAGGGCTAAGTTTACATTTCCACCTGCTGTGGAAGGCAGAAGGCTCCCGTCATAGTAAAGTGTGTATATTGACGTAGTACTCCAACAGCCTGCTACAGTAAAGTTGTTTTAATTTCGTAAAGCAAGATAATCTGAACCAGTTGAGGTTTTGGCATTTTACCCTAAATATATTCACATCACTACGTTATAGCTGGCCCACAGCCGATGACCCCCAACACCAATGCTGTGTAAGGGGAATGGCATAAACGTGTTAAAACTGTCTTTGAAGGGAAGCCATTTACAGTGTAAGTCCATAGGTTTTAGTGATTGTACAAAACCTAAGAACTGTGGAGTATAATTTTTGAGTACAGTTTTACTGGCACGATATTTGTTAGCTCTTTATATGCCTATAAAACTAGGGGTACCTCTGTTGAACATCATAGGATCTGTATGTATCAGTCAGCTTGTGGGACAGTCCAGATAAGGTATTACTGCTGGTTCAGGTCATGATCTGATTTAATGACAATAGAGGAGAACCCACTATCTCTGGTCAAGTCTAAATTTGACTTTGAACCTAATGAGTGTTGGACTAGATTCTAAATAAAGGGATGACACAAAAGGACTCGCAGTCTTGTGGAGTTCAGGACTCTGCATGTGTGCCACAGACTTTGGTTTAAAACCAGAGTCTGTTCAGTTCTGCTGTTGTTCCCAGCCCAAATGAATTCAGCGTTGTCTTCACCTTGCAAAGGCGAGCATGGATGTATGGTGACCTTTCCACTTAGTTTTTCCTGAAATTAGGAGAAATTGGGAAGGTGGGATCAGATTTTTACTTGTGTTTAGAAAGGTGACTGTTCCTTCAAGAGCCTAGTGTTTTGACTGTTGTAAAAAGGTAACGGTGTGTCCCCATAAGGACTCCTCAAGCCAAGTAGTAATATATACTCGACTTTGATTTTAGACCCCTTTGAGGAAGATTTGCTCTGAAGGTCCAGTCTCAGCTGAGTTATTAATCTAATGAAAAATTGCCCGTAAGTGCCATTTTTACATGGTTGTCCAATATTTTCCCCAAATTATTCTCATTGTTAATTGTATCAGTTTCTTTTCTGACCTTAAATTCTTGTCCTTAGAAGAGTCTCATGATAGCCTGTTTCATAGCTCGCTTCTGTTTTATGAAAATGTATTACTCTTTATCTGAAAAGTTTAATTGAGATTTAATCTCATCCGTGTCTTCTTAGAGCCTAAACGGTTATCTTTTTCCTCCAAATTTAACACTTGAATAACACCGAAACACTGCCTGTGTGGCGAGCCTTAGGGCAGCCTTATACCTGAAGAGTAGTACGTGGGCTTTTTTAGTCACAGCAAGGACTGTGAGTATGTTTCTACAGAAAACTTCAGGCCTTTAATGTCTGTGTTTTTATGTTGGGACTTCCGATATTGTATTTATCTTGACCATATATAGACAAGTTTAATGCTACTGTCTTCATCTTTTAACAGGTAGTCAGGCAATGTAATTTTACTGTATTCCTCATAAGTTATAACCTAATGGCAATGCTGACCAAAACCAGGAAAAGGTATGCCAGAAATTATTCGGGTTAATTGAAGTTAATTCTAGAACTGGTTTTTTTAATAAACGATGAATTTGAATCAGAGTGATGGGGGAATATGGAGTTCTGGGTAGGGATAGCTATGAAGATTTGTATGCAAAGAGCTGAAAAGTTTATTTTCTGTTCATTCTCTCGAAAATGTGCTATGGTGCATGTCAGGAATAAACAGCTGCTGCTGCAAGTTCACATAACGAAAATACGGTGAACAGCAGGCGTTAAGGCTTGTAAAGCATAGTAAGCATGTAAATAATCCACGAGATCAGAGTGCCAGGGTCCCAATCTTTAGATAGTGACAGCTCAGCTGTCAGTGATACGCTGTGAAGAAATAGTTAAACCTCAGTAGATTGATTCTAGTACTTTTAATCTGAGGAAAAAGCGGGAGCTCTCCAAAACTCAGAGGAAAGTTGTGAATGTATTCCTTTGTGAAGAGGGCTAGATAGAGACTTCAGATACGCACAATAAAGCTTGATCCCCCCAAGTTTAAATAAAATACTGTATTTTAATAAAGCATTCAAGAATAAAGGCAGTTGTTAGCGAAGAAGCAGAGAAGACATGCTTTGATTAATACATCAGACTTCACATTTCTCATTGCTTGCTTAGCCTAAAACTTAAGTATCAAAAGAGCTTGTTTACACAAGGGTTTGTTTATTTACAAGGATTATACTTGTTAACTGACAGTTTAAAAGGAATTAAGTAGGCCTCCAACACTGATAGTGTAGCATTAGAGAGAGTATTAAATGCTGACCTTGGTTTCAGTTAAAGGCTGCCTTCTCCCTTTCCTCCCATCCACTAGTCTGGAGAAGGGATGGAAGTTTAAATATGCCAGAGTTGATAATCGTTATGCAGTTAGATGGATGATTGAAATAAAATTTTCGCTGAAAATGTCTGTAGATGTTTTAAGGGATGATTGTAGACCATGGCGATCCCAGGGAGGTTTGCCACCGATGCTCACAGCAGAGCAGCAGGATGAAAGCTTGTGTACACAAGGAGTTTGCACGGATGAATCTCTTCTGAACTCTGTATTCAGCACCCAGAAATGTTGACAGAAACTCTTCCAATCACCTAAAAAGAAGTGGAATGAGGGATAACTTTCGCAGGAAGGGTCTTGAAAATAGTCCTGGTAGAAAAACTTCCATGTGAAAAGAAGAAAAAAAAGTCTTATAAGGGATATGATTGAGGTCACAGCATAACAGAAAATACCCCACTGAGCAGGGCAAGCCTGTGGAAGAACATTGCACCCAGGGGTTGCGGAGGGGAATAAAAGCAGCTGCCGTTAGCTGAGCATCTGTGAGAACTCGGCCTTCACAAGAGCAGCACAGGTCATAGCAAAGCAGCTAAAATGGAAAACGACTTGTTTCATATAAGAAAACAGTTAAAAATGTATGGGCTGCTCTTATTCTGGTCAGTATTTTGGGTTTCTTTGTTGATGGAACAGTTTTACAGGGCAGACATTTTTGATACTGAACTGCCTCAGAATATGTTAGTGTTATTTTTTCAATGCCAAAGATGGAAATTCAAAACCTTCTATTTCAAATATAATATACTGTACCATATTTTAATATAATAGGATTTATCAGTATAAAGAAACGGATGTTTTCACAGGATTTTTTGATGCAAATTGAAATACTTCAGTTTTTTGTCCAGCATTTTTTCAAGTTTCAACATTTTGTCCTGATTAGGATGAAAATACATTTCGACGTGACTGTAAATGAAAATTATATTTGACCATTACTTCCAACTATCTTCGTGTAGTACCTTGTTAGTGCAATACAGTGAAAAGGTCACATTGGAAACGTCTTCTATGATGAAACAGTATGTGAAGGAGAACTCCTCAGGGGAGCAGATGACATTAATGGGAAATATAAAATGCTACATTAATATGCTGGTGTTTGCAGGGGTGGGGTGTTTCTTGTTTGTTTTTTTAGGTATAAAGGACAGCAAAGTACCCCTTAAAGCAAGTTTTCAAATAAGTATGTTTTTAGCCTACAAAATAAAAGGGGAGAGGAAATGTTAGCTGATGATTAACAGAAGATTTTCACAACTTAATTAAAAAGTCAGTCATTTGCAAATCAGTGAGTACATTTGGAAATCTCAACTTTTGGTCAGTGTTCCTCTTGGCTACAAAGTATTATCACAGTTACACTACATTTTCTGTTTAGACGTGCTCTGCTTGCACATGTTGCATATATATCTTTATGAAATTCCATGGTATATTATTTAGTTTTATTTCCATGTAGTGAAAGTTTTCCCCCCCTCCACCACCCAGTCTAAAACCTGGATTTTTCAAGACAAAGCATTTGCCATAGCAACAGAATTATTTTTTTTTTAAATAAAAAAGTAGTAGGATTCTGATAGTAGAATATAATACAAAGAAGTCCAGAAAAATGTGTAGAAGGAGCGTTGTGATGCATTATTATTGTCATCATCTCCTGCTTACATGACTGCCTTTTCTGTACTGCTTTAGATGCCTTGAAGTTCCAGTCGGGAAAGAAAACTCTGTTGTGCTTGGCACTGTACCTTCGTGGAATGTAATGCAAGGACAGTCTCACGTGGAAAGGGTGTCGGTGTTTTTCACATGCTAAGAACAGAATGTTCAGACTGGGAGGCCTTGAGATGGCCCAAATCTGGTAGTGACTGATTCTCCACTTGCCTGTTGTGGGTTTTACAGGGATGTAACTCCGTTCATACAGATGAATTTATTTCCAAAAATATAATGACAGAATTGGATCAGCTCTCTTCCATACTTGCTCTTGTTTACTCATTATTTTGTTCTTAACCAATCAAATTCTCAGCATATGATTTTTCTGAATTAGCAATATAAACTCTGTAAGGCTGAGCGTCAGCCCTCGACTCCGACACACATATGTGGTGTTCTCATCCCTGTGAGGGGTTACATGGCAAGAGACGTGCACTGGTTGAAAATTTAGATGCGTTACTACTCCAATATTCTAGAAATTAAACCCAGTGGTATTTGCCAACTGTAATATTTTTGTAGTATCTTCCACAAGAAAAGGGATTATTTTTTTTAAAAAAATATTTTTCCCCCAGTTTTGCAGCTCCAGGCACTATGTGACCTTGGCAAGTCTTTTATTGTTTCTCCATGTTTTCAGCATTTCTGGATAGAGAAGACACTGTATCCTGCAACAACCTAAAAATACAGAAACATTTTGAAAGCCTTTTAAAAGTAATGATTTCTCTTTTTTCCTAATTATGATGGTATATTTTTAGTATTTTTATGTGGGCTTAACTATAATATTTGGATGCTTAGTGCTGACTGTTCTGTACCTAAATATTCAAATGATATTAATATCAATATGACTAGAACTTAGGACGCCTCAATTCTATTCCTGGTTCAGCTGGTGTCCTGCTGTGTGACAGCACTCAGAACAACAGTCCTGTAGATAAAATGATGATAATGTTGTTTACTTTCTTGATGAGGCATTGAGATCTCTAGATAAAAAGCTCAGTACTCAGTCATGTTACAATAATCATGGCACTGAGCAAGAGTAAAGGGAAATGTGCTTGTGGAGGTGGGCAGACTATGGTTAGAACCTGGTGCAGATGCATAAACACAAAGTTGGATCATGTGGAACCTTGATAGAGATGAGAAATTGTGCCAGATGTGAACCAAATAACAAGTTTGTTCTGAAGACTTTTTTTTCTCTTTAAATTGCTTCACTGGTTTCCGTTGCAGCATTGCTACAACTGCCAACTGGGATCAGTGAGCTTCGGAATAGTTCTGAGGTGGGCTATGATACTGAATCCTGCATTTTAAGAGCAATTAAGATGTTAAAAAATGATCATGGGCTCTCTTCCCGCTCGTATATCTTCAACTTTGTTTCCTGTCTGTCAATCTTGGGCATATTGTCTATCAAATAGTTGTAAGGCATTAATTAGACAGCCAAGGCCATTTTATCTGGGAAGGACTTTTCCTGGCATATACAGAAAGAAAAGGCTCTAATATTCTTAATCCTTCAAAAATTATGCATTCCTGAAGGAAGAGAGAAAAAAACCCCTACCTGCCTGTGTGTGTTTATATATATATACATGCTTTTCTAGAGACCTTTAAGTGGAAGGATTCTATGAAGTAACATGCAATTTGTATAGTACAACACTATCTAATTATTTGTAAGTTGGCAAGAGTGACCTTTCTCACATTAAAAATGTCACTTTCTCAAGACCTAAAATCAGCCACAAAACGAAAACTGCACTCTAAGTTATTCTTGAGCAGAAAAATTCATCCTTTTAATCCTTCCATCATATTTCCTTGCATCTGGTAAAGCATAGTCAGGGAAAATTACCACAATTTCAGGGCACTGTAATTTGTACAGTTATCACGCAAGCATAAAACTTAAATTCCTTGCCTCCCCTGCTCCAGTATAATACTTCAGGATCATTTTATGTGTTTTCCTCGCCCAGACTGAGGGAGACATGCAAGTCCAACAGAAGAAATATATTCCAGTTGTCAGGGTGTCAGCACAAGGCTGGACCACGGGGGCATAATTTTTAGCAGTGTCACATAATTCCAGGACGATCCTGGGCAAGCCTTTCTCTACAGATTTGTTGATGGATAATATTGCAGTGTACTACAATTTAGTATATGGGAATTAATATATGAGATACAAAATGCCTAACGTTCTCTGGCTGAGCGAAGAACAACAGAGCAAATAACAGCTAAATATTTGTTTGATAGATAAAGAAAAGGTTTGGATTTCTTAGAGAACAGAAGAAAGGGAATACTAGCTGAAAAAACGTAATTTAAATGCAGTTTGACAACATGAATCAAACTGATCTGTAACTGATCTGGTTTTTTTCTATATTTAAAGGGACTTTTTAATCATTGTATTTAAATTTTCCCTGGAACAGATGCTTCCAAATAAGAAGTATTTTTTTTTTCATTTTGAAATTGGTAAATGAAACATTTTAGCAATTTAAAATGCTTATTTTTATTTCTTTGGCTGACAACACTTGCTGAAATTTCTCATTTGACAAGTATGACAGATTTCAGTCTTTGTGAAACAGAGTTTTTGGCTTATTTAAAAAAAACCCCTTGTCCCTCTAATTGATAATTCTCAAATCTGGTAACAGGGCTAATGATGTTTTATGAATTCACTGCTAGTTCATTCTTCTGTCAAAAACCTGAATCCTGAAAGGTCATAAGCAGCGGTAAGCCCCGGAAATATGTTTCTTTTGTCTTTTACCCAGCTATGTGGGTGCTACATTGCTCAAAGGACCATCCACGTAACTTTTCAGTGGAGAAATTCTAATAGGGTGTGACCTGGCTGGCAAGAAAGATTAAATTGGTATCACTCAAGTTCCACGTGAGTTTGAAAAGACGCTGCTAAACTCTACGACATTGAGCATCTTGGAATTCCTTAAAAGTGGTTGGCATTCAGCATTCGCTGGCTGATAAAGAATGTAGTTCAGGTGACCAAACAGTGAGGTTGTCACCCAAATGATGGGGTTTAGGTTTCATTAGATAGATGAAAAATATGCTTTCTGCAGTTTCTGGTGAAAACAAAGATAAGTGTAGGGGAAAAAAATGAAGTGCATGGGAACACCTAATACTGGATGAACTGAGCTGCCTTTGCTGCTCTTTTTAATTTTCCTTAGAAACTGTTGGACCACTTTGTATTTCTGGTAGCAAAAAACCCTGAACATTTGAAAGGCTTTTTCCCTATTTTTACTGTTCTTTTTTTTCTGATCTATTTCATCTTATTTCTCAATTTTTTCCATATTCTGCTATATTCTTACTCAATCTGTCAACATGAGTTTTTACTCCAGATTTTTTCATGAACCCATTTTAGCTTTGTGTTGTGTAAGAATCTGCTTTTTTTAGGGATGTTTCTACCTTGCAGAGCAAGAGAGGGAACCTGGGAAATTGCAGTAATAGTCTTGTAAAACTCAAGAGGATGATGGAATCCAAATTATATTTTCTTAATTTTTTAAACAGTGATTTCTAAGTAATTACATGACACATTAGTGCCGAATCATGAATACTGAACTTCTGAAAATGTGGTTCATAATTTTTATTTTTTCTCCTGAATTTTCCCCTCTGAGGCCTTCTGCAGGTTGTTACTTGAAATCTTTATGTTCTTCTCTAAATTTCAGAGCCAAATCTTACCATTCCTTTAACTCCAAAATACGAAGCCAGGTGCTTCATCTGGCTTCATAAACAATAGCAGTTTTCAAACCACTGACTTCAAGCTTTCTAGTCACCGTTGGAAATAAAAATGCCAGAATGTAGCAAAGGAAGCTACTCTTAAGGGATCATAATGGGGCTGCAGGAAAGGGGGGAGGGACTCTTCATCAGGGGGGTAGGGATAGGATGAGGGGTAACGGGTTTAAACTGACAGAGGGGAGATTTAGATGAGATCTAAGGAAGAAATTCTTCCCTGTGAGGGTGGGGAGGCCCTGGCACAGGTTGCCCAGAGAAGCTGTGGCTGCCCCCTCCCTGGAAGGGTTCAAGGCCAGGTTGGACGGGGCTTTGGGCAACCTGGGCTAGTGGAAGGTGTCCCTGCCTGTGGCAGGGGGGTGGGACTGGATGGGCTTTAAGGTCCCTTCCAACCCAAACCATTCTAGGATGCTATGGTCTTAAATTGAGTTCCTTCTTGTTACCAAAAAGGCAAGTCTTATACAAGCCAGTAGCTGTGAACTCCTGTTGTTCTGGAGCGTTTGATTCTGATTTGTCAGAATGTCAATCCAGCAGTGGCAGGGGAAGGGGAAGGAGGCTGCTACATATGTTTCAAATTTTCCTCGTTTTAGCATACACTAAAACACTTCTTTTCAGTACTATGTGTGAAGAATACGTACTAGCATGAGCAATTACTGCATTTTCACTAATTCTAGGCGTAATAGACTACCAAAATGTACATATTAATGAGATTTTTACTGTGCCTAGTTGAATGGTCTAGCTGCTTTTTGAATGAAGACGACACCTCTCCCGGGAGAAAAAAAGAATCTGCTCGGCCTGGCACTGTGCTGTTGCTTGCTGAGAAGTTCTTTGTTGATTAGTTATGTTTAATCTGTGTTTTGAAAGTAATAAGTTATTCTATTGACTAAATAATGTTAATGCTGAAATCATTATAAAAATGTCAAGAAAATTTCTTGCTTTCTTGGGTCCTGCATGAGGTGAAGTGCTAATTTCAATAAATCCTGGTCTTAGATGGTGAAAGTTTTCTTGGAGACCTGTGTATGAATGCAGATGTTTTTCTATCTTTCTAAATTATTACGCTAGCATTTCATTACTTAACTTGGGTTGTCCCTTCTGTTTTCCTGATGCGTTGTTGCCAAAACGATGTCGATGTATGTTCATGAACAGCTTTGCTGTTTGCTTTCACGTGGGGAAGTTTTTATTGCAGAGGGACATGCTTTATGACTTTGGGGTTAGTGCGATTTTAATAACAGTTTTTAAAAGTTAATTCTTATAGATAAGTTTCTCCAAGTAATTTCATTCTGAGTGTAGTAGTGATGTCCCTATTCAGAGCTTTTAAAATACTCAAATAGCAGTCTCAAGCTATCGGGAGTATCGAGGGATATTCCACTGGCATTAGAATTCCCACTTATTTAAATTGGGACTATTGAGCTGATCTAGCACAAGGGTTCTTGGCTTTAATAGTGAAAGAAAACTGCAAACACATAAAATGGGCTAAAAGGAGAAAGTTAATGGAAACACAAAAACACTTTTAGGATTAAAAGAGAGCTGTTTCTTTTATGCTGAGTCTTGTTGGTTAGGACATGCAGCTTCTGCCATATTGAGAGACTGACTTCTGCGTGGGTTTCTATCTGATACCACAGTATGGAACATACATACAAATAACCCTTTTATGTGTCAACTAGAAACTCTGACCTTTAAATAACGAATTAGGAAATGGGAAGACACTTGAAATCAGTGAAGCTAGTCTCAACTGAGAAGCAGAAACTTACATGGGGACTGATACGAAGCCCATTAAAATAGAGTGTTCCTGTTGACTTGAGCAGTCTTTCAGTTAGGCCCATGGTTAATTAATTAAGCTGGCTTTCAAACAGCTAGACATCTCCAGGCACCTTACAAGTTATTCTAAACCGTGAGTTGTCAGCACAGAGATAGATGGGATAGTTTGAGTTTGAATAACGTTAAGTCTGTTGGCTCTGTAACAATGCAGTTGAAAGAAGTTGCCTGGCAAGGACAGTCATCATAAGTGTGATGTTTATATAGAATACTTCTGAGAAAATGGAGAAAAGCCACATTTTTTTTCTCCCTTCTTGCTCATCTAGGAACTCCTGGAGCGTTTGTATTTTGTCAACTGTATTTAAAGTAGATGTTTTGTATTGTGCTTGTGAACCATGACAGTCTCCCTCTCTAATGGATGTTTTTTCTGAAGCCTTCACATATCGGTTCCATGCAAGATTCTTCATTGTATATGATGATTAATTTAGGCTTTTGGCGATTCTTGAGGGAAAGAACTTCATCTGACAGTAGTAGTGACACTCCTATCTCTGCAGGCTAGAACTGTAGGTCAACAGCTTTCATTTACAGAGCAAATTTTAATCTGTGAAAATACCAGTCATGGGAATAAACCATGAGAAATCTTTGGGATTGCACAGTGCCAAAACTAGCTATTTTCATTTCTAGTCTAAAGTGTCAAGGACTTTAGTCTCTGTTGGAGTGGTGAACCACCTTTATTGTTAGGACGATCTTTGAGAAATGTGCAAATACTTGTAGGACAGAATTCCAACTCCAGAAGCTGCCTTCCATGGCAGTAAAGAAAGGGAAAGAAAATATTGTAACTTCTTTCTTTGATGTGAGGTAGTGCTGTGTAATCCTCCCTGGCACGGATAAAACATTTGAATCTAATTTAATGTCAAATAATAAATTACTTGCATTTACCCTAAAAGATAAACGAGTTGCATCATTAGATTGCAGGATCTGTAGTAAGCTGTTGTCTTTTCTCACTTTCACCTTACGTCTCCCACCTTCATTTGTCTTGTCAATTTGTTGCAACTCTTCTGGTGCCTGGACAGCCAGGCTCTTTTATTTGGGCACTGAATTTGTGTATGTATCTTAATAGTTTCATAAGCAAAGTTGATCCTCGCTTGTATGTTTTTTAGGTGACGATGATGATACAGATAGTGATAAAACATTTCTTGTTTTAGACATATGATGCACTGTCTCCCAAGTTTGTATGTTAGACTGTTCTGGAAATTGTTGTTCCTTATATATAATAGTGAAAGATATGTTAAACTTGATCTTAATTATAATTATTTTTCTAAAAGAAAATGGAACCATTCCCGATGAGCCGTGCTAACTCTGGCTCTAAATTCAGCGTAAACTTCTTTGTGACTTTGTCATTCTTGCACGTATTTGAACGAAACAGAGATCTTATTTTCTAGTCTTGGTGTGATATAAAGGGTTTATCATTTCTACAGTGCTGCTTCTGTATGAAAATCTCATTATGTATTTCAAAAAGAATGCAAGCAGTATGATTTTCAGGAAGTGTAATTACATTTGGAGCTGAAAGGTAGCTGTCTTGAAACATTTGACCTTCCTAATAGGCTGGGCAGAACATGTAATGGATACTTAGGCTTTAATGGTCTTGGAGGACTGAGTAAAGGTGATCTTTAAATAGGGATCCTATTTAGTGATTGTACCAAGGATGTGTTTAGCACAGGCAAATTTATAATGGGGGACCAGTGCCTCTGCCTCCCCCCTTATAAAGATTTGTAATAAAAGAGGAGTACTGAAACCTAGAGTGTGCCAGAGTGGCTATATAGGGAAATCCAGGCCCATGGGAATGAACACCTGAGGTTTGAACCAAAAACCCCAGTGAAATCAAAGGGCATCTGAGTCCTTAAAATAACGATCTGGGGGGGAGGATCAGGTCTCATCGTATGTTTGTCACTTTGTCCTTGCCTGTAGAAACTTACAGTTTGACCATAGCCATGCTTAATGTTTATTTGTGTTCATTATTTCAATAATATTTTCAGAGCTGGTATCTGTATTTAAGCTGTTGATGTTAAGCACATAGTTATGATTATCTGTTCCTTGCAAGAGAAAGACATCACAAGCTATAATGCATTTTAGAAAAGAAAAACACATAATATTTTTTTATCTTTTATAGCTCGAATTCTGGATTCACAGTTTTAGTCAGTCTAGCAAGCTTTTTGGAATTTTTATTGTTAGGCATTTCGTTCTTTAGGGAACATATCAATGTACATGTGTGTGCAAACTGCACTTACCAAAGCTTAAACGCCTTCATTAGGTGAATTAATTCACCCTTGATTACTGGACTCGGTAAGTAAATATCTCGGGTGAGGGACATCTCTGCTATCTTTAAAGGTAGGAATTTGGTTGTGGCAGGAGGGCGCAGTGACGTGAGGGCAATACCCTAGTCCTTTGTGATCTAGAACAGCCCTTTCTGTCATAACTCATGTAATTTCCAGCAAGTTGCTTAATGTCTGTAAGTGATATTTTTAATGGCTAATGTTTGTCACTGTGAGGCTAATCTTCCTAGGCTCCTTTAATAGGCAGTGGGGAATGCTCTTAACTGCCCTGAGCACTTGGATTGTAAAGGGAAACTAAGGTGATCTTGACAGGGCTTACATTAGCTTTTGTGAAATCCACTTGTATTTGTGTGCTTTTTACATGCAGAAAGGTGATTATATGTCTATTGTGCTTCATACGGGTCTAGTGAGGGCTGTCGCATCTCTGTAGTATGAATCTGAAGGCCAAGAGTATCACAAAGGTTATACGTAAAAGCTCTACACCAAGTAGTACTCTGTAGCCTCTGGCCATACAAATAACTGTAAGCTAAATGGGTTGGTGCTCATTTTTGTTACCTTTACTGCTGAAGGAACAAACAATGTCCAATATTATTTATTTAAAACCTCTCTGGAATGTTACCAGCCAGCAACAATCAGAGGCTTGAGCTTTACTGATATCAGCAAACCTTCCACATATGGGAAGTACAAGCACTTGGAGATGTATTGAATGCCACATGACAGAGAGACTACTTGACATGTATTTTATTTCTAAAATGTCACTAGCTGAAAATTAATCAGACCTGTAATGCATGTTTGAATTCATTTATATTGCTGTTGGAAGCAATATCTCAAGAGCCTCAGACAGATGTGTGACTGCTGTAAGCAGGTGGTCTTCTCAATGGCTTAGAAAATGCTTCAAAACACCACCCCACCTCTCCCAATTCCTCTCTGCCTTTGCCTGCCTGACCTTTTGGAGCAAACTGAAGGTTTTAACGCAAGGAAAGGGGAAAACCACCACCATACCTGAACTCATGCCTTCTGCTCCTGTCTGGACCTTCTCCAGCTTCGCAGCATTTGGAGTTTCTCCTGCGATTACTGTGGTGGCCTGTACCTGTTGGTGCAGCCTGTGTGAGCTCCTGTTGAGCTCTACCTTAAGTAGATACAGAGTGTAATTGAGCTTTCTGCCTAGTGAAATCCTGAGATGGTCCCATCTGTTAATAGTGCATAATACTAGGAACTGCCATTTGTTGAAGCCCTAGAGTTCATCATACTTGTCAGAACTCTAAGCATAGCAGCTGAATGGGGCATGAACATGCACAGTGCAAGATTGCAGCAAATCGCTCATTTGGACCCTTTCCAGCTCCGCGGGGTCAGTCTGCACATGATTTCCCTGGGCTTCTCAAAGGTGAGGGTGGAGGAATAGCTCCCCTCCTGGAGATTGTGTTTTTTAAATCATCAAGAAGTCATATGTGCATGCTTTAATTTGTAGCCTTGCTTAAATTATCTAGAGTCCTTCAAAAGGGAAAAAAAAAAAATCAATTTGACTTTGGCAGCTGTCTCTACAATGCCTGCCAATCACCATAGTATCTTGGCTATTTTTAAGTCTCCTGAAATCAGTCTGCATTAAGGCAATAGCTGTGCTTGGATTTAAGCCCAGGACTCTATCAATATAAAATGATTTGTTGCAAGTTTAAAGATGCTTCATCCCTATTCTCTCTCTTTTCATTTACATTTTAAGCTTTCATCAAAATGTGGATCAACAGTACTAATAGAGCCTTTTTTTTCTCCATCCTACTCTATGCTTTCTACAAAGATACCTGAGACTGTATGTCCTTAACCTCTGTCTGACATGAGGGTGGTCTTCCGTCTGTTCAAATAAGAAGGACCAGTTTGGTCAGTGAAAGAACCTGCTGTGAGTCTTGCCAACCTTGTACCGTTTGAATGTGTTCCAGTAGAGTTCTGAGGAACACGAAACACGTGTGTAAGAGTGTGATCGGAAGTGAAAAGGTGATGATCCTTCATGCAATAGTTAATGGATATAATACTTAAATAGGAGATTTTGGTTTCCCAGATTTAAGACCCATGTTTTTGAAGTGCTGAGTGTGTTAGACCTACCCACGGACTAGCTATAGATGTCTTCAGGGCACTCGCCTGTTACCTGCAGTTGGGGCGATGCTCGTGTTTCAGTTTTCTCCATAATCTGGTAGGAGTCGTGCCCACAAGGGGAGTAATTGTGGATGGTTGGTTTTTTTTCAATAATCAAGTTTCTCATCGCTAATCTTGCCGTTCACTTTGTCATTTCAAACTTGCATGCAATCATTGTGTCTGTCCACACAGGCTTTGTTCTTCAGTGAGATTGCCCCTAGGGGAAATCCGTACCCGATACTACGGTCCGTGCTGTGGAGAACTGCAGACAATTAAGTACTCTAAATCACTTTGTTGTGATCAAGTGGAATAGTGTTGTTAGAGTCAAGCTTGTTTTAATAATAACAATTTAAAATAATAAATCAAGATAATGTTCGTTGCTTCAGCTTCTCTTTAGTAGAAGCATGATTTCCCTGTATGTGTTTTCCCAGATTTCAAGGGATTTCTGTGGCAGCCACCATCACACAGAAGAAAGAAGGTATTTTATTCTGTGACACAAAGCCAATGATTCTGTCAATCTCAGTGGCGTAATCTCTATATGCTATTAGAAAGTATTAGCTCTCTTTTCTCACAGCTCTCAAAGCAATATTGTTGTGAGAACTGTTAACAGAAGAGGGTATTCAATTAAATATGGGCCATCCCTTTACAAATACATTTTAAAATATTTTCACGTTTTCGTGACTAACGTTATGGTTTATTTGTAAATAGCAGTGCTGTCCCCCATGAACGTGGGTGATGCAGTAGAAACCTTTCTCCTTAATACCCCCTCCTACCCCAGATTTATAATGGCCAGCTCCCTCTGCCTGAATAGCCCCGCTGCTCCTCATCCTTCGGTTTTCACACACCTGATCTAGGAATACAGAGGAGAAAACTGTACAGAGGTTATCCAAGCCGTGCATATTGTTTCCCCCATAGTCTTTGCCATCAGCAGAACAGAGAAATGTTTTTAAAAACTAATTGCTCTTGGCATCCCTGTTTTACAAATACTCAACTGCATAAAAGTGCAGTAACTTTCCTGAGGTCAGGTGTAGGTAGCAATTAGGCCAATTTCCAGCCAAGAGCTCTGCTCACTCCCATCCAAGGGGGTGTGTGTCTACCCGTTAGAAGAACTCAACATCTGACTCTGGGCTAGTTAATATAGGTTGGTTTTACACTCACTGCTTAAGCCTTTGCCTCCCTTAGTGTGTATGTGCAGCCAAGTTTCCTCTCAGTATCCTGGGGAAGACATTTGTGATGTTTTTTCATACTGCAAAGGTTGTGTCGCAGCCTGCCAGGGTTTGGGAGGTAGTGGGAGTGGGGGGATGTGTGCCCATGTCTAGGTTTTTGTGGGTGCAAAAGCTGCAGGACTGTTACAGGTGGAGTAGGCTTAGTGTGGTACTTAGTCTGTACTGAGTGTAGAGCAAACTATCCTTTTGCCTAAATCTGTGTTTCATCTCAGAAGAAGCTGAAGGGAGTAAAGTAGAGCAGGTAGGTGGTTACTGAGTCCTGGAGTGAAACACAGAGGGAGCAAATTGACAATACAGACTATTGGAGTTCTCTAAGGGGGAGGAGAAGGAGCCTTCTCAAACTGAAGCCCATATTTTGCCCCTTTTCTGAATTTTTTCAAGACATGATCATCAAATACCATATTAAAAAAAAAATCTGAACTTTAAAACAAATAAAACATTACTTAATCTGTGACAAAAAGGTTGGGCAGTATTTTTCTTGAACTGCACCTTTGCTGGAAATATTTCTTAAAAAACCCATCACTTTATGTGTTCTAGCTTAATCTGATTTCTTACATGTATATGTAATTTAAAGCAGAACTCTTCAATGTTCTCTGTGGGTGAGGGAGTTTCTAAAAAAAAAAAGTTTTCTTGCCTGTCCTGTCTCAATATATGCACTAGATATTATATAAGTAAACATTCCTGTTTGTTGTTCAGCTCTTTTTTGCCTTCAAGGCTTGTTGCAGTAGCATTAACACCTCTGAGGGAAAAAAGTTAGTTCATATTCATTGTTTAATTCTTTAAGTTTCATAATTACACAAGATGCCTAACTTGTGTAATTTCTGTACTTGTTGTGTGAATACCTCTGGAGGCTGTATCACTATTTTCACTCGTGGCCTAGCGTTTTGAGCTCTTTAGTTTATCAGCAGTGTAAGGAAAATCTTCCTGGAGACTTTCCATCAAACCCATTTGCTGATGAAGGAGGGAACATCTTTTCTGATGCTTTAAAACAGGAGCCGTAAATTCTGAAGTGAACTTTCAGTGCCCCTATTAATAGATAAGTAATTTTTTTATCATCGCCCTGACCTGAGTAGGTAAAAGGGGACGTGTTGGGAAGGTGAATGCTGTGAATGGGGAGATTGACATGATTTAGAGAACGTGGTTTTGCTTTGTTCCTTGATACTTTGTGTGTGGGCATGAGAGAGAAAAAGAGAGAGATGAAACCTCTGTGGTTTGGCTAGAGCGGAGTAGTTCAGTGGCTACCTAGAAAAGGGGGTTGGGAGTCTGTCAGTTGAGTTCCAGTAGCTGGGAATTGCCTTTCTGTGTTCAGCTGTGACGCTGGCACAGCTGGTACTTGAGGGCAGCATCAATCTGCTACTTGAGAGTGTCATTTGGTGCAGAAGATGATGTGTGTGGTGCCTCTGCTATCCAGTAACCTCTTCCTTTGGTTCCACAGAACCACAGCCTTTCTCTACGACTGAAGTACAGGTTTTCCAAAAGTCTGAAGCTGAGGCTTGCTCCAAAACCAAGAGATTTCTCTGGAATTCAGTACATTTTATGTAGAAGAATGTAATATGTTATTTTGAGAGGTGCTGCAAAGGAGATTGCCTGATATATTCCGTCCTGGCTGATGTCTGGTAACTTCATCCAGGGCCGCAATGCCTGCTGCTGTCATTCTGTGCAGTTCAGAATGTTGGCTTTAGCAGTTCAGAAAGCTAGTTTAGAAATGCTGACTTTTACGAGCAGAAGTACTGTTTCACAGGATGGTTAACACTGAAATAACTATTGTAAAATGTTTTGTAGGGAGAAAAAAGATTGCATTTTTCAAAGCTCCCTGAGGGCGTCCACTTCAAAACCAGCGCTCTTCTGCTCCATTCTTATTTGACTTTTTAAAAAAAGCCTTGAATTAATAAGATGTAAATAGAAGGGGGAGGAAGAATAGGTACCCACCAATTGTTGTCATAAAAATAACCAAAAGAATCAGTGTGATCATAAAAGTGTCCAATTATGATGTTGTGCTGCAGAACTAATAAAAAAGATATAAACAGAATATAACCTTGAAATGAAATAAATACATTCAAATGTCAGGCGTTAGAGTAGAATAAATAGCCACTTGGGCTTTGTTCCAGACAATTAAATGTGGGGTTCTAATTGCTAGGAGTATATATAAGAGCCAAATCTCCGAATCCAGCTGTTCCTCTAACCCCACGACGTTCCTGCTGACAACCAGCGGCTGTCCTTTCATTTATCATGAGGTTATTTACCAACAGTGTAGATTCTTATATGCATGGGCTATCCTTTATATCAGAGGAACTCAGCTGTGATAAGACTCTTGGTGTTCAAGGACTTTTTCTGTTGTCTTGCTGCATCTCTTATTGATACTTGGTGTTAGGAGGTAGCTGTTGCTAAAATTGGTACTCGGTGCTGTGACCTCTTGCACGTTCTAGCAGAGCCCCTGCTCGTCGCAGTGAGCTGTTACCTGCAAGACTGTTTGGAGTCTGCAAGTAGAAGATTGCCAGTCTCCAGAGAAAGAAGTGCTGCTGATTGTTTGCCACCCAAAATGTAGTTTTAGCACTTGTCAGATACTGAAGTAAATGTTTTTAAAAAGAAACCTTTTTTTTGTAAATGTGAAGTTTAATAAAGCATTTACTATATAAATACCTGAAAACTCTGATCTTGTTACTTAACACTGTCCTTTTTTTTTTTTTTCCTAACATTGATTGCACTTCAGTGAGCAGTCAAGGCAAGCAGTGTTAAGAGGCTTCACCCACTCCTTAACTGAGCTGTTATTTCTTTAATAAGCACTATTATCTTCAGCTTTTCCTTTCCTAAACATAGGTACTGAGGGCAAGTTTATCCATTTTATCTGTAAGAATAAAATTTAGATGGAAATTCTCTCTAGGACTTTCATATAATTCTAAAGTTTTATCCGTAATCAAACAATTATTTTAAAGACTTCTTACAGGGCGTTATTGGTTTCTTAAGATGCCGTAGGTATCTCGATCTGATTGTGGTAAGCAGGTAGTTTATGTTAATGTCTCAATAACATAGTGACACCTGGTTAGAAAAGAAACTATTTACTAGAAGTGAATGCCACTGTCAATGATTACCTCAATACTTAGTTTTGCTGTAAATATGAGCACTACCTGTGCAGGCTGGCAGTGCGGAGCTCTGCTGGCGTACAAATTGGAAACGACATCTTACAAAACCAGCAGCGAGTGCAGGCGGCTGCGGGTCTCGCTGCGGGAAGACGGCGTATAGGGTAGGTGATTCCCGAACAGGACTTGCCGGGAAGTGGCGTATCAGGACAATATATGGATATCTTGATCCTGAAGGTTTGATCTGTCAGCGAGACGTGTTTGTTTCTGATGTAGAATTTGGCAGATGCTTCCCAGATTGCGCCATAAACTGAGTGAATTGGCTAAGCCAAGATGCAATTGTTTCATCGAGAAAGCATCATGAGATCTTTTTAAATAACATTGTTACTTTGGTCAGGGAGAAATCTCGATTCTTTTTGTTTCACTTGAAAAATTTCCCAAATGGAAGAACAGCTGCACAAACACCACTCAATTGTCTGTTTGCAAAAAACTTTGGTTCCACACTTTTTTCAGTGCAGTCAGAGATCTCGGACTCTACCTTTTTTGCTGACTTACCAAGGCATTGCTTACTATTGACAAAGCTTCAGGCTGAGTCTAACACACAAGTTGTATGTTGATGGACTTTATTTATGAGAATTACAGTGTGGCAATTCTCATGCATACGTCAGATTGTATGAAGATTACCAATCTCATTATCACATCCTATTATCATAAACCATAATCAGTGTAATTCTAGTGAATTTGAAGTATGTTAGTAAAGCATGAAATAGAAACTTTTGCCCTTCCCCTGCAATGTGTTGAAAGTTATTTTATCCAGACATAGGAAATTAACACAAAGGGAGGAATGAGGATTAAAGCAGATGGTAACAGACTTTTATTTTTAAGTACTGTTGGAGCAGAAATACATTTAGGTGGGCTTCTGGACTGATGACTTATTTTTTTTATTATTCAACTGAATCTGAGATAGGGAAATGAAGGTAAGTTGTCTGGGAAAGACAAGTTACGAAAAGTTGGATTGGGACAGTGCGAATGAAAATAGCTGGAAAGCAGTAGAGAACTTGCTGCATTGATTTTAGGATCATTTGAATTTCATATGTATAATGAGATAGAAGATGTTGAATGGGAAGGATAGAAAAAAAGGATCTAGAAGATGAGAATATTTAAATGCAGAGCAATAACTTTTTAAGGAGCAATTGAATTTTAATGTCTAGCATTGCTTTTTGTTTGAAAGCTGCAGTCTGTGCCTAACCTAAGAGCAACTCTCACTGAAATTACAATCCCTGTAACCCATTTCTGCTCCTGTTAAGCTTTACCAGTGCTGAGGAGGAAGATTATGAATTCCTCAGGACAGTGAGGAACTCAGATTAAATAAAATGCACAAGGAAGAAGCTTAAATAAAATACGTTTGCAGATTTATAAAGCAGTGATTATTGTATTCTGGCCTTGGAGATTAATTGCCCAAGACATTACTGTGACTGTGGGGCACATATGAAACCTTTGAACTAAGTCTTTCCTGAATGCAGTAATGTGAATTTAGGAGTTGTGTCCATACGTACTTTGCTGACTCTTCTGCTTCATTTTATTTTCTTGACGCTTTCACATTTCATTGCTGAAACTGTGTATAAAAGGTATATAAGATTCTACCTTTTACTGATAAGAATTTTTTTACTTTACTAACAGTAAATGTTTAAACGTGTATGTTTTACTCAGAGTTACCGCCTGTCCTAATTGGCATATATTATGTTCCGTCAATCCTGTATTTTGATAGTCTAAAAGGATTACTGTGGCAGTGAAGTTTTGATGTATTGCCAATTAAGCTGAAAAGTTATCTGTCTGGTTGTGTATTTTAGACTTGCAACTGTACAGCTAAAAAGATTAAAAGTTCCATGCAGCTCTGCTCGAGGGGCACCTGGGGTTGGGCAGAGACTTCTGGAGGTACACGTCTGGAATCTTTCTGTAGCTTTGCCATAATTAGTCTTAGGTTAAACATATTTTGCTTATTATACCAGTACTTTTTGTCTTACTATATTACACCATTATCATTACTTCTTCGATTAAAGGCTATTCTGTGCAAGAGTTAGGTTTTTATGTGAATTCTCGGTGCTTTCTGTGACAGTGCTTTGCTTTTGATTTAAGCCTTGGGCTCTACTGTAATATAAATATTTAATAGCAGTGTTAAAAGGACAGTGCAAAGGTGAGCAAAAGGGTAGATGCTTTGGAAAATTGAAGTAGAAGGTCAGGGAGAAGATGAAAGGAATGGAACTCTTTCTTTAAAATATTTTTTTCAAATGTAAAATATCTAATGTAATCGTTATTGCCTGCTATATTCACAGCAGCCCAAATGCTATGGTTTTTCTAATTAAACTGCTTGGTGCATATGGCAGCTCAGGTTTTGATGAACTTCAAGCTCAGCTTTTTCTTTCTCAGCATTGTATATAAAATAAACCTAGTGTGTATTGATATAGTTGTATCTCTTTTTATGTTTACAGTGGCAATAGCAGACTTTTTTCTCTGACGTTAGCAACAGCTTGCAGATCCTGTACTTCGTGTTTACCAGATCAGATGATTATCAGCAGTGATAACTCTCAGTCATCTGGTACCTGTAGTGTGCTGGGGACTGAGGCTTTACAGAAGAGCAAAGCAATGCCTTGGATACCATAAATTTCTAAGTCACTGCTTTAAAATTGGCTGGAATTTGGAAAGCTTCAGCTTTTTAAGCCTTTGAAAGTTTCAGTCTATAAAATCTCTGTACTTTCATTGTCTTTTGACACTTGTTTTTGTTCAACTGTAGTTGGAGTTAATCTGTTAAATAAATTTAATTTCCTGAACTACTGTTTTAGAGGAATGAAAATGTTCATCAACTTCAGGCATCCTCACTGAAGAGTTTCAAACAAAAATGAATGACACTGTACTGGCTTTTGATAGTTGGAATGTACAAGCATAATTTTTTATAACAGAAGGGGGGAGTAAAATGAAGGGGGAGTGTTCTAGAAGTCTAAATGGAAGTAATGATAAAAATGGGAAAAATAGCATTGCTTTCCCCTCACATTTCCCATTCTGAATTTGTATCTCAAACAAGAGACTTTCGTTTGCAAAGAAGTTGCGGAATATTTGTTTTTTGAAATTCCTTATTTTTCAATGGTTGTTCTTTAATTACTCTTTCTGCTCCTTGCGTTGTATGTATTTCTTACGTCAGCTGACGCTGCCATTGTAAGAGCTCTGGGGTATGGTCTGTTCCTCTGTTGCATACAGTGCCTAGTGTAGTTTGGTTTCCAATTCCTAGTCAGAGCCTTTGGACTTTATCAAAATACAAGCAGTATTTAAAAGAAATCTATTCAAATAGCAAGTCCCAAGATTATCTAAAACCAATTATACAGTCAGTAAAGACCTGGGAAGTTTCTGCGTTGGCATGACAGAGAGACTTAAAAATATCCACAGCTTTTAGTTTGTAGGATTCATCCCCTCACTGTTAGTGAATATCAAATCTCGTCTGTGAAAAAGAAAATAAGGCTCATTAACTGTTGATGGTGCTTAATAATAGGGTATATTTATACTGTGAATCTGTAGAGTAGTGTAACAGTCAGGTTTCTCATTTTGTGTAAGATCCCTGGAAGTTCGAATTGTTTCAGGGTGTCCCTGAGGTGAAGGGGAGCATCGCTACTGGCGTTCTGCTCGTTCATTCTGCCCGCCCGAGAGGAAGGGGGTGGAGGTGGCTGGCTCTGGTGGTCCAGGCTTTTTGCTCGTGCACTCCCAAGTCTACAAAAAGCAGGCAGCGGTCTCAGGCCTGAAGTTGCAATTTCCTGCTGAAGTCTTGAGTCTACTGTGAAGCTAAACGTGATCTCTTCCATTTGATATGAGGCTGTAATATTCCTCTGTTCTTTCCCATAGTCAAGTGTTACGAGGAGACATGATAATAGATCCTCCAGCCATTTGTTGCATATTCATAGTACTTCCCATTAGCATTGGAGGGGTGATAGATGGTCTGAGAATTCACTGAAACAAGAAAATGAGAGAGTGAAACAAGTTAAAAATTACAGGTCTTGATTTTAGCTGCCCAAAAGATATAAGATAATTCACATCCAATTACATGCCATTTCCCAGGCATAGCTCTGCATTTGTGCCAGAAACAAGCTGAAAGCATGTGTATGCGGAATTTTGATTTTACTCCATTTAGGAGGGATATTGATAGTTAAACAGTAGTAAAGATCCTCTTTAGTGGCTAATTACAGTCCGCTTAAAGGGCTCACAATACAGCAAGGCCACTGGTATTTTCTGTACTCCTGTTCTCATTCTGCCACTCTGTAACTGTCAGCCTCATTAGTATTTAAATCAGTTCATAAGTATTTTGGCTTAAGTAAGCTTTATTTCTGATCAGTGTAATGCCATGATTTTATGTCTTTTTTAGAGTCTTTAGCTTAAAGTAGACAAGCTTATGATAAATACTGCAGATGTGTTAGAAGTTGATTAAATTAGTGGTAGAAATGGACAGTAGGCAAATAGGAGGAAAAATGCCCAGATGAGCAAATTCTGGATTTTTCAGCTCTGTTCTGAATCTTTGTTAATGGATTCACTCTGCTGTCAAAAAACCAGAAATATTAAAAGACTTTTTTAAACTGAGGATTAGCAGGGGGAAAAAAGGATTTTTCCCTTACTGTAAGAAGTGAGTGCTCTGTGAGCAATTTCCCATGTCTTCTAATATAATATATTTTTGATGTTCATTAGAAAAAAAGGTGTAGGAGAAAAATTAAACTCAAAATGCCTCCCCCTATCCCCCCAAGAATAAAAAAATAAAATTAAAAAAACCCCAAACTCAAAAGCCTTTAAGACCCTTTCTTAATAAGATTACTTAAAAATGCGTGTGGCTTATTTTAGCAATGGGTGAAATGAAGTTATGATTTAGAAATGCATAAATTGCTTGGCTTTAAATACTTAAACTTTGCTCAAAATGGCTTTTTGAAGTTCAAAATAAATTTGGTTGCCCATCTGCTATCAAATCCCCATGTTTCTTGAGAGTACTGAGAACAGAAAATACAAATACCTGTTTATAGCCAACCTCCTCACAGAAAGTAGAAGTTTTTTTGCAAAATGTCTGATCTGTGGCCACATTTCTATCATCCTGTATAGGAATGGAGGATGACCTTGGTGGAGGTCAACAGAGCAGAACTATCAACCCTAAGAATGAATTTGAACTTAGAAGCTCCACTAAAAGGAATGTGTCACCTGGAGGAATAGGAAATTATTATCGAAACAGATGTACGATAAGCAAGTGCCCAGCAATTAAATATTATGATTGTGCGTTATTCCACTATACTGGCTTTAAATAACAAAGTGAGGATTTTGGAAAAGAGGACAGATGTTATATCATCATCTCAATTGTTTGTATCTGAGATACTTTGGGACAAATTCTGCTCTATTCTATCAATATAAATCTAGAAAACCTCTCTAAATATAGCAGAGTCAATCAATCTGTTCCCTTCTGATGGGAGAGTAGAATTTGAACCACTTTGTCCTTGTTCTGTCTGTGTTGTAAATGGTTTACCTGAAAAGGCCTTTTCCTTGTAGAAAATTGTTCTGTCTTCCAATTATTCCGATGGTGATGTAGGCTGCATAAGCAAGGCCATGTGCACACATACTCATTACCCTAAAATACTTGCTTTTTAGTGTCAGCTTCTCACCCACCATATTTTTCAAAAGAGACGCAGGCTGTAGTAACCGAGATGAACTGAAATAACTCCGTCATCCTGCATGTGAGCCTCTACTGAGCAGCGGCTGAGGATCACAAAAATGGTGGAGTCGATTCTCTGTGGTGGACAAATCTTTACAGAGACCTCTGGAGTCACTTAATTTGGAACTTAAACCAGTCTTAAACCTAATTTCAGTTGAATTAGTCAAATTTATAATACGCAAGGATCTGTTCCTGTCCTGATTTACAAAATCTCTGGAAAAAGACCAGTTGAAGATTCTCCTGCCTCGAGGAGAGAACATTTTGAGGGGGCACTTGGTAGATGTATACGCAATCGTAATAGGGAATAACTCTTCACAAGTCGCTCGTGACCTACAGATTGTCAAAGGAAACTGCTAAGTGGGCGGTTGAAAACAAACAATGTTGCCATGAGATGCTGTGGACACCAAAATAGAGGGAAGGGAAGAATTTTTTTGGAAGAAAAATCCATTAGATGTTCTTCCACCCAAAGATAATAACTGTTCAGAAAGTCCCTGAAATGCAAATCACTGCAGAATATATGAGTACACATGGAGTACTCTTATTTGTTATATAAATACAGAAATCTAAAGTATATATAAAATACATTTCTAAATATATTACACTCTTCTGTAGGTGACTGTTAGTGAGAACTAAGGGGAGCTATTGTACCAAACTAGCTGTACATTTTTTTTTTATCCAGTACAGTCACTTTTATTTAGGATCTGAGCCAATAAATACCTGTGTGAAGCTCTGCTCCTCCCTTCCTGTTTTTGCAGTAGCATACCCCAAACTCTTAGAATTCAGTGTGCTACAGTGACGTTCCCTGGCTACAGCTCCCAAGGACTTTGAGTTTTTGTCTTTCAGAAATCTCAGAATCTCGTTGAGAATTTCCACAGAGATTCTGCAGCTATGTGAAAACCAATATGAATTTTTTGCATGTGTATATACGATATGTATAAATACATACTTTTTATGCTCATATAGTATACAGAAAATACTGTAATGTAATAGATAAAATATACTACTTATATTTAGCAGGTTTTGTAGGCTTGATAAAAAATAGTGTGCTGGAAAAGGCTTTTTCTGTGTAATTCTCAGTATCTCCCTCCCTAGTCCATGCTAAATGTGGGAGCAAGTATCTTCTTCAGTGTTTGGTGAACAGTTCAAGTGTCTAAATTGGGTGAGGAGTCTAAAATGCTAGAGAAACACCTACATGCACATGTAAATAGGTTATGAAACATGTCAAAAGCAAAATATAACCAGTTTTAAGGTAGCTTCGTAAATAAATTTAATGGGCTGGGTGAGCTTCCCAAGAGACTTGTCTTCTCAAATACCACATGGGAAAAAAAAAAAAGGAAAAAAAAATAGATAAAGAGAGGAAAGAGAAACCCTTTCCCATTGTGAAGCATCCCACGCAGCACACTGGGAGGAGTTACGGAGTTAGATATTTATTTAAAAGAATAAAGATGTCAAAATCTGTTCTGAAATTATTTACATATATCTTCCCTTAATGAAAATGAATTACTTGTATTTTGTGTAGACGTGGATAAAACACTTCATATATCAAACTCCACACTGAACAGTCTTGTAAAGTAAAAAAACATGTAAGTTATTACCCAAACAATAGGTTATATATTACTGACTCTGTAACAGTAATAGAAGCCCATCAATCATTGGAGAGGCTTTAAGACTTTTTTTGATGTATGCTAAGTGAAGCAGACCCAGGAAAGCAGCTCTAAGTCAAGTAGTTGCTTAAGCTAAATCTTTACCTTTGTCAGCAGAAGTAGGTCATAAATGGATTTATTCCAGTGTGATTCTACTTATCGATACTTTACTGATTCATGTATACCAAAGGCTCATACATGTAATCTGGCTCCTTCTCCAGTCAGGTTGTTATTCAAGAGTGCATGCTGTGGTCAGAATTTGAGTTTTATTAACAGTGAAACTCCAATGAAAGTGAAACAGCCCTTGAGTGGATTGTTACAGCCCAGTTTGATTTTTAGAAGACTTTTATAGTGGAAAAATCTTTTCAATTGTTCAGATTCAATAGAAATTGCTAGTACAGCCTATATTTGTAACAGGGTTTCTTGCACTCATGCATGTGTGCATACTCGTATTCGTATTTACAAGGGTTGCACGCAGGAAAAGAAACTTTGATTAAATCACAAGAAGTCTAAAGACATTGCCAGTGTTGTATGTCCTGAGCGTCACAGGCAAACCTGAAAGTACATCTTGTGTTTGGAGACAAGTTCTGAGCTAGTGCCTACATTTGGTGACTGAGTCAGACAGAAGTGGTCATCTTGGTGGCCGGACGGGGAAAATACCATGGAAGTGTGCTAAATTAAGTGGTTTGCTCTCTTCTGGGGGCCTTGCAAGTAGAGAACCTTGGGCCGCCTGTGGCTGAGCAGTGAGCCACAGTTTGGGTTTCCTTTCTCGCACATCTCTTTGTCTTTTGGATCCTGGGATTTCAGAGAAATATCTACCCAGCAGCTCTTGGGTTAGGCTGAAATAATGTTGAAGGACAAGATACTATATCATTGTGCTTGCAGTTAATCAATACTAATGATGTGCCTGGAGTCAATGAGTGAAATGAAATTTTGGAACCAATTCCAAATGTACTCCCCTGACTGCAGCCAGTGGGAATCCCAGGGTCGGGCTGCAGTTCTCTCGGCGGGTTGAATTATTTAGTGGAGCGAGTGCTGGAAGCGCAGCTGTAGGAAGGAGATGAGCCTGTTTTAAATTTTTTAAGTTTCAGAAGTCTCTTGAATATATGGGCACCTATACCAGTAACATTCAAGAGTTAAATTCTCTAGGGAAGGCATTTTTTCCCCTTTTGAAAATTGATTATAAACAATCAAAGTTTATAGCAGAGAATCATAAAATACTGTTCTTTGATAGTGTTATGGTGGAAAAACAACTGAAAAAACTTGGTTTGAGATGTTTGCTCGTCAGTTAATGGTGGTTTAAAACATTTGCTTCAATGCCTGGTTATAATAAAATTGCAGTAGGAGAAATAGGTTCTTAAATACAGGTTGCTATGGAATTTTTGTAAGAAACAAGCAGATTGAAGTGTCTAAGAGTGCAGAAAATACAAGCTAGACATAGGACCAAACATGCAACAATCAATCTAGTTTGTTCCTGCATTGGAAAAAAAATATAGACTGGAATAAAAATAGCTTTAGCTGCTCTTTGTACAAAACTCATCACCAATCTATCAGAATATTACAATTCGATAAGGGGGAAAGATAGCAATTTCTTGCTGTCTTGAGCAACTTAGTTTTAGCTGAATTAAAAGCAGTAAAAAAACTGGTAAGTGCATGCAGGAATAGAGGAGGGAAACAAATAAGAATGTATCGATGATTCTGAGCTTTTTTCAAAAATCAAGTAATTTAATAACTTGGGGAGATGTTTGTACAAGGTGTTTACACATGGGTTGGTTTACATTAGACAAAATAATTTTGGCCTGGTTCTGTAAATGTTCCTATTGAATAAGTGGTGGGTTTTTTATCCGTTGGAATAACTCAGCTGGTTGATATGAAACTCTTCAGACATAAGCAGTGCTTATGAGATTGTTATACTTAATTAGTTTATAAATCTGTCTCCAATAGCTGCATATGAAAATTTAATATGCCGGCCTCAGAACGACATGGTGCTTTTTTACTTTGCTATGAGACAATATACTAGAATAAACCAAAGATGGAAGCAATAAAGATTAAAAACCTTTAAAAATAGTACAGATGTTCCAGAGTAACTTTCACAGCCATAACAAGAACGTGGTGGTGCTAACGATGACAACCAGGTTTTGAATGCTTACCTTGATGAGCTTTTCAATAAGCTGTATTGACAATTAGTTCCCCCCCTACCCTGCCCAACACCACCCCCTAATACTGGATGCTGGATACAGATTGCAGTAGAATTACATGTAATGTTGGGTTTGGGCCCCCCACTGCTGCAAAATTGTCGCCAACACTAAAGACTTTTTGGCTGAAGACTCTTTTTTTTTCCCTTTCTATTTTTGAGCTGTGTTTGCAAACTTGTGTTTGCAAACTTGTGTTTGCTTTATATTCCAGTGCTGATGAATACCATATGCCCCTCAGTTTGATGGAGGCAGCTAGCTGTATATATATATATATTTGTGGTTGGGAATAGAATTCTTTTCGCAAGAAGTGCTTCAGTTGTAAGGACTACCAATGGACAGGCTTGCTCCTCAGTAATGGTTTGTTTGGGGTTTTTTGTTTATTAAACTGAATGTGTGAATACAATAATTGTTGCTGTTCCTCAGAAGGGGAAGCTCACCCAGTGTCTGGGAGGCCATCACAAGAATATAAATAGAATAATATCCTGTTCATGCAGGTCTGAGTAATACATGCTCCACATCTCACAGGTGATAACAGCTGAAACATTAATTCATCTGAGAGCATTATGTGATAGAAAAGGTACACAGAGTTAATTAAGCCTTGGAGGCATGCAGGATTGATCCTTAGTTGCTATAAATTGGCTTAGCTTCATTGACTTTAAAGGAATCATCCGTATTTACACCATGGGAGGATTAAGCCTCTCTATTTGAAGATGCTTTAGATTTGAATATCTTAAATTAACGTGTTCAAATTCTTTATTAAAGAATGATATTAATCATTCAGTGTATAATAGGGTGTGTTTCAAAGAGTAGATATTAAATAGTTTTAAAGTGATAGATAGAATAGTAACCCATTTACGAATCACAAAGGTTGGTAATGGTTTAATTTTTTTTCCTGACTGCGCCCATTCTCCGCACAAACCCGATGAATACGTAGCGTGGTCCCTGTCAGAATAAAGTTGACACCTCCGATTACTGTCGAGAAACACTTGCTTCCTTTCTTCTTTAAAATGTTTCTTCCTCATGCTGAATCACAAGAAAATTAATTTTCTCAAGTTCTTCCGTAAGAAAAGAGAAACATCGATTTCAGGAAAGCCGAGAGCCTCACCAGTCAGCTCAGTGCTCTGCCCAGCAGGTTCTGGAGTTAGGCAAAGGGTATATAAAATAGACGTGTTGAGCACAGTTTTGAGCCTGTTCTCTTTATATAGCAAGTGGTCTGAAAAGTAGGTTATTGCTGTTACAGATATCCTCTCTCACGTTTTGACCAGATATTGTCAGGTGTGAATAAACATTCATGATGACTGTTTCCTGAAGTGGATGCATTCCTTTGAAGTTGCAGCTTCAACAAATCACTATATTTTGAGCAAAAAAATTGCACTCGAAAATTCACAGTTCGCTCAGCTTCTGGATCTGAGTTGCTAACTAAGGTATTTCATGGTAGGACTGTGTGCCTGCCGAGCACAGTGCAGCAAAATGAATAGGGAGTTTCTGAGTGTTAAGGATCTTTTTTGAGACATTCAGATAGAGAAGTTTTTTGTTTTGCCTGATGCCTCAAGCTGACTGTATCCTATTCCATCCTGCTTTAACTCTATCAAATTTCTTTCAGTTGTGACCTAGATGAGTGTTTGACTTGAAACCTGCTCCAGGCTCGTGGATTTGGTTCTTTTGTGTGTTCTGGAAGTGTATGAATGCATATGTGTGTACATACAGTATGGTTGTGTGTACACACATACAGGTAGATACCTATAACTAACTATGTATATAAGAGTATGTTTTACATTTGTTTCTTAACTTTTCCTAGGATTTTTTTTTTTTTGAAGGTACTTTGTGTGAAACTAGTTTCTTATGTCCAAATAATTCCTTTTAGTTTAAAGAAAATGTGGTGGGGTTTTGTTGGTTTTTTGTTTGTGGGTTTTTTTTTTTTTTTTTTTTTGAGTGGGATATATTGAGGGATTCAGACTATTGATTCCTTTCAAATAGCCTGAGACGCTAGCAGCTTTACCCTTTTTGTTCATTTTATATGGGTAATGAAAAACAGTTTAATATCATTATGCTCATCAGATAAGGCTTAAAAACTCACTAAGGTTCAAAAGAAAGTCCTAAATAGATTGTGAGGCTTACCTCTATGGATGACTCTGTCTCAGGAGAGCTATATATTTTCCAGACTTCTAAATCCTGACACGTACACCCCTCCCGCAGTGTTTATTGAATACTGCCAGGGAATACTTCTGGGCCATGTTTGACTGTGTCAAGGGAGAATTTGGTTGGAGGAAGAACATTACAGGGTTAGTTATTCTATGCTATTTTCTACTCCCATAGATACTGGCCATGCCACCTACTAAATAATGTAGCAGTAATTTAGTTCCTCTTATTTGTCTTTGCTTCCAGGGTGTTTGTTTTACTGTATGTAAGCAGACATTGCTTTTTAAGTGTAACTGCAGCTAGGTGTCTCCTAGAAGGTGGTGGAGAATTCATTGTTTGAGCAGGGATCTGACCCTAGTGTAGTGAAGGACTGATACTGGGGGAAAACCACGTTCTCCGTGCACCTCCTTGTTATTTCTCTGTATGTGCACAAAATACTGTATTTTTTCAGCACATGATTCATTCAGCTAGTGTTATGAATCTTAGTCATTGCTGATGTTTAATCTGCCTAGTCATGGTGAAAAGTTAAATCAATAAAAATCTTCTTTCTGCCTTGCTCAGAGGCAGCTCAAAGGAAGCCAGCAGGTAGTCTTGCATATAAGCAGTGCCCCCCCCCCCCAGCATCATTCAAATGGTCAGCATCAAATGGTGTCACATTTATCTAATATGTGATGTGCAGATGTGTTCTTTTATTAAAGAGTTTATGACTTAAAACCATGATAACATACTGCCATATTAATAATTATTTTGGGGGAATTACTTAACCTGAGTTCTTGGCAATGTTTATTAGTAACGTGCGTAATGTTATTGGTGTTTTCTAAACTAGAAGGAAGGGAAGTTCCTCACAGTCAAATGAAAGACAATATGTGAAATATTGTCCATGGTGCCCAGACAGCTGGAATAAATTCTTAAGTATCTGTAGGTTTTATTGTCTAAGATGAAGATGTATCGATACTATGCGCAGGTCTTCAGCACTTCCCAGAGCACCGAGAGCTGCCTGTGCTGTAGCAAGTGCAAATGTCAGCACTTTAATGAACTGTTATGGCACAACATTTAGGAAATGGAACAGTGTCACAGAGGCTTCTCAAACTTTTTTCTATTGTCATTTGATTGTCATTTTTTAAATGTGTCACATGCATCACTATAGTAGCATCATTACATAGTCAATGGAGTATATACTATGATGAGGGAAAATTCAGGGTTGGCTTTCATAGTTCAAATTACTAATGGAGCTTAAGAAAGGGTGCCAAGTTGCAGAAGGAGCCCGAATCTTCTCTCAACAAAATCTTCCTTTGAGCTGTGGAATAGATAATGCTGGTGCAACTTTCCCTGTTTGTTTTGGACTTACGCCTCAATCACTTTAAAGAAAAGATGATAAGTTATTTACCATCCCCATTCACAATGTAGACAAACCCTTGGTATTCATCTTGAGGGAAATTATGCAGATTGCATGATTGCAAAATCATAGAAAACAGAACTGATGGGATGTGTGAAATCATTCAACCCACCTCCTTGCCCTGAGGCAAGAGTGATACACGTGCACTATTCCTGAGATCTTCTGTGTGTGTTCCTGAAAATCTCCGAGGGTGGGAGCTCGTTGTCTTCCTAGCAATTAATTCAGGTGCTATTTCAGTGCCAGTGTCATAGCAATTAAATGTTTTTCCCAATGCCTAATTCACATCTCCCATACTTCAGTATAAGCCCATTACTACTTCTGCTATGGGCATAGAAAATAGATTCTCTTTCTCCTTGCAGAAATCTATTTTGTATTTAGAGGTGATTATTATGTATCACTTCAGTCATTTTCCCCCTAAATTAATTACTACCAATAATTTCAATATTTCCATGTTATCAGGGTTCCAAACATGTTCATGGTTCTGCTCTGCATTCCTTTCTGTTATTGCATCTCTTAACTGAAACGTGGTGCTGAAAATTGAATTCTGTATTTCATATTGTTTAATGAGATGGTCTTTTAGAGCTCTGATCTGGGCAGATGCGAAGTTGTGATTATTTTCTGGGACACAAAAGGCTAAGTACAGAGGTAAGGATACAAAGCTGCAGATTTTTTTTTGGTAAGAAAACCTCTTAAGTTGCTGCTGCCACTGGGGAGAGAAAAGAGAATTTCACTGTAGATTTACTCCATGGTATTTCAGGTTTGTGCAGAGCTAAAAAGTTCCTGCTCTGCCTTGTATCAATAATGGATTTCAATCTGGATTTTTTTTAAGGCTGTCCCCAACCCCTCTCTATTGAGTTGGAACTGCCCTGTCTTTGATTCTGAATAAGGAATTTTACCCTGAAGTTGAGTGCATTTCAGCCAGATGTTTCCGTTGTAATGAATTGTGTTTCTTCCCCATGAAAGAGTGCTTGTTCTTCAGAAGTTGCTGGTCAATGGTGTTGTGAGGTGGTTGTGCGAGAGGACTGCGTGGTGAATAAGGGCAGACGGCTACTGCTCTTCCCCTGCTAGGGAAAAAGGTTGGCTGGTGGCTGGGGTAATGTGCTGTAAACATGGGACAGTAGGGGGAGACCCCAGGAGCATTTGTCTCTCCGGGGAGAAACGTGTTTTGGAAGGCAGCTGTGCAGCATGAAGCACGTCCAGTGCTAGCATCAGATGGACTAGCAGTGAAAGTCAGGAAAAAGACCTTGTGAACGGAATAGTGTCTGGAAATTTACTATCAGAGCCATAACGAAGCGATGCATCCTTGTCCCTGTTCCCCACAGATGTTTCATATGGTATTCAGTGCATGTAATTTCAGTCCACAAAGAGTAAGTCAAGTTTGCTTTGCCCTTTCTTCATACAAATTTGCATGAGTTTCAGCAAATGAGAGATTACATGTGGAAGAGTCATTAGAGAAGAAAAGAGTCTCTTCAGTTTATTAGTCAGAAAGGCAAGCTGGCAATTACATGTTTACTACTTCTTTTTCTTCCAATTCAACCACTAGTGGTCATCTATCGGTAATAATTAACCTTTTCACCCGTATTCCAATTGGAAAGATTACTGGCCGTAATTAGATGTAAAGCATGCTAAATGCACGGTCTGATCTCACAGGCTGACTTTTGGATGCCTTACAGCAATTCTCACATTAGTAGGATGAATGACACACAACCTCCTGTACATGGACAAGCCCTTCAGTAAATACAAGCTAAATCTCTGAAAATGTTTGATACGGAGTCATTGTTAAAGAGTCAAGTATTGATTTCAAACTTGAGCTTCAGGTAAGAGGAGTCTGGTTCTCATTCCTGCTTGCGGTATTTGTGTGTGTCCCTCAGCCACGGCATGAGACATACTAAGACCACGTGTGTCTTCTACCTGGAAAAGTTTACAGGCAAATAAGGTAAATTCAGGTAGAGTCAGGATCATCCAGTTTATTCCAAACTCTGACAGATTGAGGAGCTGAAGTGTGAGGACTCCTGACCCCTAAGACTAGCGCACAAATACTATTTTGTGCCACAGAGTATTTGTGCCTCTGACTCATCAGAGTCTGTCCTATACACGTAATTTAATTTTAAGCATGTCTTTGGTAACTGTTGTTCTGTGTTCATAGATTACAGAATCAGAAGGAATCATTTTGATCCTCTGGTTTACAGTCCTGTAGTAAATCAGACATGGGATTCTCTGGATGAAACACATGCGAAAAGTCTTTTCAGACAGGGGTTTGAGAGGTGTGCGAGCTGAGCCTCAAATTAATAGTCGTGATGAATGGTCAACTTGACTTAATCACTAGTGGCAAGCAGTCTTTAAGCGAAGTGAATTTTCTCTGGAGGTTAATGCTTTCGATTGATATAGGTCTTTAAAAGCAATGCACAGCTGACACAAATTATCTGAAGAACTATTAAACAGAAAAAAAAATCCAGAACAGCTATTATTGTCATAAAATTTCATGAATCATCCAGTAGTACTAATTAAAACAAAGAGACTTTTAATACGACAGATAAATCTGAGAAACAAGGAGCTCTTTATTGATAAAGTGAGAAGTAGCATTTCTCTTTTTTGATGGTGCTGTGGAGTTTAAGATAGATCAATTTCTGTATAGTAGTATGGAAGGAATCAAGATAGGAAATATCTTGGGGGGGGATCACAAGAACCAGAGATGAGAAATGTGTTATGTTTATCATGTTAAAATGGATGGGAGATGTGCTTGTTTTGTGTGATACTAAAGAATCTGTGTTATTAATAGTAAAGTGATTTTGTATGCTAGTGGCAGAAGTAATGGACTCTGCTGTAAAGACTATAGTCAAAGTAGTTGGAACTGAGATCATGTGAAGAACCCTGGAGTTCGTGGTGTTTTTAATTTGTCTGGCTCTTAAATGCCTAAAAACTTGAGGCTGTCCAGGTTCAGTGTTCAGCGTGAGTTGGTTCAGCAGCATTGGGCAGTTCCAATCAGACCTAAATGTGCAGATACTCCTACTGGTTATTTAACGCAATGGTCTAGTGGCCACCTGTGGCTCAGGAGGTCCCTAAAACTGTAATTAGTTGAAATCACTAGACTGTAGCAGAAAAAGTACATTTTCTGTGTGCCCTAATCTCATATTCTCCTAATTACTTGGTTTTTTGCTTGCTGTTAGAGACAGGATGGGGGAAACTGTTGGAGACAGTGAGTTAGAATGAGCTCTTCTCTTACCAGGTTTAATAATTCTTATTTTCAGTAGTTGTCAAAAAATTTATTTTGGAGTTGGCTGGGCAAAAATTACTGCGAGGTCAGTCCTTTGGAATTGTTATTTACAAAAAAAATACATCTTTATAGCTCGGTAAAGAATGCATATAACCTTTGTGAATTATTACCTTTCTGTGCCTGTATCTTCAATATTGTGTTCAGATTAACTGAAAAAAATTGATGCGGATTGCTGAGTCAGATATTGCTTTCCATGTTTATTGTAATGTTTGCATAATAAGTCCAGCAATAAAGCAACATTTGTAGCTTTCTTTGGGGAAAAAAAGAAGCTTGTGAGAAGTAGTGTAACCTCAGGCAAGTGAGTCTGTGCCTTGCTTCCCTCCCCAAACAGACTTTTTGGTTTAGATGTTTTTGTCCAGAGCTCCTTTTGGGCTGCAGCCACCCAGCCGCGGTGCCAGCGCAGAGACCCCGCCCTCAGTTACAGGCAATCAGTCAGCACCTGCCAGAACAAAATGAGCACTTCAGGGTGGTGCAGGTCGGCAGCTTTCGTAGCACTAAGTGCTGGTCCTCCATCAGAATCAGGTTTTTTGTTGCATTTGACATTTTTGTTATCCTTTTCTTGGGAAAGGAGGGCTAAAGCTATGATGAACTATTGTGGCGAAAAATATATATCATGCCCGTTGCCACTGAAAAACATTAAACAGTCTTTTCTGAGCTCTTCGGGGGGTGGGGTGGGGGAAGTACTGCAGAAATCCCTGCAGTAGGTAAGAATGGGCTCAAGCTCAGAAGGGGTTAAAGACACTGGGTTACTTCACTGTTGATAAGGATATGGAAGGTCACAACATTTTGACCATTGTTGGAAGGACGTGTGGGCACAAGCACGAGATCTTTCACCAAAGATGGGACGAATCTCAAATTGGAAGGTTGGACTTGCAGATTAGGTGTAGAAAATGGTAAATGCAGATAGTAATTCTTTTTTCCTGGATTATTTGCATGCATTGAACATCAATTTGTACATTTAGAGTGGAACGTAGTGTCTGAATTCTTACTTCCACAACGTTTCAGACATCTTGCTACCTCTTCTCTCTGTATAATACTCAGGCAGAATTTCTGCTTCTGTGTTATCCTTTTTGGCAATCAGTGTTGCCCTCAGGAGGAGCATTTGTATGTGCATGTGCATCTGTGTGTACTTGATGGTCCTTCTGAATCTTCAGCCAGGCCTGATATGAAAATCAATGGGTCCCAAGACATGTTTGTCTTTAGCAATAGATCTGTTCTATCTATAACCTCTGTACAAAATACTTTGACGTGTGAGCAATCTTGTGGCATATGGACCAGCATTACAGCGTTTGTAGCAGCGGTATTATTTTTTTCATTCTGGTTCTTTTAACCTTACATTTTCAGTCAGTTTTATACAGTTTTCTTTCTAAAATTGAACTTCTCCGTAGTAAACTTAAAGCAAAATATTAACAAAGGGACCTTTCAAAAAGCCTTTCCTGTAGGCTCATTGTTACTGAATAGAGACACATTCTCCTGGATCATCAGTGTGTTCTCCAGGTAGCAAGAGGGAAGCAAATGATCTGAGTTGTTCTAATACTATGAATAGAAGGCTGGAGAATGTACACTTCATAGGATTCTTAGGAGAAAACAACTCCTGGATAATTTGGGTGTTGTGGTTTAACCCCAGTAGGCAGTAGAAAGTTAACTGTGTCCTGGTGAAAACTAGTACGTTGGGGACTTCTTGGTAAATTTTAATAGACCACAGCTCTCCCATATAGTTTGACAGACTGCTTCTAAAATATGAAGAACTATGTAAGATACTTTATGCTGTATTCAGGTTTTCTGTTGTACAGTAACTGACCCTGGATCTTGTTTATGCTAGTATTTTCAAGTGTTCAGTGGGGTCTTAGATAACTAAGTTAAATGGAAACTTAATGGAAGCTGAGTGCCTAAGTCCCCTGGGCACCATTAACACTGCCAGTTCGAATTTCTAATGATTGGTAATGACTCAACCCCATGGACTTTGAGAACAAATGTGCTCAAGGACTCTACTGAGCTTTGGAAAAGGCCTTCAGTTGGCAGGATCTTAAATTTTTATAGCAAAATGTATGTCCATGTTGTCACTGGGACCAGAATTTGATCATACTGGATGCACATATGTCAATATGAAAGCCATTGCAGCGTACTAGTGTAAATATAATTTAGCATAGTCCGTAATACAGAAGTGTGTTACACTTGCACTTTATGCAAATACATTTTATTTCCCTTTGTGTGTGGGATTAACTGTATTATTGGGGTCACCATTAGCCGGGGTCCTTATTTCTCCGTGCGGGAACAGAAACGACGCAACACCAATGTGATGATCAGGTTGTCCATCTTTTTTTTATTCCAATCCTGGTTACATTTATACTCTACTAAGTTCCGTACACGCACTCATCTATCTTCTAATAGGCTACAGGTCATCTACATGCGCTGTTCACGCGCCTCTACAAGCATTTGCATTGGTTAATTGCAATTAGCACGTAAAGCCCAAAACTTGCCAAAACTCCCTTGTCTCATACCCTGTTTTGCTCAGACTTGTGTGCTTTTGCTGACCACAGGTGTTTCTCACTTCTCTGCTATCTTGTGTGTTTTTGCCAGCCTTATTTTGCTGGCCTTGTCTTCGTCCTTGCATTCTTCTGTCTGCACTAACTTTCTCCCAGCGCAGCCCAGACTCCTACACTGTATCTATAGAATTATTTCCTTGCAGAATAGCCATAGCTGTATGGCTTTGACCGTTACCACTTTGTATTGCTGGCAAATCTTAAGACTTAAACGCAGTACTGAAAATTGCACTGTTGTTCTTTATCCACACTATTTTAATACTAATAGTTTTACAAGTGAATTGTCCAATACAACAAATGCTGTGCATAGATTTTTCCCATTCATCTTTGTTTTCTTCCTAGATAGACAAACAACTTCCCAATTCTTAAGCTCTGCAGTGAGACAGGGAATGTGGCGAAAAATGCCATTGGTACTGCCTGATACCAGGCCCCACTGCAGTACTTGTTCCTTTGCTTCCATATAATGGCATCATAAAATAGAAGAGCAATGAGGGATGGGTATCCAGAACCATCGCAGCGGCAGGTGAGGACCGTGCCTTGGAAGGGAGCGGTGGTGTCGGCCGCTGACCGAGGGGGGTGGATGTCTGCATGAGCAGCTCCCCGCGTGGGGCCGTCAGGGACAAGCCCTTCCTATTCCTCAGAGGTAGAAGCAAGTATGGGGGTTTATTTGTTTTGTGTTGATTCGTTTTAAAATCAAAAATATATACTTTTGGTTAGTTAAGTTGGTCTCATGAGCAACTATATGTGGGAGCTGAGATACAGGATTTTCTGTTTCACTGATACCACGATAAATCTTAGGAGCCATCTGGGATTTTTTTTGATTAAACAGTACTTAAGCAGAAAAGGTTGATTGATGAAAATCAAGAAGGGTGTGAATCAAAAACCATCCTCCCTTTTTTTAACATGAAGATTGAAATTCATTTTGTATAGTTCAATGAAGATTAATATGCAAGTTAAATAGGCAAAAAAAATTAGCTTTTCCAGAAATGAGCACACATTAGCAGAGAGAAATGAAAAGAGTTGCCTAAAGCTCAACAGTCAGATCCAGATCTTTGCTCCGCTTTGCCGTTCCATGCCACAGTACTGGAGGTATTACAGGAATGTGACTACCAGAGTTTGCTAGAAATGGAAAAAATAACATCGATGCTTAATTTTTCTGTCTGCAACTGTTGGACAATAGGCTCTTATAGTGACATTTGGCATAACACTGGCATAAAATTTCAAGTGTTCTTGCTTCCAGGCAGCTGAGTCATTAATCTGAAAGCTGAATGCTGAATCATGTGTTGAAGATGGTGAATTTCAGGTAGATGGAGTCATAAGGCAAATTTTTTCCTCTACCAGGCACTAAATAATACTTGTTTCCCTTAGTTGAATGAGATTGGCCTCTATTAGTCATCACTATTTCTTAATCTCCAATGTGAAATATTATGTATCAAAATGGCAAGACTCACTTGTAATGGGTCCTTGTTTTGTTTTCCTTTTTTAGTATCAAAGGGACTAACAGTACTTTTTAAAATATTCAAACTCGAGCAAGCAAACAGTCAGAAACCTTGAGAACACATTGTAGTGACTGTAAGGGAAATCTTATGTGGAATGGAGAGTAGGTGCTTTTGGTTTGCTTTAGCTGTTTCAGATTCTTCAGATTTGTTTCCATTATGAAATTGATATTTGCTCTCTTTAGAAGTATGGATCTTTTCTCCTCTGTAATCAGCATTTATTCTGATCCTTCACTCTCTAATGCCTGCAAATCCTGACATGATCTGAAAGTGTCCAAAAATAAATCAGACTGGAAAGATGGAAAAGGTCACACGCAATATGAGTTTGAATAGCGTGAGCCAATTTTACCTGAGGTAGAGTTGTGTGGCTAATGCTTGTCTTAACAGTTTCAACACAGCAGGGCTTCATTTAATAAAAAGACATTGAGGTGATCTTTGAAAAGTAAAAATTAGACAAAAGTAGAAAAATAGATTTATGCTTTGAGTATGATATGAAATAGCTCATGCTTATTAGAAGATTTTGTTTAAGAGAGATCCTCAAGACAGCCTGAAAAGCTGAACAGTTTTTAATTCTTTATCCCAAGAGTACTTTCATTATGTAACTGGGTCTTGGTTATTTGAACAAAAGTTTAAGAAGGGTTTTTTCTAAAACTTGTCAAATCCGTTTTATCATGTCGTACACATGGACATATAATGTCTTTCCTTTATTTCAGTCAGGTGCTTTTTTACGCTCTGGCTGAAACATGTGCTTACTCTGGTGGATATCCAGTAGAGCATGTAGCATATGGATGTGTCAAAGTGTGACTTTCAGTGTATTAATAACAGAGTACTAAATTCTGATTCCTCTACTTAGTTGAGAAAATAGGAAGTTTTCTGCAGCTCTACTATTGAATGTTTTCCTATAGATGTCACAATTTTTTGAGTTTTTATTTTGGAAACAAATTTTAAATTATATTTTCTTACTGTAATGTTTATATACTAAAACCCCAATCTGAAAACAGTATATAATTGTAATTAAGATTAAGTGGATGGAAATTATAATGAAAAGGGTTTAGTTTTATTGATAGGAAATACTGTTGCTGTTAAGTTTTACCTTCAGTGCCCGGAGCAACATGCAGAAAATATCCAAACCAGGGTGAATTGAGTAAGGTGGCTACTGGAAGGGGTAGCTATAGGGCTACTGCTGGAGAGATGAGATACCTGCAGGTCTCTCAGCAAAAGGTTGTGCTGCACTCAGCGCCTGAAGCCCTTTGGGTGTCTCCGTCTGCTTTCCGTTTCCTCACAGTATATGAAGGAGTGAAATCGATGGTCTGTTCCGTGCTCATATCCCGCTCAACTGCTCCCATGGGTATAGCAGTTGGAATTTCACATTACGTATTTACTTCTAGTTGTGTGCTTATAGGTTGGTTGGGTACCTGTGACTGTATTCAAAGTGCACTCCTGATATTTTTGAGTCTCAGTTATGCAAAAGTCATCTCTCTACCTCTGTGGAAAGGTAGTGGGACTAGCAAGTCGGTGTTAGTCTTTTATGAACATTTAATTATTTTATGTACGCTCTTTACACCAGGGTGTTACCAAAGAGCCTCAGGCTCCATAATGATAAATGCAGTTGGATTTCAGCATGGCCCATCTGATCTTTTTTGGACTTTCTTCCTTTAAACACATCCCCTGCAAACACAGACTTTCCAGGGGTGGCTGTTAGGCTGCCTTGCCCAACTTGCCGTACTTGCAGATCAGATGCAACCAAGGTTTTGACTTGGGTAATACATAATGCAAATGATCACGGGCTCTTATTTTTTGTGACACATACAGGCTCTTAAAGAGTTATTCTGCATTAGTTCTTTGCTTCTGACTTGAGAAATGGTTTTGCAATGGAATTAAATTTCTAATCTAATAAGATCATAATTTTACGATTAAGAAATTGACTAAATAACCAGATTTTTCTTTGTCAAAAAGAAAATAAATAGCTGTTCAAACTCCACCACATACAAATTTGTTTAAAATAGAGAACATCAGATGAGTTTAGGGACCCAGTGGACAAATTATGAAATCCTGTGGTGATACGGCTTTTTCAATCATGTGCATTTCAAGGGTCGGTGGCACAATGAATCTCAGCAAGCTTATTTTATAATCCTTTTCATAGTGGACAGTGGCGTCTGCCACCTTCTTTTTGTCACTGTGTGAGTTTAAAGATCACTGTCTTAGCTGACCTGCAGTGCTAAGCAAAGCTTGTAGTTCGAACTTGTCATTACAGTTTTTCTTCTCCTGTGTAAAACTTGTTATTAAGATCTTTTTCTGTATTATATGACAGAATTTTATTGAAATATCTACCAACTCGATTATAAACAGAAGCTGTTGTCCATACTGCTCAAAACTCTCTAAGAGAATACTTTGAAATACGTTCTCCCTGCTAATTGTACCTCAGGTATAACCGATGCTTGAACAGCTTCACCTTTACTTATAAAATACGGTTTAGGGTGCTGACTTTGATCCTGAGCCACATCCTCTTAAGATGATCTAAATCAGACAAATCTCTAGTTTTTGAAACTGCAGTTTTGGTGGAGATGCTTACTTCTATCAAAATTGTAAAATATTAGATCTGACAGGTAGGAATTGTATTGTTGCTCACAGAAATCATGAGGAGTTAGGTCTCACTAAGTAAAGTGCAACAGTTCTTTTCTCTGGTCTGTGCTAGGGATGTTTACAGAGTTGGTGCAGAAACAGGAATATCCCAATTAAATATGGGTGCTGCTGGGGGAGGTAAGACTGAGAAGAATATACAGTAGGTTGTGGACCTGAGCTGGGAGTTTCCATTAAAAACAGCATTTAATGGAAGAAGGTAGCTAACTCATTGTCTTCTCCACTGGTAGGTGCCACCTTATGACCTGTGTGCAGCGCAGTGCTGGCCTGCCGTGCAGGGAGTGTATGTGGTGACCTCCTGGTTAGGACACCAAGTTTTGGCACTTGCATTAGGAGAGCATGAGAATGAATCCAAGTCTTGGTATCTGTGCCTCTCACCTCCCCTTCTGCAAAGTGCTAAAATTTTCCCACCGCTCAAAAGGATCTTGTAATGATAAATGTTATTTACAGGGTGATGTACTCTTATAATTTTATTGCAAATCTGCTTTTCTGAAAGTGCTAGTGTCTGGAGCCAAGGAGTTATGAGGGGTTTATCTTATTCTTTCCTCTGAAGGACCTTTCTCCAAAGGACTGTTCTATGCTTTACTTTTATGGACCAGTCTTGCTTGCTTCAAAAGCTCAAAGAATTGCAGTGTTCATATTCCCTTAGTTTGCTAGATTATTCCCTTGAATGAACTTCCCGTTGCTGTAAAATCTAATTAATTTCCAGGAGTCATGATTTATGAGGTTAATAATGAAGATTTTAAGTCCTCAAAAATGCTTTCTTTTCCATCCCAAAGTATACTTCTTCCCAGAGAGGCTTCTTCCTTATTTAGAAGCAAGACTCCAAAAACATAGATGATTTGTCTTCACTTTGTCAGCAGCCTACAATAAAAACTGCTTGTAAGATCTTTACTAAGCTGGCTGCAGATTTTTAATGTGCATTTTGCATCAGGCTTCTAAAAAACATGAAATAAGAACCGCTTTCTTAGGACTGTGATGGAGGAAAGTCAACCACAGCCTGTTACTTGCTATTCATAACACACACACTCAGTCCTTGTCTCATGCAATACGTTACACAAATAAATGATCGGTGGGATTTGAGAGCTTGGCAAGGCCTGATGGAGAGCTTTGGGACTGCGACAGTGTCTGAAACTGGTGAATTCTTGATGCATTTGGCAGGTTGAATTTGGCTGTTTTCAGAGCTGACTTGTTTCCATCGGCCAGCCCCTCTCCCCAGCCACCTCTCGGTCGGTATTCAGTGCGATTCCAGTTTAAGTGACGTGCACACGACTAGTTGGCAAAAGTTCTGAGTTACTTCCAGTGCAGGGGGCCTGTCTTGTAACCTGATTAATGCACAGTCCTTACTTCTAGTTCAGGTAACTCCTAGTCTGCTTCTGGTCCAAAGTTTCAGATCTTTGGATCTAAAACCTCCATAGAAATGACTTAAGGTTTGTTCGGCTTAAGATTTTAAGACTGTTGGAGAGCCCTGCGAAAGGTAACTTAAGAAAACCAAACTTATTAGTGGCAAACATAATTCTGTGTAGCCAGTAGTCCACACCATCTGTTTGAAAATCAGTGGTGTAAAATCACACACGCACAGTGGCTGTGAATCTGAAGCGATTCCTTCGCTCTCCTCCTGCGGGGCTTTCCGCTTAAATTAGGGGAGGATACTGTCTAAAATCAGCAAATTTAAATTACATGTGTGTGGCCAAGGAGAAGGAGTGTGTCCACTCCTCTGAAGATAGGTCGGTATGGTAGTGAAGCACTTGATCTTCAAATCTTTATTGTTTGAGAGCTGACTGTTACGTTGTTCCTGAAATTAAGAAGTAACTTCATTAGTAATGGATTAAGTAAGGTACATGCCCTTCATTCTCGGGGGTGCCAGGTGTAACAACTGCTTCCTGACCTTACAGGGACCACTGAATTCAGGACATGGACAAATAAAGAGGCCCCTGAATGTGAAGGATGGCTCAGAATTCTCTCTGCTGTGTGCTGACAGGTTGGATAGCCTTGGCTTGCTGGGGTCAGTGTCAGCGTACACCCTAATACCCAGTACTGTCTCCATGTCCTCTCCTGATCAGTCTTCTGTGATGGATAATTAACACTCTGGACTGGGATGGATAAACTCTGGGTCAGCTGCTTATTCTGGTCAGGTGTGGATTTACCGGGGGTTTCAGTTTTCCCCTCATCTGAACTCCCCCAGTGAGCGGTGTGTTCTCGTATCACACCGGAGCTAAATTGCTGCCTTGCTCCTCTCACACCACCACAGTCTTGTTTCCTTCCTTGCTCTGCCACAGGCTACTGATGTGGTCTTGAGCTTTAACTCTCAATATCTCTGTCCTTGAAAGAGGAGAAAGAAATGAACATACTAATCATCCAGCAGTATATTAAAAATACTGACTAAATGGAGCTGTGATACTGTGAGGATGTAAAGACATGCCTGCATCATTTATAAAGCAAACCCAGCCGAGTTCCTTCATTTCTAGGTTGCCATTGTAGTTTGCTATTATGATCCTTCTCCTCACAGTCTGCTGTTCTAGAGGGTAGCTAAAAACTGATTAGGAATTTCAACGCTGTAGCAGATTGGTTGTTAGAAAGATAATTTCATTAAAAATACCACTGTATCAGACAGTTGTTTCCAGTTTTGACTGGGTATTCCTAGATAGATTTAGATCAAAACCACATCAAATTCCATGATAGGAAAAAATTAATCTTCATGTTTTAAAACAGCTGTTCTCTGTCTCTGAGACAAGGGGAAAGAACTTGTTTGCAATAGAGGGCTTATGAGACACAGTTAAGAAATTACCCTCTTAAGGTTCAGGCACGACAGCCAATTGATTTCAGTATGGTTAGGATGAATATCTTCTTCATTCTTCCTTCTTGTGGCAGAAGAAAAAGTTTTATTTTTAACTTTACTGTTTCTGGCTTTGGATTTTTGAGACAGTATAAATGTACCTCTGTCATTTGAATATAACGTGGTTTATAGGAGCTTTAGCAGATCAACACTGTTAAAAGGTAGGGCAATTTTGTGTGTACTGTTTAGGCCTTACATTTGCAAGGCAGCATAAGAAGAATTCTGTTGAATACAAATTGATTTAGATTTCCCAAAAGAAAAAAAAAAATGTCTAGGACTCGCCACATCTGAAATAGGAGGATTGTAAAAATCACGTTGAGTATCTTTTTATACCTGTCTCCTCCCTATCAATTTCATTCATCTCTTCAGCAAGGACTGTCAGTAACCTTGGCAACTCTGTATTTGTTTTCTCTTTTCTCCTCTGCTCCTCTGACAACTGAAAATGTTTGGGTTTTTTTTTTTTTCCCCTTTTTTTTTATTTATTTGGTGGAGATATAAAACTAGAGTCCAAACCACATCGTGTTAAAGGAGGAAGAGGGAGGACTGAGAAGAAAAGGCTTAGAATGCTTTTCTAATGCAGATTTTATATACCTATAAAGGAGAGCTTAGGAGTAGCTGGGACAGCTTAGATGTGATTGTAATGTTCAAACCAGGGTTATTTTGTCAGTATATCTTGCTGTGTGGGAATTTTTTAATTGCATCTAAAATGCTGTTGAACTAAATTCTGTTGCTAAAAAGCCTGCTCAGCTAGGACACTGATTTTGGCTATCAGAGTATTCCTTCCATCAAAAGCAATCTGGAAAGGGAAGTGACCAGCGAGTCAGGTGAAGCTGAGGCCTTTGCTTTGGTGGATCTTCAGCTAAAGCCAGTTCTCTCGTAACTGAGCTACAAAGTCTTCCCAACTCATTCCTTAAGTGAAAAGTTCAGATGTCAGGCCTGTTCTTCAAAAAACATGAAAGGCTTGAAGTCTCAAAAGTTGCCTCAGGAATGAAGTTGTCTTCTGGACAGTTTCTATGTCAGGTAAAGTACTTTTGTGAGCATATCTGTAGATATCCTGAGGACCTGTAATAGCACCAGTATGCTGACTGCAGATCGCAGCCAATCCAAGGTGAGAGAAATGTGTCGTAAACCTGGCCGTAATACTGTGTTCTAGCCAAATACCAGCTCAAGTATCTATACCAAGAGCTTTTGTACCAAGGACTTCCATGAAGGTCGTGCCTTTGACCTTGTTTTCACCCACCTGATTTGTTTATGGAAAACGATACAATTGATGATAAATCTTTCTTCCTCTTCCCAAGTTGCAGTGTAGGGCCAGATTCTGAGGGGAAATAACGTCCATGAATTATTAACTTAACTTGTACGACTTGCAAAGACGAGGGTTTTTTGAGCATTCGTCTGGACACACCGTGAGTTTTATAGAGCTCAGACAGTGCATGTCTCGTACAAAGACTGAATGAACATATGAGGAATTCTTTATGTGCACTTTCATTTTCCAGGATTTAGATGTTACGTACGATGGCCAAGTGTGCCGTGTTCACCTTTTTATCTGGTTAGTCCAGATGCATTATAAGCACCTAATACTTGCTTTTTAAACTAGGGTGCTATACTTTGAAACTGAAAATCCTCTGCTATGTTGTTCTACAGTTATGATATATTATTTAACTTTAAAAGTTGTACACTGTTGAAGGACTCTGATAGAAGGTCAAGTTTGTTGATTACAAGAAAGTAATTGAAATTTGTTTTATTGGGGCAGGGGAAGGAAGGGAAAATGATTGCTGTGTATCTGATAATAGAAAACATTATGGTCATTTATTTTAGTTTCTGTAATTGAATTTCAAAGCCTTCAAGTTCAGGTGTGTGCACTGTGGATACATCCAATTCAGAAACTTTCTGTATTTCCATTGTCCACTCTTGATGAATTTTAGTGATGGTATAGATTTGTCTTTCCAAAAGTTGATTCCCAGACTGTAGTCGAAGAGCAATCTCTAAACTAGTTACAGTATTGACAAAAAGCTAACATAGGTCATGCTTCTAATTGATGCTGACAGAGCCTGCAGAACAGAACTGCTTTGAAACGCAAATAGACCATCATTTCCTCCTTCCTACACTGGCTGGGTAGGGTAACAAGTATGTGCATGAATTTGTAAGTCATCATATTCCTTTTAACCTCTTCCTAATCTGGGTATGTTTACTGAAACTCAGGAAACTTAAAAGCAATCAACAGGACTAAATTTGAAACATGAAAGGTTTGTCAATTTGGGATTTATAATTCAGTGCAATCTGCAGCGCTTCATTTTGCATTCATCTTCAGCCTTCAGATGTAAGATACCACTGGCTTTGGAGGTAAAACAACAGAGCACCATTGCAGGGATGTAATGAGGAAAGGAAAAGCACACCTGGGTCCTGATCTTGCAAAGACCTACCTGTGTGTGTTTTATGACTTTGTCGATGTCCCAGGCAGAAGAAGAATAGGGAGATGATGACAGGAGCCGCGCTGATGAAGGCAGCTGCTGAGGTAATTGCGTGGCTTTCTGGGGATCTGAGTAGTCCCGTAGCTGACAGGTAGTGGTTGCTGCAGAGTGCATCTGCTTGATGTAAATTCAGGGGACCTATTGGAAATGTTGTCCTTCAATTTGACAGAAATGCTTTTGCACTGATAATCTTTAAGTAGTTAGAAATGTTGAAACTGGCAATGTCTGACTGGTTTTCCCTCTCTTAAAACAAACCAATTATCCATCCATGACAAGAATAGAAACAGAAGGTGGTAATTTCTTGCACTCTTTAATTGCCTCCCAAAGAGGATAAAACAGTTACTTAAAAAGACTGTGTCTTCATCTGCAGTGTTGAAATAAAGTCATTTGAGGATAACTTAAAAGGGCAGATGAAGAGTCTTGGTTTGTTAAGCGAAGCCAGATGTAAATTAGCTACTGGCTTCAACAAAACTTGCCTATCATTAGGTATTCTCTCTGTCATATGAAATAGTGCAAATAGCATGGGAATTAACGCCTGGGTTCCAAAAAAGAAAAACAAAATTTAGGTAGCTGGCATTTCAGAAGCCATTAGAAGTTTTTGCAGTAGAAAACAATGGTTCATTAGTTGGGGAGCAGGCCTGGGATGTGGATTACTCTGTAGGTACCCTACAGTCTTCCCGTGTGATCTCAGATCCTGGATGTCCAGGAATTCAGTCCTCAACTGTCTCCTTGTGAAAGCGTGCTGTTATCGGGGACTTCTACTGGAGACTGATTTCTTTACGTTATCTCTGTAGTCAAGAATATCTCCGTGCATCTTTCCAGCAGGCAGTGCATGCCAGAGGTATAACTTACCCAAAGCACTATTCAGTAGAGTTAAGTTCATCCTACGCCACTGATACCAGAGGGGTGGAGGGGAGATGTTCCCATTTAGGGTTGTTTAGACTGAGTGTTACCTCACTGATCTTCCCTGTGGGAAGCAAATGAGTGGCTGTGGTCATCATATGTTTCACGTATGCTTACAGTATTGCTCTCCACATGAACAATAGTACAGGTGCAACTGTACACAGCGATAAGAAAGTGATACTACAGATAATGTAGCATCCAGTAGCCTTGTAATCAGAGCACAGATTCAGGTTGCAGACTGTTGCATTATTCTGCTTATGAAGAACTCAGATCTGAATTTCTCACCTATCCACCCAGCCAAAATACTCTTCACCTCCTGGTGTCTTTCCAGACAAGGGTTCAGTGTCTGAAAATGCGATAAAAGTCTGCTGTGATTGTTATCTCCAGGATCTGTCAGCAGCTGTGATGGTGTTATGGAAATATCTGCAGTTAATAAAGCTTCTACAAGCTCTCTATACTTAGAAACTTCAGTTGTGCAGGTGGTATGTCTTAAAAACGTATAGCAGAAAAATGCTTTTTGTTATGCTGGCTCTAAACAATCACTTGCATTACTTTCCCACCTGTGGTCCTGGTTTCTTCCGGCTGAAGGGATGAAGATCCTATTTTTCTGTGAATAAATCTGACCTTCGGGGGACTGGCCTTTCACTTGATTAGATCTTGGTTAATCCTGGTTCCTGCTTGTGTAGTTTCTCCTTTCTTTGTCATACCTACCTTATCTCCTGTAGCCACTGTGTGGGTTGTCTTTCTCTTTGTGTAGATGCGTGCCTTGAAAAATGTAATGCTCTGAATGTTTTCAAAAAGCTACTTGATACATCGCACAGGTATTTTTAAACTTGAAAATTATTTTCAAACAAAATCAAAATTAAAAAGTTTAAGCCGGCTCTAATGAGAATCTGCAAAGAATAGTCCCTAGGGGCTGTTTCCTAGCGGATATTTAGTAATTCCTCCTTTTAATAATGTGTAACATAAACTAGAAAAAATAATGTTGGCAACCCTTCTGCTGCAGAGAGAACACACACTAGCAAGGGAGTTCAGGGAAGTAGCATAAAGTAGACCAGTGAAAACATATTTTGCTGGTATAATTGCATTTCTGCAAGGACTTTTTCCAGCATAGAAATGCCCAAAAAAAGATTTACGCCATCTAGGCAACATTGTTAAGGCAACCTCCTTCAGCTGCCAGTCATACTGATTGGATTTCTCAAATGAATAGGATGTGCACGCACTTAAGGACTGTGTAGACCCCACAACCTCACTCATATAAGTCACTCAGGGTAGGTAATTTGTGTTCCTCATTAAGAAGTACCCCATGCTGCTTCTTTACTATTAGATTTATTTTATTTATCACCTGCTATGGTAGGATTTATTCAATTTTCCATCTTTTTCTGAGCAGGTTGCATGCAGTTTGTTTAAGAAGAAGGGCTAGCAGAGACCATATAACCAGAACTGCTGATTGGCAAAGTGGGCTGTTGGGTGAATTTATCGCAGGTTTTATTTTCTTGCTCCTAGGGAGCATTCAGTAGAACATTTGTGCTTTTCATCTTTTATTTCCTGGTGCACCTGATTGACACGTGAACAGCGAGGCAGTCAAATTTGGAGAAGCATACTGAAATGCAAAAACATAATGAACATTTTCTACCTTCAGCCTTTCTGTAGAAATATTTCGATGTAATTACCGTGTCAAACTGTACTGATAAGTAGTGGTTAATCAGTGTACAAAACAGAGGGAGTGTATGGCTTTTTGTGAATATCTGGGTTTTCTGTTTTCTTGATTCTATGGTTTTTGGTTAACCTATATGTTATATAAAATACCACTGAATGTTTTGAAGCATGGCAAGCTTTACTCAGCACTTGTCAAAACAAAGCAATTTCCATTTTCTTATTCTCTCTGGTAACAACTAGCAGAAAGTATGTTTTGGGAATGAAATAATCTAAAAAAGCTAGTTATTTATGACTTGTCAGGCATGTCATTGAAGAATCTGCCCTTCCATTGCTGGATGCCCAGCTAATGGCACCTGGTGGAGCTGAGCTTTGAGAAGGTCTGTGCACCTGCATAGAAATCACGGTCTTTTAAAACGTTTCTGATTGGCCTCTGAGAATTACTTTGCCCTGTTCCCTGATATATGGATTCTTTCTGTTTGACCTCATCGCTACTTTCTCCCTGCAGAAGCTGTTATCTGGTTGAATTCTGATAGTGGTGAGGTTGGATTTTTCCCACAAAAAACTTTTGGCAAAGCTGTGCTTGTTGTAGATTGCTGGTATAAGGGTACACATCTTGCAGCTAGTGTGTAAGGTGGGATGCTCTGCAATTGTTCTCAACCCTATGGAGATTATTTCGTTTACTGAAATCCAGTGCTGTGGAAAAGGTCTCCTGTGTTTCAGTGTAGTGAGCCTGTCGTGCTGCTTCGGAGACGATGATTCAGGCTCCTAAACTGAATTGAGAGCAAACCCCCCATTTCAGATCAGCGTGACCAAACTCCGTGTGGCCTGGGAGGGATGACTGCTGACACCACCTTCATGCCAGGAGAATGGCAAACACTGGTCTGTACTGGGGGCGGCCTGTGTGAAAGGTCAAACTGTCCCAAGATGGGATATCGTTTGGTACGTCTAGTTCTCCGTACACGGGGGTCCCTGGTAAGCATTGATGTCAGGTGCTCAGAACCAGAACCATTTGCAAGGAAAATCCCAAAAGCCTGCATGTATGAATTTTCTTTGCATTAACCTTGAAATTCAACCCAAATTTGATCTTCATGCATAGTCTGTACTTGCATTACTACTGGTAAATCGACTGTGTAAATGTCAACTTTGGGATGTCTTAATTTACAGAGCTACAATTGTTTGATCCTTGGAAAGGCTAATGTGACATCTCATTTTTACTTTAAACATATGATTTTGGGAGGGGCTGCAGTCTGCAGATTAACTGTCCAGTTCATCAAATCACAAAAGGATTGTATGCTACTCTGAGAGCAGTTTTTGCATGCAGAAAGCTGACCACGTGCCAGGCTGCTCAGTGCTCTGCAGCAACAAACTCAAGGGGGATATGGGAATCGAAGGACCCTGTTAGTCTTTTTTAATTTCACACAACAGGTATGGTCTTGCGTGGCTTTCACCGACGTCGTACAAGAGGGACACAGGTTTGGAGATTGCAGAGCTTGACTGCTGTGAGGTTTGTGTTTTGGGTCTTTTTTACTCTGGACAACTGGAAGGACAATTCAGCTGAAAGTGGGAGACTAAAGAAAACTTCCTTAACCTGAAGGATGAAAACAGAGAAAAAGTTACTGTTAAAGAAGAAAGGAACCACTGCTATTGTAAGGAACTGTGTTAGACTTTGTTATTGTCTCAACATTGCTGTTTCGCAACTACCACTTCCTGGCCTCAGCATCCTGTTGCCATGGAGGAGTACGCTCCGAAGGAAACGAAGGGTCCCAGACAAAACCACGACATCTGCCTAAAGCGAGACAACGACAGCCTTGGCAGTGCCTGCTGAGCTGTACCTGCGTGCTAGCTGGGTGCGGGGCGAGGAAGACGTGCAAAAGCTGAAGGGACCGCAGGTCGACCCCCCCCGCCAGCACGGCCACCGTGAACACCTGGGCATGCGCGTATGGAGGACCACGGGGCGGCACATATTACAATGAGCTCCGTGGAAATGGGCGGACTCTTCAGAGAAATCGTGGGGACTAAAGGACTGCGTACTCCTCTCTTGGTGCCACCGTTTTTGCAACCTTCTTTGACATCTGTTACTTGGAGCTGGGACCTCGGCGGAGCTTGGAGCATCATCACTTGCATCGTGGCCGAGCCTACGGAACAACGCTGGATCCCTGGTTGTGGCGGTAACTAGTTGCATCTCTACCGTTCTCTTGCTTAGGGATTCTAACTTTCCCTTTCTCTTTCTCTCTGTCCTATCGCTGTTATCAGTTGTTATAGAAAATAAAGTTTACAAGATTGTACAGCATCTGACCTCGTTTGTGTCTTAATCTCGCTCTTGGGATCGTTTAAGAACCCACCCCGATATTGGATCGGGACAGCTATCTAGGGACTGGAAGAGTTTCGGAGATGTTCTGCAACTGAGAGAAGCCTTTTAAGGATCTCAGCTGTGGCAGCAAGTACTTGCATTGGAATATGGATAAGATACATGTCCCTAAGCTTTTTTTCTTTCTTCTTTTGTGGACCGACTCCTTAATTTATCTCTGTCTCCCCTCTAAATTGAGCATGAAGTGAAGCTCACAAGATCTGTTCCACTTAAAACTGGTATTTTGAAATGTTTCTTGCCCCAAATGATAGTGAATAAATAGAATTCTCTTAAAGTAGCAGGGAGGGGGGACAAAAGGAAAAATTAAATGATTGTGCTGAAAAAATTTCAGTAGCACTAAAAAGCTTGCACAGCCATTCATGGAACTGATGGAAAAGTTGATCCATTGAACTGAAAAGTTTCAGTTTTGTTCTTGTTTTAGCATTGTATGGCAGATTCCAGTGCAACTGAAATTTTTTTGTCAATGGAAATACTGCAAAAAATTATCAAGCAGTGGCTCAGTATGTGCCCTGAGATCACGGGTTCTTTTTTAGTGGAGTGTATATTCTTCGTGCCTCTGCAAATATCCAGGGATTTTGTTTCTTGAGCTTCTATTTGAGCAGGGAATTGTAAGCAATAGGAAGGTGCATCCGACTGCCAGCATTGATAACATGCTGTGTAGAGCGACTTCTATTTATAAAAAAAAAAAAAAAAAAAAAAAAAAAAAAGAAGCGTTATGATTGTACCTGTCTGGAGATGTACAAACAGTTGTTAGTGCCCGGGGGAGCTGTGACTCGTGCTGAGTGGGCAGTGCTGGCCAGGAGCAGTCCCGGGACCCGTGAGCCCTGGTTGCTCGCAGCAGCCTGGGGCTGGCGGGGGGAGCTCTGGGTGCAGCGTTAGAGGGGAGCTGGGGGTTCTCAGTATCGCCAGTTGAAGCAGAACTCCACTTTGCTTTTAGATTAGGAAGGAAAAATCTGTTTCCAGTCTGTCCCTCTTATTGCTTAAAGCCGCTACTGACCTGGATTTGAACTGGTCTCCTAAAGGGCGAAAGGCTCGCTCTCTCCTTGCCAATCCCCAGACGCACGCCGTGGCTCCCAGCACGGATTTGAAACAAATCCCGACCTGAAGTCATCAGCCTTAGGTTTCAGTTACTCTGATGATAGAGGGCAATTTAAAGATTTTGCTTTCCTCTCCATTCTTCCTGTACCCATTGCAACCTACTCTTCCTTCAGCCATATAAATCCAGCTAAATCTTCTGAAAGGAGATTATGAACTGGTAGATTTAAACAGTGTAGAGCCATAGGAGAAGAAAACAAGGTGGATGTTCACATTCCAAGTCTCTTTCCCCACCATTGCATGATAGAAACGTCCTGAGCTTAAACTGTCTCTTCAAAAGAAGATTCAAAATGCAGTCTCTCTCGAGCAGGATATTTTCCTCTTGATACTAACAGTGACTAACATCTGTAGCTGCTGTTGTGTTGGCCGCTGACTGCTATATTCTTCTGGCTTTTACTGCTATATTATACCTTCAGTTTTGTTACAAAATCCTTACTGACTTCAGTGAGCTTTGTATCAGAGAAGACATCAATTGCTATTTTCTAGCATTTGGCCTGAATTCTGTTGTGCTTAAATTCACACCTGCTCTATATTCCTAGAGTGAAGAAGCTGTAGGATAGCTGAGCACCAGGCCTCAATCCTCTCTGTTGGATTCCTGCTGAAGTTTTTGGATTTTGTAGCAGGCATTTGTTGTTTGTTCAGTGTTCTCATGGACTTCAGTAGGAGTTGTGCCTGAATAATGAGTGTGGAATATGGCTGTGGTGCCTAGTGAGGTCTACCATCTGGTTCTGGTTAGCTGGAAATTTTTGATAACTATTTGGGAAAAAAAAGCCCACAAACAGCAACAAAACACTGATCATTAATTAATGCAAATGCATGTGTCTCTGCTATCAGTTTGTCTTCTGAGAATGCTCCAGTTTCTTATCTAACTCTCCTATTACTTGTTCCCCAAATGCTACTTATGACCTCCTAAGAGCAAGTATTCTTTAAAACAGTACTTAAACCAATATAACGCCTTTGTCTTTTATTTTCCTAAATGTTGCTATTGGGGAAAAAAAAAAAATCACAAGAAAAGCTACAGTCATATTGGGAAAGTCCTGGAGACTTCTTTTGTAGTGTTCGGAGAGAGTGGATATATGTCATAATGTGTGTAAAGACTCTCTGTCATTGTCCTATTGATTCTCTACTGTTTGCAATACTTAGTAAAGCTGAGGTGTGGTGGACGAGGCTTTCAGAAGGGGCTGCTGATCTAAGATCTTTATTTTGTTTTGGGGCAACCTTACAAGAGTCTGATTTTTAAACTTTGAGCTGTCCTCACTTTCTATACACGGCACATACTTGTGGGTGTCTGAAGCCAGGTAAGTGAACTCTCGATCCCCCCCCAAAATGTCACTCTGGTTAACTTAGACTGTATTCTAGCAATGTGCTGTCTCCTTCATGTGCTTTGCTGACGTGGGGCCAGCATGAGAAAGCAGCCAAGTACTAGTAAGAATGTCTTCGGCAGCCTCAGACTCACAGATTCTGATCACTTCTGCCAAGCTGATTTATCCCTTACCTTATCTGCCCCATCCCTCTGCTGAAAATTCAGTATGGGGAACATTCTTGGAGACAACAGAAACTTTCTCTTCTCTAGTTTAAAAAAAAAACAAACCAAAAAATCCTTTCTTGAGACCAATAAAGTTCTCTCCTACATTGCTTGTGGGCTTTTTCACTTCAAAGTCTTGTTTATGCAGGGGTGGGGAATGTCTTCTCTTGTTCTCACCTGTTTCAAATCGATATAATGACCTTCACTGAAGCTGTAATTACATTGGTCAGGGATGCATCAAACCTCAGAATATTTTGATTTGTCCTGAACCTGAGGTGAGAACTCTAAATGTATTTTTTTTCTTCCTGACCCTTTGCAACTGTAATTCAGTTTAAATCTGCGGGGATCACTTTAAGATTACACTAATATAGGAGGTAGGTTAATATCCCTTCTGTCCTTGGCTTTACGGCAGACAGTAGCAACAAGGGGCCTAATTAGTGGTTGGGTTTGTTGGTTATGGAGGTTGCTCCAAGAGAAACTGGACTGACACCATGAAACTCATTAGATTTTAGGTCTTCCAACATTGTGTTTTCATATTAAAGAGAAAAGAAATCCAGCAAGAGAGAAGTTGAGGGAGTGCAAAGTAGAATCCTCATTAGAGTAATTAGCGTAAGTCATTATTTTCTAGAAACCTCAAATGGCCACATTTGTTCTAAAGAGATGCCAAGGGTATGGCTGAATGTAGCCACGACATCTGCCTTTGGGAGGGGAGGAAGGGAGAGCGCTGTTTGCTGCCCATGGCCGCTTACATTTCCTGGCCTAGGTGATATGTGATCCTGTTAAGCTCAGTATAGCTAATCCTCTTTCATGGTACTAATTTCTTGCCATTATCTTTATTTGGCTGCTAATTTCCCTGATGGTATTCTTCTACTATCCTAATGTTTAGTGACTAGCTTGAAATGTTGCTCAAGTATCCTGTAGGAAAAATCCTGCCTGGCCTGTGTCAGTGTCCCTGGAAGGAAAAGGAGTCGCTGGTAGGGCTGAGAAAAAGAGTGTCTCCTAATAAAACCTTCTGCTGTTGATGGCGTCTCTTATGAGTATTGACTGTGTTTCCATTTCTGAAATTCATCTTGTACTTCTGTGCTAAAGCGGAGTCATGTTGCCTCAGTGAACGTTAACAAGCAGCTTTGCCAGCAAACTACTTCTACCTCGAATGACTAAAGGAGAAAAGGAGATCATGGAACAGAGAAGGAAGGTGATCTGCCAGTGGCCTGGAATGCACTCCTGGTCTTGCCATTGCAACCCCAGTGTTGTGTGTACACTAGGTCACCCTGTGCATTGCTGCTGCTCCTTCAAATGGTGAACACACCCTTTGGGCTAGTGCTTAACCTTTTGCTCTTGTCTCAGGCCGGAATTCCTTGTGGGTAGACGTTCTTAGTGTCCAGAAAATTGTTAGAAACAAGTTGGGGTTTTGGTGTTTTGCAGGGTTTGTTTAGGTTTTTTTAATAATACGAGATCTTTGTTGTATTGGCATTGGTAATAGAGCAGCCCTTATCTAATGCTTTTCCAGCCACTCTGTGCCATTCTGACCAACATTCTCCACCAATCTGTAGGTGATGTACAATTGGGGAACATGGCCAACACAACTGCTGGACAGTTGTTCTACAGCAAAGGTTTATAGACTGCATTTCTTTCTACCTGTCTTTTAAGCATCCTTTAGAAAGGATGTGAGATAGATTAAGTCCTGCGGCATTAATCTAGGAGTTACTCTAGAACACTTAAGTTTTCACATGAAGCTTTTTATTAAATTATTTGGCCTCACCACTGTTTATTATGTTCCTGTATTTGGTTGGTCTGTATCTAAGAGAGAGACTGGCCGAGCCCAGTATGTCACAGTCATCTACTCAGGTCATCAAAGAGCTGTGAATTAAAAAAATGTCCAATAAGTGAAAGAGTTCTGTACTCATTTAAAAGTGGAAAAAAACATGCGACAGCTTTGAAATGAGGCAGGGAGTCTGCACCTGAATGTGGGCATTCTGCATCTCATCTTGGATTTAGCCTTCAGGTTGTACCCGTGGAATGTCCTGGCCGACACACAGTCAAGTGGCAGAAGCTGCTTTCACTTCACTAGTCTGGTTCTTTTAATCTTTATTTGTTGATTTCCAAACAAAGTCAACAAAAATCTTCAGAACTCCCTCTTTCTTGAACACTCTTTCCTTTTGAATGATTTACCTTTCCCAAAGGGTGAGGCATGAAGTGGATCCCCCAGGTCCAAGGGATTTAGGCAAGGTGGACAGGGCTAAGTGGTCCTGGGAATGAAAGGGAATGCTTGAAAGGATTACTAAACTATAGGGACACTGGGAAATTATTTATTGTGTTATTTATTAACAATACATTTTATTCCTCATAGCAAAAAAAAAAAAGTTATTTCTTAGACATATAGCTCTTAAACTGAATCCTTTGTTCTTAAAATAAAGACATGCTTGCATGTTTTAGCTGAAGTATTTAGACCTTTGCTTCTACATCTGTGTAGAAAGCTGTTATTTACAAGATTTAAAAAACACACAAATTATTTGTCCCTTCCTTTTATTACAGATTGCCTGCTTGTATTCCTTTTTCTTGTAAGAGTTACTGGTTTTTAGCCAGAAACTTTTGGCTAGACAAAATCAGGAATATCACAGCAAGGAGCGAGGCAAACATTGTCTTTCAGCACATAGTTTTTTCAGGATAAAAAGGCTATTTGAAGTTTCCATTTCCTTCTAAATTTCAGATAGGAATGCTAGGGTAGCAGAAAGTTTTTCTTTGGGATAAACATCTTTTTATTTTTCTTGCTGCCAGCAATGAAGAGAGAACACTGTCCCTTTACCGAGCGGAATCAGGTGTTGGCTTTACCGCAGACAGAGTGGGAGAGAGTGGTTTTTCTCCACCTTCTTCTGGGTTTCAGACAGCAAGAGCCCTTACTCTTTCCTTATGGCGGAAAGGTATCATGCACCTCACATCCCAGTGTGTGCCCACAGCTCCTCGGTGTGTACAATGCAAAAGGGAGCTGTAAAACTTTTCATATAAAACACTGTAGTCTCCTATTAAAGCCAAGCATTCTGGGTTTTTCACCTCAATTCATTTCAAGTAGTTTGTTGTGCTTTTCAGTGTTCTTTGATAATTTATTTCATGTTGTTTTAATCACTCTATACTGCCCTTTTTCAGTAAAATAGAGGGTTATAGTTACATTGTGGCAAGATTTTTTAAAATATTTTTATTTCCTTACTGTGAATCTGCGCAATACCCAGCGGTCGTGGTTGCAGTGTGCAAGTAATTGATGACAAAGTGGTATCAGCAGAGGGAGAAACAAATAATGTAAGCAATGCTAGGAATAATGACTGTTTTTAAACCTAATTTGTCAGACAGTATTTTCCCTTATGTTATCCTCTTAAGATCTTTCTTTGTTATGGAGAGAACAGATACTGGAAGTGCAATATGATTGCATTTGGAAAAGATCGAAGTGCTGCGTTTTGACCTGAAGATAAAATGTGTCAAATTAGACCTTTTAGTATTGAGATGCTGTGTGCTTTTAATGAAATCTGTCAGATACATATGAATAGTTAACCTACCTTTCCTTTTCACAGCTTATTAAAATACAGCAGTAATTATGATACTTTCTGACTGGTGTATTTATATCAACCTCAGGGATCTCAGTATATCTAAAGAAGGATTATGCTGTGATGTGACCTAGTGCAGGAGGTTACCGATGCTTCTTCCCAACATCCCCATGTGAAACTTAAGAGTTTTGTCATCTTTGCTGTATGTCTGTTGTTCTTTTAAGTGTAGAATCTGACCTATAGAACCCCAAAAGGTGAGATTTTTGTGAAATATTTTTCATTTTTCAATTAGAAATTGAAAATTAAGTCAGCTTATATTCAAAAGTGCACAGCTTCTCATGAGAATTGATTCTCTGTCACTTGAGTCAAACTGAAGAGAGTGTTTGTCTCTGTGGATCTTCAGAGGTTTAAAATGAAGATGACGGGCTGGAATATTACCTGAGGGAAGACCTAATCTTTTAAATCAATGCTCATGCGTCCTTGCAATGACATTATGTTATTTATTCTCTATCATTTGACCTGTTCGCGATATCTACAGTTTGTTAACAAGTCAGATTCCTGATAAGCAGGAATGGAGCTTTAACTTTTGGTTCGGGTTGTCTGTATTCATACAGGTTTTTTCAAAAGTCTTGGGTTCAGGGCTTTGGTTGTGGTCGTGCTTTTTGTGGCGTGTGCTGCTTGTAATTGGTAGAATCGCTTACTAACTGTGCTACATTTTGGGGATCTATTTCAATGGCCTGAAACTTCAGAAAGATCTTATGTCAGTACTGAAACAGATCTATAATGAAGGTTGTTTCTACAGTGGCAAAATGTTTTTTCAGACTTAGTACTTAAGACATTTTCCTGCTGAACTCATGCAGATCATAGAAATGGGCATAACAGAGCTAATTTCTGAAAGCTGAAAATAAACAGATTTTCATGGAAATCAGTAGAAAGATTCCTGTTTGCTTTATATCAAGCCCTATGAGAACACTTTGGTTTGAGCCGCTATTTGACCTTGTCCTTGCCAGCCAGGGAGTCTGGTGTCAAAGAACTTCACTATCAGATCTGTGTGTCTTAAAGACTCTGGAGGGGAGGGAGGGGAGTTCCCTCACATGAAGAACCCTGTCCAGCTCTTTATCGGGATTTTCAAGCATTGGCAAAGTAATCTGTATAATTCTTCTTCTGCAGTGATTATGCTGTAACAGTGAGAAAACTAGCATCATTGATTTGCTTTTGTAATAAGATGACACATTTTAATGATCACTGTTTTTCAGACGTTAAAGAAATGTACTTTTCACTTTTTTGACATTATGTCAATATTTTTCTCCAACTGTTTGGAACACCTTGATAGTTTTTATCTTAAAATTTGTGTTTGAGAAAGATAAGTAAAGGGAAAGTGAGATCTGCCATTGAAACAGTGTCACTTCTGTATCTATTCTAAATCTTTCTGCATTTGATAAAACAGCAATATAAAATATCTGTATAAAATCCAAGCAGGTCAGGGAAGGACCTTATGCTCCTCTTCAGATGACTTGCCTGATCCTTCCTTGTTTGTGTGTCAGGCAGTGTGCAATGCCATTTATATATTATTCTAGTATCATTCTCACCAGAATTTTTGCAATATTATTGAAAGGTAAGTAAAAAATAGATATTTACAATGAGAACTGAGGCACGGTGAGGCTGATGTGACTTGGTCACAGCCAAATCCTTACCATGTAAGTAAACTACAAACGGTTTGAGGAAAGGCAGTGGGGTCATGAAGGACATGGAATGATTTCTATTCATTCTAGTAGTGCTAAACAGACAAGGGCTCTTCATCTGAGAAGAGGATGACTTGCAGGGTGTGAAAAAGATCTGGAAAATCATGAGTAACGTGGAGAAACTGAATAGAGAACAAAAGTTCAGTTTATCTTACAACATGGGAAGCATTGCATCTGTCTTACAATATAGGAAATAAGGCTCCTTGAATGAGAGTGGCATGGGGACAGTTCAGAGCAGTTGCAAGGGCATATTTTTCTGCCTCACGTAATTTAACACTGGACTTCTCTGCCATGGCATATTGTGAATACCAAATTTCTACATAACTTGAAAAAGTAATTAATCACTGGGGGGAAGAAGCAGAATCTGTCAGAAGTTGTTTAGCCTGAAATCTATTGCTCAGATTAGTGCTGGACACTGACCACTGCAAGCTCTAAGTGTGTAACATAGGAGTGTTGTTAAATGCTTCCCGTACTGCTTTCCTCAAGCCAGTGCCAGAGGGGGACTGTCTTCTAGTTCAGTAAAGCCATTTTTAATTTTTTATGCTTAATATAACAGAAGAATTGAAATCTTGAATGGAGGGGAAGTGTATGCAGGGACTGCAACTTCTTGTAACAGCTGTGTCTGCTGCCCAAATGTGTTTCCAAAGGGGATCAATCCTTTTCAGTGCAATCCATCCTCAGTCTCCCATGTCAGAGCTGTAGAGAAAGCTTAAAGCTGGAGCCATTGGTAGCTCTGAACTGCCAGCCTCATCCTTCCAGAAACACAGCTTTTCTCCATTTGTTTTTGAAATAGCATTATTTATAAAATTGTCTGAGGATGAATCTTGAAGCTGATATGAGACTGAAATACCAAAGCTTCACGGTTCCTGGCTGTAGGTTCCAGCAAAGCTGCTGAACCATAATGTCATGCACAAGATTAATGTGACACCATACGCTTACTCTGAACGTGCATGTGGTCAAGCCAGTGTGATCTTGAAACTAGGCAGCTCCAACTTCAGGAAGATACCTCTTTTGCTCTTTTTCTTTATTTTTTATTTTTAATGAGTGAGGAATAGAAGGAGAGAGGCTGGAGATGATCTCTCTTGCTTTGTTTGAATGTGTCAGGGTAGCTCATAAGAGGATGTAGCAACTCATCAATTCCTGGTCAAAGGTGAGAAAGTTGAAGGAGACGAATACCGGGGAAGCCAGAATTACAACTTGTATGATTTCTTTTCTGAGGCAGCTGATCCATAGGGTTTGGAATTGGGGTTCAAGACATGCAAAAGGAAAAGGGTATTAATGGTCTGTATATTCAGGATAAAACCTCATCAGCATCTAACATTTTATTGCTGTTCTACCTATAAAATTTAAATTATTTAAGAGTGGTCTTGAACTTGTAGTAAAAGCTAAACCCTGAGACACTACTTTTATCATGATTCTTTCTTTGTAATGAAATGAAACAGAATATTGTCATTGGATTCAGCAGAATAAAGTTAATATATAATGATGAGTTTTGAACAACCTCTTAGCAAAACCTTGTATATCCCAATGAAGTCCGTGCAGGAGTTCCTAAACCACTGTCTGCAGGCCTCATGTTATCATGGGATTTAGCCTTTTAAAAACAGGTTTCCTATTCTTGAGGAATGCAACCTCTTAAAATTCACTAAGGCAGGCAGACAGAAAGAAGGCAACATTTATTATCTTTGAAGATATTTTGATGTTTAAGGATATCATATACTTTTTTTGGGTGGTTTCAGTTTTGCATGCTGGGAAACAGCCATCCTAAACATCGTTTCCAGCAAGTACACAGGTCGGTAAGAATAGGAGAGACTTACTGAGAGCCCTGCATAGAGGGGTGGAACACAGTGCTCTGCTGAAGCCAGTGCGGAAACTTCTGTCATTAACAGTGCACGCACTAAAGTGGTTATATGGCTTCTGAAGGAATGCAACAGCAAGAAAAGTGAAGCTGTTGAAGAATATTTTATTTACAGCAGAATGGAAGCAGGTCCCACCAGGCACTTGTTTTCCCCTCAGGCATAGTGGACAGGAGTGTGAGAAAGTAGCTGTTGAAAAATAAGTACTTGCACACATTGAGAAGAGCACAAAGATGAAGCGATATTTTGTACATTAGCTGTTCTACAGGCTTTTGTTTGCTTTAGGGATCCTGAGGTGAAAACAGTTAGGGGCTGGTGCAAGAAAACCCCTACGAGGAGAATAACCTCCTTATGTTTGAGGTATTCAAACTACTAAGAAATTTGTAAAAGTGTGATACAATGCTCAAAATAGAAAACTATTGTGTCGTTCCCGACTGTCACTGAATGACTAGCTGCCCTTGAGAGCATCCCTTACCGTCTATTTCAATTTATTCTGCAGAGGGAGGTCCTGCTCGAGCCTTGCTTCCCTTAGGAAAGTAGGAGGTGTTGCCTCACCCTGGTTAATAGCTGATTAGCACCTACTATGGACGAGAACAGTCATGACTGAAATCGTTAGCTGCTCAGAAATAACTCTGCCCTTTTTAAACATACAAAATAAGAAATACCAGCAAGCGTGTTTACTAGTCGAGATGAATCTTGTGGCTGTTGGATATAACAAGTGCAGTTCTGATGGCTTTTCTCTGATGCAATGATACCTGACTGCCAGGACACTGCAGAGAATTCATCCCTGCTGAAGTTAAGCAACCTTCAGCTTCATCATACTTTACTGAGGAAATGATCTCTTGAAGTGTCTCAATTAAGGCAGCTTCCCAAACTCAGGTCATCTGGCTCTGAAAATCCTGAGCTGCTCAGACTTCCTTTTCATGTTCAGTTCTGTTCGTGGCTCTGTGTAAATCAAAGCTTCTCTCCTTGATAAAAGAGCAGATAGGGGATATGTTACTACATCCAAACTTGAAAATGAAGTTTTTCATCAATTGTTGCAAAACATTGTGAAATGTCACTTTGATGCGCTCTACTCAGTTTTGTTTTCCGAACTGTTCACAGCCTGAAGCATTTCGATACAGTAAATTATTTATAAAGTTTTTAGTAATAATAACTGTCTGTAAGTGGTGTTTTACACCATAGTGTGTGCCAAAGGGTTCTGCAGTACACTGGTTGGAATTTTCAAACGTATTAGGCATGTAAATGCTAGTATCACTTCCAGAATTAGATAATCTTTAGACCTTTTTAGGGGCTACAATAATGGTTTGCATTATTTGTTCCTGTTTCTCAGTGAATGTGCTGCTCACTGATGCAGACTTGCCTGTTTGTTTCTTTGGGTCTGCCTCTGGTTTGACACTCACAATTGCCCTGTCAATAGATTTACTCTGGATACACATTTATGGAAGTGAACTCTGGACTGCATTCGCTACAGAAATTGCTGCTGAAAATACTGGAGCTGATCTATTAGTTTCTTTTATTCTAGCTGCAGAGGACGCAACCCCTTCTTGTCCTTCGCTTTCACTCTTTCTATATTCTGCAATAAAGTTCTGTGAATTTAGGGAATTTAGTTGAAATTCAGGCATTTGTTTTGTGTTCATGTCACACGTTGTTTCTGCCACAGTGTGCTCTCCTTCCCCCCTCAGTGAGTAGCAAACTAAATAAAAGGAGCTTGTGTGAGATTTGGCTCAGCAGACTCTGCTCTGTCCCTGTGCCAAACATCTTAAAGCCGCAGGAGCCCACTGGTGAGCTGTGAGCTGCAACTGCTCGGGCTTCAGGGAGTTCTCAACTTCATTTCTTCTTTCCTCCCGTGGCAATTCTAACTGTCAGTGATTCTGTGACGGAGCATGAACTGAAGAGGGTGTAATCGGAGTCGCTCTTTGTGCGCCTCGTCATGGATTAGACAATACTGCACTGGTTGGGCTGGGGTGTTACAGTGAGCAGGCAGGTAAGATGGTGGTAGAAAAGCAGCTGTTTATTGGGATTCAGCTACAACTTGAAGATTCTGGGCTGATTAAACCCCCGTGGGGGTATTTGTTTCTGTGTTTGCACCTTCTACCAATCTCTGTCCCTGTGGTTCTTCCTCATATACACTGAAAACATCGAGGACTGGGAGGTTTTGATTTGCATGGCGTAAGCATGTTGTTAGAACATGATAATAATGGTCAGTTGTTCAAAAATTATCTGTGCTGGAGTTTAGTGCCTAAGTTTAACTTACACTCTCCTGAGACTCCAGCTTTGAATTCAATCAGGTTATTTTAAAAAATTCACGTAGTACCGCTGCTCTTTTCCCATGGCCTCGTGGATATCAGCTGGAAGCTTCAACCAGCACATAGAGCCCAGGCTTAGGTCATGCCCAGTGGATTCTGCTCCTGCTGGTGCCACTGATTGCCCGGTACTTCAGCAAACCACTCCATCATTCCATGCCTCATCTTTTGCAATGCGCCCTTACCCACCAGGCACATGAAGGAGTGCCTGAATCAACGGCACCATCGCTTGCTACTGAAAGGAATTACCCTTTGCTGTTCAAAAATGTAAATAGAAATAGGCTCATAGTAAAATTCTTCAAGATGCCAAAAATGAACTGTTGTCTCCTTATAGGAAACCAACCCGATTGCCTGCATCCATGAAAAGATCTTTTTACATAACAACATTGTAATCCATCTTGCAATTCTCCGAAAAGGAAAGACTCCTCTCTTTCTCCTTCCTTTAATAACTGAATTTGGCTTTGCAAGGAGAGGGGCCTTGTGGCAATGCAGAAAGATACAGGAGGGCTGGCAGCAGTTTCTGGCTTTCCTACAGAATTTGTAGCCTTGAGCAAGTCAATTGGTGCTTGTGCTTTTTTTTTTTTTTTTTTTTTTTTTTTTTTAATATATATATATAACAAACACAAACAGCCTTCATAATGCCTGTTACTGGCTCTGGATTTTCATAACTGCTTGGTGAACAGCAGGCCAGGCACAGATTTTCACAATCCCTCCTTGCCCAGCAAATGAAGTAGAACTCCACCAAAAGGGAGAGGAAAAAACTTCTGAACTCTCTGTGTTGGAACATGAACCTTTGATGCTTAGAGCACTTTGCCTTGTCTTAAGCTTAGTGTAAGTAATGACTGTGATGTTATCATCTGGGGTTGGACATTAAATATTTTCATTACGTCTGGATTCTTTTCTGCTCCTAAGAGCATTTCTGTATTACTGTTTACTAAGCACAATCACTTGGCTGTTGATGTTTATAAAAAAAAAAAAAAAAAAAAAATCTTCCTTTTCTAATGTTGTTAACTCGCATTACCATTTTCCTTCTGCAATGACAATGGGGAGAATTGCATTTAATTAAAATAATGCAAAGCAGGGGAAATTTTTGTGGTGCTCAGTAAAGAAAAATACTCAGAAGAGAGTAGATGGTTAGGGAGCAGGAGAATAAATAGAGGAAGAAAAAGCCTGATCTTTTTGCATAAGCTTTTATATGCTATAATGAAATATTTGGGAGCAGGCATGTTGACAGCAGTCTTACTGTCTGGGAAGGCTTTAAGGGGAACGACACTTCAAATTGATCCTTCTTGGATACTAGCTGCATTAGTATTCCATACCCACGTCAACCCGGTCATCGTCAGCGTGGCATGCTAATTAGTACTGTCCCTCTTTCTTCTTCCCCTCGCCCATCTCTTCCCTTCCCCTTTGCTTTCCAATCTGGCCGTCCACTTCTATCAGTGATATATGGTTTATATCTTCCCAGCCATTATGCTGATGACCCAGGGCAGTGCCTGCCACTTTTGATAAACTGTCAGATTATTTTTGGAACGTCCACATATGCTTTTCTGGAGGTACAATTTAGCGCTATGATAATCTACTAAATTGCTTTCTGTGCTATGCCAACTCTCACTTCTGCTGCTCTTTTTAAGGTTTACATTACCAGAGAAAAAGTGTGCCTAGCAAATTCTAGGTGACGCTGCACCCCAAAACTGGGACCGGTGTATTTTCTACTAGCCTGTTCATGAAATGCAGGATGAAATAACATTTCTGTTTTCTTTTTTTTTATATGCAGAATATAAAATTATTGGAAAAATGCATGCCCATTTTTTGCCTTAAAAAGACTAATATTGAGCTCCCTTTAATTTTACAACATAATAAACTGACAGCATTACAACATCAAAAGGACTACCTAGCATAACTTTTATGTGAATAATTAGTAAATATACTGCTCATAAAATATTAAAGAAAAACTGTGGTTAGAAATTAACTGCATATTGACAAGGACTGTGTTTAAAATTGGAAAACATACTCGTAAAAGATGTCTGCTATACTCTTTTTTCAGGACTCATGCTATAGTGTCTAAACAGAAAAAGTTGAGTGGGTGCTCTGGGGGGACAGTACAGAAGTGAAGAAGAAAGATGTTGGTGGATTTATGAAGCTTCATCCTCCAAGGGCTTTGTTATGCAGCGTTCCGGTTCGTAAACCACAGCTATTTGGTTGCCAAAATAGTCTCGGTTTTATTAGGACTTAGTTCCTTCACAAACATTGGGCTCCCAGCCCCGCTGGTGATCGGGGCCCGAGTGATAGCAAGGGCCGGGTCGCTCACCTTCCAGGGTTGAAACGGTTGGAGCTAAGGGCAAAAGTGTGTCCCTGCACTTGCAGAGAAACCCCTTCTAAAGGACTGACTTCCCTGAAGTCGGGATGGCTCTGTGAGCAACGCTGTATGAGGGAAGCAAAACTCACTTCAAACCTCTCAAACTGTTGGGTGCCGTTGATACTATGAGATGGAATTGGAGGTGTGGTGCTGCTGAGGCGGGGAGGGAGGGGGTTCCCCCCGTTCTGTGCCATTCTCCTGGGGACTTTTCGGGGAGAGGATCCACGGTGCGTGATGAGTAGAGGTGCGAAGGGCACCTTGGGCAAGGTTTATCAGATTGTACTTGCTTCTCACTTGATTGTATTAATAGAGCACATTCAAGATAAAATCTGTGAACCTTTGTCTGGTTTGTTTTTGGGTTATGCCTCATTGGGATGGTTCTTACTGCAGCAAACTTCATAATGATTTTTTTTTCCCTACCCTTTTTTTTCTTATGGATCATGCAAATGTCTTGAAATAATTTTTTTTTTAATTATTATTTTTAAATAGCGGAGTGCATAAACTTTCATTTGGTTCATTTTGGGAAAAATATGGCTGACCTAAATTGAAAAACTATCTTTGATCTTGCAGAGATTGAACTGTTAGCAAAAATTAATAACTGAAAAATGAACACATGTGGCATCCCTCCAGAGAATAAAATATATCTTTGAATCAAAGAATCTCAATACATAAGAAGCCAACTTCCTACAAAGCTTGTGCTTTTAAACAAAATGATTAGAATTTTTAAAAGGAATATCTTGGAGGTAAATGACTAGGCTTTGCCAATATTTTCACAAATGAAACCTCTCTATTGTGTAGTGAGCTGTTCCTCATTTTCTGTGGTAAGTAAATTTGAAGCGGGTCATCCCTTTCTCGCAGATTCTACCTGTGAATAGTTTCACACTATTGAAAGGCCTGAAACTAAGAGACATTCATCTTTGAAGGCAGTCTGTAAGGGCAGGTGATGCTGGGAAGTCGTTATCTGTCACTCAGAAAACTTTCTGATAGGCAGACTGCCTTGCTTCTGACGTGGCACTTGGGTGAAGAAGATTGGAAAAATAGAAGCTTACATAGGAAGCCTGAAATACATGGCCTAATTTTCAGAATTGGCAAGTGCTTAGCATTTATTGAATTTGGTGTTTGCTCAGCGCTTTTGAAAATCTAAGTTACTTACTACAATCCTAAATGCTAAGTTAGAAACTCAAATCTATACTCATTGTATTAAAATATTATCTTTTTTTTTTTCCAGAATCTTGCCCTCTATCTCTGCATACCAGTTCTCCATCTGCAAATAATGGCAGTGTATTATTTTTTTCTCCTATTGCCTACATTTAAATTTCACGTTCTTCAGAGGTCTGTCATTTGTTATCGTATGTACAGTCCTTAGCACGGTGGACTTGGATTTCAAATAGGTCCTCTATGAGGTTCTTTAATGTAATTAGCAATGGTCAATCTGATTTAAGTCATAAAATATGTGTAATACTCTGCCCATGGAAGGCTTAATTAATTAAAATTCATTTAATGTATCACAGAGCTAGTTCGGTGAGGAGCATGCTGGAAATACCAAGTATTATTTATTACTTCTTTAGTTAAAATGTGGCTAATAACTTGAGATTGTGGTTCCAATTTACAGGATTTGTATATGAACTCAAATTCCCTAAGAGATAACTTGACCTCAATTTCCATTTATTGACAGTGTGTCTGGCTGGCTCACCCTCCTAAGGCATTGTGGTGTGAAATGGGAGATTAATTTAAAGAGAGAATCAGAATTATTGCTTCTTTCTGTACCCTGTACCTGGTTTATAACAAAACTGAAAGGATATTTTGTATTAGAATGTGGATTATCCAAAAGAAATGCCTCTTCCAGTTCCATGCTCCTTCCTTTTAGAGTTTTTGTTAGTACACACATGGCACATTAAGACCAACTTTTATTTCTCTTAAATTTATAATTGCAGTTTTTCAGCTAGAACTCCAGAGTCTAAACCAGAGAGGATGCATTAGGACCTGATACTGCAGACGTAAGCCTGGCACTGCTGGGCTTTATTTCCTTATTAGCTACACGTAAAGGTAATTATAGCATTGCCTCTACGCTTAAGAATATATGTGAGAGGTAGGTTTAATTTATTAGTGATAGTTGATAAATTTGCATTACTAAGTGAAGTCATTCCAAATTCACTGAATAGGGAATTGGGCCCGTGGATTCTTTCATGTTGCAGCAGAGGAGAAATGGAATCTGAGGTGAGAGAGCTGTACAGCTTTGGGTTGCTGTGTATCTGGGCTCACAAACACCTTGGTATTGCTGCCATCGGCTGCGTACCATGAAAGGAGCATCAAGATTGCTGGGCACCCGTCAGCTATAAAGTAAGGAAAAGCTCTCTGTGCCTTTGCAATCCCTCTGAAATCAGTTCAGGCGTTGGTCCTGCCGTATTCCATAACTAAAACCTGGTGTCAATTTTCTGCAGTCAAACAGCCACAGTCATGTTTACCATGTGAAAATAATTGATTAAATCAATAGCATGCTCACTTGAGAAATTTAGTTTTTGTAAGGTGAAATCTGAGCAGTTCTCTTGACTTGTGTGACCGTACATTAGGCAAAAATTGAAATCTCTGAAAATTGTGGTTTCAGTTTCTTGGAAGTATATTAGTCAAGTCTACTGGTCAACAATTTCTCCTAGAACAGGACAGGAGAATTTTGGGGAGCAGACTGCAACCAAGAGTGACATAGGTGTTATATATACTTTAATGGAAATGTCATTTCTAGACGTGGTGTTCTTATAGCAGCCTGAAGATAGTCACTAGCAAAGGTATTATTATCTCCAGCACAACGGTCCAAAAATACCTTAACAAGGTACTTGCTTTTTTTTTAAAAAAAGCATTTCTTATGGAACACTTTAGTGTTCTCCTTCTGCCATTGCAGTGTGACAATGACTGCATCTACTTTGTCCCCACAGTATGTTCTGTCTCCATGTCCTAAGCCCAGAACGCACACTGGACGGTCGCATGTTTTCATTGTGCTTGAGATAACTACGGGCATTAATTTACCTTTTCTGTTACTGTTAGAATAATTGTTCTGCATAGTTTTGTATCGGGAAGAAACGCACCATGAATTAGTCCGCATCTGTTCTTGATGCTAATCCTATTGCCAGCAACAGGATTAGTTCATAAACAAAGGAGCTGTGCTAGGCTGTTCTAAACGCCCTAGTCTGAAAATTGAACAGGGCTTACATGTGCTACACCACTTCTCTACTCTTATATTAACACCACATCCAGAGCTTGCAACGGCTGAAACTCACTGTACCGATACGTAAATTTGTATGATTTCTGAAAAAAAAAAAAATTGATAAAACTTTAGGAATCGTCATCTCTTGTTAAGTTTTGAGGGCTATACATTGTTAAATGTAGTGCCAGAATTTATTTGAAAATATAAGTTGTTTGCGACTCATTTAATCACATAATTAAAATCAGGCCATGTTACCTTAATTTGAAATTATCCTCTCGTATGTCACCTAGGTTTTTGGAACCCTCTGTGCAAACAGCCAACTCCCACAGTCAATTTTGCTGAAGTACATCATAGCTGGCTGATCCAAACAAACAAAGCAGAACTCATGCACTTCCGTGCGGGTTCTTTGCCCTGACAGTGTGGACAAGTGTGCTGGAGAGGAACCTGATTTCCTTGTGCTTCAAGTTACTCATTTGTAAATGGCTGCAATGATGCTGAATTGTTACTGGAGATTGGGAGATGTTTGAGATTATTTTGTTGCTATGTAATTCTTGGGCATTCTTGCTAAATCTAATTTGCAGCCAGTAATCAGACAAGAACACTAAACTTCCTTTAATTTGTCATAGTTCTCTTTCCTTGTTCCAAGATTGTGTTTGGAGGTAATAGAGAAAGGAGTAGGAATAATATATGTGAGCCCTCAGATTCAGGAGCTGAAGGGTAGCAAAGACACATCTTTGCTTTTATAATTATTTCTGCAAAACTATGTTGGCAGATTCTCCCTGTAGAACTACAGCATATGCCAACAAAACTTTTTCTGTTGGCATTGCTACACGAGTTTCTCAGATGATGTGAACTAAGTTGACAAAAGCAGTATTTTGTCAGTGGTGCTACATCTCTCGGATTCAGTATTTCAGGACCAGACAGTATATATATTTTTTTTTTTCTCCCTCACCTCCTTCCTTGCTGCTCTTCCTCTCTTCACCTGATGTCCTTCCCCATTATTTTCTCCGCTCAAGAGAAGAAACAACAGACAAACCAAATCCTTACGAATACAACAATGCTGGCAGTATGATCCAGCTCACTACTGATACTTAATTTCAGCTGTGTGTAAAGGGCACGGAAATATTTTATCATTTTATGCAGCTTGTCTGACCCATGCTGTTTCCATATGTGATCCAGACTTTTTAAAACTAGTGATCTTTGCTTTCCAAAAGAGAGAAATACCTTACTAAAAGAGAGTGAACGCTGTCACTTGACCCTTTCAGCCTTTGGCTTCTCAGTGTATCTGACTTGACCAGACAGGTCTGGGGAAGAAAAAAATTAACAGCAGATGGATTTATGAAAAGAGCTCGGTGGCAGATGGTGCCTACAGACATTTACTGACATCTCCTCGATCTTAATGGGTGTGGTTTTCCCCTTTTAGCAGCACTGATAGTACATTAATATTTGTGTGTGTGCATTATAAAGATATGCTGACAGATAAGGGACTGCATTATTATCAGTAGAAGGAGAAACTTGAGGACCTCTAATTTTTAGTTTGAGTACTTAAGAGTTCATCATTGCTCGTGGTTTAATCCAATGGCAAGTGACATCAGTAGGAATCTTTTCAGTCTCCTTCATGCCATTTGATCAAATCTGTAAATTCTTGAATCACCATTTTTCTGAAATCAGTTCATCTTCAACATATGGGATTTATTTCTTCTGATAATCATTGTCACTTATACATTCAAAATAAACTCTGAGCTTTCTGGTTTTACCTGGATAATTGGAAACAATATTGTAATGTTTAATGTTCACTAATTGCATCATTTTTCGCAAAGATGCTTGGGATGGGCTTAACCAAACCCCAGAGCATTCTTAGCATTAAGTACATGAGCAGGCTTAGAGAATCCAGCAGCACATTAAGTGCACTGTTGGACCCGCTGACCACTAACAGAAACTCAACATCCAGACGCAGCTATGGGAGCTGCCTTCTGGTACAGGAATGCTGTCCGAAATCCATTTGGATTTACTTGACATTATGATCCCTTGCTTGTCCTTTGAAATCTTTCCCTATATGCGTAATTTAGGATTTGTTCACAGAGAAGTGGTACTTCACAGAAACCAGGTCTTCAGTCTGCTTACCCCTACTGGGAATCTGTCTTCACTCTGACACAGACACAGCTGAGTACCTGGTGCAGTGCTTTGCTAGAGACCTCAGAGAGAATGTCCACCAAAGAGCTGATAGCAGCATTGAAAGGGAAATGATGGGGTTGATTTGTTGTCTTTCAGTGCATCCATTTCAGCAATTCCTATCAGCAAGGTTTCCCCTACAAGGGGGACTTAAGCTGCCCTAACCTTCTCCCACAAGCTGAAAATCTGCTCTCGGAAATCTTTTCTTCAGAGTGATTTATACTTCCCTGACTTAGCAGAAGTAGACCTACCCAGTGACATACTCAATCCTGAACTAAATCCTGGTTTTGCCTAATCATTCTTTGCTGGGTTGCTTTCAATCTCTCCTTTCTACATCTCGTGAATTTTTCATTGGCTCTAAAGAAGGATTGTCTTCTGGAGTCAAAAGTAGAAAGATGAATTAAAAATGAGGAACAAGGGTAGCTCGGTTATAATAGGCCAAGTTACTGCCTTGAATTTTTTGTTTGTATAGAAATGTGGCTGGCAATGAAACACAACAAAGCATATTTGGCTGGAGAACCCCCCCCTGAATCTGATCTGTAAACCCCAGTGTTGCACAGAGATGATGTGATCTCTGCCTATATGAAATGTCTGAGGTAAAATGTTGTTTTAACTGAAGTGAAGAGCAAATCAGAGCAAAATGTTGTTCTGGATAAAATTGTCATTCCCAGACTAAAAAGAAGGTTAGATGTTTATATTTTGCCTTTTGGTGCCTTTCAGTTACTGTCAGTACGTTGCACTACTGACTGTACATTTAAACACTGTGATGCTCCTGTCGCAAGATTATTTTTTTTCCTGATGTTAGAATAGTCTTACAAATTCAGAGCTTCATTGGGAGAGGTGTGTCGTTTGAAATCTCATGACATTTAGCGTCTTGAGGGGACAGCATTGCTTCCTTGGAAGTAATTTTCTCCCTTTGAGAAATCCAAGTAGGAAGATACGTACAATGAGTCAAACTTTTGGAGAAAGTGAAGTGAGAATGTAGTGAAAAAGATGTGTGCTTTTTAATCTTTAAAAGCAGATTAGAGAGGGAACAAACAGTTAACTTGAAGGCAAAAAGTATATTGAGGAAAAAAGTAATAAGTGATGCAGTTCCAATGTTACTGAAATCTGAATGGTATTAAATTCAAACACACTTTGATTGAACTCACCAGTGGAATTTGGAATTGAGGCAACTGAAGTTGCATGAAAAATCAGTATCTGGCAAATGCACAGTTCGGCTCTGTGGAGGGACTGAGGTCTGAGACTCAACAGACCTGAATTGTGCTGGGTCTACCAGTGTCCTGCTGGATGACTTGACAAAGTAATTTTTGGGGGCACTCGGGTCACTTAATTTCAGGCACCCTCAACAGGAGATAGGAAGCTTTCTCTGTAATTCACAGCCTCTGCGAAAGGAGTGAATTTTGAATTGCTTCTGGAGTAGCCCATCATCCCTTTCACTGATTAGGCTGTGTTAGACTTGCTTCCTAATTCGGGCACCTTATGTCTCTAAAGTTAGGGCTTGTGACTACCCTTCCACTAATGCTTCAGTTTTTGTACTTGGATAATGGAGATAATGATGCTGGACTTCTTTATGAAAAGAGCTTAGATTCACAATTTAGAATGTTTCTATATATGAACTAGATATAATTAATTTCTTTCTGTTGTTACATGCAAAATTCTGTAACAGATGGACTAGTATCATTTGGCAAATAATTCATCTGACATTTCCCTCATCAATCATTAAACAATTGGCACATTTCTTCATTGTGCACTCAGCTTTAAATCCTGTTTTGTTAGATGTTTCGCAGCATACTGATGGGCTTGGTCTAGATCCTTTGAAATCAAGGAGGAGACTTGAAGAGGCCGTGAGTGCAGCGTCAGGGTCTTACTACTGAAGTGCGTTAAACCTCCCATTCCCTTCCCTCTCCTTCGGTAGTTGAGTGCTGATAATTTCTGATGGGTGGAGAAGTTCCATGATATTCAGTAGTTTTCTTAATGTCCAAACTACTTGATTTATATTAACATCCACCCACCCCAAGACAGTGATTTTTTTCGTATGTAATTGTAGGACAAAAGTTTGAAAAAGCTGACCTAAATGAATCCTACCGGCTCATTAAACAGCGGCAACCGATAAATCTTTTTTTTAATAGTCTCGTGAATTTTTAAATCTTGGAGTTAGTAATGCCCATACTGTAGATGTATGGAAATGGATATTTCAAAACTGGGCCCTAACTTTAAGAAGGGTGATTTGGATAAATGATTTCACTTTCCTTCCACCTTTTAATTAAAACTACTGTGGCATAGACTGCGTACTTCAACAGATTTCTTTTAATAAATTGCATTAGGTGCTATTAGCTTTCAGGGTATTACTCCAGATTAACTCTCTCCTTTCTAGGATTTCCTCAACTCTTTGCCATATCATTCATAATGAAAATAGCCAGCTTTCTTTTCCTTCTTCCCCTCTCTTTATTGCATCAGTATGCATTGCAAAACCAGTGGCTTGTACATCCTAAGCTAAGATAATGAGACCAATATTAATTCCACTACAGCTGCTACAGGCATGTAAATGAAGCTTTCATCTGTCCAGCAAAGCAGCTCTGAGACTTGCAAAGCACACCCGGGCTAAGCAGCGTGAACAGTCAGGGAGATGGCAGAGGTGAGGGTGAGAGAAGAGTGTGTGCTAAAAATGGCTGAAATCCGAATGTCCTGAATTAATATTTCCTACTCAAATCAATGCTGTTATTATCCGCTGCATTAATTATTGCAAGGACATTTTTTCGTGTTTGTCCCTACTGATTGGGATGTAGCAATCATTCTTCTGTTAGCACTAAAAAGGAGATTACGTGAACGCCCTCATACAATTTTCTTTACACGTTGGCCTCAGTCTCTGCTAGGGGCCACGTCTTCTCGGTTGTGTCCACGTTGTGTAATGCAGGTTGGAGCAGACTGATGTGTCTAAAAGCAGTCTAGTGGTAGTAGGGCAGTGCATGGGCTAATTAGCTCTGCCTCTCAGCAAAGCTAATTAATCTAGACAGTGTTGTACTGACATGACTCTGTTGCTTCGAGTTCTGGCAGGAATCAGTTTGTGGCTGAAGTGTCTCTGCTGGGTTTTTTTGCGTGTGGGTCAGCCACGCCCCCCCAAAACTTAAGCACTAACAGTTGTATAGGGAGAGAGGAGAGTGTTGACCCTCAGCCATGTATCATCTCTTGTAACGTGTTTATGTTTTATGAATGACAGAGGCTTCCCAGAGCTCTAAAAAGTAAATAATTTATTTCTTTTAATCAGATTTCCTCTATGTAATAGTGCAGTAAGGAATTGTCTGTGGTTATAATACCAGGAGACTGAATAACTGCCTCGTTGTGGAAAGCTGGCCCCATTCAGTGCATATCTAGTGTTTCTGCTTTTGCAACATACTTGCTTCCAGTCCTCTTCAGCACAGCCCTTAAGCGTGCATGAATGGCTTCAGTGGGGTTTAACCATATGTTAAAGGCAAGCGTATTTTAAATGCTTTGCTGAATTGAGGCCTAAATGAAAGCAACATGCAGAACCTTTTGACAAACATCCGATTTCTCTGAACTCAAGCGACCCATTATTACAGGTTTGAAGCCTGCAGGGATCAGATCACTAATCAGGTGGCTGCAGCAGGAGCCGGTGGTTGTAACGTCTCCGCCTCACTGTGCGATGGCCCAGAGGCGCCTCTGCAGGGTGTCACCTTCGGCTGCATTTCCTGCTAGTGGCAGCAACAAGGAGATGAACTTAGGTATGTTTTTATCAGTACCTTTTCAAATAACAAATGCATTCGGCATCCGTATATCTCTGTTTAATATAGGTAAGCCAGAAATAAGCAAGGACTCCATTTGGCAAGTACTCCTAATCTTTGATGAAGTTGGAACCCGGAGACCTGTTTTCTTCAGAACTCTCTCTTGTAGCTATTAGGATGATATCGCTGTTTGATGGGCTCTATTTGTTATTAATCCTTCAGGAAACAGTGCATTTTAATGGAATAGTTATGTGAAGGGGTGCAAGGCAGAGCCGTGGAGTTTTGGGGGATTGATCTGAGACTGAATTCGAAAGTCCAAAAGAGATTCTTCATAATTTATTTTCTGTTAGAAAATAGAAGAGCTGAAGGAAATTTCGCCAAAACAGTTGTGATATAATTTGGAGCTAATACAGAGCACGTCACGGGGGATGTTCCAGTTTTCCAGAGCTCCAAACCGAGGGGGATTTCTCATCTCATCCAACTGGTTATTCCTCAGTTGACTTTCCCTTTGTTCCTGGCTCCTCAGTAACCCAAGATATACACCGTCATTCTGAGAGTTCAGTGGGATGCTTGAGCCAGGAAACCCTGGAAGTGACTGGTGCCCCTGTCATCCCGTTTGCCTTGTGAAAGTCAGGCAGAGGAGGGACCCAAGCTCCGGCGTTCCGTGTTTGGGATCAGTTTTAACTGGGAGGGAAAGAGCTTTGCTGTTTCTTGGTCTTTTTCCTTTTAAAATTTTGCTTTCCATTTCAGTCTTTTTCAAGACAACAACTAATTTTGACAACTGGTTTATTGTGGTTGCTGTGTTTTGGCCTGCTGTGTAAATGGTGCAGTGCTCACCTCCCCCCCCACGCCTCAAGGGGAGAAAAAAGCAAGTCCCTGGAACAATTTCTGCTGAATGGGTAGCACTATGTGTAGGACAGACCAAAGCAGCTCCTGAGGAGCTATTTAAGTGTGTTGCCGAGATGGTGAGTATAAAGACAAGGTTCTATATTTGATTTTATTAAAAATCTGTAAAACCCAACACAGTTGTGAGGAGCACTTCCAACCTCTCAGGTAAATAAATGTGTTAACAGAAGAGATTTCCTTACGCATTGCAGGTTTTTGGGCATCTGTAATCTACATTTAAGTAATAGACAAAAGCAGCCTTTTCAGAAGTATTTCACTCTTGGTAAATAGAAATTTTTATAAATGTGAGAAAACATTATTTACTTACTAGATTTTGTTGAGAAGATTTGTGTTAAACATTTCTCAGCATGATGCTGTGTTTGCTTTGCTTAAATTCAAGGATTTTATTGATAAGCCAACATTAACAGAGGCCAGCCAAGACCATAGGTGTCTTGTGCCACTTTCTTTAGAGTAGGGAATGTCTCTTGAGGTTCTCTGTACACAGTCCGTGGTTTACACTCTGAGATGCCAGCACAGCATAAATCTTACCAAACTAGTTGCAAGAGAAAAACCCTGTCCCAGTAGGAGGAAAGGCGAGAATAGACAGGGGAGGTAACTTGTCAACATGTAGCTAGAAATAGAAACCAAATTTCCAGGTTCATCCCACACTGTCTGCTGAATGATGTTTTTTGCTCTGTGTTTTCCTGTACTTTATTTCCTGATTTTTTTTTTTTTTTTTTTTTCCAGATTAGGGTAGGTCAGTGTTTTTAGGGCATTTGTAATCACAGTTGAATGTTGACTCTCAAATAGTTATGGATCATCACATAATTTCCTATAGTGAATTCTTGCTGGTTTTCCCCTCAAGGCATTTGTTGCTGAGCCTAATCTTGAATCCCTCTCATGCTATGTGAGAATTTAACCCCAAATGATGGGCTTCTGACAAACAGCCGCAAGGATGGGAGCTGGCAATAAAAGCGATGAGTGAGATTTTTCAGAGGCGTTTGTGGTAGCTGAAGATGCAAATAAAAGTACCTCCTTGGACAGAGATGGGAAGGAGGCAGCTACAGAGATATTTCCCTGCCGCACACCTTTTGCTGTGCCCTTTGAGTATCTATCAGAAGGAGTTTTGCCAGCTGCCAGACCCCCCTTTACCGAATGGCTTTCTTGGAATGGTCTTGAGCATTGTTGCTTCATGCATCAGGCGTCTGCCCTGGCTGACAAGGATCACCAAGGAACTCCGCACTGTGAGGAACCGCTGAGACAGCCCTGCAGTGTCAAGTTCAAAGGATGAAAGAGCTCATCGCCGTCGAACGTCAAAGCCGCCAACTGCGCTTTGCTTGTGAGACCGAAAATCAAAGATGCGAAATGGAATGATCAGATGCTGAAAGTAATCTGTGAAAATAATTCATAGAGTCTCCCTCTTTGTCAGCCCTCCGATGAGTATGTCCAGTGCTTAAATAATGTGGCACCCCAGGGAGACATGGCCGCTATTTGGAGGGAGAATATAATTTCCTTTGCTGATTTGAGAGGTAGGGGCAGTAGTTGTGTAAGATGAAAATTGTTGTGGGAAAAATTTTCAGCTGAAAAACACAGTCATCTTCTCTGGAAAAAAAAACAGACTATTTTTGTTCATTTGGGGAGGTGATTTTGGAATCCTCCACTCCACTCCCACCATTCAGGTTCAAGTAGAAACCCACATTGCATTATTTAGATAACTATTTAATTCCTATGCTGTTTACATAGATATGTAATATAGACTAGTGTTTCTGTACTGAAATAATGCAGAGTTTGATCTGTGTGACACTTTCGCTTTTCTTAATTTGAGTTTTGGGTTGTTTTTTATCTTTTCCCCCAGAAGATTGTAATTGCCAGGAAATTGATGTTCTATAATCTAACTGTTCTTAAAGAGCAAATACTACTATGTTATGGAGGAGTTCTGAAGATAAGTAAGAAAAGATATTAATTTATTAAGTTAGAATAAGAATCAGTGCCTTACAAATTGGTGCTTCCTGACCGTGCACATTTTTTACAAGAGTCTGAGAAATTTTTAACATGTTAAAATGCTCTTAGGCGTTTTTTTGCAGACTATCTAAAGGACTTTAGTAAAGAGATAACCCCTCACAACTTGCCCCAGTCTTATAAAGCAGAAACTAGGAAAAAAAATGAATAAAGAATGAGTAATTGGCCTCTTGAGTATAACGATACTGTCTGTTTCTAAAGGACATTTACTTGTGTTAAAATCAACCTTTTTCCTCAGCAAAAAATACACATTTCTGTGGCACTAAAGAAGAAGTAATTGCCAAAGTTATTTGTGTCACAATAACTTATTAATCTGGAAGGATGAAGACACTACCCAGAGGTCATGTATGACCTGGTAATGAGACCATCAAGCATCACCATAAATAATTAAACCAAGCCGCATTACTTGAGAACTTTTTTCTTTTCCCCTTCCTCAGACACCTTTAAGTTCCTTCATTACCTATGTAATTCGTATTATGGGTGGATTACCAACATACAGAACTGTAATTTTAATCCTTCTTGGAGAATCTCAGAACAATTGTAACTGGAAAGGGTCTCTAGTGATCACAGACTGGTTTAGGTTGGAAGGGACCTTAAAGCCCATCCAATTCCAGCCCTCTGCCACGGGCAGGGACACCTTCCACTAGCCCAGGTTGCCCAAAGCCCCGTCCAACCTGGCCTTGAACCCTTCCAGGGAGGGGGCAGCCACAGCTTCTCTGGGCAACCTGTGCCAGGGCCTCCCCACCCTCACAGGGAAGAATTTCTTCCTTATAGTTAATCTGAATCTGCCTTCTTCCAATTTAAACCCGTTACCCCTCATCCTATCCCTACCCCCCTGATCAAGAGTCCCTCCCCCCTTTCCTGTAGCCCCTTTCAGCCCTGGGAGGCCGCTCTAAGGTCTCCCCGGAGCCTTCTCTTCTCCAGCTGAACCCCCCCAACTCTCTCAGCCTGTCCTCACAGGGGGGTGCTCCAGCCCCCCGAGCATCTTCGTGGCCTCCTCTGGCCCCGCTCGAGCAGGTCCGTGTCCTTCTGCTGTTGGTGCCCCCAGAGCTGGACCCAGCACTGCAGGGGGGTCTCACCACAGCAACGTAGAGATTGACCAGTCCAAGTCCCCTGCTCAGAGCAGGATTTGCTGTAGAGCAGGTTGCCCAGGACTGTGTCCTTTTGAATTCCAATATTTCAAAAAATGGAGTCTCCATAACCTCTTCGATCAACTTCTTCCAGTGATTGTGCACCCTCACAGTAAAAATCTTTTTCTTATGTTTAAACGGAATTTCCCATGTTTCAGTTCGTGCCTGTTGCCTCCTATCCTGTCTCTGGGCAGCACAAGGGGTCTGGCTCTGTCATCTTTTCTCCTTCCCATCAGGTACTTATACACATAGATAAGATTCTCCTGAGCCTTCTCTTCCTGAGGCTAAATAGTCCAAGCTCTCCGCTTGTCCTTGGCTGACTTGCTTCTCATTTCATCTGGTTTTCACATTTCTAGTTTCAAGCAGAGCCCAAAAATTAGAATTGACATAGTACGTAACTAAAACATGAACAACAGGTACCTGATTTACACCGCCACTCCTTCCTTAGAATGAACAGCTCTTAGGAAAAAAATCAGTGAAATCTATAGGAGAGAACAGGAATTGTGCATCGTGTGTCAATGGAAGATATTTGGTATATACAGAAAGGGGAATGATTTGAGCTTCTTAGATTGCTAACGAGGTTTGTTGTCAGGGTGAGAAGCAGTTGATTCAATACCTCATGATTCAGTGCCTCGTGTTAGCCAAGATGACAGTCATCATGTTTACCTGAAAGGCATAATTAATCTAAAGTTAATTGAGTAATTCTGTATTTAATCTGTTTTAACAGAGAATTCAATTGACTTCCTGAACCAATCAATTTTTCTCTCTCTGTCATATTGCTTTTCAGGGGGGATTGGGTCTTTGTTGGTGGTTTTTTAAGTATTGTCCAAATCCAGATGTTTTGTTTCACTGCGGCAGATGCAGACAACTCCCTCCATACCACTGTGGGCAGGGGAGTGTGTGCATTTCTAAACCAGTTCCTAAGGGGTTTTGTCAGTCTATCCCTTATCACTGTTGGGATTAAAAAAAGCCAAGTTGTAAAAGTCCAGCGAATATCTTTTCACCACCGTTTAATGTGCTTGGTTCCTAAACAATTGCGATTGATTTTGTTTGCTCTTGCAAACACGAATTATCCTGTAATCATCTTAGCCTTCCAGCCATGCTTACATTGACTTGTTTGTGTTTTAAAGTGAGAAAATGTAGACATTGTCATGAAAATAAGAAAGGTTAGAGGCAAATAAAAGGTGTTTTTCCCCCCCCCCCCCCGGTTGGCAGCATGTGCATCCACTTCAGTTAATTGTCACCCTTATAGCTTATTTACTACAATGCAAGGAGTGAGGTAAATTTCAAAATTAAATGAATGACCTTTATTTTTGCTTTTGCTTGTGGTTTTTGCTAAATGGCTATTTCAGGGTTCATCAGTGACAGTCTCTTAGACTGTGTGATTGCTTGCTTTTACTCAAAACGAGTATACGCAGCAGAATACTAAAGGGGACGGTATTTTTCAACTACAATACATTTCTTTACAAGCAAGGCTTTGTGGCTTAGTACAGTCTAAGTCCTGGAGGATGCAATTGTACAGACAATTACCCACCATTTTTGAATAACAGAGCATTTCCTCTGACAACCATGTAGATAACAGGAGCAAGCACTGCTGGTACTTTGACTCCCTTTTTTGGCTAATGTGTTTTATTTTTTAAATGGCTTTAAACCCATTTTTCTATACTCTTTAGCTTTTTATGTAGTTTGGATTTCTGCTATTTAGTGATGAAGGAGTTACTTTTGATAATTTGCACTAGTTTACTCTTCTGTCCTACAATGTGTATCTCTGCATGCCTATTTCATAGAAATTGCTTGAAAGAGTCATGTGAAATACATTATCCTGGAACTAATGTGTCTGATCTCTGCAGCTGGTTGCCTTGGAGGAAATACAAGAGGAAGAGAGCTTCAACTTTTGGTCCCAGAGGGTTTGTTGTGCATGGGCCTTCGAATGGAATAGCATATGTAGTGAAAAACTAACGCCTAGTGAAAGCCAGCCAGTTGGTGTTTTAAATGGGTCCTGTGCCGTTCCAACCCAAACTTGCCCAACATAGGAAGAATTGGTAGGGTTAAATCAATAAACATTCTTGCTGTGAGCTCCCAATAAATGTTTGCAACACATAGCTGACTGTTTTGTACAGTTACAGATCTTTAGAGAAGTCTTTACCAGAAAGCACTTGTAGTGCTTGTGGCCGTGGGGATGGTGGTTCTGACGGCACAACCACAGAACCGTAACTCCGGGGGGGGGATAAGCAGCAGGAGCAGATGAGCTGCCTCTGAGAAGGCTCCGGGGAGACCTTAGAGCGGCCTCCCAGGACTGAAAGGGGCTACAGGAAAGGGGGGAGGGACTCTTGATCAGGGGGGTAGGGATAGGACGAGGGGTAACGGGTTTAAACTGAAAGAAGGGAGATTTAGGTGAGATCTAAGGAAGAAATTCTTCCCTGTGAGGGTGGGGAGGCCCTGGCACAGGTTGCCCAGAGAAGCTGTGGCTGCCCCCTCCCTGGAAGGGTTCAAGGCCAGGTTGGACGGGGCTTTGGGCAACCTGGGCTAGTGGAAGGTGTCCCTGCCCGTGGCAGTGGGGTGGGACTGGATGGTCTTTAAGGTCCCTTCCAATCTAAACCATTTTAGGATTCATGCCAATGCCTTTAGCAATGAGAGTGAGAAATGCTGGAAAGGCCGTGCTGAAATGGGTAGAGTTATTTCTAAACAGAGTGAGTTTTTCCACTGCTTTTTTTGAAGACATGGAGGGGCAAGGTTTGTTATGAGCTGCTCTGGGTTTACTCCTAGATAACTCAAGTGAGAATTTGGCCTGAGTTCTCTTCAGGTGCATTTCATACACGGTAGCAGCCTTCAGAAATGCAGATTAGTGGTTCTATAAATTGTCATTAGGTTTTATTTTCATTTTTGTTCTGAAAACATTCAGGGGACTTGCAGTAAGGCCCCGTGTATTACTGTAGCATTGTAAATTATCTTTAAGTTGAAAAAAAGGTACATTAAGTATCTCTCCTATGCAGTGTGTTCAGTTCATTATTTCAAGTGTCATGCTTGTACAAGAGGCTTCTTTGGTAACTACTCTGAGGAAGTAAGGCTTGATTTTGTGAGGTGCTGAGTGCCCTTGATGTCAATCGGTTTTAAGGATGCTCAGCCTCTGGAGAGCACACTCTGGACAAGGCTTTAACCTCGCTGGTAATAGCTGTAGTAATGAGAATTGGCAAGGCAAAATTTTCCTGTTGGCGCGCTCGGTGTTTTTTTCCCATTTCATGCCTCCTGTGGGAACTTTCTCAGCTTTTTTTCATGTCCCAACATGTTCAACCAAAATAAGTTTTTCATAAGGAAATTTGAGAGAAGCTTTGTCTTTTAGGACTCGCGTGTTGTATAAGGACCTTAGGTTAAGCTTGTTTATATTTAACTAGCTGAGATTAGGGCAGTCTTATTGGAAGAATATTGTAGGTAAAAATTACAACCATGGTTCCATAATGCTCCAGAAGAGTTCCAAATAGGATTTTCCCAGTGATGAACACAAATGGTCCCATTGTTTCTGTATCCTCTTTATCAGCAGCTGATATTAGTAACTCCTTTTGGACACGATGTAATAGATAAAGGATAATCTCTCCCCTAGGAATACTCCTTTAATAAGAGGTTGATGTACATAAGAAGATTTAGCCGCCTTTGAAAACACTTGGATATTGTTTTGCTCCTTATTAATTTGAAGGCATTGATGATCACTATAAAATACTACACCTTTAAAAAAAATTTTTAAAAATCTCAGTTCATAGGTTAATGAGATTCTGTGGCCATAAATTTCACTAGTTAGTAGTGTTAAATAAGGAAGAACATGAAAGATACCTTTCTAAAATCTGCTGAATATGTTTTGCCCCGTGAATCCCCGAGTTGAGACGGGATTTGGCGGGTTATTTGTTGTAAGAATGATCACATTTTTTTCTGCCTGAAACTCTTTCTTGTTTCTCCTCCTGGAGAACAAGTTTTTCTCTTTATATCCACCTCTTGCTTTTTTAATTTCGTTTATATTATTAGCGCCTCCAACAGTGGTATCTTTTAATCTGTCTGCACAGCAGTTGGTCCACGATGGTGACTTCTAAATGCCATTGCAATGCAAAGAGTAAATAATACTCTGCCTAAGTAACTATCATATAAGTAGCAGTGTACAGAGAAGTACTCTGGAGCCTGGTATGCTTTCATATCCTCAGTGAGGTTTTGCTTTGGGTTGATGCCTCTAGGCTGTGCTGCAGTCCGTGGGGAAAAAAAAAAAGAATAGCACCATTCTTGTATAGCCAGAAAAATTTCTAGTGGGACACCTACAAGTGCTCTGAGTGTCAGAATTAGTGATGTTAAGGCCACATGCTTGTTACCTTTGATCAGCAGGTACACCTGCCGTGATGACATCAGTGGGTACAGAGAGAGCAGGATCAGAAAGTTTTCCTACCACAAAACCTTCAGCTGTCATTCCCCTCCGCTGTACGAGAAGGGAAGTTAATGATGCAGGAAAAATGACCAGCAGCAGCAGCTGGAGCCCAGTGGCTTCTACTAATATTTTCAAAAGGGGAACAGCTACAGGCTGCCATTCTCAGTCTTTTCTGTGGAAATCAAGGAATTGAAAAGGAAATTACATTTGCAGATTCCAAATGCTTAAAATAACCAGATTTCGTACTACGGCTGGCACTTTGCAGGGCAGTGGTGGGAGAATGCTGGTAGAAGCCTTCGTTGGTTTACGGTTGGATTCGATCTTTAAGGTCTTTTCCAACCTAAATGATTCAATGACGGGGGTTCCTGCACCCACACTGGGACTGGAGCAGGGGTGAGCTTGTAGGAATAGGTCTTGCTTTTGCAAATCATCCGTAGCAGCCTGCTTTTCTGTCTTGTCTTTTAAGCAGAGTTCCACAAACTGCCTGCAGTGTGAATGTACTACACAGACGCTTGCGTACAATTTCAGTATACAGTTAGATAGAGGCCGGTATTCTCCTACTCCTGTTCATCTTAGTGAGAAAACAACCTGGTGGTAATGTCTGTGGAGTTGATAGTCAATCCCAGTACTTACTGTAGGTGTCTACCCTCTTCATCGTCTGGGTCATGAATCTGCTGAGTAGATTGGAAACTTCCTATGAACAGGGTTTGAGGAGCATAAGAAATAGGGTGACAAAAGGAAAAATTTAAGAAAGCTTTTCTGAATTCCCAAACAAGTGAAAACCATAGCAAGGATTAATGCTTATGGTATTCCAGGTTGTGTATGTCAGACAGAATGAACACTGATTTTAAAAAATCCTGTTTTCAGGATACTTCCTGTTTTGAATACACTGGCATAGAGATCCAATTAAATATCAAATTAAATTCAGTTGGAATCTTTCACTTAAATGAGAATTAATTGTTGCCAGTATCTGAAGAGTTCATTTGTTGTTTATTTACCCATCTGGTCATTCAGAGTTCTGGAAGAATGAAACGTACTGACTGCTGAGCATTTTCTTTTTCCATTTCAGGTTCCAGTTGTGGGTACTTCACGTTTGAAAACCTATCCTTTCATGTGAGAGCATCGTATGAGGAACTGCAGGCCTGATTTACAGAGTTGTTTACTTGCTGAACACGCTGCCTGGTGCCTGATAGAATTATACAAAAGCACTAAGGTATGTATCTAATTCAGCCTAAAAGTTCTAGGTGCTTAGTTTCCTTTTTATAGAGTAATGGATGCTGGGAGGGACTTCAGGACATCTGTAGTCCAGCCTCTCCTGTTGAAAGCAGTTGAACTAGACCAGTTTGCTTCAGCCCATGTCCAGTCTGGTTTTGAATATTTCCAAGGGTAGAGATTCCACAACCTGTATGAGCAACCTGTTCTAGTACAAGACCACCCCATGATGAAAACATCCTTCCTTCCATCTAGTTACCATTTCTCGGGCTCTTGTTCTGTCGCTGTGCACCTCCTTTGTCTGTGGCTCATGGTTAGTATGGCTTTTAACGTACAGTATTTAATGTAGTCCAGGATTAGGGAACTTGACTGTATCCTGCAGGGATGTTTTTTTGTTTGGTCACCACTTGAGAGCTTGGTTGGACTACAAGAAAGGTAGTTGTGGGTAAGCCATGGATGGAATCTGCAAAGGCGCTGGTTCAGTTCAAAGTCTGGTGCAGATATTTTGTGAGACTTTGGGCATGTCAGTCCTTCAGTTCTCCCTCTGTCAAATGGGGAGACAGTCATGTTCCATCTGCATCTTTGTTTAGCTGCTAAGTTCTCTGTTAAGTGTATATATGACACCGTGTGTACAGGTAGGGGAACAGTATTGCTGATCGTGTATGTCACATTAAAATCAACAATACTTTAATAGTGTAGAAACACATTTGGGAATTCAGAAAGTGTTTTATCGTGTGGTGGTTTTAATGTACCAGCCAAACAGAAGGGGTCGTGAATTGTTGACAATTAAACACTTAGCATATGAAGAGTTGAGGATAAGAACTTGGATGTCTACATTTCAGTCAATAATTCACAGGACATTAGAGCCTCGATGTCAGAAGTTGTACTTCTGCACAGGATGACAGTATATTAACGAGGTTGCTCCAGCCATCACACTCTAATTGCTAATTTGTTCAGAGTTTACTAGCAGTGGGGAGAAAGGGGAAAAGGAAAACCCAAGGTCTGAGTTCAGTAGCCCTTGTAACAAAGACGCATGCTAGCTTTATTTGCAGCAGTTGATTTCCGAGTTGTGTATCTGTTTCAGCCTTGGTGAATGAGACCAGACTAAAAGGAAGCAAGTCAAAACAGCCCAGATAAATGGACTCGAAGTAGGCCTCATCGCCAGATCGTTCCACTGGAGCTGAATGGTAACAAAAGTAAGGCAATCGTGTGTTCAAGATGCTATGGTGAAACATGTTCTCATTTGCCTAAAAACCCACCCTGAGTTCATGGCATTTATTCCTGTGATTTGAATTGTTATTGTTGGCTGGTTCACGCATCTCTGTATGTAGGATATTTGTTATCCCTACCAAAATGCTCACCACGACTTAAAATGTATTAATGAGATAAAGATATGCCACAATACTGACCTGTTGAGACGCTGGCTGCTGTATAAGCAGAGAAGCAAGACGTGGTCATTTCTTGTGTGCCTTTATTAACCAGCGAATTCTTGCAAAGTTGTAGTAGTTAGGAAACAGGGGCGAAGGACACAGTTTTTCAAATCAGTTTAGCTGTGCTAGTACGGAGGATGGCTCTATCATCAAAGAGACCAGGTGTCATCTTTACAGCATTGTGACAACCCTTCATAGCAGAAAACCCCAGAAGGTTTAGGAGTCTTTGTGGGTCAGAAACCTCAGAAGCAGATTTTTAGATGGACTTGGCTCATGCCATCACTCAAGTATGGGAGTTGATTACTTTGGAGAGCTGAAACGTGTGTATGCACACACCCTCCCTGCCTGTCCTCATCCTCCTGCGCCTGCTGCTGGGCCCACCCCAATCCTTGGTTTTCCAGAGAACTCTCCTAAAACCATAATTTAGGTATGCAGGATCCGGTTTCCCTTTCGTTCTTAGCCGGCGCTCGTTTGCAGATATGTTGCAAAACTCAATGTAGACACCTTAGAAATCACAAAGTTGTGCCCCCTAATTATTGTTTTGCCTGTAAATTGCATTGAAGGAAGTCATGCTTTGAAAGGCTTGCCAATTAACTTTATACAGATCCCTGCAGTCCTCCTCGTTTCAGCAGCATTGTGCAAAGTACATGTTAAACAAAATGTGATGTGCAAGGAGTTCATGAAATACATATGCCCATTTACATACGTAAAGATTCCTGTTTATCTGTGTGTGTACATTACTGGGACACATCAAATGTGGACACATCTGTTTCATTCAAAATGTGCCAGATTAGCTTGGAGAATTTATACACATTGTCAGCCTATAGAATTTGCAAGCTCATTTTGAATGCAACGACTTGAAGATCTTTACTTGGAAGTTAAACAGGCTAATTGAAGGTGTCAGTAACTTCTGTTGGCGATGATGCTGAGGAGTGGGAAGGGGTGAGTGATGGGGGAGCAGTGTAGCATGGCCCAAAGAGGGCAAAGCACGGGAGAACAAGATCCCAGGTGTCTGTGCAAGACCTTACATGTGAACGGTGTGCGCTGGTGTTCCATACTG